>NC_135887.1:4313609-5010974 GCF_964194155.1 Cetorhinus maximus
CCCTCAACGTCTCTCTTCGCCCCCCCCCCCCCCGCCCCTTAAACCAGTTTATATTTCTCCCTTCTCCTAACTATGCTTCAGTTCTGCCGAAGGGCCATGAAGGCTCGAAACGTTAACAGATTTCTTCTCCGCCGATGCTGCCAGACTTGCTGAGTTTTTCCAGGTAATTCTGTTTTAATTTTCAGACATTCTTGTCTTTGGCCACTCTGATGCCTTATTTATTCAAATTATGCCCCTGATGTGCCTTGGGATGCTTTTTTTCTTCAAAACCTTGTATTTACATAGCGCCTATAGTGTGAATCACAGGAGCATTGACACCAAGCCATGTGGGAGATACAGCAAATGTCCTAAAGCTTGGTTAGAATTAGTTAGGCTTTAAGGAGCATTGAAAAGGGGAATGGTGAGGTTTAAGGAGGAAATATAAATGAAGGTTATTGTGGAAAATACTGATTGGATGATTGAAGAGGCAACTGCCCAATTATTGCATATTAGTATGTGAGCTCCTGGTGAATTTTAGCTTCAGAGTCTGCAGAGTGCTGATGCTGGTTAAATTTGTAGTCATGGCTGAGAACTTATAGCCTTGCATTGGGGGAGCTTCCTTTGGCTCAAATAAAAGATCTAAGACTATGAAGTGAATCTGTGACATACGGTGGACGTGGTTACATGGAGGTTAAGTAGCCTATAACAACCTGTCATTACCATGGAGGGAGTCATTTTCACCATGGATGATGGGGAGGGGTAGGGGGATAGGTGGGGGAGGGGATGGGAAGGGGGGTGTAGGGGATGGGAAGGGGGTGAGGTAGGGGAAGGGGGTGAGGTAGGGGAGGGGGATGGGATGGGGGTGTGGGATGGGGGGGGTGTGGGATGGGGGGGGAGTGTGGGATGGGGGGGGTGTGGGATGGGGGGGGTGTGGGATGGGGGGGGTGTGGGATGGGGGATGGGGGGGGTGTGGGATGGTGTGGGTGTGGGATGTGGGATGGGGGGGGTGTGGGATGGGGGGGGTGTGGGATGGGGGGGTGGGAGATGGGGGGGTTGTGGGATGGGTGTGGGATGGGGGGGTGTGGGATGGGGGGATGGGGGATGGGGGGGTGTGGGATGGGGGGGTGTGGGATGGGTGTGGGATGGGGGGGGTGTGGGATGGGGGGGGGTGTGGGATGGGGGGGGGGTGTGGGATGGGGGGGGGGGTGTGGGATGGGGGGGGGGTGTGGGATGGGGGGGGTGTGGGATGGGGGGGGGGTGTGGGATGGGGGGGGGGGGTGTGGGATGGGGGGGGGTGTGGGATGGGGGGGGGTGTGGGATGGGGGGGGGTGTGGGATGGGGGGGGGGTGTGGGATGGGGGGGGGTGTGGGATGGGGGGATGTGGGATGGTGTGGGATGGGGGGGGTGTGGGATGGGGGGGTGTGGGATGGGGGGGGTGTGGGATGGGGGGATGTGGGATGGTGTGGGATGGGGGGGGTGTGGGATGGGGGGTGTGGGATGTGGGATGGGGGGTGTGGGATGGGGGATGGGGGGGTGGGGGATGGGAGATGGGGGGGGGTGTGGGATGGGGGTGTGTGTGGGAGTGTGGGATGGGGGGGGTGGTGGGATGGGGGGGTGTGGGATGGGGGGGGGTGTGGGATGGGGGGGGTGTGGGATGGGGGGGGTGTGGGATGGGATGGGGGGTGTGGGGGGGGATGTGGGATGGGGGGGGTGTGGGAGTGTGGGATGGGGGGGGTGTGGGATGGGGGGGTGTGGGTGGGGGATGGGGGATGGGGGGGGTGGGGGAGGATGGGGGGGGGGTGGGATGGGGGTGTGTGTGGGAGTGTGGGATGGGGGATGGGGGGGGTGGGGGATGGGGGGTGTGGGTGGGGATGGGGGGGGTGTGGGATGGGGGGGTGTGGGATGGGGGATGGGGGGGTGTGGGATGGGGGATGGGGGGGTGTGGGATGGGGGATGGGGGGGTGGGGGATGGGGGATTGGGGGGGGTGTGGGATGGGGGATTGGGGGGGGGTGTGGGATGGGGGATGGGGGGGGTGTGGGATGGGGGATTGGGGGGGGTGGGGGATGGGGGATTGGGGGGGTGTGGGATGGGGGATTGGGGGGGGGTGTGGGATGGGGGATGGGGGGGGTGTGGGATGGGGGATGGGGGGGGTGTGGGATGGGGGGGTGTGGGATGGGGGATTGGGGGGGGGATGGGATGGGGGATGGGGGGGGGTGTGGGATGGGGGATGGGGGGAGGTGGGGTGTGGGATTGTGGGGGGGGGGAGGGGAACATGCAATTCTTTGCTTTGCCACTTTAACTGGGTTTAAGGAAAGGGGACGTGTCCACTACACGGGGCAGATTAGATGTGGGTCAGACGTGTTTCCGGCAACTTCATTAAAAAAATTACGGAACCAAAAAAAAAATAAATCTGATTCCTAACACGTCAGAGATGTGGGTGACTCAAATTCCGGACCGACAAGTGCAGGGTGAACAAAATGAAAGTTTAAAAGGCGGCGACAGGGGCCTCGGAACGCTGGAGAGTCGAAGCTTCAGACCGGAAGGAGTTCGGTGTGGGGCGCGCGCTCCGTCCGGGGAAGGTGATTTCCGCTTCCGGTCAGGGCGTTGCTGGGTAACCGGGGCCTGCGCCCTCCTCCGGACTGACTGGGCCTCGAGGCCTCGGGGTGGGTGGCGAGCGATTCTCTCCGTGTGGCTGGAGTCGGTCCGCGGTGTAGACTGGGGGCCTGTGACTGGGCCGAAGCCTGGGGTTGGAGGGGGGGGAATGCGGGGTGTTTCCCTGAGCAGGGAGTCAGTGTCCGGCCAGGAGCCAGAGACAAGCCGAGGCCCCCCCTCCCCTCCCCATCCCCATCCCCAGGGGCTGGATGAGCAAACTCACCCTGTGCCACCAAATCAAATCATTTAAATAGTAAGTTCAGGCCTTTTAATTTTATTGCAGCTGCTCACCTCACCTGGTGTATCTTAAAAGCAAAATACTGATGATGCTGGAAATGTTTTATTTATCATCAAAAAGCACCAATAATTTGCTCTTCCACCTTTTCATTGTGCGTAATCTTAACTAACTAACACACACCCTGGTCTCTCCCCCCCTCACAATTCCTTGGGCTTTTTCCTAGGTACCAGCTGCCCTCTGCCACCTCACCCAAGCAGCCATTCTTCACACCACCTGTGAACCAAGATTGGGTAGAGCTGTACGAAATCGTGATGGGGTTGGGACATTGTAGATAGGGAGAAAACGTTCCCATCGATGGAAGCAGTAAGAACGAGAGGGCGAAGATTTAAGGTAGTTGACAAACGAAGCAATGGTGACATGAGGAAAATCTTTTTAACACGTCGTGCGTGGTTGGGATCTGAATCATGTTGCCTGAGAGTATGGTGGAGGCATTCAAAATGGAATTAGACAGTTATCTGAAGAGGAAGAATGTGCAGGATTAAGGGAAAAGGCAGGGGAATGGTACTAGGTGAATTGCTCATTTGGAGAGCTGGTGCAAACATGATAGGATGTTCAATGGCATTAGCATCACTGAATACCCACCATCAACATCTTGGGGGTTACCATTAACCAGAAACTGAACTGGACTAGCCATATAAATACTGTGGCTACAAGAGCAGGTCAGAGGCTAGGAATCGTGTGACAAGTAAATCACCTGACTCTCCAAAGCCTGTCCATCATCTACAAGGCACAAGTCAGGAGTGTGATGGAATACTCCCCACTTGCCTGGATGAGTGCAGCTCCCACAACACTGAAGCAGCTTGACACTTCCAGAACAAAGCAGCCTGTTTGATTGGCACCTCATCCACAAACGTTCATTCCCTCCACCACACAGTAGCAGCAGTGTGTACCATCTACAAGATGCACTGCAGGAATTCATCAAGGCTCCTTGGACAGCACCTTCCAAACCCACAACCACTATCACCTAGAAGGACAAGGGCAGCAGATAGATGGGAACATCACATTTATCAAAATTCATCTGGTTTAAATATTGCAATGAAGTGTGAACTGAACAGAAGTTCCCCTCCAAGTCACTCACCATCCTGATTTGGAAATATATCGCTGTTCCTTCACTGCCCTGGGTCAAAATCCTGGAACTCCCTAACAGCACAGTGGGTGTACCTATGCCACATGGACTGCAGTGGTTCAAGAAGGCAGCTCACCATCACCTTCTCGAGGCAACTAGGGATGGGCAACAAATGCTGGCCTAGCCAGCGAAGCCCACACCCCTTAATGAATATTTTAAAAAAAGGCCTGCTCCTGTGCTGTAACAATCCTGTGATTCTGGATAAGTGCTAATGGAATGGTTGACCACACTATCCTCCAGAGTGCATCCTATGTTGACCAGATCAGTGTGACTGTCCTTGCTTGGTTACAGTTTTTCCCAACTAATTATAGGCTGAGAATCTCCTGCAAGGCTTCTCTTCCCACACCCTGTTACCTCTGGAGCCCCCTCAAATCTATCTCCTTTTCCTTATCTCCGTACTGTCCCTTGGTGACACCATCCAAAGATATGAGGTCAATTTCCACATATATACTGATGATACCCAGCTCTGGCTACCTTCCACCTTTCTCAGACCCCTTCAATACCTCTGCTGTCACACTGCCCAACATCAAATCTTGAATGAGCCAGAACTTCCTCCAACATTGGGAAGATTGAAACCATTGTTCTGAGCTCCCTAACTTCCCAAACTCTGATCCATCACCACTAATTCCATCCACCTCCCTGAGCACTCAGGCCGAAGCTGACTGTTTACTATCTCTGTGGCATGTTCGCCCCTGAGCTGAGCTTCTGGCCCCATATCTTCTCCATCACAAAGAACACCTCGTTAAATCTCAGTAACATCACCGCTCACTACCCCTTGCCTCAGCTAATTTGTTGAAATCCAGTTCCCAGGCTGACATAAGTGATGCCTTAGGTCCTAATGCATTTCCATTGACGAAGAACTGGGTTTAACCATTTAGCACACTTAATTCAAGTTAATATGTCTTGTACTTTAAGTGATGGAAATTGGAATGCAAGATTTGCCGTTGTTCACACTAAAATTCAAGGACAGTTACATCTTATATATTCCTCGCTGGTTCTCTTCAAGTCCACTTTGTGGTTGAAAGAGCAAATCGGCACCAGTCGTGACTGCCTCTGCTCTTGACCCACCAGCCAGATTTTTGATCACAACTTCGTTTTAAGTTTTTCCCACATCACCCCATCCCCAGTTTTGAGGGCTTATCCTCCACTTGTGCCCCCCTGCAGCAGATTGAAATTGCGACAACTGAATTGTTCCAAGTTCGCTGACAATACAAAATTAGGCAGGAGAGTAAGCTGTGAGGAGGATACAAAGGGCTGGATTTCACGGACCTATAAAAATGGTGGCTGTGACCTGGATTCAGAAATCCTGACCCCATTTCCGCCAGTAGTGGGGGGGTTGTGGGTGGTGGTGGGGTGGGGTGGGTGGCTTCGTAACTCACACATGAAGGTTGCCTGAATTTAGCAGGGCCATTTGAACTCCGTGCTGTGTTCAAACAGACCCCATTTTCGCTGTTGCAAGGGCCTTAATACACAGTGTATGATTCATAAATTTTTAGAGTAGATGCAGGTGCTTGTGAAGGGCAGGTAAAGTCTGTAGAATTGCCAGGCTGTGAAGCTATTTAAATCCCCAGCCCTTTAAAAGTTTTTAAAAAGGCTACCTGTGTCAATGAGGTGGAGGTGGCGTGGGGAGTGATGGGGGTGGTGAGACGTGAGGAGTGATGGGGGTGGTGAGACGTGGGAAGTGATGGGGGTGGTGGGGAGTGATGGGGGTGGTGAGGGCTTCAGGATCTAACATTTAAAGAAACAGATGGGACAAAGTCATTGGAGCCCATTGTTTACCACAAGGTGGGTAGGCCTTTTAAATAGCCCACCTCGGCATTCGGCAGCCTCTGTGTCCTCCTCTGATCTGCTTCCAGGAGATGCTGGGATGTGCTCCTGTCCCCCCCCCCACCACCCCGCAGCCCCACCCCCCGGCAGGACACTTTCTCCTTGGACGGGTGCACCAAGCAGAGAAATTTCTCGATGTGCTATCTGTCTGGCAGAGCAAAATTCCGACCCAAAGAGCCTGTACAGGGCTTTACACCTCTACCCCTCAAACCTCCATTCCCCCACCGGGATGGTCTGATGGCTCTCCACTTCTTCCTCGAACAGAGGCCCGAACAATCCCCATCCACCACTACTCTCCTCCGTCTGGCTGAACTTGTTCTCACACTGAACAATTTCTCCTTAAACTCCTTTCGCTTCCTCCAAATAAAAGGTGTGGCTATGGGTACCCGCATGGGCCCCAGCTATGCCTGTCTCTTTATGGGGTATGTGGAACATTCCTTGTTCCAGTCCTACTCCGGCCCCCTCCCACAACTCTTTCTCCGGTACATCAATGATTACTTCGGTGCTGCTTCATGCTCTCGTCTGGACCTGGAAGAAATTATTAATTTTGCTTCCAATTTCCACCCCTCCATCATTTTCACATGGTCCATCTCTGACACTTCCCTTCCTTGACCTCTCTGTCTCAATTTCTGGTGATAGACTGTCCACCAATATCCATTACAAGCCTACCGACTCCCACAGCTACCTCGACTACAGCTCCTCACACCCCGCTTCCTGTAAGGACTCCATCCCATTCTCTTAGTTCCTTCACCTCCGTCGCATCTGTTCTGATGATGCCACTTTCAAAAACAGTTCCTCTGACATGTCTTCCTTCTTCCTTAACCGAGGTTTTCCACCCACGGTGGTTGACGGGGCCCTCAACCGTGTCTGGCCCATCTCCCGCGCATCCGCCCTCACACCTTCCTCTCCCTCCCAGAACAATGATAGGGTCCCCATTGTCCTCACTTATCACCCCACCAGCCTCCGCATTCAAAGGATCATCCTCTGTCATTTCTGCCAACTCCAGCATGATGCCACCACCAAACACATCTACTCTTCACCTCCCCTGGCGGCATTCCGTAGGGATCGTTCCATCCGTGACACCCTGGTCCACTCCTCCATCACCCCCTACACCTCAACCCCCTCCCATGGCACCTTCCCATGCAACCGCAGAAGGTGCAACACCTGCCCCTTTACTTCCCCTCTCCTCACCGTCCAAGGGCCCAAACACTCCTTTCAAGTGAAGCAGCATTTCACTTGCACTTCCCTCAATTTAGTCTACTGTATTCGCTGTTCCCAATGCGGTTTCCTCTATATTGGAGAGACCAAACGCAGACTGGGTGACCGCTTTGTGGAACACCTTCGGTCTGTCCGCAAGCATGACCCAGACCTCCCTGTCGTTTATCATTTCAACACACCACCCTGCTCTCATGCCCACATGTCCATCCTTGGCCTGCTGCATTGTTCCAATGAAGCTCAACACAAACTGGAGGAACAGCACCTCATCATCCGACTAGGCACTTTACAGCCTTCCGGACTGAATATTGAGTTCAACAATTTTAGATCATGAACTCTCTCCTTCATCCCCACCCCCTTTCCGATCCCCCCTTTTTTCCAATAATTTATATAGATTTTTCTTTTTCCACCTATTTCCATTATTTTTAAATGTATTTCCATTCATTGTTTTATCTCTACCTTTTAGCCTATTTCGATCCCTTCCCCCCACCCCACCCCCACTAGGGCTATCTGTACCTTGCTCGTCCTGCTTTCTACCCTTAATGTCACCATTAGCACATTCCTTAGATAATATCACCACCTTCAACACCTCTTTGTCCTTTTGTCTGTGACATCTTTTGGTTATCTCCACCTATCACTGGCCCTCTATCCAGCTCTACCTGTCCACCCCCCCCCCCCACCCCCCCCCACCCCCACCCTAAACCAGCTTATATTTCACCTCTTTTCTATTTTTCCTTAGTTCTGTTGAAGAGTCATACGGACTCGAAACGTTAACTATGTTCCTCTCCACAGATGCTGTCAGACCTGCTGAGTTTTTCCAGGTATTTTTATTTTTATTTTTGTTATGGATTTCCAGCATCCGCAGTTTTTGGCTTTTAGCCTGTAAAGTGCTATGGGTGAGTTAAGTGAGTGGGTGAGGAGGTGGCAGATGGAATGTAATGTGGGAAACTGTGGTAGGAAGAATAAACAAAATATTTTTTAAACGTGAGAAACTAATAAAGGAATGTTGAGGAAGTTGACTATCCTTGTACATGAAACACAGAAAGGCAACCTGCAGACTCAGTAAGTTATTGGAGAGGCAAATGGTATGTTGGCCTTTCTTGCAAGCAGGTTGGAGTACAACATTAAAGAAGTTTTCTTGCAATTGTATAGGGTTACCACACCTGGACTAATGTGTACAGTTTAAAGCTCTGTGCCTAAGGAAGGATATACTTGCCTTAGAAGGAGTGCAACAAAGATTGATTGATTTCTAGAATGAGAGGATTGTCCTATGAGGATAGATTGAGTGGAATGGGCCTATACTCTCTGGAGTTTAGAAGAAAGAGAGGTGATCCAATTGAAACATACAAAATTTTAGGTGGCTATTTCGCCTGGCTGGAGTGTCTAGAACTAGGGGGCATAGTGTCAAGATAAGGGGTTTCCCATTTAGGATTGAGAATTGTATTCACTCAGATGGTTAGGAATCATAGGAATTCCGACTCCAGTGAACTATGGATGCTCACTCTTTGAATTTATTACAGCTGAAATCAATAGATTTTTGGAAACAAAGAGAATCAAAGGATGTGGGGATCAGGCAGGAAAGTGGCGTTGAGATTGAAGATCAGCTATGATCTTATTGAATGGTGGAACAGGCTCAAAGGGCCATATGGTTACTGCTGCTCCTATTTCTTTTGTTCTCATGAATATATTGACATTCAGACTTGGACTTCCTCCTTCCCTCCCTTGCCTTGCTGCATCATTATGTTCATGAGTCCCAGCTGCTCCTTTATGTTGCAGGCTAGTAAATATTTGGAGGATATTTGACTGTCGTAGGCATCATAACCAAAGTCAGACCCTGTCCTTGCCTAACATTCACACACTGTGTACATTGGGAAGCACTGAATTGTGATTAGGAATGGTAACTAGCCTGTTTACCCTCCCCAGCTCAGGGGCATGAGCCAAATTGCCACATCCTAACTACTGGCTGAGATGAGTTGTCTCTGCACAGACAAATTAAACTTGGGTAAAAACAAAATACTGTAGATGCTGTAAACCTAGAACAAAAACAAAAATACCTGGAAAAACTCAGCAGGTCTGATAGCATCTGTGGAGAGGGATACAGTTGACGTTTCGAGTCCGTATGACCCTTCATCAGCACTAAGAAATATAGAAATGAGGTGAAATATAAGCTGGTAGAAGGGGGTGGGACAGGTAGAGCTCGATAGGGGGCCAGTAATAGGTGGAGGCCAAGAAGAGACTGCCAAAGATGTCATAGACAAAAGGACAAAAGGGTGTTGATGGTGGTGATATTATCTAAGGAATGTTCTAATGGGGATATTAAGGGTAGCAAGCAGGACAAGCTAGTGGCAGATGGCCCTAGTGGGGGTGGGGTGGGGGGAAGGGATCGAAATGGGCTAAAAGGTGGAGATGAAACAATAGATCGAAATAAATTTAAAAATAGGAGGGAAAAGAAAAATATATTTGTAAAAAATTATAAATTATTGGAAAAAGGGGGATCGGAAAGGGGGTGGGGATGGAGGAGAGAGTTCATGATCTGAAATTGTTGAATTAAACTTGGGGCCTTTTGGTTGGTGTGGTTTGATAGTACATTTACTTACTGGGCTGTCACTATTATTTCAGCAATGAGCATTTGTATATAGTAGTTTGACAGAAACAATTTGCTTTTGACAGGTGGAGTTTTTAAAACAGGCAACAATGTCATCTATTATGTGGAACAAAGCTGCCATGTGTCTGAGGAGGAGTCTCTGGCAGTTTTCCTGGTTACAGTTTGTTCGTCATTGTAGCTGCAAAAGGGAAATACCCAATGACAGAGCATCAGTCAAACAGAAGCCCACAGTTAAATCTGAGAAGGCATCAAAGTCAAGTAAGAGCCACGAACACGACTTCAATAAGTCAGAACTGGATGTTAAAGGTAATGCAAAGAGATTAATTGAGTTCCCAAAGAGCTTCCATGGGCCTGCTGCAGTCAGAACGGCAAAGAGGCCAGAAATAAATCTTCCCACTGGAACTTCAAGAAAACAAGATGATGCTGGTTTTATTCAGGGGTCTCGAAACATCTCCAAAGTCACGTACGCACGATCAAACTCAAAACCTAACTGTGTCCGTAACTTGGAATTTCTGAACCTTAGAGACGATGATTTTACAAAAAGAAAAATGCCAAAGATCTCTCAACCCCTTGAAAGGGAGAGAGGTTCAGAGATGCTATTTGGCATTGCACCCTGCAGCCTGGCACTTTCCCAATTGCGCAGAAAGGTCTTCAAGCTGTTTGTTAAGGAAAATCGAAGCCGGCGAGCTGAAATGCAGGGGATCTACGAGCGAGTCAGGGAAATCGGCGTGCCAGTACGTCAGGTGATGAGAAAGGTGCTTGACAGGTTATGTGAGGGCCAAGTTCACCAAGGCATTTGTCTCGAGGTGACACCACTGGACTATGTGAACTATGATCAATGCTATTCAGCAGATATTGATGGTCCTGCACTTGAACGCAGTGACAGACCGATCTTGTGGCTGGCGCTGGAAGGAATCCAGGACCCCATGAATATGGGAGCTGTGCTTCGTTCAGCATACTTTCTCGGGGCAGATCTTGTTCTCGTAAGTCAGCAAAACAGGTAACTATTTAAGGTATTTTAAATTAACTGTCGATTCCTGTGGAGCATTTTTAGCATTGTTTTGAATGGCTGTTTAACATTATCTGTAAAACATAATATAATTTTCATCTAAATATTGACATGAAATATATATGAAAACCCATATAGGTGAGGAAATTGTAGTTGGTGCATGTAAACATTAATAAATCAAATTACTTTTTAATTTGGCAGTAATTGAACATGAAACTCTGATGTCCTCAGGATGGTGGCCCTGCAAATGGATCTGTGGCTTTTGTCATCTCTGTTGTTCACTCCATTGAGGTGAAAGAATGTGAATAAAAGTTAAATAAATAGTAATGAAATAAATAATGAAATAATGAAATGGTAATTAATCCTAGAATATGGTACTTTATACTATAATTACCATCTTTGAGGTAGTATTTTTATCATGAATATTTTTTGAAAGTAAACAGGCATTAAGCCATATCAAGAGAAATTATACCAATAAACATCTCATTAATTTCTGTTGTGCATGTTGCTGTAAATGCTGTGGGTGCTTCCACAAAATTGTCCAGCAGGTGGCACTCAAACCCTGTTTATTTAATAAGGAAAGCCTTTTCTTTCTCCCCCATTGCAGAACGAGCCAGTTAAAAATTATTTCAGGAATACTGGCAAGACTCCTTGTCAAGCTGGCACAGCCCCACCATAGGGATGCCCAAGTAAGCTTTGCAGCATCAGAGTCAAAAAAAACTTTCTCCTCTCTCATTGAGAATCTACAAATAAATAGGGGCAAAATTGTTCTTTGAATTTGAGCTCCTCCTTTTAACATTGCTGCTATCTATCTGCATGTAAAATGTCATCATTGTTTTGTAAGGGGTGGGGATTAGTGAAAAAAACTTTTAGGTTGGTGAGGTATTTTGAAATGATAGATCATTTTGAAATGATTAATCATGGTGCTGTCACCAACAGCTCCTGTTTTATTTAAATCCTCTCCTGACTTTACTGATTGATAGCCGGTCAGTCATTAAAAAATATTATTAGATTATTATACTCACAGAATGATGGGCACCTATTTTGACATATTGCACTGTTAAAATTTGCATTGTGATATAACCAGAGCTGGCCTCAGTATGATTCATATTTATGGAGATAAACTGTATAAAACCTGTTCCTTCGAAGTAATTTTGAACTTGCTTTATTGATCCATTTACGGTTAACTAAGTGGCAACTCTTCTCAGTGGAGACACTCTCACCTCTGGGTCTGAAAGATGTAGACTCAAGTCCTGGCTGCAGGACTTGACCATGTAATCTAGACTGCCACTTCAATGCATTATGGAGGGAGTACTACAGTATCAGAAGTGTTATATCTTAGATGAGATGTTAAACTGAGGCCAGGCGGACATGAAAAATTCAATGCGGCTTTTTCAGAGATCTCCTAGTGTTCTGAATAATACATCCAACAATCAGTGCATCAGTCCAGATCAACTGGTCGTTCATTCATCTCAGTAATGCTTGTGGGACTTTACTGTGTGCAAATACTAACTTCAAAAAGTAAATCATTGGCTCTGAAGCACTTTTGGACATCTTGAGGTTGCAGCTCTGAAGAAGTGTCATACGGACTCAAAACATTTGCTCTGTTCCTCTCTCCACAGATGCTGCTGGACCTGCTGAGTTTTTCCAGCATTTCCTGTTTTTGTTTTAGATTTCCTGCATCTGCAGTATTTTGCTTTTATCTTGAGAAACCAGACTTAGTTTACCATGAAAGCCAGCACTTCCAACAGTGCAGCACTCCCTCAGCACCACACTGATGTGTCAGCTTTGGTTTTTGTGCTCAAGTCCTGGAGTGGAACTTGGATGCACAATCTTCTGATTCAGTGATTAGAGTGCTACCGACAGAGCCACAGCTGATGGTAGCAATATACATGAAATATTTCACTATGAATTATATATAACAGAATATCTAGTAAATTTAGAAATGTACATTACGGAGATTCAGTGCTCAGAGAAACATTGAATATTTTTGTTTATTAATGTTCACCTTGTATTGTCTTCCAGTTGTTCTCTAACACCGACTGTGAGCAAAGCTAGTGCTGGAGTTGTAGAAGTTATGACTGTATATTGCACGCCTAGTTTGCCACAAGTGCTAAAGGTAACAAAAATTTAGATGTGCAAGTTGAAGAGTATGACGGTACTTTGGCAGTGTTTCTAATAACTTTGTAATGTTTCTTAACTGATGTCTTCTTTAACTTCAATACAGGCAAAAGCAGCCCAAGGCTGGCAAATAGTAGGAACAGTTGGAAAGTCTACAAAGGCTGCCAGTGCACCAATCATCCCTTGTGCACAGTTCCAGTGGAATAAACAGACCATCCTGGTTTTAGGTAGTGTAAAATGACTACTTAGTTTGCAAATGTTGGACGAGAGTGTTTATTTTAAAAAAAATTCCGTTGCTAATAAATTGGATGTTAGAATCTACATTTAAACCTGATACAACAATGCCCTTTTACGCAGGATACTCGGGGTGAGAGGTTTCATTTAAAAGAAAAATTCTTGTAAAATGGCTCCTTTGTTTATGTTATAATGAATAATTTATGCCTTGTCAGCAGTGATTCTGCTACAAAAATGTTGATCGACAAGGGAGTCAATGGTATGGGGGGAGTGGGGCAGGAAAGTAGAGTTAGGGCAACAGTTAGATCAGCCATGAATGGTGGAGCAGGCTCAAGGGGCCGAATGGCCTACTCCTATTTCTTATTGTCTTAATTGCTCACTGATTACACCAATTCTGTAGTTGTATAGTTTTATAAAACTGGTTTGTCACAGTTGTATATGCTTTTCAAATAACACTATTATTCCCAGCTCAAACGGCTTGAGCACAAAATCAAGGCTGACACTTCAGTGCAGTACTGAGGAAGTGCTACATGGTTAAAGCTGCTGTATTTTGATTAGATACTAAACTGAGAAATCATCTATTTGCTCAGGTGGATTTAAAAGATCCCACGGTACTATTCAGGAAAGAGCAGGGGAGTTCTCCGAACGTCTTAGCCAACATTTATCCCTCAACCAACACTACCAGAAAAGATTATCTGGCCACTTATCTTCTTACTGTTTCTGGGACCTTACTGTGTGCATTGTGGCTGCTGTCCTTGTCTATAGTATAACAGTGATTGTTATACGCTTTTGAAATGCCCTGAGGATGTGAGAGGCAACATATAGATGTAAATATTTTTAAATTTCCTTGCGTCTATGCCTTGCACTGAAATAAAATAATACGGGAAAGGGAGAGGGACTGACCACAGCCATATTCTTCTGATGTATAAGCACATGGAAAGAGTAAAGGTAGCTTTACTCTGCAGCTGGCTGTGGTACTCATGACCTGAGGTGCTTAATCTGCTCCTTATCTCTATGAGTACAACGCTCCCTCCAGAATTTTTGAGTAAGCATAAAGCAATTATAATTGCACATCAACCAAAAAGTGGCATTTTAACTTGGTTCCAATTTTGATGTCCAAATGCTTGGATGTCACACTCGCTGCAGCGTAACTCTAGTCAAGGTGGCAGAGCAGTTCACTGGCTCTTCTCACAACCTTTACTGTTGTACAGACATTCTTGCCTACACTCACGCTGAGAGAGCAGAGCATGTATCAAAGCACAGGATGCCTTTGTCACTGGAATTCAGTGTTGGCCAGATTAAGTCTGATCTGCAGCATGACAGGGATTTGCCAACTGATTTTCAATCTGCAGACAATGGTTTCTGATTGGCAGGTGCAGTATTACTGTAGTCACCAAGAAACTACTATGTCATAGTTGTTTTTACATCACCAAATCACTAGCCTTTGCTTTGCATTAAACATTGAGTTTACAGCAGTTCACCTTAACACATGCAAACTTCTGTTTTCCCGCTCCCCAGGAAATGAAGGTTTTGGCCTTTCCGATGAAATCGAAAGCCTTTGTCACACAATGCTGACAATACCAGCAGGTAGAAGCTTGCAACCTGGGATTGAATCCTTAAATGTGTCTGTTGCTGCAGGTAATTGTTCATGAAATAAGTCCACACCAATTTAGGCTGTTGTATTCAGTGTAATTTTTTTTCTCCCTAGTCAGAAACAACAATTGTGCACATTGAAGACTAAACACTATAAAGAATTAATGGTCAGCCTTTGGGCATATACTTCACGTTGAATAATTTTCAGAAGAATTCTGAGCATTGCCAAATGTACATTGTGAAAGGTGTAAGTTGCACTTTAATTCAGAATTAATATATGAACTGTTCTTCGCTGACGTGCACTTTATATCAGAGGCACCACATTAACTTCTCTAATCATTTGACTAACGTGAATGTTTGCCTGGTAGCTTATGTCTTATGCTATTTTAGGCATTGCAATTTCTGGAATTAAATATTTTATATATGTAATTTTGTAGTTTGTGAGTAATGGAAATGAATTGACAACCTCTATTAACAAAAACTACAACAGAGTTTGTATTTATGAAAAATATGGGGCAGGTTAGTGTAACGTGTAGATTGATTGGGATCTGGTTTAGTTCTTCATGCGCCGGTAGTTGTCTCAATAATTGGGAGAAATGGGACAATTTTTCTGTCAAACCGAACTCAACTTCACTCATGATCCAATCCAAGATGACACCACTTTGAAGCTCAATACTTTTAACAGTGAAAATGACGAAGTTCTTCTGTACCCAGTTTTGTTCTGTTGTTGTGACTTGATTCTTTTATTTTCTTCCTTCAGGGATTCTCTTACATTGTATAGCCAGCAAGAGAATGAAAGCGTGACCAAGGCTTCTCTCCCCATGCTGGTCTCCCCACACCATTTTGAGGCTGAAGTGATTTACTTTGGACCTGGAAATATTTTAGTAGCTGTCTGTAATAATGCTTCCTGGCTGGACCAGCTAGAGTGCTGTGTACTTCTGTCCTGTACCAGTTTGTCATTCATTTTAAACCTAATAGACACAAATAATTAATAATCAAACCCAACACTGTTCAGTATCGATAATGAAAGCCAGCGCTGTTCAGTATCAGTAATCAAACCCAATACTGTTCAGTATTGATAATCAATATGATGCTGTTTTATATACTGACTTTTGTACAAACATTGTGGAATGTAAATGTTTTATTGTTAAATGTGACCATCTGCACAGTTTAAAATTTGATCTCCATCTTCTCCCTACTTTGGGGTAAGAAAGTATTTTACTTTGAAATTCCTTTTCATGTGGTCTGATATATTGTAGTCAGCTGGGAAGTTGAGTGAAAATATTTACTGTGGAATAATTTTGAACTTGTAAAAATTACAATGAAAATATAACATTATTCTTAAAGCAGTGTACATTATAATTACACAAAATTTGCAGGACAGAAACGGCCATTCAGCCCAACTGGTTAATGCTTCACAGGAGCCTCTTCCCACCCTCCTTCATCTAACCATATCAGCATATCCTTCTATTCCTCCTGTTTATCTGGCTTCCCTTAAGGTGTGGCATAACTGTCAATTGAATACTTGTATTTAATATTTTATAACTTCAAAATCCATTCTTTAAGGTACATTTAAAATAAGTCTGGTTTACTGCAAGTTCATGCCAGCTGCAGTCTGGGTAGTCTTATTGCTGGAAACTTGTTGCTGTGTTTAACTTGAGGTGAGGCTGGGTGTCACTGCAGGGAGCCTGTCTGGACCAATGGTTATTTTCCTTGTTGTGGACAGATAAAACATATTTTCTACAATTATACAAATCATGAAATAGTTTAAGAAAAATGATTATTTTTGTGGCAGATTAGATATATATAATGTTTACTCCCTCCCTTGCTGTTTTTTTTTGCCTGTCCTCTTCTTAAGATGTTGCTTCTTTGCCTGGGTACGGTTCCAAGGGCACAAGTACAAGTGTACAAAGTGACAGACAGAGAAAGACCAGTTGCTTCATGAGCTCGGTCCCATTCAGCCGTGTTGCAATTAATTGACATGGCTTGTAGCACTCCCACCCTCCAGCAGGTTATGTACAGGAACTGGGCGGGTGGGGGGGTGGGGGGAAGAGGGGGAAGGATTAAAAAGAAACCCTTGGCCAATTCAGGGACAGAAAGAATGCTGGGAAATTCTCAGCTCCCTGAAGGTGATCAAGAACACGTCCTAGGAGATAATAATGACCACAAAGTACATTACCCAACATCCCACCTACCTTTTGTCTGCAGCAATAACAACCTCCAGGATCCTGTCCAGCAAATCTGCATCTACTGCACAAGACTTTTCAAAAAGCCAATGATCCTCTGACATCTAAACTAATTCTATGCGTACACAGCTTGTATCCATATCTTCTCATTCTCCCTAACGTACATTTTTCAAATAATCTTTTAATGTGTGCACAGTCTAATTCCTTTATCGTTTTAAATATTTATGTTGTCACCCTGAAGTCCACCTGCGCTTTTCTAAAGTAAAGAGGTCCAGCTCCCTGAGCCTATTGTGATAGTTGTAGGAATATAGTTCCTACCCTAAGCCTCCTCTAGGGCCTCTGTATTGTCCATCATGTGAGTGGACCAGAAGCAGGCATGGTATCCTGGATGAGGCTTGACTAAGGTCTTATACAGGGACACTATCGTGCTCTTTGTTTTGTATCGTATCCTCTTACTATACTTCCTAACACCCTATTTCCTTTTGGCATATCCTCTCGCTACTGCTCATGGGCCGTTAGACACTCTCGCTTTCCCTACCCACCACACTACATTTATCAGCAACAAACATTGTTGCTGCACAGATTTCCCCCATTGCTTCCAGATTTTACGTTTGTTCATCTTAAGAGTTCTGACATCAGCACAGATCTTTGTATCACCTGCAAACTTGCAGAAGTACCCTGCCACCTTCACCTGAAAGCTAGTATACAGGTACAGTAGGTAATAAGGAAGGCAAATGGAATTTTGGCATTTATTGCTAAAGGAATGGAATATAAAAATATGGAAGTGTTGTTGCAACTGTACAAGGCATTGGTGAGACCGCACCTGGAGTGCTGTGCACAGTTTTGGTCCCCTTACTTGAGGAAGGATGTAGTTGCACTGGAGGCGGTTCAGAGGAGGTTCACTAGATTGATTCCAGAGATTCCGGGGCTTGTCTTATGAGGAGAGATTGAGCAGTTTAGGCCTATGCTCGCTAGAGTTTAGAAGGATGAGAGGAGATCTAATTGAGGTATATAAGATGCTAAAGGAGATAGACAAAGTAGACATGGAGTGGATGTTTGCCCTTGTGGGGCATTCTAGAACAAGAGGCCATAGTTTTAGGCTAAGGGGTGGTAGATTTAAAGCAGAGATTAGGAGGACTTACTTTTCTCAAAGGGTCATAAATCTGGAATTCACTACCTCGGAGCGCAGTGGATGCAGGGACGCTGAATAAATTTAAGGAGGCGATAGACAGATTTTTAATTAGTAATGGATTGAAAGGTTATGGGGAGAGGGCGGGAAATTGGAGTTGAGGCCGAAATGAGATCAGCCATGATCGTATTGAATGGCGGGGCAGGCTCGAGGGGCTGAATTGCCCACTCCTGCTCCTAGTTCTTATGTCCACCCAGATCACTGATGTATTATGTAAGAGTAACATCCCTACACTGATCCCTGCAGGGCTTCACTAATAACCGGTCTTCATACAAAGCCTCTGCCATTAATGAAAGCTCTGTCCATGAGAATGCAACCAATTTCCTGTCAAACGCCGAATCTGATTTCAATCCTGTAGGAATCTGTATTGTAACCTATTGTGAAGCACTGTAAGCTTTATGGAAGTATAAATGTACAATGTCTTTCCTTTATCCATTCACCTGGTAACATCTTTGAAGAATTCAACCATATTAGCAAGTCTTCATGAGATGTCGCCTCACTTGGTGCAGCCTTAGAGGTTTGAAATTCTTCATATCCATTGTAAATTAGCAATAAGAGAATTCTGTTGTCCCTCTTGTCTCATGTCTTCCTAAAAATATTGACTTCTGGTGAGTATGTTCCATTTGTATTAATCACCCTCGAGTACCTTGCTCATTTCTTATGTGAGCTGAGACAGTGGGTGCTAGTGAGTTATTTGGCCATTAGGGGCAGTGGAGTCAGAGCCAAAATTGTTTCTGTCCTCACCTAAAATCCAGGTATATGGAATATGAGATTCTGAGAGGGTAGTTTCTCCTGGCTAGAGAGTCTAAAACTAAGAAACATAGTCCCAGGATAAGGGGTCAACCATTTAGGCCTGAGATGAGGAGAAATTTCTTCGCTCAGGATTGTGAATCTTTCAAATTCTCTACCTCAGAGGGCTATGGGTGCTCAGTCTTTGAGTATGTAAGTTTTTGAGCTCTAAGGAAATCAAGGGATATGTGGATTAGGAATGTAAAGTTGAGGCCAAGGAAAAGCAGGCTTGAGAGAGCAAATGGCCTACTTTGGTTCTTATTTCTTATGTTCTTCTGTTCTAATTGGTAGGGGAAAGAAAAACGAGCTGTGATTCTGTCTCCTGATTATGATCTAGTGCTGGGCACCAATTGGCACCAGGAAATCCGACTGACTCTTTTGCCTTTGCAAGAGCTGAGCTGCCTGAGATTAACTACAACAGCTCAGAATAGAAATTGAGCCTGGATTGTAATGTATTGGACTGTACCTTTACCCACTAGGCTATCAAGAAATTGCCAACTTGTTAATTCCTTTTAATAGAAGATAACATTTCTGAAATGGTGCCTATTAATTAAAAGGAAAATTTTATGACCTAGCCTAAAACTCAAGCCAGAATGAGAGCAATCGCCCAGAACTCAACCTATATGGTAACTATGTTTCAAAGCTTGAGACAGTTCATAGATTCATTAAATCATATAACGGTTATGGCACAGGAGGTCATTCGGCCCATCGTCTCAGTGCCACTCTCCGTTAAAGCTAGAAGATGTTTGATAGAAGCTGGAATACAAGTGTGCTTCACACAGAATTCCTGTCTTTTACATTCACTTAGTAATTTACTCAGGGTAGCTGAGTCCCAGGTTCTCGAGATGTATGCTCAGCTAAGCTGATCTCAACCGGGGTAGTGGTAAAGATGCAACAATTCACATAAACAGAGGAGATAAAAAAAGAATTAAAAAAAGAATCTCAGCATAAAAGGCTACTAAATGAATGTTTTTTGTCAAATGCTTTTTATGTGGATGTGCTTGAAGTCTATGGTAATTCAGTAATAAAGATGAGATTGGCTGAGGCTGATATTAAATTTAGTTGCAACTGAGCAGTGAAGGACGGATTCTGGCAGTTTAAAAATTGTTGGTTACAATGTTTACTCTTCCAGATAGTGCTCATTAATGTGATTGTCATGCCTGTAAAGCAACACGGGCTGCTTTTTGTTACCAGTCTGTCTTAGTGCCTGGTAAAGAGTCTGCTCACTTTGCAAGGGTGAAGTAAGATTGAAGCAGTGATATTTTAGCTTGGTAAGTTGGCTAGCTTTGCTAACCATTTAAGCCAGATTTCCAGTGCACCATCGTGTAAGTTTCCCCATTGATATCTGCCAAACACTACCACCCTCTTTCTTCTGTCAAACATAGGTCACGTTTTGGACCGCACAGAAATGAAATTGTACCTACTTCCTGAAGTTTTATTGAAATTTATTATTGGGATGTGGGTGACACCGCCAACAAACTTTTTTTGCCCATCCTTAGTTGCCCTAAAGGTTTTCGGTCATGTGCATGCCAGTCTGGGTTGTGATGCCAGGACACTGTACTAAAGGACAGTAGTGAGCCTGTTGTTTTTTTATGACAGTGGACATTTGTCTAGTACCAACCCATAAATTACCAGATTTATTGAATTCTGTTTCGCAATTTACCATTAATGGGTTTTCAGCTCACGACCTTTGAATTGTTAGCCCATAACTACTGACTTATCGTAGCCTATGGGACCCTAGTGATTGGTGTCTATATACAAGCAGTTTCTGAATTTGTGCTTTTCATTGCTCTGTGGAGCCCCGTATAACTAAACTTTCATAAAAACAAAAACAATGTTAGATCAATAGATTGATTATCCAATGAACACAAGCTGTGTTATCATTGTGCTGACTGAATACACTGACAGTTCCCATTTTCAGTCTGCTTTTAGCAGGTGAATGCAAATCTATAATAACTAATTTATTTCAATCAATGATGGTCCTTTTGGTACAAAGGATTGTTAAATATCTTCAAGTGTCACATTCTGGAAAGGTCTTTACATGTCATGTATTCTGCTTTAAAGGCTGGCTAGAATTATGATTATTTATTGTCCTGGCAACATAGGACATCTGGAACCTCTTCATATATCCCAATTAGGTCTTACATTATTATTTTTAATGTTATAGTCATTGATTGACTAGTTTACTAAATCGCAAGCAATAGCTGCAGGACAATAAGGATTTGTTTTTCAAAAAAATACTGCAAGTGGTGAAAATCTGAAATAAAAACAGGAAATGCACAGCAGATCAGGCAGCAACTGGAGGGGGAAAATCAGAGTTAATGTATCATGATCGATAACCTTTCATCAGAACTGGAAAAAATTAGAAATGTAATAGGGTTTTAAGCAAGTGAAAGGGAGCGGGTAGGGGAAAATAAACAAAACACTGTAATAGGGCAGAAGACAGGAAAGATTAAATGACGAAAGGGTTGGTGGTGCAGGGCCAAAGGGTGTGGTAGCGGGACAAGTAAAGAGACAAAGGAAGTATCTAGTAGTCGTCTGGTAGTACAGAACTTGAGTATTACTGAAAAAAGACATTTGAAGCTTTTCGCCTTGCACTCATCAGGACAATCACAAGAATACCAATGTTAGGGGAAGCAATAACTTTATACTGTATGAGAAGAGAGTGCTGATTGGTTGGCAAGTGGACTCTGGTAGAGGTGTTGCCATGTAGAATGCACCAGTTAATGGTGACTGACAGTTAACTGCCAAGCATTGTTTGAAATTTTAAACCAGGCAGCTTGACTCTGATTGGTCAAGGCATTGCCTTGAGGAATGAACCAGCAAATGGCTGTCACTTATTTTGTTTAGCAGAAACAGGTGAAATGTGTGTACATGTTCTTTCTGTCTGCAAAGAACAGGCCCTTTGTATCAATATATGTGGATTCCAGTATGCACAAATGTGCCACACTGCGAGCCCAACTGACAATCTTAAATTGGTTGTGGGCATAATTTTTAGCACAGAGGATCATTTAGCAAATGTTGTCCAATCGCGGAATCACATCTAATGTTGGACACGGTGTTTTGAGTTTTGTAAACACGGGCAGGTTGGGTACGGACTGTACCTTGCCCATTGTAAACAGTAACATGCTGCTTGATACAATCCGCCAGTCTCTGGAATGTACAGCCTACACACCTGGCATCACACTGGCACTGAAATTCATATACCACGTTACTCATTTGTGTGAATGGCAGAACATCTTTTTGACTTGATGGCAGCATCGTGTTAGTGGTGGATACCACTCGTGTTGCTACTGCATTGTAGAAGCGTGAAACAGCTAGCTTCACCTGTTGCTCAAATTTTTGAGATACCTTTCCCTTCCAGGGTAACCTTGAGGTAGACTATGCACTTTTCAGGGCCACAAGTGATGTAGGGGCCTTAGGCCCTTTCATGAGCTTGCGCGATATACAGCACGAAATGATCTGATCAGGGTAGCCATTATCCCGCAGAATGCCTTTGTTGCACCCCATTTCAGTATTAAATAGGTCAGCCAATGGCTTAGGCTCTATTTACAAGGTTGCCAATAAGGCCAATCTTATAGCGCGTGCAACTGTAAGAATCCCAACACATGTATTGACTGGTGAAGATAGGCTTGCAGTAGACTGTGGTAGAGAACCCCCGGCAGATTTTTCAACTGGTACATCAAGGAAGGGGAGTTCATTTGACTGCTCCATTCCAAAGGTGAATTTGAGTGCAGGATGGAGCCCACCATTAAGACATACAAGGAGATTATTACATGCTGCTACTGATTTAAATATTGCAAATGTCTCATCCACATATCGGAAATATGCAAGTGGTGGGAAATTAGGTGTCATTACATCGAAGACACATTTCTCATGAAACTCAACAAAGATCTTTGTGAGAGCTGGGTCTCGAGGGGAGTTCATGGCAATACCATCTATTTAGGCATACATGATGTCATTAAAGCTGAATTCAACTGCACGATTTGCCAAATTCATAAGCTCAATGAATATTGATTCACACAATGGTGGCAGGTCTAGATTAGCATGATATAGTGCTGCAGCACAAATATCTATGGCTTCCTTAAGTGGAATATTAGTGAATAGGCTAGCAGATTCCACTTGCCAACCAATCAGCACTCTCCTCCTACAGTATAAAGTTGTTGCTTCCCTTGACATTGGTATTCTTGAGGTTGTACCGATAAGTGCAAGATGAAAAGCTTCAAATGTCCTTTTGCAGCAATACTGAAGTATCTAGTGTTGTAATATGCCTTTAAGGGATAGCAGCATGACATCACTAGAAAGGAAGTGTGTCATGCAACCCAGTTTTAGTTTCACTTTTGCTTTTGAGCGCGTACACACACACACAGTTCTGTTGCTGATGTCTTCAAATTTTCTACCTTTGTATAGCTGTTCTTATGTGCCTTTTCTAAATAAATGAACCCAGAACAGTTTACCCAATCCCTTATGACTGCTTGGTGCCTTTATATCATTATAACAGCACAATATCTAGAGGAGGTGGGAATGGCAGTAGGATGAACGGCTGCCGCCTGAATGCAAAGAAAGAGAAAAACAAGACAGTAAAACCAAAACTTGCAAAGAAAAAGGAAACAAAATGGGGGCACAGGTCATGGTCTGAAATTGTTGAACTCAATGTTGAGTGCCTCATCAAAAGATAAGTTACTGTTTCTGGACCTTGCATTGAGCTGCATTGGAACATTGCAGGAGGCTGAGGACAGGTAGGTCAGCATGAAAACAAGGTGGAGAATTAAAGTGACAGGCAACCAGAAGCTTGTGAGTCATGCTGACAGACTGAAAGGAGGCGTTCGGCAAAGCGGTCCCCCAATCTGCATTTGGTCTCCACCGATGTAGAGCACCTCGTTGTGAGCAGTGAATACGGTATAATAAATTGAAATCATTGCCAGACAACAGCAGGTTTGCTGACAATGTTAGGCCTGGACCTAAGAGAATGGAGTGCAGCAAGTTCTGATGATGCCACCACCAAATACATAAAACACTCTCCTCCCCTTTCAGCATCCTGAAAAATCTGCTCTCTTCCCCAATCCCTGGTCCACTCCTCAATCACCCCCAATATCCCCTCCTGCTTCCCATGGCATTTTCCATGCAAGTGCAGTGGATGCAACACCTGCCCCATTACCTCCTCCCTTCTCACTGTGCAAGGCCTCAAACAATCCTTCCAGGTGAAACAGATTTATATATACCTCTTTCGATATAGGACACTGTGTTTGCTGCTCCCAACGTGGTCTGCTGCACATTGGCGCGACCACCCAGTATGGGTGATCGCTTTGCAGAACATCTCCATTCAGTCTGCATTGTGGCCTCGAGCTCCTGGTTGTCCATCATTTTAATTCTCCGCCCTGCTCCCATGCTGACTTCTCTGTCCTTGGCCTTCTGCAGTGTTCCAATGAAGCTCAATATAAGCTTGAGGAACAAAATCTAATCTTTCAGTTAGGTACTTTACAGCCTTCTGGACTCAGCATTGAGTTCAACATTTTCAGACTGTAACCTCTGTCCCCATTTTGTTTCCTTTCTCTTTGAAGCTTTTGGTTTTTACTGTCTTGTTTTTCTTTGATTTCAGGCAGCAGTTATTCATTCTTCTAACATTCACACCTCTTATAGAAACATCTTTTGTTTCTTTACTTATCCCATTACCACTCCTTTGGCTTTGTACCACTAACTCTTTTATTATCTCCCCTGTCTTCCACCCTATCACAGACCTTCGCTTTTGTTCTTTCTCCAACCCTAACCCGTTACACTTTTAAAGCCTATTACATGTCTAAGTTTTCTCAATTCTGACAGAAGGTCATCATCCTGAGATGTTAACTCTTGTTTCTTTCTTCATAGATGCTGCCTGACATTAAGGAAATGTTCAAGTTTCTTCCAAATGGTTTTATTGTCTATTTTTCTTCTTCATTCCTCTCAAAGGTGCTGATCCTTGCCTTTCGGTGCTTCAACTCGAGTGTCCGGTTTTCACGCATAAGCCTTGATGAATAATAAGATAAAAGCAAAAAACTGCGGATGCTGGAAATCCAAAACAAAAACAAAAATGCCTGGAAAAACTCAGCAGGTCTGGCAGCATCTGTGGAGAGGAACACAGTTAACGTTTCGAGTCCGTATGACTCTTCAACAGAACTAAGGAAAAATAGAAAAGAGGTGAAATATAAGCTGGTTTAAGGTGGGGGCAGGGGGACAGGTAGAGCTGGATAGAGGGCCAGTGATAGGTGGAGAGCACCTCTATCATACCTTGATGAATAATGTTGGCAACAAGTGGAGGGTAACACGGGGTACCTTGTCCTCAATCAACAATCACGTGCATGTTTACAACACTGGACTGCGATCCAGGGAGGGAGCAGCAGCTCAGTTTTCCTTCCTTACCAATTAGAACATGAGAAATAGAAGCAGGATGTAGGCCATACATAGTCTCCTGAAGCTACTCGGGCTTTCAAAAAAATTGTGGCTGATCTTTGACTTCAACTCCACTTTCCCACCTGATCACCATGTCGACTGATCCTTTAGAGCCCAAAAATCTATTAATCTCAGTCTTGAATATAATCAACAACTGATCATTCACAGCCCCCTCCCACTCCCCTGCCCTTTCACCATAGCCCTGCACACTTTCGTCCTAAGAATGATCAGAACGTTTTTTTCTGTGCTGTTATTTCTTATGATTGGTATTTGCTCAGGTCCCTGCAGAGAGCTTTCGAAACATGTCATGGGATATTTTGCACCAACTTGAAATAATATTTTGATGAGGCATTAAAGTGGTACAATTCATACACAGGCTTAACATCTTGTGCAAAAAAAAAAAGAGCACTTACAGCAGTGTAGCACTCCCTCAGATTCTACACTGAAGTGTCAGACTTGATGCAAAGCAAAATCCTATGAATGCTGGAAATCTGAAATAAAAACAAAGTGCTGGGAAAACTCAGCAGGTCTGTGGAGAGGGAAACAGGGTTAACGTTTCGAGTCGGATGTGACTTCTTTGGAGTTCCACAGATGCCGCCAGACCTGCTGAGCTTTTCTGGCACTTTCTGCCAGACCAGATTATTTTTCAAGACCTGAAGTGAGGACTTAAACCATCAGTGACTGGATTTTTAACCCCCCACTGGGTTTGGGATTGGAGGCAGGTGGGCCTACAAGTGAGCTTGACCGTCTGGCATGTCGGTTCTCTGGCTCCATCCTGTCTCCGGGCCACGTTTGCAGCAGCAGGACTGGGGCTAGCAGGGCCACCCACCCACAGGCTCTTTAAGAGCTTAATTGAGGTCAACAAAGGAGGCCAACCGGAATTTTCCAGTCTCCAGATTCCCAACACCAGCAGGAGCCAGTTTAGGTGTTTGAAGGTGAGCACCCGGGAGCAGGCCGGGGGACCAGTACTCCAGGCAGGCCTATAGGCCCCCTTTCTGTCAGCCTGGGTTCAGGATCAGGCACAGGGTACCATGTAGAGGGGCTCTCCACCTGCCTCCAAACCCACACCCAAAGTGGCGACTTGGCTGTTGAATCTGTTTTCAATTCAAGATAAAAAAAGTTTGGAGAGCTCCAACCTGAAGCGCCCTCTCACCTACTTGCCTTCCATTACAACCTGCTGCTCCTTCCAAGCTGGAAGGCTTCTGATTGGCCTTCCATCTTAGAGAGCCTGCCCAACACCTTCAACCTTTAATTGGCTGGAGAACCTGTGTCCAGGCCAATTAAGGAGGCACCACCGTGAAAATCCCAACGATGGACCATTTCCACCTCCCCCACCCAGGGTGGGTTCAGGATCCAGGAACAGTCCTGGGGCTGAATTTTGCCGTCAGTGAGCAGGGGGCGGGGCCCGCTCGCCGACGCGTAAAATGACGCAAGATGATGTCGGGCGGAGCCCCCAATGTCATCCCGCCCCATTTAAATTTTCAGGAAGGCGGGGGCACAGCCAAATCAGCTGCGGGCCCGCCGACCTGTCAATGGCCAATTGAGGCCGTTGACAGAATCATTGAAACAATTAAAGGACCTGCCCGTCCAACCTTAAGGTTGGTGGGTCGGCCAGGAGCCCCGGCGGCAAATAGAGAAAACATGAAACCTCATCTACCGGCGGGATGAGGTTTCATGTGGGATTTACAAAGTTTAATAAAATTTTAGTGTAATTGATGAACATGTTCCATCTCATGTGACATTGTCACATGAGGGGGACATGTTAAGGATTTCTTTTCTATTTTTAACGTTTTTTAAAGTGTCAGCGATCTCCCTGATGCTGCACTTAGCCTCAGGGGGATGTGCGCTCTGTCGTGCGCATGCGTGAAAGGGCAAACTCTCGCATTTGGGGAATCCCCCCCGCCCGCACAGGGAATGCATAGCGCTTCCCGTCGGACGTCACGCTGGGTGGGCCTTAATTGACCCGCCCACGTAAAATGGCGACGGGGCCCGCTTCTCCGGTGGGGATTGGCTCCCCGCCCGCCGGAGATTGGGTCGGGCCCGCCCGCCAGACAGGCAGAAAATTCTGCCCCTGATCTCTGTTTCGCACCCCGGAGAGAAAATCCAGCCCACGCTTTCTACTTTAGAGGCAAGAGTGTTTCTATCTGAAGCCAATTGTAGCACCCCAATTGCTGTCCTAACTTCAAAGAACTAACTCGTCACAGGTGAAGCTTTGAACTGGTGGACCTACTGGGGTTTGTATAGTCAGATTGTACAGTTATCAATGAAGGCAATCTAGGCTAAAACAGAAAATGCTGGAAAAAACTCAGCAGGTCTGGCAGCATTTGTGGAGGGAGAAACAGAGTTAATATTTCGAGTCCTTATGACTTTTCTTCAAAGCCAATTTAGGAGCTTGACAGTCTTGTGATGGTCGATGCTGTAATAAAATCCACCAAATAATCAGAATCAGAAAATAACCTAACGTGGGGAAGTGCAATTCTAGCACAAGCTCCACTTAGGCCAGACTGAATGCACTATTTTGGGGACAATTTTTCCCATATGCAGTTTTTTTTTGGAAAAATATACTTGATTCATAAGATATCTGAAAGAACATTACGGAACATTTCCAAATGGCCATCACAAAAAGCGCAATCAGATTCAACCTTTACACATGGATCACGAGGTGCTTCAATACAATCAACGAATATTACAGTCATTTCAATAGAATTCCCATATGCAGTTAATGAGAGAAAGGTTCAGTCCATTGTTAGGGCAGTGTGCAGACACCCTAATCCTGCATCCTAATACCTGACAGGGAAGCGCTTGATGATGACACTGGGTGAAAAACTGTTCTGTTCCTCCTCGTCTCAATAAGCACAAAATAAGTCAAATAATAAAACTGATTCTGCTTGTGCTGTAAGATTCATTTGTATATACTATCTAATACTGATCTAAAGGCTGAGAAATACAGAGTCACTGCAAATTAGATTACTCATGCAGATAATTCTTATCTTTCTGGTTCCCACTTCTTTCTGCAGTTTCTCTCCCACAGTGAAAATACTCATCCTGGACAGATTTACAAGAGTAATAAAAACAAAACCATTTCAAAACAAGATTATACCTATACACTTAATTATAGTTTTCTCATAACAAATCATATTTTCATTGCCTTGATGCATTACTTCAAGCCATCAGCCTCAGAAATATTTCTTCTGCAATATCATTTAATTTGCAACTGAAAATGGTTGATCAACAGCAGATTGTTTGGCTTTCAAAGCATGAATCTTAACACAAGGTTTTCAAAGCTTCTCTGGTGCCTAAAAGGGAATGGAAGAAGCATTTTTTGTTTCCTGGGGGGGGGGCGGGGGGGATGGTTTTTGTCTCGTTGCTATGTACAATGACAGTGTAAACGAGAGTGGGAAGATTTACCCTAGTGGGTATTCCTAGTGAACTGGTGAGCTTATTCGAGAATTAAAATATGTTAATAATTCCACTCGAAATACTGACCACAGGAGATTTTCACACACTCGTTTATGATTTCTGTATACAAAGTGATGGCAGGCAGTCAAGTCCACTGGTGACGATACAGGTTATGCTTTCTTAGGATGTGATGGGTTGCAGATCCTTCCACTTGGCTGGTGCCTGTGGTCCTGAAAGCTGCTGAAATCTTCGTTCACGCCTTGGCTGCCTCTAAACTCGACTATCCCAATGCCCTCCTAGCCAGCTTCCTATTCTTCCATCCTCTTTAAACTTGAGCTTATCCAAAATACTGCTGCCTGTATTCTAACTCACACCAAGTCCCGCTCGCCCATCACCCCTGCGCTTGCTCACCTACATTAGCTCCTCGCCCAGCAACACCTCAATTTTAAAATTTTTATCCTTGTTTCCAAATCCCTGAAGGGTCTCACATCACAAACCCTATCTCCATAACCTCCCCTAGCCCTACAGCCCCCCACAAGATCTCGGCGCCCCTCCAATTCTGGCATCTTGCACATCCCGATTTTAATCACTGCACCACTGGCTGCCATGTTTTCAGCTGCCTGGGCCATAAGCCTGAAAACTCCACTTCTCTTCCTCTCTTTCCTCTTTTAAGGGGTTCCTTTAGATCTACTTCTTTCACTAAGCTTTTGGTCACCTATTCCCTTATGTGGCTCAGTGTCAAATGTTTCATAACACTCCTGTGAAGCACTTTAGGATTTTTTATTGCATTAAAAGGTGCAATATAAATGCAAGTTGTTGTTGCTATTGTTAATATTTTTGATAGCTCACAGGAATGCCCTGACCTGGCACCGAACTATACAAAATAAGAGTCCTTTTCTGCTCAGTTCCTTCCTTACATTCTTGGAGGCAAGGATTCTGGTACAGTTCCATGATCGAGCACCTCACTTGGGTGATTGTTCATATGTAGCATATATATATATGCATATGTTTGTGTGTGTATTGTGTCTCAACAGCAAGTCTTTAGTTTACCTTTGAGGGACATCACACCTGAGGCAAATCCTTACCTGATGCACAAACATGCACATCTTCCGACTGATAAGGCTGGGTAGTGTTCAGGAGAAGGAATCTTGGTTGATTTTCCCCATCCCCCCTTCTTAGACACTCAGATCAATTCTACCACCCAATTGCTGCCTTGGGACAAATCAGCTGAGTTAGGCACTATCTTCTTCTCTGACATCTGGAATCTTCCATTGTGCGATGCATATCCAGTAACATGAAGGAAAATGTTGACAGCAATGTTTTTCCCGGTGTTGATATAAAACACTGTGTACATCATAGAGGCAATACATTTCTTGGCTTTCTAAGATGATTGATACTGATGTTACTGAAAAATACTTATGTAGTGCTTATAATTTACCACAATTTCGGATTTAATTTAAAGTGATGTCTATTAATATTATAATATGCCGGTTTGGAAGAGTCGGTGCTGTTAGTGATGCAGTAAAAAGTACATTTCTAGACATATTGAAATGAAGGAAATATGTAACCAATGAAGCAGCACACCATTATATATAATACAGTTTGCTTTTTCTTTTTCTGTTCTGCTATTATTTGCTTTGTAAATGATTGTATTTATTTTTAAGTTTCTACTTACACATTATATTTTGTGGTTTTAATGGTTAAAACATACATACACTGTAGCACAGTAATGTTTTGGGCTGGAAAAACCATTGGTTAAACAAGCCAACCCTTCCAAACATCCCATTAGTTTCCTTATCAAGTTTCTCAAACGAATAACCCTGTATCCCTATCTCTGATAGGAATTCATACTAATTTTTAAAACACACCATGGCTTTCTGTTCCACCACCCCTGACTAGTAATCTTTCCCACAGTTCTGCTACCCCCTTATGAAAAAAGAATGCTCAAGTATTTTATTTGCTTTTTACGTTCCTAACTTTAAACTGCGACACTCCCTTCACTCCTGGCAGAATTCTGTGTCCAATAACTTCCACTGTATCCAACTTCTTCATAAACATTTTAAAGATCTCTGTCAAGCCCCTCTTCCACCTGCATCCTCACCCTTCACCCTCTTCAGGTACCACCAAGAGGATGTTGACGACATGGATCTTCATGCTAATTTTGCTCTGGAGGCGTGGGTCATCTTCATTGGTGGTACATTTAACCAGTTTGCGAGGCTGTTTAGAAAGATCGTTCTTTGTCTACCCCGATCTCTCTTACCATCGACCGTCCTTCTTCACTACCTCTCCAAAAGGATAGGTAATCTTTCCTCTTAAACTCAGGTTCTAGTTTCAGGAATCTGCCTTGCAGCCCTTGACCCCCTTCCCCCTCCACCCCCTGCCCTCCCCCCCACTCCCCACTCCACATAGGCTCTCTCTTGTAATCCTACATCATATCTGTGACACAGTAACTAAAACTGTACAGAGTTGCAAATACTGCAGCTCCAACGTAGCCCACTCAAATATATAAATAAGAGTAAATTCTTAAATTTCTATTGCTTGCTTCAATACAACTGAACCCAGGACCAATGGTTTTAGCTATTTTCTTTTACTAGTTACATGTGACTTTACTGTTGCTTCCCTTTTAAAAGTATTGTTCTACTGTACGTATAAATTTGTGACTAGTACCTGTTAAAATTAACTTATGATTGGCAGACCCAAGTTATACTACTGGGTCTGTGTTGTACTGTGGCCACGAAAAGGAGTCTTATCATAAGAACATCCTGATCTACAGCAATATTAAGAAAAATGAAAACTAAGCTTAAAAAGCTCCAAAGCAATGTGTTAGCCCAAATTCAATTCAGAAGACTTAACACTGAATTGTGTTGCACAGTTTGACCAATGCACAGATAAAATTCCATTCTATCGACACAACGTGGTGTAGTATAATACCTGGCTGTACATATCCCTAGTTGATTCAGTAGCAGCTAGTTCTTTTACCATAGGCAATTGCTTTTCTAGGACACTGGCAACCTTATGCAGTGGAACTACTCTCTGCTTTGTGACTGACCATTACAAAAATGACCAAATCATTTAAGACACGTTACGGACGTACCTTCCTCGGCCATCAAGTCCTGGAGTGGGATGTTTCCAGGCACTTCTGGCTTAGAGGCAGGGATGCTATCATTGTGCCACAAGACCTCTTCTAGCAAGGCCCTGTGAATCTAAAAGAGAGAAATTAGGCTAATATTTCAAACTGATACATCCTGTTGGAAGAGACAATAAAAAAATGACAGCAAGAAACTCCCAATTTAATACTTTGCTGATTTAGTTTATAAAATCTGCTCTGGAAACCCTTTTCTTTTTAGTCCATTGAATTAATAGGATGCTCTGCAGTTTATTCACACACTTGTTTTGTTGACTTCCTGTGAATTATTTGGATTGTGTTTTCTTTTGGTGTCCTTTAATCACTTTTGTTTCCAAAGCACTAATTTCTCTGGAACATCATCCGCTTCCCTAGGAAGAACATTATTTTTGGTTCTCCTCCTTATTGATCGAGCCATCTACCTCTTGTACCATTAATTAAGGTTGTAAATGCGGTGCCACCACTGGTACAGTCCTTTATTGGATTTGAGAGACTTAATGCATTTAAAACTAAAATAGCTTTGGGCAGGAAAAGGTAGCCTTGATTGCAACTGAGTCCAACATAACGAGGTGAGTTTATATTTGAGTCTGACAGAAAGAGAGAAAGCAAACTGCGATGTAAACAATAGCGGTTCATTCATTACAATCTGTCTCTTCTTACCTGAATAAACGACACCACTGGGTAAAGTTTGCAATTCTCCGGTTGTAATGTGGTGATAATAGCACTTTGTAAATGTAATCAACCTTGGGTCTTGTTAGTTCCACAGGTGCAATTAACATTACCATCTGCTAAGCTGTGATTAATGGTGTTTACAAATAGGCTACAACATGTTAAATATTGTTGTACTCTCCTTTCTCACTTTCTAGTAAAAAGGGCAGAAGAGTTTAGCATTTTCCCGGTGGAGGGTACGCTATGGGCTTCTGTTAATTAGCAGAATATTTCTTCGTTGTAATTATGGAAACTATCATTAAACTCTGTACCAGCTGTAGTACTGACAAGGTCAATGCAGAGGTCAAAGCAACTAATAGCGATTTGATATAACCTGTGTCTCGTCGCTAATTGATGAATATGGATAAAGCTCTTTGTGAAATATAACATATGGCACGTTTAAGAAAACACACATCTTTTATTTTTCTAAATTCCCTCTGCATTTTGATCGTCTGCACAGCATTAATGTTCTTGATTATAATTTACTTTTCTAGATATCCAGAGTGAAGAGTATATTGCTGTCTAAATAACTCTGACGGCATGAATATGAAGGCTGACAATACTAGAACACTGATCCTTCTTAAAAATTGGTCTAGCCTTGCAAACGTATTTCTGGTTGTGGTGCAGTATAGGCCAAAACAATTCACTTTGTTTAGAAAAAAACAGTTAAAGGACAACATTGGAACATTTATTTAAATATTTCAGCTGATTGATTGCCATGTACTAAACAGCATTAAACTCCTGGTTAGTGGTCTTGAAGCAAAACATGAAAATATAATTAAATGTAGGCTAAATTATTTGACAGACATAATTTTAATTTGCCAGAATACTCAGCAAATATGAATGGAACGGCCTTTTTAAAAGGAGTAGTCAGAGTCCAACATTTTTCCCAACTGAGTGGACATCACAACTTGTAAGATATTGTGATATCACAGCATGCTACTCTTCTCAATCCACCTCAGATTATTCCTACTTTCTGAACTATTCTTGGACATCAAATGTTTTATTCAAATCAATTCTTTTTATACCTGCCCGAATCCACTCAGCAGGCCCAAGAAAAGAGAGATCTTTGTTGTGCATTATTCAGTTAGGTCTGCTCAATGGCTTATTGGATTGAATAAGTGCTTGGTCTGCATCGTGTCTATGTATGGGATGTGTGTGTTAAGGCTACAGCAACCGGTTCTGTATTCTCTCAAACTGAGAAGGTTGAGAGAGGATTTGCTAGTGCTGTTCAAAATAATGGGAATGGATAAAATAGACACAAATTATTTTCACTGTTAGGTAATTGAGGATAAGAGACAACAATCTCAAGATAAACACTAGATACATAAGTGGGGAGATTTGAAGAAACTTTTTTTTAATGGAAAGACTTACTGGAATATGGAATCCTTTGTCATAAACAGAGATTGGTGTTACCTTGATTGCAGCATTCAAAATGAGACTGGATAATTACGCAAAGAAAAATATAACGGGTGTAGGGACAAAGCAGTAAAATGGGATTTGTTGGAAAGAAAGCAGGAACTGTAAGATCAGCACTTAAAACAGACCCAAATTTAGGACAGGTAAAAATTGCCTTTTGCTGCGCTAATATTATTATACTGATATTGCACTCATCAATGGAAAATACTAAATGCTTTACATCTACACCATCAGTACAATCAATAAGAAGGAAATGCACAAAGGTTTTACTTAAATCAAATATTTACAAAACTGCTCTTTGACAATTTCATTTTATTCTACGATGCAGGTGAGGGCTAATCTAAAACTCTTGCTGTACCATTGTTTTTTTCCCCGGCTATTTGATAAGCATAAAACAGTTTTATTTGAAATCCTCTGATGGCCCATAGCAAAGCTACCACCCAATGCGGCATTAAAAGCCATACAAACTGGAAGGTCCCATCTGGATCCTTGCTTTATACTTTGATGCTCTCATGCAGGGCATCATTTGGGGAGTAGCAATTGGTCTCAGTGCCTCCAGGCTAGGAAAGAGCTCCTGTCTTTGCTGGGCATTATGCACATAAATGGAAGTCAAGTGAAGGCAGAATCTGACTAGGATTGATGAGCTCGCAGGCATTTGGCAGGCTGAAACAAAAAGAATGGTCACTAGAGTGAGCTACTAGTGGAACAACACTGCAACTCAAGTCGGCACCTTTAAAAGAGAAGAGAAAATTGAAAGAGGGATAAAGAAACTTCTTCCCTGCCTGCTGCATGGCCTTTGAGGTGCTTCTGAATCAGAGTACAGCAATACAGTTCTTCCGCTATTGATTCTGACACCGATTGTGCACCGATAGCATCATGGAGCCATGAAAACATTCTCTTGGGTCAAGGACGCCAGTTTATTTAAAGTGAATCCGAGGAGTTGACCCCATGTGCTTGGACTCTGGGGCCTGAATTTTCATAAAGACGGAGAGCCTCCCCGTCATTATGAAAATGGTGGCCGAGGCCTGAATCTGGAAGTCCCGCACCTGAATGTGGCACCTACCATTTCTGCAGGACGGGGTGAAATGGGTTTGGGTTCTATTGTGTATATCTGTGGTTCGCAGAGGCAGATACACATATTAAATTGCAGCTGCTTTAGGCTGATCTGATTTTTGCCATTGGGATGTTCAAAGCATGACTTGTGCACTTTAGACCTGGTAGGAAAAACTGCCAGAGTTCTTTGGAATGGTTCACATTTAGAGAGATAAGGTACCTTTTTTGGATATGGTCCTGGGACACCTTTGGGGAAGGTCAGGTGCCCTTTGGGATTGTTAAAATTAGGAATGAATGTGTGTAAAATGTGCTTAAACCCATTAGAAATGTCAAGCTCATTGGAACTATCAAAAGGAGCTATCCAAGATATTTAAAATTCCTGCTCTTTAAACATTTGAAAAAAACTGCCTGCAGTGTTAAAAAATTCAGCGCTTGCTATTTCACTCTGTCTGGTGACAAAAAAGCCTGAGGGTTATCATTACAGGATTAGTGCTGCATGACTGATTTCACAAGCTTTCATTAAAACAGATGGGGTGCCTGTCATTTCACAGTTTGATTGATAGCTCCAAGTGGTTGTAAGTGCTTTGAAATGGGACTATGAATTTCAATGTTTGTTTTTGAAAGGGATTAAAGGAAGTTGAACGGGTGTTTAATCAATGAGAGTGCTTTTTAAACAATTAATTCTTCAACAGATACTTGAGAACTTTATTTTATCTCATCTCAGCATGGGTCCTTGTCTCTGCCCATGGCTGCGGATACTGGGTGAGTTCGCATAGCAGGTGTAAGGGAAAAAGGTGTGGATGGGGGGTGTATGGGCTGTCACTAAGCTCTCTTAGGAGCTATAAAGGGTCATGGGAGTGGGTGGGGGCATAGGTTGGCATGGAGAGCATGAAGGGTCATGGGAGGTGGTTGGGGGCATGGATGGACATGGGGAGTATGTGGGTGGGGTGAGGGGCTATGAGGGGTGAGGGCTGGAGGGCTGTTTTATATTTTATTGTTTTTGTTAAACTTCCGCAGAATGCCGGTGCACTGAGGCAGATCTTCCGCCCAGCCCGTCTCCCCACCCAGCAGCCTCCACATTCATTCCGGAGTCCCTGTCACAATTCCCATTTTCACGTTTACCCATGGGCGAAAATCCAACCTCCCGGGGCATTTTCTGCTGGGTCGGGTTTGCAGAGCCGGGAATTGCCCCGAGTCTGCGCTACCGATCCAGGAGCAAGTTCAGGCCTGGGTCTCTGTATTAATTGTGAAGCCCAGCAACGCTGCAAGGTACTGTCGCCAACCACCCCCCCACACCCCCATCCCCCACCCCCAACATGGAGAGCGAGAAGGGAAGAGTGACACACATAAAGTGTCTATTTTCCCAAAACGTGATCAAAAATCCTGTCAAATACAAAAGAGCCTTAGAGTAAACATACGATAAAGCCTCATTTACAGTCTGAAGATGCAGCAGAGGTGGTAATCAGCCTGGGTAAAACTGTGAACATGTTGACAGACAATGCAGCTTGTGTAGCTTGGTGTTTGTAATGTGTGTATCTTCTAATTTATTCGGTTGGATAATGCCCTCCTCATGTTCCAAAAAACGTACAGCTTATTTTCTCCATATGTTGCATTTCAGTGTTTCACTGCGTGCTAATATAAATTTATGCTGGTGTGTGGCAATCTCAGAACAAAACATGCTGTGCCAGAACACGTCATCACAAGAATTGTTTTGTCTACTTCAGCTTTCTTTAATGCATTGCAAGCATCTAACTTCCAGGTGTCGGGAAGAACAGCGATTGGCAAATATGACAACACATTCCACATCTGCACTGATGAGATTGTGAGCCCTTGTAGTCGGTGTGGAGCCTCAGTAGATGGGAATATGGAGCTTTAATGTTGTAGCCTGACTGATGGGTCCAATCTGTATTCACGTTGGGAAGTTCTCTGGGGCAATTAGGGATAGGGAATAATGGCTTGCATTGCCAGCAATGCCCATATTCCTTGAACGAATGAAGGAGAAGTGCAAAATGATACATTTTGGAAGGAAGAACAAGGAGAGGCAATATAAAACGAAGGGTACAATTCTAAAGGGGGTGACGGAACAGGGAGACTGGGGTCATTTATGTGCATAAGTGATTGAAGGTGACAGGCCAGGTTGTGGAGGTGGTTAAAAAGGCATATAGGACTCTGGGCTTTATAAATAGAAGGAGAGCACAAAAGCAAGGAAGTTATGGTGAACCTTAATAAAACACCACTTCAACATGAACAGGAGTATTGAGTCAAATTCTTCGCACCGCACTTTGGGAAGAATGTAAAGGATTTAAAGAGGGGGCGGAAAAGATTTACCAGAATGGTTCTAGGAGTGAAGAACTTCAGTTTTGTGGATCGGTTGGAGAAGCTAGTGTTGTTCTCCTTAGAGCAAAAAACATTGAGAGGAAATTTGTTCAGGTGTTCAAAATCATGAGGGATCTAGGCAGAGTAGATAGAGAGGAACTGTTGCCATTGGTGCAGGGGTCAAGAATTAAAGGACACAGGTTTAAAGTGATTGGCAAAAGAACCAAAGGTGACATGAGGAAAATCTTTTTTTTTATGCATGAAGTAGTTATGACCTAGAATGCACTGCCTGAGAGTGTGGTAGAGGCAGATTCAATCATCGCCTCCAAAAGGGTATTAGATAAGTGCCTGAATTTGCAGGATTACGGGAAAGGGCAGGGAGCAGAACTAGCCAAATTGCTCTTGCAGAAAGTCAGCATGGACTTGATGGACCAAATGGCCTCCTTCTGTGCTGTAACCATTCTATGATTCTATTAGAGAAAAAGGTTTCATTCTGGTAGCAGAATCTCGCGGCTTCTACCATTAACACAAAAGACATCTGTTAGTAAAGTGAAGCCAATCACACTTCTCACAATTGAATTTATGTTGTAGGCACTTGTAGAATGAATTGTATTTATATAGCACCTTACACAACCTCAGGACGTCTCAAAGTTTTACTGCCAAAAAAGTACTTTATGTTTAGCCACTGTTGTAATCCAGATAAAAACATCAGCCAGTTTACACACTGCAAGTTCCTATAAACAGTATTCAGGAGATGGCCAGATAATCTGTTTTAGGTGTTGTTTGAAGGATAAATATTGGCCAGAGCACCAGGCTAACTCTCCTGCTCTTCTTCAAAACAGTCCCAAAGGATCTTTTACATCCACCTGTGAGGGTAGAGGGGCCTCAGCTCAAAGTCTCTCCTGAAAGATGGCACCTCCAAGACTGCAGTATTCCCTGAATTGTCAGCCTAGATCTTGAGCTCAAGGGTGGAATTTTCCATGCCCGCCTGCGTTGGGCTTGATCACTGGCATTGAGGAGACAATATGGCACGATTGGTTTCACAACAGCACGAAACCAGTTTGCGATTGTCCGCTGATGGTGGGTCGCATTTCCCGCCATTGGACATCGTGAAATTCATTGTAATACATCAGCATATCATTATCAGGCCAGCCCGCCGGAATTGTCCACCCCCGTTGGATCGTCCATTCACATCGGTGGGAAGACACGCCAATGTGTTTCACAGCAGCATATAATAGCACTTGGTGACCTGCACTTTGTGGGGAACTCGGGGGTGAGTGCACAGTAACATTGTGCAGCGCTCGCCAGGGTCACTTGTTGGACTTCAAGCTTGAGGGGCATTGGGGGGGTTGGGGTTAAGGGCAGCCCTGACTTTGAAGTGACTTCTGGGGGCAGGGGGGAGCGGGTAAGGGCAGCCCAGCCATTCAGGTGACCTGTGGGGGGTGGGACAAGGGGGCAGCCCTGCCATTGAATATAGTGCACAAGTATTTGGGGTGGGGGGTGTGGGTGGGTGAGGGAAGCGGCCACACATTAGGGACACCTGTATAAAGTGACCATCCCTCTGGAGCTGAGACAGTTCAGGCGCAGCCACATTGATATGATTGGAGTCGGGCCTCTAGCTTCTCTGCCCACTCAGCAATACAGAGGCACTAAAGTACCACCAAGCGCTCCAAAGCTTTTAAACCCCCCACCTACCATTGCCATTCCCACCACCCCCAGGCACAGACTGCAAAATCATGAGCATTTTATTGGACTGCAGAACAGTTGGACGACTGCACACGTTGTACAATCTCCTCGCTAAATCTGGCCATTGAGCAGTCACTGCCGGAGGTGCTCACAGCCCCTTGTAATGTCAGCATCCCGGTTTGGACCAGTCTCCCTGATGGTTGAAGCTAACAGTGCAGCCTTGCAGTGTGGGTTAGGAGAATGCCTGCACCCGAGCTGAGAGCACAGCATGTAGTCTAATGGGCAAAGCTGGCGCAAATCGGTTGGGTGGAGTGGGGCGGAGGTGTTGGGGTTTCGGGCAGCCATGCAGCGAACTAATCTCTGGCCATCCAAGTGGTGACCAGCACTGTCCAGGAAGCGTTAACCAGGACAGGTCCTTAATACACCAGTGCTAACCCACGACCTCTTTCATCCTACAGGAGGAGTACATCAGAATCATGGAGCCTGGTGAACTAGCTATATGCCTGATGGTCTACAGAGGGTGAAGACGATAGAGGAGGGAGCGACTGAGGCTCCTGGCTGCAGAGAGGCAGCAGCAGCAACCTCAGGAAGAAGGGACAGCTGGGGCTCCCGCACACACCACTGAAGAGCCACAGTGAGCTGTCACTGGTCGGTGCCTAGCGACACCCAGGGTCTATAGACGCCGCCTTTCATTCCTGACCGAGAACCAGTGTTGCCGAAGACTGCGAATGTCTAGGGAACTGGTCGGGGGTGGTATCTGCCAGCTGCTGCAGGATTTAGTGCCACAGGGACGTGGAGGGCATCCACTGCCAATGGCTGTGAAAGTGACAGCGGCGCATAATTTCAACGCCAGTGGCTCCTTTTAGGGCTCCACAAGTGACCTCTGTGGGATCTCACAAGCTTCCACCCATAAATGCATCCATGAGGTCACGGATGCCATCTTTGCGAGATGCACACAACTTTGTGCATTTTACCCGGGACCAGGACAGCCAGGATGCAAGATCAATTGGATTTGCCCAGATCTTGGGTTTCCCACAGGTGCAGGGTGCTATCGACTGCACCCACGCGGTGCTCAGATCTCCTTCGCAACACACGGTGAACTATATCAACCGCTAGGGGTTCCACTCGCTGAATGTGCAGCTGGTGTGCGACCACCAGAATCACATCCTACAGGTGTGCACACGGTTTCCAGGGAGTGTTCATGATGCCTGCATCCCCAGTCAGTCACAGATCCCTGACATCTTCCAGGGTTCACAGAGGCTGCAGGGTTGGCTCCTCGGGGACAAGGGCCACCCACAGAGGTCGTGGCTGTTGACACCCGTGCGGTGGCCTCAGACTGCAGCAGAGCGATGGGATAATGAGGCTCATGCTGCAGCTCACAACTTGGTGGAGCAGACCATTGGGATGCTGAAGATGAGGTTCCGGTGCCTGGACCGGTCTGGTGGAGCCCTGCAATACAGTCCGCAGAGGGTGTCACACATCGTCATCGTCTGCTGTGCCCTTTACAACCTGGCGCTGCAACGGGGAGAGGAGCTGGCTGAGGAGGAGATGCAGGAGCTGGAGGTCTCCTCTAATGAGGAGGACGCTGATGGGGATGAGGGCGAAGAGTTCCTCAGAGGCGCCGAAGACAAGGATGAGGCCCTCACACTGACTAGATGAGGCAGGTGTGCTCAGGAGGCCCTCATAGCTGCTAGAGTTGTGGAGGATGATGACAACATGCAGTGAGGCGATCCCATAGATCCTCACATCGCATTTGTGAACATTTTATTCCAGCCTGGCTTATGGCAGTGCGGATACCCTCTGTGAGCATGCTCCTGTCATGGAGATGCAGCGGAGGCCCTAATAGTCACTCGATTGCAGGAGGATAATGACGACATGCAGTGAAGACACTCCATAGATCTTCACACAGCCTCTGAGAATGTCTGACTCCTGTCTGGCTGAGGGCAGCTCGCTTGTGCTCTGTGATCAGGGTCATATCATGGAGATGCAGCTGTGAAACTTTACAAACATCTGATCCTTTATCCGCCTTCAGCACCTGAGCCATTCAGGTGCTGGAGCACAGCATCAGTGACCACAGATTCTGAAGAGATGGGGGCCAGACCCACCTTAAAGATGCTGAGAGCACACAGAGAGTATGAGGGAACTCTGTGACGCCTGCCCACTACATTCTGGCAGCAATGACCAGCACCGCCGAGGTGCAGGCATCAGTAATGTGTCCAGGACGCATGCGGCTGGACCATCACTTTGGTCTGAAGGCTGCACAGACACAGGGAAGAGGCCCTGGACTGAGACACCTGCCTTTATCTTGTGCTATAATGTTTCACATCTGAGTGACAAGAACACTGCTCATCAGAACAAGGAGCCATAGGCAGGGAGACATTCTTGGGAGTTTAGTGACAAGAATGAACAGTATGTACAAGTGATTAACACCTGTGCTCAGGATGTGCAACTAATTTTTCTTAACTTTCCTAACCCTGCCGCTACGTCTTGGTGCTCCCTGGACATCCACAGCGGAGGTGGAGGCAGCCTGTCTGTGATGACCTTGCCGGGCGTCCTCTGGAGGGCCAAGACTTGGATGGCCCCGGCCTGTTTTCGGCACCGTCCTCGGCCTGTGGAGCTGGAGCTGCTGAGGTCACAGGAAGAAGGGATACAGATGGGCCTGGAGTGTGCACCTGCTGATCCTCCTCCCTATGGGTTCCTGAGGACCCCAGGCTGACTCCTTGAGGAGAAGGGGTAGCTGGAGTGAGATTGAGCTGCCCGGCACCCCTCTCGCTCGTACACTGTGTTGGAGGCTAACTATGGCAACAGCGATGGAGTTCAGCCCGCGTAGTAGTGCAGGAGCGACATCCAGGACCAAGGTCTCCATGACGGCCGCCATCCTGCCAGTGTTGACCTCGGTGCATTGCAATGCTGGCACTATCACCTCAGCCTGAAGGTGGACGGACTCCTCCATCATGCCTTGCAATCTGAGGAGTGCAGCGGACATCCCTTCCTGATGTTCCCGAGCTTGCCTTTGCAGCTCCAGAAACTGTGACATGACCGAGTCCAGAGGCTCATCATCTTATTCGGACTCAGCAAATTTCTGACCTCCAGCAAACCTCCGAGTGCCGGACACCAGGGAGGTCCCTGCCACTGCCTGTTGTGGAAGACAGTGCGATGTGCTCACCAGATTGTGACCCTGAGGCTATTCTGAAGCTAGGTCCCACTAAGGAGTGTGCCTCTGCGCTGGTGGAGGGTGTGTGAGGAGGGTGCCTTCAGATTCCTCTTCCAAGGTTTCTTCGGGGCTTGATTGGAGGCCCTGGGTTATGGACTCCATCGGTGTGTTTCCCAGATGTGCCTGTGGAAGCAAGGGGAGATAATTAGTGCATGTCAGTGCACAGCATGGTTGTCTGATGGATGTTGCACTGCTGGATCCTCACTTGGTAGAGCAGCGCCGACCTCACCACCAGCACAGGACCGGTCCAGATCCTCACCGGCCAGCTGGATGGCTCTGTTTTCAAAGTCAGTGAGGACCTTGATTTCAAGCGTTTCTCCACTGGTCTGTGACCTCTCCCTGTTGTTGTGTGCCAACTTGTCCTGCATGAATAGAGATGGAGAGAGTGTAAGCAGGATGCCTGCCAGACCAGATGATAAGTATACCTGGTGTGTGTGGGTGGTGAGTGGTCCCATGGACAGGATGAGGACAATGACGGTGTGTGTGAGAGAGTGAATGGTGATGTCCCTTGAACTGGCAGTGAGTGAGGGCCCTGTGGGTGTGTGATGGGTTTGTGAGTGTGTGCGTTGAGAGCGATGAGAAGAGTTACTTACCCTGGCGGAACGGAAGAGATCATTCATCCTCTTGCGGCACTGGGTGGCTGACCTTTTCTGAAGGGCGTTGGTGCTGACCACCGCTGCCACCGCCCCCCAAGCCGGATCAGTGAAGTTGCTGCCCATCCTGTGGCCAGAGCACTTCCGGGCGGGACTCCACAGCATCCAAAAGGCGTTCCAGTGACATGTCGCTGAACCGGGGGCTGCAGTCTTTTTGCCTTTCAGGGCAATGTCTTTTCAGCAGTCATGGGCTGGAAGCGCTGAGATGCGTGCCTGCGGATGGACTTTAAATGTGGCGCCAGGCGTGATGCAGCAGTGGGGTGATGGCGGGTGGGTGAATGAGAGCCCGCTCGCCATGGAAACAGCGTGTTTCCTGGGAGTGCACAAATAATGTGGCAGGTTTGGGGATGATACGGTGTGAAAACCCGCCATTGCGGCCGACAGGTAAAATATTGTTTTACCTGCCTGCTACCGCACTTAATGCAAATCTGGGAAAGTTCCGCCCCAAGTCTCTGGAGTAGTTATTGGAGCTTACCTATTTTTGATTTTTGGAGGTGTGAGTGTGCTCAGTTGTGAACTCCGGCACAACGCTTGCCTAATATTTGATATGAATGAGATATCAGTGAAGCTTCTATACCTGATGCATTTGGGCAGGACAAACAAGGCACGGGAATACATATGAATGGTAGGACCCTGGGAAGTACCGAGGATCAGAGGGACCTTGATGTGCATGTCCACCGGTCCCTTAAGGTAGCGGGACAGGTAGATGAGGTGGTTTAGAAGAAGATACTTGCCTTTATTAGCCGAGGCATAGAATATAAGAGCAGGGAGGTTATGCTGGAACCGTATAAAATGTTAGTTAGGTCACAGCTAGAGTATTGCATGTAGTTCTGGAATCCGCATTATAGGAAGGATGTGATTGCACTAGAGAGAGTGCAGAGGAGATTTACCAGGATGTTGCCTGGGCTGGAGAGTTTTAGTTATGAGGAGAAATTGAATAGACTGGGGTTATTTTCCCTGGACCAGAGGAGATTGAGGTGGGACATGATTGAGGTGTATAAAATTATGAGTGGCATAGATAGGGTAGACAGGAAGGAACTTTTCCCCTTGGTGGAGGGATCAATAACCAAGGGGCATGGATTTAAGGTAAGGGGCAGGAAGTTTAGAGGGGATGTGAGGAAGAATTTTTTCACCCAGAGGATGGTGGGAATCTAGAACTCACTGCCTGAAAGGGTGGTAGAGGCAGAAACCCACATGACATTTAAGAAGTATTTGGATGTGCACTTGCGATGCCATGGCAGACAAGGCTATGGGCCTAGTGCTGGAAAATAGGATTAAAATAGTTAGGCACTTGTTTGACTGGCGCAGACCCAATGGGCCGAAGGGCCTTTTTCTGTGCTGTAGACCTCTATGACTATGACCTTAACCAAAGCTGTTGCTGAAAGATCTCAAATCAGCACGGATTGCAAGTGCTTATGCACACCTCTCAAGGTGCAATGCCTCTCTTAAACTTGACAGCAATTTCTGTTCATCACTGTCCAATCAGAATTGAGCAGGTGATGTCATTATTGATGTGAGAAGGGAGCTTTGGGCTTGAGCTGCCAAACGGTGAATGGATTGAGGGCTGAGTGGTTGCCCAGAGATAGCTTAGCACATGAGGTAACAGGAAAATGTGCAGGGTCGGCAAGTGCCTTTGTGAAATTGGCTGTTCCCAACCACACGAAAACCATAGAGATAAAAACAAAAAACTGCGGATGATGGAAATCCAAAACAAAAACGGAATTGCCTGGAAAAACTCAGCAGGTCTGGCAGCAACGAGTACTCGAAACGTCAACTTTTTTCTTCTCCGCCGATGCTGCCAGACCTGCTGAGTTTTTCCAGGTAATTCTGTTTTTGTTTCACACAAAAACCATGCTATACTCTGTTTCTCATAACCTCACACACCATACTGTCCCCTTTCAGATTAGTAATTTTATCCACCGTATTCCTGGACATTGTACTCCTCAGTTTCACTACCATCTGTGTGAACTAGTTGAAACTAACTGACTTCAATTTCCCTGGCCAGGCTTCAGCCTTTGTCACCTATTTAGTTCACAGTTTCTTCCATGAACACTGATTATATAGAAGCCCTTTAGAATATCTGCCAACCTTTGATCACTTCATACCCTACCAACCTTAGGATGGCTCAGGGATCTAATTGTTTTGCCTGATAAATGTATTTAGAAAAACCTTTGACTTTGTGTTCAACACTGCAATCTTAATCTTGTTTCCTCTCCTGACCAATTGCTTAATCTCCTTAAACTTATTCCATATTCATCTCTGTTCTTTGCTTTACCTGTAAAGTTGGCTAAGTTATTGTTCTCCCTTATCTCCTAAATTGCTTCACTTGTTGTCAACATTTGTTTCTGTCTTCCTCTGCCAGCCTGCTCAATACCAGGCTTACTTTGTATTCTGAGTGATACATCCTTGAAATACTCCATTTATATTCTGTACTCCTCCCTTCCAACAATGTATTCCAGTCTGACTCTCTTAAAGTGCATTTATATTACAACTATCCTGCTGTGAAGCTGTAAACAGTTCTGGCCTCCATATTGTATAAAGGTTATAGAAATACTGGGGAAGGTGGAAAAGAGATTTACAAGGATAATACCAGAACTGAGAGGTTACCCCTATCAGGAAAGATTGAACATGCTGGAGCTCTTTTCTAGAAAAGGGAAGACTGAGGTGTGACCTGATAAAGGTCCTTAAGTGTACAAACGGGTTTGTTTTGGTTGACATGGAGAAGATATTTCCATTTGCAGGTGAGACCTGAACTAGCAGTCATAAAAAACAAAACATCCACTAATAAATCAAACAGCGCATTCATGAGAAACTTCTTTACCCAGAGAGTGGTTAGAATGCGGAGCTTGCTACCTCAAGTGGTTGAGGTGACCAGTACCAATATATTAAAGGGGAATCTTGATAAACACATGAGGAAGAAAGGAATTGAGGATTGTTATGCTGAATGGGTTACATGAAGAGGGATGGGAGCAGGTTCATGTGGAGCATAAACACTGGCAATGGCCCTATCCGGCCATTGCTGTTTCTGTGTAATTCTATGAAACTTGTTTTGCTAAGCAGCTATAATGCAATACAGCCTGAATCCAGAGTTGAGGCTTGACCTGATAATGGAACAATGACAGGGGGGTAGGAACTTGTATTTATATAGCGCCTTTCATGATCACAATGACATCCCAAAGCATTTTACAGCCAATGAAGTGCTTTTGAAGTGTAGTTACTGTTGTCATGTGGATACATGCAGCAGTAAATTTCCATGCAGAAATAAATGAACGTTCATCTGTTTTGTTCAGTGATGTTGGTTGAGGGATAAATATTGGCTATGACGCCAGGAGAATGCCTGCTGCTCTTCTTCAAACTGTGCGATGGGATAGCTTATCCACCACTGTGGAAAGGAAACTCAAACATCTTCTAAAACGGACTGCTGTCCTTTAATGCCAATGCTAGGCTGAAAAGTTATGTGCGTAAGGGTTTATATTTTGTTATGTGCGTAAGGGTTTATATTTTGTTATGTGTGTAAGGGTTTATATTTTGTTAAGCATTGACTCTGCTGCACAGAAGTTGCTGAGGGGACCAATTCCTTGCCATGAGCAATGAGTGCAATAGGACAGAGGTGCAACCACCAATTGAGTGATGGTAGAGACACTAGAGGTTTGTTCATATCCAGGTCCCTGCATGTGAAGGATCATTCCCGTCAATTGAAATTGTTAACAATACGTTTACTTGAAGTGATGGGCAGAACCTTACCACCTTAGGTTGTAAAGGTGGCCAGAACCATCTTAAGGTTCCCACGCCAATGGTTTCTGAGGTCTCCCCACCTGTGTCATCTTCCTGGAAGCAGGCAATTGACAGGTTGCCTCCGGGAGTCGGTCCAAGTTGAATGGAATGCCTGAAGTGGCGGCTGCGGCTAAGGGCAAGGCGTCAAAGCAGTCGCTGACTAAAGTCACCAAGAAGCCGCCCAAGAAGCAGAGGAGATCTCACAAGCAGAGCTATTCCAATTACGTCTACAGGGTACTGACGCATGTTCAGCCTTCCACCAGGATCTCATCCAAGGCCACAAGTGTCATAAACTCCTTTGTTGTCGACATTTTTGAGCGCATCGCCTCCAAGGCCTCGTTCACTACAACAGGTGCCAAACTATTTTGGCCAGGGAGATCCAGAGCGCTGTCTGCCTCATGCTGCTGGGGAAACTGGCCAAACACGCAGTCCGCAAAGGCACAACAGTGGTCACTATATGCACCAACTCTGTTTAGGTCAACCATTCTAAGGATTAAAAAGAAAACACCATTCAATTATGGATGTTGGGCAGGCGTGAGGGCCAATGGGAGTGCCCGAAGTTCTGGGCAGCCAACAACCCCACTGGGAGAGACGGGAACTGTCGCTGCAAGAGGGAGACCACAAGGTTGCCTTCTGAAGATTTTTAAATGCTTAAAACAAACTGTGAATAAACTTAAATAATTTTAAAAAATAAACTTGACAACTGCTGTTCAGGGGACAGGAGGCTGGATTTAGAGGAGGCCTCACTAGCCCCCTGGCCTGCCGCTGGGAGGCCACCTCCAGGCACCTGCCAGGCCTCAGTGGTCCTGACCACCTCCAGTAAGACCCCTAGTTACATTACCAATTTTCCCCTAACAAGGTCCATAATTGCTGATAATTAGCTACCAGCTGCTGCTGGTGCCAGTCTCGCCTCACCTCTTGCAAGACCCCTTGGAGGCAGAAATGCAATTGGGGGAAGGCCCGAAGCACATATTTCACATTTTCCCCACCCTCCCGCCTTCTGATAAGATTCCACCCTGTGATTCAGATTTCTCAAATGTTTTTGAACTGGACTCCAACAGAAAAATTCATGTCCTCTAGCCAGCGATACTGGCCATGGTAAATCGGTAAAAACTCTTACCCTCTCATCTATTTCTGTTTCTTCCTCTTCTGTTTTTCTTTCTCTCTTTCCTCTCTAGCTGCTGCTTTTATCTTATTACTTTCTCCGTTTTGTCTCTGTAAATGATTAACAGGGGCTGTGCATGTTCGCTTTACTTCTGTAGCCTTTCCTTTCAGGGTTCTGTGGGCATGTATACACCTCTACGGCATTCATAGTTATGGGTCTCTGGAGCTCACTTCCTGCAGTCAGAGACATTTTTACCAACTTCCATCACCTTGTCCAGTTGATTTCCCTATTCCTCTCTTCTTCCTGTATTGGAAGATGCCTCCTCCTGGCTTTTCCTGCATTGCATTCCTTCTGAAAGCACTGATTCCTTCCTGACATATGGTTTCACTGGTACAGGATGCCCCTGGATGGCCAATATGCTTCTGACAGCCTGGACGATAAGAGTCAATAGGCTCTTTACCTCAGTAGAAAGACAACTGGACCCAATCCCATTTAGCCAGTGTCAGTACTTGCGCATTTGCGCCAGTATTACCTGTTAATATTCCCTTTCCCTAAAATAGTGTTAAGGACAGCAAGAGAGTTGGTGGGATAACTTTTCCCCTTTCTCCTCATATCTTGGTTGTCTGCAACAAGATATGTGTTTTAGAGGGAGTGTTTTAAACCTTTTTAGTGTTGTGATTTTCAGTGATAAACATAAAGCAAGCTTTCGCGTAAGTTTAAATCCGGAGAAAAGATAATGTTTATTCACACCACGCCTGGAAATGTAAATGCTACAAAACATACTCATTTCTTCATGCACACAGATATACATATACAAGTAAAGATGGATTCTAAAGACAAAGCATGCATTTAGATTATTAGCAGCAGTATAAGAAGTGAATCATGTGTTCAAATTTCAAACCTTTAAGATGTACACGTTGCAGGCCTGAATGGGATCTCTCTCATGGGTTCTTTGGATGAAAGGATGTTGGAAGATTCTGGGTTTCTATATGAAATTGTGGCCAAGTTCCCGAAGAGGCAAATCTTTTCAGGTGAAGACAAATTGGCTCCTCTCTCTCTACCCTTCCTGCTGGAGGAATGGTCTCTCTTGTGTCCAGACTACCTTGCTGGGTTCTCTTGAGGAGTAATAAATTCTCACCTCCCCTGCAGCAAGTTTCAATCATGTGATGGCATGTTTCAGTGTCCACATAATGGGTTGGAGCTGGGGTGATTGATACACAATGGGGGAATGATTGATAATCCATCAACATACCAGATATGTTTAGTTCACTGGAAGACATTTAATATTCCATCCTCATGGCCCCAACAGTTCTGGCAGCCATTGAGCCTGTGAGGGTGGTCAATTTGCATCTGGAAAACCTATTTGCGCTTTTAAGTAACCTCCTAGGCATATTGGGCTGGGTTCTCATCCTCAAGGTGGGTGGCGGGAGTCAGGAAAATGCCCAGCTCAGCCCGCTTGCCTTAGGAAGAAGTGCCCACAAAGACTGGATTTTTATTCCCAGGGAGAGGGTGCAGGCTGCATTCAGACCAAACAACCTGGGAGAAATTTCAGAGGCAGCCACAGTTGTTGCCGGGTGTGGAGGTGGGTCGTTTAAAAGGCCTTCCAGCCCTCACCCTTCTACACCCTCTCACTCCCAATGCCTTATCCTTGCCATCTCATGCCCTCCACCCATTCCTATGGCCTCTCATATCCTCCTTGCCAAGCTATGCCCTTCCACCCACCCCCCATGGCACCTCAGGCACAACAAGGCTCGGCTGAGAGTCCATAAATCCATTAGAGCACGGAAGCACCTGAGCCCCAAAGAAAATATTGCTTGAATGACAGCTCTGGCCCTCTGATCTATACTGTCAAGACAAAAAGCTTTCAAGAGCTTGCCGTTTCTGCTATTGATACTTTAAAGGCTATGGATGATTGTCACTTTTATTGGCCTGCAATACAAAGGGGTCTATTCATAAGAACATGAAAAGTAATCAATGAATGACTTTTTTAAAAAAGCTTTTTTTTAACACATCCTACTGTCACCATAAGACCATAAAACATAGGAGCAGAAGTAGGCCATTCAGCCCATTGGGTCTGCTTCGCCATTCAATGAGATAATAGCTGATCTGATAATCCTCAACTCCACTTTCCTGCCTTTTCCCCATAACCCTTGATTCCCTTACTGATTAAAAACTTGTCTATCTCCGCCTTGATGACCCAGGCTCTACAGCCCTCTGTGGTAGAGAATTCCACAGATTCACTACCTTCTGAGAGAAGAAATTCTTCCTCATCTCTGTCTTGAATGGGCGACCCCTTACTCTGAGATTATGCCCTCTGGTCCTCAACTCTCCCACAAGAGGAAACAACCTCTCAGCATCTATCCTGTAAAGCCCCCTAAGAATCTCATATTTTTCAATAAGGTCGACTCTCATTCTTCTAAACTCCAGTGAGTACAGACCCAACCTACTCAACCTCTCCTCATAAGGAAATCCCTCCATACCCGGGATCAACCTAGTGAACTTTCTCTGGACTGCCTCCAATGCCGGTATATCTTTCCTTAGATACAGGGACCAAAACTTTTCACAGTATTCTCGGTGTGGTCTAACTGGTGCCTTGTTTAGTTTTAGCAAGACTTCCCTATTTTTATACTCCATTCTCTTTGAAATAAAGGCCAACATTCCATTTGCCTTCCCTACTACCTGCTGAACTTGCTATATTTTTGAGATTCATTCATTGGTTCTATACAATATATAGTGGGTGAATGGGCATAGAGGTGCTTGGCATGGAGGGAACGAGGGGCCACGGGGGGGGTGGGGGGTGGAGGGGCATAGCTTGGCATGGAAACTTACCTTTCAAAAGGTTCCCTCATTCATACTATGGTTCATGACTCCTCTGAGGTGCAGTGATCCACAGCTCATTAACAAGCTGTCTTGACTGCATGAAAATTGCGGAGGACAAGGGTCATGCCCATCCCTGCCATGGAGCCAGCCAGGTCGGGAGGGCAGGGTGCGGGGCTGCAATCCGAACCAGCCCACACCCTTAAAAGGCACTCCTGGAAATGGAAACCCCGGGAATGGGGTCGGGAATCCCAGAATCGGGTCCTGGCTGCCATTTGGAAAGGTCCATGGAGTCTCCCCGACTCTGTGAAAATCCAGCTCATTGTCCTCTGTCCGTTTCAGAAACCACACAGGGAAGTCACCCGACTTTCCCGCAGCAATTTTGGGAGGGCATTGTGCCCATTATTTAATATTTCTTCCTTTTAAAAAAAAATACAGAGTCCACTGCGCAATTATCTTGACAGGCACGATGTGACTGTCACAACAGGCACACGAAGGTCACCTCTGATTGCTAAGATCAGCTAATTCACCTCATGCCAAGCATTGAATCTGGAAACTCCTGAGCTGTGAGAAATGTGACTACTCACAACATAAACCCACAGAGCAATCAGGGGAATGCATTTTTAAACATTATGTACCTAATTGGTCTCATAGAGTCAGTAAAGGAATCCTCTGATTTTCTGTTCAATGCATCCCTGAACGATATTGAGAAAGCCATGAAAAACCTTCGGGGTGCAGATAGTAGCCTTCCTCCATTTTTGACTGAAAGATTGCTGGTTTGTGCTGAGCTGATTGACCTGAACTGGGGCAGCAGTGCCCTTGGTACCCCTGGACTTACATAGAGGAACAATGAACCAGGATTCATGTTTCTGATTGTTATTCAGCAGCTCCTGCTAGAATGTGGTTGCATTTGAACATTGAGGAAAGTACAGGGTCAGGCTTGACTGTCATGGCTCTAGATTGGACTCTAGCCTGCTGACTGCCTGGGCCTACATGGACATGAACAGTTGTTTGTGGCACTAGGTGGCTGATAAATCACTGGCAAAAACAGAATTACCTGGAAAAACTCAGCAGGTCTGGCAGCATCGGTGGAGAAGAAAAGAGTCGACGTTTCGAGTCCAACATGACCCTTCAACAGAACTGAAGTATAGTTAGGAGAGGGGTGAAATATAAGCTGGTTTAAGGTGGGGGGCGGGGGGAGAGAGAAGTTGAGGGTGGGGTGGTTGTGGGGACAAGTAAGCAGTGATAGGAGCAGATAATCAAAAGATGTCACAGACAAAAGGATCAAAGAGGTGTTGAAGGTGGTGATATTATCTAAGAAAAGTGCTAATTAAGAATGGATGGCAGGATACTCAAGGTACAGCTCTAGTGGGGGTGGGGTGGAAAGACTAACAAGGTATTAGTTGTAGATTTAAAAATAATGGAAATAGGTGGGAAAAGAAGAATCTATATAAATTATTCAAAAAAAAACAAAAGGGAGGGGGAAGAAACGGGGTGGGGATGGGGGGAGGGGGAGTTTAAAATCTAAAGTTGTTGAACTCAATATTCAGCCCGGAAGGCTGTAAAGTGCCTAGTCGGAAGATGAGGTGCTGTTCCTCCAGTTTGCGTTGGGCTTCACTGGAACAATGCAGCAAGTCAAGGACAGACACGTGGGCAAGAGAGCAGGGTGGAGTGTTAAAATGGAAAGCGACAGGGAGGTTTGGGTCTTTCTTGCGGACAGACCGCAGGTGTTCAGACCGCAGGTGATAAATCACTGGATCTAGGAGTGAAGGAGGAGAAAATACAATTAATTCCAATCCACCTCACAGTGCAGGTAAAGAAAACCAGTTCTTGTTCCTATGTATAAATTGAATTGGACAACAAGTCCTTTGGCAGGGGTCGAGTATAATCAGAATATTGTGTTTAATGCTGTAAGATTTCTGCAGCAGTTAAAGTCTTGACCTTTAAACACGGGTGCTGCATTTGCTTTGGGTTTGTAAACAGCAAAACTGCTGCAACAGATGGGAGTGTATTCACTTCTGTCAAGGTAATTCATTTTCACGTAAACTCTCCTCTTGGGTGCCGGGGGGAGGAGGCGAAGGGGGAGGAACTTCCAAAAAAAAAACCCTACAGTATTCTTACTAAAGATTATGCCAGTCCTATTTGAGGAATTTTATTTGTGGATGATTTTAAATAAAAAAATGTTGCTGGAATTTTATTCATTCAGGTCATTTACAATTCAACTTTAGAAGTGCTTGATGTTGTGACAGCTGTGAATTTTTATAGTGTACTCAGCTGAGACATTAATGACTTCCTTATGGATGACAACGTAGAATATTTTTCTCAGCAAATGTAAAGCTATGCATTCCAAGCATGGTGGCTTTCTGTAAATACAATAATTTATACATTATCTCCGTGGAGATTTGACATTTAATATGTTAAAAAGAAGTGGCTTGCAATGAAAAGCTCAGTGCAGGATTTTGGGTTAGAGCTTAAAGCTTTGAAAAAAATATATATTGATACACGTTTAAGGGAATTTTGTTTTGACTGTGTAGGATGACTTTATCTTTATAAAACTGAGTGCTATAAGTAACAGATGTCGCCAGTTGCTTTCTGTGGCTCCCAGTGATGCCTACATTATCTTGTTTCCTTGAAGGATTGAAGATTGAAGTGTGAGTTTAGTGCTTGTCAACAAGTGTGGCACTATCCCTGTTGGCCTGACTTGGATCTAAAGGAAATTAGGTATCCGACAGGGTCATCAATAGCGACTGCTACCTATTGATTGGGGCATTGATTAGGATGGGAGCTGAAGCAGCAATGCTCAAGGAGGGCTACTGTGGTTCATCACAATGATTGGTAAGACTATTGACAGATTGGATTTTCTATCAGGATCCAATGATGAGAACAGACAGCAACTCACTATAAGTGGGTTTCAGCTAGAAGCAGCTGTCTGTCAGAATTAAACTTCCTACGGACGAATTATTTACAAACACTGTCTTTATTAAGCCTCACCTGTAAAATGAATCATCCTGTAGACTAGACAAGAAGCTATAGGCTAACATTATACAATTCGAGCATAATTAATTCATTATTTTCTGCACTTGTTAGCCTTCAAGCTGCATAATAAACAAAAGTTGTCATGCAGCACACATTGGAACTATCTCTTTAAGCAATTAATGTATGCTTATTGTGCCCATACTTTTTCATTCAGAAATTTTAAGATCTAGACTTCATGGTTCTTGAACTGGATTTTGAGCTTATTGGAGACTCACATCACATCAATAGCAAGTCTTTCTAAAATGGCTGACTTTAAAGACTTCCCTATGGGTAAGCCTATTCAGAGAGTAAAAAATACAGTGTTGTAGGTGAGATACTTGTGGCACATCCTGGGAACATTCAAAGTCTACACAGTTCATTTACATATCTGACAACTTTTAAAGTGATATACAATTGACACACATGCACATTGATGCATGCTACAATAGTGAGAGGTCACTCACGTTGACCATGTTTATTTCATCTTTAAATCAGGGCATTATTGGGAGCTTCTACCTTGCTCATAACATGCACAAGTAAACCTCTTGTGATCTAACTTACTCCGAGGGTTAACGATATCAGATTTTCAAGAAGTAGAATTTTCCCCCACTCCCTTTTCTCCTGTAGGTGCTGATGTGTCAGCTCATTTCACTGGCACCACTCACTCTGGTTCCTCAACACAGCGACGGTTTTTAATGTGTGTGTCAAGATAGTGAATATTCTTACCTCACATTCACGCACACACACACATTACAAGAGGGATCTCTGGACGGCAATCAGGAGGGGATTCTTGACGACTTCACATCCTTTGAAAAGTACGTGGATGAGCACTTGGCACATCATAACATTCAAGGCTATGGGCCAAGTGCTGGTAAATGGGATTAGGTAGGTAGGTCAGGTGTTTCTCACGTGTCGGTGCAGACTCGATGGGCCGAAGAGCCTCTTCTGCACTGTGTGATTCTGTGATTCCTCCTTTCCTTGATCAGCCCACAGACAAGTGGACCCCTAATCCTGTTCTGACTAAGGAAAATCAGCTCAGACTGGGAATCGAACTTTGGACCTCCTGATTTGAATGGCTTAGATACGAGATAACAGCAGAACCATCAGGAGATCAGAATAAATGTTAAATACTTAAATGTTAGCCACTTAATTTTTTTTTTGTACCTGTTTGTGGTTTTGTGAAATTCGGAATGGTTCAGGCACTCTTTGGCAAATGGGTGCAAATACATTGAAAAAGCAGAAAAGGAAATGATAAGGATGCTCATTTTTAATGGGTGTTGTGGCTAAACTGCATTCAAACCTGTAGCCAAAATATCCCATGAGGAGGGAAATAAAAACTGCATTATAAACTTCAGAGAGGAAGGATTTGTCAGAGTAAGCAGAACAGTTGAGTAATTGGGCAGATAATACAGCAACCAAAAGGCAATGAAACCTGAATGTCATTAGAAAGTGTTCGCTAATAAAGATTACTCAGCAGTACAGTGCTTGTAACACTGCTTTCTGCCAGTTTTTACTGCCGTCACATATCAACAGATGTCAGTCTGAGGAGGCATTTGGGTGAAGTCCCCAGACTCACTAAAAATGGCAAGGAGCGTGTAAATTTTACAGTACTGTAGGAGAGATGTCTGATACAGATAGGGAACATCATGAGTTGGGAATATTCAAAACCTATGCAGCTCCTCTCTTCATTTACACGTCCAACTTTATGATGCCAGAAAACTGACCTAACTCACTTTGTCACATCATTGTGATATGCTGGGGGAGGAAAAAAACTGTATCTTAAAAGTGTCACAGGGCAGAGAGATGTAATAAATTGGCACAGAGACCCCCACTGAGGTTTGAAAGTACCATTATGGAGTTTCCCTTGCATTTTTTAAGATGGAAAATATATCATAAATGCAAATCTGTTACATCTCACTGTTGTATTAAAAATGCACATTGCAAATATTTTAAAAGTCTGTTCCTTTGTCTTCTTCAACAACTTGCATTTTTATAGCACCCTTGTGTAGATGAATGCATCGGGGAGGCCTTACAAGAAGGCAAGGAGAATGCTGAGAAGGGTTAAGGGGGAGGGTCGATTATAAAGTTGAAGTGATGGATTTACAAGAGGCTTTTGAAGGAGCAGGGAAAGAGAGCAGAGGGAAATGGTTTTTGGAAGAGCTCCAGGGAGCAGAGGCATTGTGACGGGAAGACTGAAGATGGAGAGGATGGAGTGTGAAACGAGAGTCAAACTGGTAACGATGAAGTGAGATGTGTTTATGCACCTTCATTATACATATATTAAATTGTAGATATTTTGAATACCAAGAAATGTTGGCAACGTTTGTGAAAACGTCATTATTTTTAACCTGGGTTCCAATTCTTTCCATTCACACGACAGAAAATGGCTAAGAAATGGTACAATGTAGCTAAATCAGAGCAAGCCATTAAGAAAATCCTAAAGACAAACTGGTGCTCAGATTCAGCTATCACGATGTTCCGGTCCCACCAGCTGGCAGGATTCTCCACTTCCGCTTAAATCAAGAGTAACTCACCGCATCCCCCACAGTGGGTTCTGCCATGGTGGGGCCAGGAAATCCTGGCCTAGATTCTTTCTAGAGTTCAAGATTAGTATATTGTAAATTCTATTCAGGTGGTGTGAAATGCTAAAATTCCTCTCGGTGGAGATGCTGATGGGAACATTAGAACGGAAGTAGCCCACACGAGGTTCTGCCATTCAATGAGCTCATGGCTGTTCGGTGGCCTGACTCCATATACCTGCCTTTGCCCCATATCCCTTAATACCTTTCGTTAACACATATCTATCAATCTCAGTTTTAAAATTAACAATCGATCTGCACCGGTTCTCCGAATGATCAATTCATCTAGTACCATTCCCCCTCCTTCTCCCCTTAGCTCTGCATATTCTTCCTTTACAGATAATAATCCAATACCCTCTTGAATGCCTTGATTGAACCTGCCTACACCACACTTGCAGGCAGCGCAATCCAGATCCTATCTACTTACTGCGTGAAAAAGTTTGTCCTCATGTTGCCATTGCTTCCTTTGCCAATTACCTTAAATCTGTGCCCTCTGGTTCTCAATCCCTCCACCAATGGGAACAGCTTCTCCTGATCTACTCTGTCCAGGTCCCTCATGAATTTGACTACCTCTAGCAAATTTCCTCCCAACCTTCTCTTCTTCAAGAAAAACAGTCCCAACTTATCCAATCCACCGATGCAGCTGAATTTCCCCATTCCTGGACCATTCTTGTGAATCTTTTCTGCACTCTTTCCAACTCCTTCACATCTTTCCTAAAGTGTGGCACCCAGAACTGGACCCAATACTCTAGTTGAGGCTGAATCAATATTCTAAACAAGTTTAACATGAGTTCCTTGCTTTTGTACTCTATGCCCCTATTAATAAAGACAAGGATGCCGTACGCTTTATAAACTGCTCTCTCAACCTGTCCTGCCACCTTCAATAATTTATGTACATATAGACCCAGATCCTTCTGCTCCTGTACCTCCCGTAGAATTGTACCCTTTATTTTATATCCTCTCTGCATTCTTCCTACCAAAGTGAACCACTTCACACTTCTTTGCATTCATTTTCATCTGTTATTTGTTTCTCCATTTCACCTGTCTATGTCCTTTTGAAGTTCTACACTATCCTCCTCACAGTTCCAAGTTTTGTATCATTCCCAAATTTTGAAATTGTGCCCTGTAAAGCAAGGTCTAGGTTATTAATATAAATCAGGATGAGGAGGGATCCCAAGACCGACCCCTGGGGAACTCCAATATAAATCTTTGGTCTAAAGAACATCCATTAACCGCTACTTTCTGTTTCCTGTCATTCAGCCAATTTTGTATACATGTTGCTACTGTTCCTTTTATTCCATTAGCTATAACTTTGCCCACAAGTGTGTCGTACAGCACTTTAAATGCCTTTTGGAAGTCCATGTACACCACACTGACAACATTACCTTCATCAACCCTCTCTGTTACTTCTTCAAAAAAACCCAGCAAGTTAGTTAAACATGATTTGCCCTTAACAAATCTATGCTGGCTTTCCTTAGTTAACCTGGATTTGCCCGAGTGATGATTCATTTTGTCCCAAGTTATCGTTTCTAGAAGCTTCCCCACCACCGAAGTTCAACTGACTGGCCTATAGTTGCTGGGCTTATCTTTAAATGCTTCAGCTAAAAAAAATGGTGACAGCTGCTGAGTCACTATTGTGGAAGGGAAACCGATCCCAAGGGCAGTCTATGGCCACAGGTGTACCCGAGTAGGCGAGGGGTGGGTTCCGTAAAAGTTCTGGCCCCCCCAGTTCTGCTGCTAGGACCCCACCATCAGGTAGAGATGCTGTGCTGCCAGGGTCACAGGTGAGTAACCATTCCAGTCCAGAGCTAGCGTTCCCCAAAATGGCTCTCGTTGGAACGGTGCCACCAAACCCCGGCCCCCGTGCAAAATTACGCGCCCGCCCACCTCTGACCCCCATCTCCGTCGACCCACGAAAATCCTGCTTTATATCTTGCACAAGCACATGTGTTACGAAAATCCTGGTGAATAATCGGACTGTTTAAAATCAATGTGCTGTTATTTTACTCTTACTGCACTAATGGCATTTTTATAGTTTTAAGGTAAGATCCCTAAAACATCTTTCACGTCTTCATGCACGGAAGATCGGTGCATGACACAACAGGTGGAGGTTCACTTGTATGAGAATGTTTAACTTATGCAAAGATGTCAGGGATATTTTCAAAATTGGCACAACTGGGGTTCCTCAAAGGTGAAGCAATAGGAATTATTTTTACAACTCATTCCCCACACTCACTCTCCCCAACATTGGTAGGCAAAAGATACAGGTTAATAACCAGTGAAAGAGCTACGCTTCATAAAGAAGAATTACATAATTAAATAATAAAAAATATAGCCTCTATTAAGAAATTTATACAACAGGTATTAGGGATTTGTAACCAATTTATATAATATTTGTTGTTAACGAATTAACCTTTTCCTGTCTCCTAGCATAATGAATTACTGGTTCTGCTGATATGGAGGTATCTTGTCCTCGTCTGTTCATGTTATTCAAACCTACAGTTTGATTACCATTCTCTAGATTAACCAGTTATAAAGTTTGTGCTGATGAATGGGTTTAAACAAGAACAATAACAAAATCTGTGGACTTTGAATAAAATAAATCTCAGTATGATGCAAGTAGCCTGACAGTATACAGAATATTTTACTTCAAGCCAACTTAAACCAATGAATTTTAGGGTGCAGTTCTACCCTACTCAGATACCCTGCATTGTGGTCATGGTGATTTTGTTTAATATTATGAGTGTGTTCACTTTGCTTGAGGAAACGAAAGATCAAAAGGTGAGTTTATAAAATCCCCCGGCAGGTTCAATTGACTGGACACTTTTAAAATGCAACTTCACACCTAGCTGGAGTTATACTGCATTGTGTGTGAACTTTTTGAGAGACTTACCTGTTGGAGCTAATCTCACATCTCTCATTTCAGTGCACTTGGGAGTCAGATTGCTGGTCAACTTCCGAGTTATAATATCACTTCTACATTGATTCACACCCAAAGCTGCTTCGCATTGATGTGAAAGTGACAGTGTAACACAAAGAGAAATCTTTGCAAAACTGAACTCAAGACACAGGACTACCTATGAAAACATTAGCATTTTGCAATTTAAGAGAGACAGATCATAATTTTAGTTCTTTCAAAAATGAATTCACTATTAAGTATTAAAATAGTTTGTTTAACAAAAGCATCTCGTTAATCTGAACTAACACAATATTTGTCCTGTTGGATTGACTTCCCTACTGTTAAAAGCTGTAGGGGACAAAAGTTATACTTTAAGAAATCACGCAAATGCTTTATTAATCTGAGCAATGGAAGAGAACATTCAAATGGCAGATTCAGATATTGTTGGGTTTGATTCAAATTCGCCCTGAGGCCTTTTGTTAACTAATTATAGAAAACAGAAGCCACACATCTTCTTGTCTTGCAGTCTTGATAGCACTGCAGTCATCAACCACTCTGTATTTAATTAGTGTTGATTGTTGTTAGCATGTTCAATAATTATTAATTAGGTTTGGGAAGGGCCTTAAAATTCCAGTTGCATGCCTAGAGCAGTGTTGCATAGTTCATGTTTGTGATGAGGACACTGACTTTTTTGGTGAAGTGAGTGTATTATAAATGGGCAGCTTAGGGGCGTAAAGCAATAAATTTGTCACTGTATCACAGACAAACAGCAGAATTCACCTGGAAACCTTTAATGAACAACTAAATTCGGTTGGGGGGGATAAATGTTGGAAATCTGAAATAAAAATCCAAAAGAGCTACAAATAGTTGGTTAGCTTTGGAAAGAGAAGGTTTATGGAAACGAATGGAGTCATTACATTGGTTATGTTTACAATGCCATTCTCTGCAAGGCAAGTTTCGACCTCTCCTGCTCCGGTCCCTTACCCCATCACCAACACCACCACCACCACCAATTTCACTCCCTTCCATGGAACCCTCCTGGAAGACCCTCCTACCCCACATCTTTCTCCTGTAACGAACGTCAGATTTTGGCGAGGCCGGCAGTCTGTTCCAGGCGGAATATGAACCAGCGGCAGTTGAGATAGCCCAGCGTCAGTGAGTGAATTTCCAATTCACCTCCCCAAAACCTCCCTGGGACAAGACCGTTGAGAGTTTTAAATGGGGATTGATCATATTCTTCATGTAAATAGTCTTTCCATTTTATATAATGCAACATTCCAACTGAACTTCACAGCTGATGATTCACAATGAACTCTTGCCTCTGGGAGAACAGCAAAGCCCTGACCTCACAACCTAAAGTTATGGTACACATTACCCAACCTCAGAGAGCCATTAGCAATAATACTTTCTTTCACATTGTACCTTTTCACGTTGGAATGCCTCAGAACACTTTACACAGTGGATGGTTTATGAGGTGCAGTGACTATAATCATGAAACCAAAAGGCTAGCCATTCTGTGCTGACAATCACCCATAAACAGGCAGTGAGATGAATGACCATTGAATCCCTTAAGAGGCAGCAATTAATGTTTCATTCATTTAAAGAAAACCAAAAGATAAGTGGGGGTGGGGGAGTCAGTGAATTAAACTGAACACAAAATGGTGGCTGTGAATTGGTTCTCTGGGTACCTTGCCTGATTTCCCTCCTCGCTGACTTTGAGTGGGGTTTATAATAGCCTGTTGATCCACAGCTGCCTGTTTGGACCCCCAATGAGGTTTAATTTTAACTTCATGGGTGTTCATCTTTTCTGGACAAATGCACTGTGTATTCTGGGTTAGCTGAGTTCTCCTGCGGAGGCTGTGAATGTGCAGCAATTGTTGGCACAAGGTCAGTTGGAATCGACATTCCTGGATGCTATAAGTGACTCCTGATAGAAAGAATATATTGGGGAGATTGGGTGAGGACAGGGTCTGTCCCCATACACTGCAATTACTTGCCGTCTAGGCTGATACTGGATGAATGGCTGCTTGGGTAAGGTACTAGAGGCTACTTATGACCATAGCAGTGACATACAACTACTGTAAGAGAGAGGAGATAAAGAGGAAATATTTGGGAAAAGGGGAAGTTTTTGGAATTCCCCACCACACATCAAGTAATACGTTATATATAGAGTAGATGTTAGGGAATAAAAATTTCTCAAATAATAAGACACTCATGATGTTGGTTTCAGCTCAGGCATGCCTGAAGTGTCAGTGATCTAAACATCTGGAGGTTGAATGACCGGTCGTTTATTAACCACTGCTATGGTGTCCTCTTGAAATGTTGCTACGCCAGGCTGGTTGGAGATGCCTTTGATTTTATGGTGCATTTGGGCATTTCGAGTCACACCAGTCCCTCACTAAAGTCCATAATGTCCATTTCAGATTTCACCTGAAGCAGAGGAGCTACGTGGTTCTCAAACATTGTTCCATGAATCCTAAGTTCATTGCAGTAAAGATATAACTGCACATTCTTGGGCGCATTGTTTCTATCTGAAGAACTCTATTATTGTGCTTGCAAGGTTATAGTAGTATCAATGTCAAGCATACTTGAAAGATGCTTTTATCTGTTGACCAAATGATCACAGCACTGTTCTTGTAAAATTAACCTTTTACCAGCTCTATAGGGAAGGCTGTACAAGTTACCTCCCAGGTGATCATGTTGGTTCCAGTTGGGGGATCACAGTCTGAAGCTGAGGCTGAGTAAGATTTATACCATTAGGAGAGGATATTATGCCTGTCCAAGGTGCTTCCTGCAGTTGCTTTGCCAACCACCTCGGTACACGTCAGAAGTGCTATGCGACAGAAATAATAAACTTTTCTCTCCGCTATACCGTGCCAGTTTGCCTTTTGTTGTGCCTAATGACAGCAATGATGGAATTGTCATGGTTAGGTGCCCACAGTCTCATAACCAAGCTGCTGCTCAGTGAATCCAATCTCACACTCCATTGTATGGATATTCTATATATAACCTGCAGCCAAATGAAATGTGAAGGAAAAAAATCAAATCTAATTACACGGCATTGATTTCTCTCCAATTTTGCTTCTAATACACTTTTTGTCTCCTTGATTCTTTTTTCTCCTTGATTCTCCCCCACCCCATCTGCCTCTTTGAAAATGACTTGTGATACTGCTATACCTAGATTAAACCACAGTAAGAGACAATAAGGTGCAGAATTATTTTTAACATAGAGAGGTATAGTACAAAGTACAAACAAAATGTGGTCTGCATCTGAGAAACAGGTAGGATCTGGCTTTATATTTCCCTTAGTTTAACTTGTACCTGCAAGCAGTGATGGTGCTGTCTTATTCTGGACGTTCTAACCAAAAAAAAAATAGCATTAGTAGGCCTCATCCTCTTTTGTTGAGGTATGTAATTGATCAATGGAGAGTGTTTAGAGGGAACTGTTTGTTTTCATCTGTGGGCTGCTGTTGTATAGACTGCCAAATCTATGTGCGCCAGGTAGACGAGAAGTGAGAAGATGCTTGTTCTAGCTAAGATGAAGGTAGAATCCTGGCAATTAAAATTGATACATTAATAGTGTGAAGGTCAGTAGATTGCTGTTTTTTAAAGTGCTTTTGTGTGTGTGTGTAAGATATGTCTCCATGATGCTGCTATAGACTTAATGGCAAATGTGTTTTTTAATGATCTGGCTATAATGTCTTTGTGCCTTGCAATATTAGTAAAGTTAGTTTTTATATTTTGTGGCTAAGAAGTAGAAATTCAATTAGGGAAATGGAAACTACAATCAGAATATTGCTACCTTACTTATGCTTGGTTGGAAAGCAAAACTGTGACCCATTGAAATCCTGAAATGCTTTAGTGTGCTGGTTCAAAAGATTTAAATTGTTGATACTAAAACTGTTTATAGTGTTCGAAAACAAGTTACGGTCCACATTGACCATTTATGTTACCCATCAGAAAATAAGAGACTTCAGCAATACAAAGTCAAGGAATCACTTGAATTACAGTGATGATAAATTGATTTGTGTAGAACTTGCATGCGAATATGAACCATTAAAAGTTGGATGGATGCATTTTCTAGACGCTTGGAGAAACTGGTACTGTGCACTGGAATCCTGTTAGAATCCTGCAGGCAACATCTGTAGGATTTTACAGCTTATTGTGATACATCCCATAAACTATAAGTACAACTGAATTGGCATAAGGTTATATACAGCAGCGTAGAGTCTAAAATGTGATTAACCATATGCATGGACTACATTATTGCTTCGCAGTACATTTTATTACATTTTTTGGTTCCTATGTTTAATACAAGACTGGTTTTTGCTTTTCTTCCCCCAACCCCCCTTTGCAATAGTGCTGTTTCAGTTCAGAAATGACTGCATTCTGCAGGATTATTCATTATTCATTCTTGGACTTCTCTGCTGATTTGAAAAGCAGTGTACTGTGACCAAAAATCTTTTTTTTATCTTCCTTCCACTATTGTGATTAGTACTCCAGGTCATGTGCTCAGGGGCCCTGCACAGTAATTTCCAACTGGGAATGGATATCAGGCTAGATTCCACAAAATGCTTGAAAATAAAAGATTATTTTTGTGTGTTTGTCTGTGTGTGTGTGTGTGTATGTGTGTATGTGTGGTGGGGGAGGGCAGCTGCCTTGGTTATGAGGCACCGCTGCTTAAAAAAATCAAATAACTTGTAGCGTAAAATCCTGGCTACAGCCACAGCAACGTAGTTTTGTGTGTTGCAAGTAGAAAGTTGTCGACGATAGCTACCGGATCAATAATTAATCCAGCCAGCCACCCCATTCACTTTTACAATACAAGTTACTCTTTAGAGAGGGAACAACCTGTCATCGGTGGGGAGGGAACAAAAATTCAGCAGCGAAGACCCGTGAGGGACAGTCACTTTTTTATGGGTAGCTGGTAGGACCGACAGATTTAGTTAGCTCCCAGGTGTACCTTTCGTGAGCTGCTTGCAAACTATGAAAGTTCGAAGGTTTTTTTTTTAAAGCAGATGCCGCTTTCTACTTGTCTGATTGACAAACTTCAAATTAGCTTTTGCAATTCATTTTCCAGTAATGTTACATCAATAGAGTGATGGGAGATCGGGGGGGTCGGGGTGGGGTGTGTGGGGTGGGGGCTGCTTCTCAAATTAAGTGTTAGGCTGGTTATTGTCGCAGGTGTTAGAGTTGTTGTATGCATTAACATTCCTGTGCAAACTGACTTATTGTGCCGTATGAAATGCTGTCTCTCTGCCGTACACAAAATGGCACATCTAGCTTTTTTAAATGGCAGGTCATGCAGTGAATTTTCTAATTGAGATGTTTGATGTTTGGTTTGAGAGCTTTCCAGCTTGACTTCCCAAGTTCCTTTATTCTTGTGCTGTTTTTTTGTCTAATTATATACCATTGTAAAATAATGAGCTGACACTCGTCACTTACTAGTTAATCTCCTGCGGTGTTCCTCACAGTAAGTTGAATGATACTTTTTGTCAGGACAGGGCTGTTGACTGTGCTCTATAAGAACAAGAGCGATAATTCAAAGTGTACTATTCTGCTACTAAAGTGTACCGTGTCCTTTTTGAGGTCTCAGAGTTTACTCAGGATGGGGTCAGTAAGAGTTTAATTGTAGTTTGTTGAAGACAGTTTGCAGGTTTTTGTGACTTTTGAAACCCAGGACGAAATGCCTATCTTTCCTTCTGTTTAGTTTTAAAATAGTTTTGCATCTTTAACAGTCTGTGACATCTGGAGAGTAATGTCTGGATTCATTAGACATGTCATTTTTAATGCACTATATACAGATGGTAGATGTATATCATTGTTTAATTAGCATTCAATGTACTTCCGGCTTTCTTCTCAGCTTTCTACTCCTGAGGATGCTGACTCTCACTCAGATACAAGTTCCACAAGTACTAATAACCACCTATTATATCATCCAAATTGACCATTATTTATCTGTGAACCTATATGGACATTTTGCCATGAAGGCCATTGAATCCTGTCCTCACCAGATGTCCATAAGCACATGCACATTCCAGCAGGCCCACAACTGGGACTGAGCGCCATAGCTTTATTCTGCCCCTCTCCCCTGGTCAAGTGGAGATCAGATCAATGATGGGAACCCTTCAGCTGTTGCCCGACTTTGAGATCAGCTTATTCAACGCTGACTGGATATTATACCTGAGATCGCCTGAATGTGATTTCTCTACAAAGACATTTGGAGAGCTCATTTGATTTCTCAGCCTACCAGAGCTCTTCTGCAAGATCTCGGTCATCTGGTCGTCTACAAGGTCTCAGTAGTCCAGTTTGTGTAGTCCAGTTTAGAATTACTGGTCACCTACGATTATGCCGATGGTCAGATTTTTGAACATGAGTAAGAAAAATGACCCAGAAGTTAGTTATCCCACTGTATGGGTTTTGATTCTGCTCATTGGTTGAATGGCATCATAGAATGCCAAAGCCTTCCCCAGATAGGGAAGCATCTTTATTAGCAAAAGTTTTGGGGGAAAATTAACTCTACAATGACAGAACAATTGCCATTTGGAATGGAATAAAAACAGAAAATGTTGGAACAACTCAGCAGGTCTGCCAGCATCTGTGGAGGGAAACAGAGTTAAAGTTTCGAGTCCGTATGACTTTTCTTCAGAGCCGTACAGACTTGAAACGTTAACTCTGTTTCTCTCTCCACTGATGCCGGCAGACCTGCTGAGTTTTTCCAACATTTTCTGTTTATATTTCAGATTCTCAGCATCCGCAGTATTTTGCTTTTACCCATTTGGAATGGATTCAGTAGAAGGACATTGGTTAAACAGCAGGTAGAATATGTAGAACTATTCAAAATCATATCGCTGTTTTAATGAAATTTCTCATTGCTAAGGTGGAATCAGGCCACATCTTTGATGTGTGGGGGCTTCTGCCTTTCACAGCGGTGCACTCATGACCTGGTTGTGCATTCTTATTTTGTTATATTTTTCAATCCTTCATGGCAACACAGCTCTGTCTGCTGCTAGTGATATCCACTACCTCTGCATTACTATGTTGGAGGCAGGAAACAGGGTGTTCTGAAGAAGTTCTGAAGGTGCATCTCTGCTACTTTCTCTTCCTCCCATCTCTGAGTTAGCTTGCCCTCACTCGGTGCTCTGCAAGGCCCAGCTGGCTTTGACTGGCAACTTATCATCTGGGCGCTGCCCAGCTACAGAGTGGGATTTAAAGCCACAGTGATCTAAGTAATGAAAAAAGAAAAGTGGAACTGGAAATAATCAATGCATGTTGTCAATATGCCTAAATAATATAATTAACCATTCCTGTTTTTGAGCAGTTGCCAAACAATGAGCAGTGAGCTGCTGTGAGCGACTCAATTGCCAATCGTCTTAACTGTACATTTCAACATGTTGCGTTCATTGTAAATTTTCAAAGCAGTTCACATGTTTTACATTACAGATTGGTCATTTCCCCAGGATAGCTATTTTTTCTTGAAGTCAAAGTACCTTTGCAGCCTTAAGTATTTCTATCATGGTTGCTTCTGGAGTTTTACACCACATGAGCACTTTGCAACCCCCACAAACCCAGAAAAGTGACAAAAGAGCATGGAATGAATACAAATCATAGAGATGGTATGAGGGTAAGACAGTGTGCTGACACGAGGTCTGGACCCAAGGCTCTTACCTTACCACATAATATTCCAGAGGTTCAGGGAGCTGGTGAGACACCAGAAGCAATTCCAACCTGAGAAAAGTCTCAGAGGTAGATTTTGGCCCGGCCTTGTTTTTGAGCCTAGCCTCACCATGTCCTAACCAAGAGGCCCAAGGATTTCAGAAATTAGTCCTCGGGCCATATCTACATATTCATGACTATTGTGTGCTTCCACATAATGAAAAGAATCAATATTGTAATGAACGCTGAACTTTACAAGATGTTTTGAAATGTACCTTTAACTCAAGTAAAACATAGAATTCCGGATAAACACCTCCACTCGGATACATGATCTTGTGATCCGGTTCCCACAAGGAGGGAAATTTGAACCAGAAACCCATTGAAGTGTTGGGTGCCAGTTTTAACACCTTTTCACTGCATCTCATAGGAAAAGGATGGCTGCTGTTTGAGACGCAGAGGGAGACAAAGATGCTACTGCTGTAGGGGAGCAGGTAGACTGTTTTCTGCACCAAGCAGGATGCTGGTGAGAGTTTGCTTTCTGTTTAAAAGAAAGGGAATAGAACAGATGGAGCTCTTGAAGTTTTAAGGAATGCAGAGTCATTACGGTGCGTTTTGCTGATGGGAATCATTTATGGGAAAACTCGGGCTGAGTGGGACAATTGCCGAAGGACATTGTAAGACTCAACCTGGCATGGTGGGGAGAAATGAACCTGCTGGAGAGCTGGGAGTGACTGTGGGAATATTCCCATAATGCTACACATCTGCGAGAAGCATGGTGCAGAGAGAAGGGGTTTCATAAGACCTATTTCTGTTACCTTATTTAATACGAAACTTACCTTTTTTGTTAGTTTGATGTTAATTGTTAATTATTGTTAGATCTGTGTTAATTTTAGTTTTTTTGTTACAGTAGAAGTCTTAAAACATGAAGTCTTGACCTTAGGTTCTTTCTGTTGGTCGCTTGGTCTCTATGGGGAAGGTAATAGTATTAAAATGCCTACTTCATCAGAGGTGATTCTCGGGGGACTCCTGGGAAGGATGGATCTTTGGTGGGGGAGGGGAGGGAGGTGGTATCTTGACGCCTTTGGAGTCGGGAAAGAACTCCTGCCCAGTCTTTCTCCACAGGAAAGATTTAAGAATGGATATAAAACTTGCCTCTCATTGTCGGCCTTGTTTGTCTGAGTGCTTTTAGCCATTTATAACATGGCAAAAAGAGTTGCCATCTTTTTGTAACCATTCTAAAAAGTATTAATTCGTTACTCTAAGCCCTGGGCCAGTCATGCAGACAATTCTGTTTTGAGCTTCTGTGGCATTATGCTCAGTGATCGCCATGCCAAGATCTAGAGGATTTGTGATATTTGAAATGTGGTTACTGAAATGGTTAAATATAATTTTGTAAAAAATGATGAAATTTTAAAGCGAGAAGAAAATCCAAGACAGTAAAGTGTGGAACCCCTACCCAAAAACTGAAATATACAATTGTAATTCTGTCTATGCTAAAACAAAAAACTGTGGATGCTGGAAATCTGAAATTAAAACCGAAAATGCTAGAAATACTCAGCAGATCAGGTAGCATCTGTGGGGAGAGAAAAAGAGTTGATGTTTCGGGATGTTGAGCTTTCATCAGAAGCGACATGCTGAGTATTTCCAGCGCTTTCTGTTTTTATTTGTAATTCTGCAATAATAACACTTTCATTGTTATAGCGTTTTTACATATTGAAATGTCACAAGGCACTTCATGGATAGAATTACTATAGAAGTGCACGGGCTGTTCCATAGACAAACGTGACAATCATTCTGCATTAGTGACATCCTCTAAACTGCGATGAGATGAATGACCTGTTAATCTGTTTTTTTTGGTGTTATTGATTGAGAGAGGAATGTTGGCAAGGATACTGATGGAACAATAGCTGTTTGTATAAGAGGTAAAGGAGAGAATAGTTATTCCTGGGTCAATACCTCCACATTCTGGGAACCAACAGCATTGTGGACCATGGGTCTAGAAATGTGTTCTCATATTTAGCAGGTGTGTTGCAGTGAAGTGAAGTGAAGTGAATTTACTACATTATCGCTAATTGTGCAGTTGGGGTCTCCACATTCTACAGTGGAGCTTCCTATGACCTACACATAAATGTAAAAGCAAAAGGGGGAATGTTTTAAACAAGAGTTCATAAAGATTTCCTTAAATCCTTGGGATTAGGTAATTTTTTTGCCAGTTTTCTTCCCTACCATTACATTGGCTACTGTTGAAGTTGCTGCTCCATTGTATCTCATCCCAGTGGCTATCCTTCATATTTGACTCTCAACAGTGAGTGCTGACAGGCTATTCCACCAGACAGGGCATCACAGCTGAGCCCTAACATCCATGTCCGTGCACTTTCCAACAGGGCCACAGGGTAGTGATCAGGACTGAAAGCCAGGGCTGAATATCTACTCCCTACACTAGGGGCCCTGAGGACATTGTTGCACTCCTACCATTAACCAGGTTGTGATCAGCTAACTTAGCACAGAGCAGGGAATTCAAACCTGGAACCTTCTGATCTGTATGATTCCATTACTTTCACTCACAGCTCACCATCGGGATCTTTGAGATCTTACTAAGGATGGGTAAGCAGCAATCAATGTACATACAACAATAACTCGCATTTATGTAGTGCCTTTAACATAATAAATATTGTTTTTCCCTAAGCATCCAGAATATTGTTCCCATTGGTGGAATCTTCCGGTAGCGGCAAGGTTGTTGGCAGCAGGACAGAAAGTGAGCAAGACTTCTGCTTGGGGGCAGGGTGACAGGCCCCGTGGGATTACACAGCAGCCAGACAGTTAGCTATGTACGTGTGAGGATCATGCTGAATCATGTGGCAGGGGTGGGCCGAAAGTCAGCATCCCCACCGTTACCTCAGGGGGGAGGGGTCAAAAATCCAGGCGCCATATTTAAAAGGAATCCGGACAAACATTCATTCCCTGCAAGCCAGGAGCGAGACCCTGGCCGTCATTCTGGAGGCGTTGACACCTTTTTACACCCATGTGTGAAACCTACTGCTGCTACCATCATGTCACAGAGCAGGCAATGAATGACCCCGTGGTTCAGCGACGCCTCGCTGCAGGTTCTCCTCCGGGCCTTCTGGGAAAAGGCAGGAGGTCCTGTTATCCAGGGATGGCAACAGCAGGCTCTCCCATCTGACCATGGCAGCCTGGGACCGGAGGTTTCACCCATGGGGGCCCACTCCAGAATCTGGGTGCAGGGCAGGGACTGGATGAACAATCTGCTGTGCTCCCGCAAGGGTAGGCAGCATGGCACAGTGACTGCACATGGGAATCAAGCAGTGTAGGTGTGTGAGCGCAAAGGGGTGTCAGACAAGAGTTTGTGTTGCAGGACTCAGAGGCAGATGGGACATGTGCACTGAATGTGTGACAGCCACTTGATGCTGTGAATGTTGTACCAGCTGCAGGACAATTTGGGTGTCAAACACTGACTGGAGAGGGTTCAGGAGGTGCCATAGGCATACATGCCCATAAAGTGGTGATGCACCCAATGGGGTGATGCTCAGTCATTCTGTGTGTCTGTCTGCAGGAGAAAATTGCTCATAATCACTGGGAGTGATCAAAGACTGGAGGAGGTGTCCCCGATATTAGAATCCTGATCCTGTTTGAGGAAGAGGCCACGGAGTCTGCTGGGGAGGACCGAGCCTGCGCAAATGGAGAGACTGAAGTCTCACAGCCATCCAGTGAGGATGTCTTCCATCTGCTGTTCACAAATGGACATACAATGGCCTGAAAGATTGTTGAGAAAAGGGATTGTGCATAACCATCAGCTAATTCCTTTTGTTCTCACTGCTGGTTCTCACGGCAAGTCGAAATCTATATAGATGAGACAGCCTTCCCCTAGCTCCAGCTCCAGCACCACCTCTGAGGAGGATGATGCTGCAACATCATGGCATTCCCTTGCACCCTCCACCAGTGCAGAGACATTCACCTTGATGGGTTCACATTATAGATTGGGCTTGGGGGTCACAAGCTGGTGTGCATATCTGGCGGGCATGTGCCCACAGCTGATGGAGGATGTGACAGCCTCGGAGGACTGCTGGAGACCAGGCCCATGCTGGGCACCATGCAGATGACGAGCCTCTGGATTTGGACATAAGAGAGCTGATGGAAATGTAGAGACAGGCAGGGGAACATCAGGCAGAGATGCCAAAGGCCGTGCGCAAACTTGAACGAAGGTTGGAGGAGTCCTTCCATGTTCTGAGTACCATCAAGGCTTTGGCATGGGAGCGCTTGGCTTCCTCCATTGAGAGGGTGGCAACAACCATGGAGGGCCTGGTCTGGCAGATAAGTGGTGGGCAGATATGCCTTTGGATCTCCACTCCATCATGCTAGGCATGGGTGCAGTGCAGCAGTGGATAGGTGAGAGGGGGATGGGGCACCTTGACCTCCCTCTAGATGCCCTTTCCACTCAAGGAATAAAGGAGGTGACATCTTGCACCGACAGAGAGGAGTGCCAGCCAGCCACCCAGGGGGCTTCATCCCAGGACACTCCAAGGGTGCCCTGCCTCTCCCCCTCCCCTCTGCCAATGACCCTATCACCTCCAGCAGGTCAGGCTGAGTAGTGTGCACCTGCACCTGTGCAGGAGACCCTCAGCAAGCTGGAGCCCTCTAGGCCTCGGACCACCAGAGGACGCCCGCCAAGGCCATCTCAAGCCAACAGGCAGTCAGCAGGCTGCCTCCACATCAGCTGTGGATGTCATGGTTGCACCTAGGTTCAGTGGTAGGAAAAGAAAGATTAAGGAATTATAAGGACATAAAGGTGCCACTGGTGTCTAATCACCGTATATATGAAACACATGAATAATATGCAGTTAAACATACATTTACATGTATGTTGTATTCTCATTAAGCTGCTAGTTGCTGCAATGGTCGCATGTCTTTAAGGGTGTTGCACTTTATTCCCGATCAGTCTCGGACGATATGGGCCTATGGATACGCCATTTATTGTGTCACATTGTCAGTAGTTGCATCTCTGAGTATACTGACATGCGTAGGATTGACCCGTGGGCATCACTTGTAAAAGCTGTGGCCTTGGAACGCATTGGGCAACCCAGCATGTAGTGTTCATCCGGTTATCATCCCTCTGAGGCTGCTGTCTGAGTGGCGTCTGCAGCCGAGTCACTGCACATCTTGTTGGTGTCCGCAGGACAGAGTTCTTTGCAAGGCATTGCTCCAATTGGAGAAGGTGTCAGTGAGACATGAGTGTATCCCTGCTAAGTTAACAGTGCATCTGTCCTCCGATGTAGCGTACATATGGACTTGCCTGTGCCAGGAGTCTGCAGCATTTTTCCTTCCAGGTGTCAGAGGTGACAGGAATGTGCAGTGTTATGCAGGTTGTGTTGCGCTCTTGCTGGCATTGATGCCGCAGTGTTGTTGGAGCAGCACAAGTGGCATGTGTTTCATTTCAGATTGGCCCACACGCAGGATCACAATACCAGGAGATTTCATGTGAAAATGTAAAATTTAATGCAGCTATAAGAACATAAAACAATGAAATGAAACAAATACATCTGCACCCATGAGGGAACTCCAGCCTCCCGGTCAACAGAGGATTGGAACTCACGGTGTAGCAGACATGTATCGGTGCCTCACTCAGCCTGGGCTCTGGTGGAAATAAGATTGTCACGAGGCTTCTGTGCTGCACCCGCAACGTCCACTCCCTCATCAGCAGCATCGTCTTCCCCTTCCTCCTCGTCAAACGATTCATCTGTCTCCTCCATCTCCCCCTCTGCAAAATCACCCCCCTTTGCTGAGCAAGGCTGTGCAGGGTGTAGCAGACCACCATCATGGACACTCCGTCTGGTGAGTACTGAAGCACTCTGCCTGAGCGGTCCAGGCAGCAGAACCTCATTTTTAGCAGTCCTATCGTCTGCTTTACTGTTACCCTTGTTGAGGCATAGACGACATTGTACCTCTCCTCGGCGGCACTTTGAAGGTTTGGCACTGGTGTCATCAGCCAGGCTCTCTCTGGGTATCCCCTGTCACCAACAAGCCAGCCCTGTTGTCGATAAGGGGGGAGCAAAGACATGTGGCACCTGCGAGTTGTTCAGGATGTAAGCATTGTGAGAGCTCCCTGGGGAGCGTGCATACGCCTGAAGGATCTGGTTTCTGTATTCACATACCAGCTGCATATTGAGAGTGAAACCCCTTTCTGTTAATGAATGCAGCGGGCTGATCCCAGGGAGCTCTCAACGCCACGTGTGCAGTCAGTTGCACCCTGCACTTGTGGGAACCCTACGATTGCAGCGAATCCCCCAATGCTCTGGCTGCCTGGCTCTCGTGGCCGGTACTGAATTTAACAAAATCATTTGCTCTTCTGAGGAGACCATCGATCACCTGCTGGATACATTTGTGGCCGGCTGGGATAATCCGGACATCTTCCCAGTGGAAAGAGCCACTGGCGAAGGAGTTTAATGCCGCTGTCACTTTTAGCATTGCCAGCATTGGATTGCCTCTCAGTCCTCACGCACACAGGTCTTCATGGAGCAGCGGGAATATGTGATTAACCACATCCCGGGACATCCTAATCCACCTCCGGTATTGCCCCTCACCCATCTGCAGATAGATGCAGCCCCTGCGATATGTCTGATTTCAGGCTCACCTTCGCACTGGCTCCTGGTTGCCAGAATCTTGCGCTTCCTGAGCCCGTGCCAGGGCTGCCCCTTGGTGCTCTGGCCATGGCTGCGCCTGGCCCCGGGCCACCCTCCACCGATTCCTCTCCAGCCGGGCCCTGGCCAGAAGAAGGACAGGGTTGCCTGGAGCCAGCATCATGTAGGCCTGAGGTGATTTGTGAACAAATTGCAAATCCATCTAGTCAGCATATTCTTTGAAGATGTCTCTCTGGCCCTGAGTATTTCAGCCAATGGGAAGCCCTGTAACTAGCACTGGTTTAGCCTTGACCTCCCTCCATCTCACCCTGGAAGCCCATCCTGGAAGACCACAGATGAAGTCTCCTCTTGTTCATACATCCATGTACATGGAGACTGCAGCATTGACCAGTGTAATGAAAGCCGTGTGCGTGCACCCTCCCTCAAAGACCATTGGGCTTCCCTCCATCACCCTCGAGATACAGTCGAGAGACCCCAGCCTTGCCACTATAGATGTACCATCCACTACATTATCAGCCATGACCAGCTACCCAGATTCTAAACCAGCACAGTGTTGCCATTCCCCCACCCCTCTCCAGGCACCAGGGAGCTAACCCCCACCTCCCTCCCTCCATCCCTCCCCCTGTTCCCCAGTGACACTTTCACCCTTCCCCGGTGACCCTTCCTCGGTCAGCCTGCCTCCCTTCCCCAGACAGACTTCCACCATTGGCCAGCCCCCTTTGACCCATGCCCATTACGCCCCAGCCTCCCTCCCTCGGTTAACCTCCATGCCCAACGCAAGTTAGACAACTGCCACCCTATCTCAATCGTGGCCTGGCATGGAAGAACGGTCCCCAAAGAGGACAAAGCAGCGGCTACTCACTCCAAAATCCAGACAGGTGACTACCTCACCTGGTGCACGCCACTTCTATGCAGTCATGAATCTGAAGACATTGCTCAAGGCTGACTTAATTGGGAAGGGGAACTTCACTCGGAGAGCTGGTCTTTTAATGAGCATGCACGCCGTGCAAATACATGCAAAAGGGCTTCTCAACGCCTGCCGTCAGGGCAGTTCGGAGAACTTAATTCCAATCCGCTGTCGGGATTCGCATTTTGGGCCTCCTGCGCAATTGGGTTTTCCCCGCCTGCCATCTTGCTCCCGACAGCAGTGGACGAATCCGCCCTTCATCCCGGCTTGCATTACCGACCGACGTTATATTAGATCCTGGATGCAGTGCCGGAGGGGCACACACAGCAGCTGGCCTGGAAAGCTGTAAAAGAGGGCCTGAAGTGATTCACTGCTGTTTCCATACATATTGATTTTAGTCCCATAACTGCTACAAATCTTGATTTGTTTGCTTAGAAATTGCCTTGGATCCCGTGCCAGCCACAAGGTTGGTAGCGATAATTTATCATTTAGGCTTTTTCTCAGGACTGGTTTGAACCCCTGCAATAAGGACTCAAAAAGCGAAAGGACAGTTGAACGCCAATAATATGAATAAATCCCTCCCCAGTCAGCGAGGATGCTAATTTAGGTATTGCAAAGATTCAGAGATTTTCAAATGTTTCTCAAGAAGATTAGCACTTCAGAACATACATTGGTGAAAACCTTTTCTTTTATTTACACAGGAAGTGTGCTGCCCTTTGCTGTCACAAACAAGAGTCCTATTGATTGTGATGCATTGTTTCAAACAGTTTCATGCAATTGCTGAAAAAATGCAAAGCTGATTTCGCCTGGCATTGCCCAGGATGAGTCAGGGTCAAGTGCAATAATAGGGTCAAGCAGGGTTCGAGAGCAAGGAGATAACTGGACCCAGATAAGGGGAAGGGAAATGGGGAGGGAAAAGAGGCAGAGGGGAGGGGGAAGTGGGGAGTGGGAATGAGGTGGGAGGGAGGGGGAAAGCAGACATGGGGGGAGGTGAGGAAGAGAAGGAGTGGCGGGAAAAAGAGAGTGGTGCCAGGCAAACAGAGAGAGAGAGAGATGGGGAGGAAGAAGAGGGCAGCGGAAAAGAGATAGGGTCAGAAGGTGAGGAGAGGGAAGGTGAAAATGGAGATAAGCGGGAGAAAAGGAAATAGAGAGAAGAGATGGGGACGTAAGGGGGATAAGAGGAGAAGAAAGGGAGCAGGGGTTGGCGAGAGGGCCTAGATGATATTTGGTACCTTAGTAGTGGATGGGAAGTGAGTAGGCTATAAGACTGAAAAGTCTCTGACAGAGGCAGGAGTGATTATGAACAGAGAAATGGTAAAAGCTGAGGGATTTGAAATGGTCTTTTGACAGGAAGGAAATGGAGAAACCAGTTGTATGTCTAAGGGCTAAGTCAGCAGTTGCGTCAGTACATTATGGCCGGAATGGTTCGCACTCGTTGGCAGTGGGCGTCATGGCGGGTGTGAGCAGACAATACGGTGAGAAGGCCAAAAAATCAGTTTCACTCCAGCATGAAATCACAGCGGGATCATCCGATGGTGTCCACCTTGCAGATCACAAATCCTGCTGGAGACCAGCGTGAATCCCGCTAATGGGATGCAAAGTAAGGCCAGACCGAAATCCACCCCCATGCCAGATTTATCATTACGTCGGCGGGAAAAGGGCTGGCCTCAAACATGTCTGGACAAGTGTGACGTGCAGAAGTTGGGACTTACCTTTAGGGCCTTGCTCAGAACGCGGACACCTGAGAAGAAGATGCTGGAGCCTGACAGCTACCGGGCCCTGGAGGAACACGTACATCGCACGCTGGGTGGATCCTCATGCACATAGCTCCGCCGTGAAGCAGCTCTCCGAAGGTGGGAGGTCTCCACTCAGCAGCTTCGTCATTGGCTCGCACCATCTTCCATGGTCTCTGTTCATGCTTCGGGCCTGCTTTGGTCCTTCATGGACTTCGCCATGGGCTGGTACAAATGATCAGTGAAGGGGTGGGAAGAGGAGGGTCGAGGTGTGAGTGAGAGAGGAAAGTGTACCGGTGGTTGGGGTGGAGGGTGTGCGGGTGGGGGTGGGGTTGAGGGAACTAAGGCATCAAGGGGTGGTAAGGTTGGGAGGCGGGGGGGATGAAGATGTTAAAGGGGAGAGGTTGGGAGGGATGGGGAAGAGGTTGGGGGAGTGAGGTTGGGAGGGGGAAGGAAGGTGTCCGAGAGGAGGAGGGAGTATGGGAGGAGGAGGGTGTAACGAGGGATAATGCTGCAAGTGGGGAGGTAGGTATAAGGGAAGGAGTTCAGAGGGGGTAATGTGTCCAGGGGAGGGAGGGAATTTGGAGGGGAAAAAGTGTCTAGGGGAGGAGGGTAGAGGAAGGAGTAAGGGGGGGTGCAATGTCCAGGTGAATGTGCAAGGGAGGGGTCAGTGGAGCCAATGAATGCCTCCTGGGGAACAAACCCGGGGGTGGGTGTGGTAGCAGGGAATGGTGAGTGTGAGATGGGACAGAGGGAGCCGGTAGGGTGGGAGGGTGAGGGTGTGTCGGTGAGAGGGTGAGGGGCGGCGAGGGTGGTTGGTGGGGACACGGATAGGGGTGGGAAGGACGAGGTTGGGAAGGTCAATGTGGATGGGGGGGGTTCTCAGGAAGGTAGGGAACATGAACATTCACCTGGACATCCTGGAATGACAAGGGTTTGAGTTGCAGGGTAGCGGTGGGGAGGTGGAAGGTGATGCCAGGGGGTGGAGTGTGATGGGGGAAATACACGAGTATCTGGGAGAGGGGAAAGGATGGGGGAGCTGATCAGAAACTTGATGACTGCCATGTTTCTCAAATTGAAAGTGAGTGGAGCCTCGTCCTGCATGGGAGTGAGATCAGTGGATGGGCGGAGATACAGCTCAGATGGACAACTGAAAGGGAATCCCATCAGGCAGCATTGACAATGCTCAGGACAGTGAGATGTGTGTGATGGAGGAAGGATCCGTGTGGGTGGAAGAGGCTCGCACGAGGCTCCAAAAGGCCCTGCCTCACACACACACACACTTCTCCCTCCAGAATCACTCATGGTCTGGCTGTGAGCAGCTGAACTGCTCATGGGTTGGGGGGGAGGACTCGCAAAGCCTGTCAATGAAGCTGAAAGACAACATTACACATTATTCAGTGAATATATTTTCAGATTATAAAGTGACAAAATGTGTTCACCCATGCAACCACTTGTGATCAGAATTTCTTAACTTTTCTAGGCCTAACACTTCTTCTAGGTGCTGCCCTGACATCTGCAGCAGGGGTGGAGACAGCCTGTGGAACAGTTGGCCCTGTTGCCTCTGATGACTTTGGCATGTGTCCTCTAGAGAGCTGAAGCCTTGAGGGCCCTGGGTTGCCTTGGCTGTCCTCCTGTGGGCCAGCTGCTCCCTCTGTAGTGACAGTGGATGAGGTTGAGGGAGGTAACAGGCAAAGGGGACTTGGAGGCAGCGAGCGCCCAGTCTCTGAGACTCCTGAGTGAATGGCTGGAGAGTTAGCAGAAGGTGGGAGAACATCATGCAGAGCTGTTGGAAGCCCTCAACAGAGTGGCACATGAGTTGGAGGAGTGCGTCCGCCTGCCCTCTGATGGAGTGGTGACCACGCGTTTGCGCATGGTGGTCTGCATGGGAAGGACGGCGGACGCCATGGAGACTCTGGTCCAGCAGAACGCAGAGATGCGCGCAGACCTGTACTCCATCGCAGTGACCATGGGTAAGTTGCTGCTGTGACAATGTGATGGGGAAACGGGGCACTTCAATATCCAGGGGTGTCCAGCTGCTGCTCCTCCTCCCTTTGGGTGCCCGAGGGCCCAAGCCTGACGCTTTGAGGGGAAGGTGCACCTGGAGGGTTATCGAGGTGGGACAATTTCCCCATCACATTGTCACTGCAGGAACTCACCCATGGCTACAGCAATGGAGTGAAGGTCTGCGCGCATCTCCGTGTTCTGCTGGACCAGAGTCTCCATAGTGTCTGCCATCCTGCCCATGTAGACCACCAAGCGTAAACATGTGGCCACCACTTCATCAAAGAGCAGGCGGACACACTCCTCTGACTCGTGTGCCTCTCTGTTGAGGGCTTCCAATAGCTCTGCATGATGTTCCCCTGCCTTCTGCTGACCTTCCAGGGTGAGTTGGAAGGATGAATCCAGAGGCTCGTCATCTGAATCGGACCTCACAGATGCCTCTTCCCCAGCAGTCCCCAAATGCCGGGGAACTCGGCTGAACCTGCCTCCTCCTGCTGCGGACACGTGTCCGTGAGGTCACCACCAGATTGTGAACCCAATGCTGCTCTCAATCTAGGTCCCACCAAGGTGTGTGTCTCTGCGCTGGTGGAGGGTGTGGGTAAGCGCTGTGACGGGTCTTCCACGCTGCTTATTTCCAGCTCTTCAATGGAGGAGGTGTCCTCTTGGCTGGAGGTGTGGACCTGGATGGAGCTGAGGGACTGGCTGGCTGACGGTGTCGGTCACTTGGCAGAGCTCCCTGTGAACCAAAGTAGAGATAATTAGTGCATGGCAGCAGAGTCAAAAGCAGGAGAAAGAGCATTTACAGTTGCGTTGAGAGAGGGATGATCTGGTGCAGGATCCTCACGTGGGTGTTCGCCACCGACCTCAAGGTCGCCGGAGGCACGGTCCACGTCCTCGCCAGTCAGCGCGATGGCACGGTCTTCAAAGTGAGTGAAGGGCCTAATATTGGCCACTCCACTCCCAGCTGGGACTTCTCTCTCGTGCTGTGAGCCAGCTTCTGCTGCATGAAAACAGAGTGTGAGCAGGACACATGGCACTGAAGGGAATGTTTGTGTGGTGAGTGAAGACATGGGTGGGATGAGGACCCGAGCTCCAGAGGATATGAGCCTTGTGGAGATGTGAGGGTGTGTGTGAGAGTTAGTGGTGTTGCCCTTTGACGTGTGAGGTTGCTGTGGATGTGTGATGGGTTTGGGAGTGTGTGTTGAGAGTGATGAGGTGGTTGACTTACCCCCCATCAGAAAGGATGAGAGCATTCATCCTCTTCCTGCACTGGATGCCGACCTCCTTGTTGCTCTGTCAGCGCTGACTCCACTGCCACCGCCTTCCAGGCTGGACTGGTGACTTTGGTGGACCTCGTGTGGCCAGAGGGTGGGTAGAGGACATCGTGGCGGTCTTCCACTAGGTCCAGCAGACACCCCTAAAGATGCATCATTAAATCTGGGGCTGCCGTCACCTTTGATTTCGGGGCCATCTGTCACCTGGAGCTGTCCTGGTCTGTAACATGAAGTAGGCTGTGCTCTCGTGCACGTTAAATATGGCGCCCAAGCAAGGAAGCGCTGATGTCACAGCGTGGCGGGCAAATCGGAGCCCTCCAACGAGCAACCTGGCATGTTTCCCACGAATGCATTATTAATGAGGCTGGGAAGGGGATGAAATGGCGTGAAAATCTGCCAATGCGGCCGGCGTGTGAAACGTCTTTTTTCATGCCCACTACTGCACTTTGTGCAAATCTGGGACGATTCCGCCCTACGGGTACAGGGATCTGTGTGGGAACTAGAGAGCGAGTCATCACTGTTGAGCAGTGGAGTCAAGCATGTCTGACCCGTTTCTTTGGAGTTTCATGGGGTTTTAATTAAAGGTGAACTTCAAAATTGATTATCCAGTGTTGGTTAGAGCCCTAGTGTCAGTTTGATGCAGCAAATAGGCTGAGGTGATCTTTAAAGGAAACGTTGAACTGACAAGGAAGGCAAAGGCTGAGATCCTAAATACCCTCCAAGCTGTGTATCATATGCCAAACAAAATATTCTATATGGCAAGAAAAGGGGAGTTCAAAATCAGTACAGTGAAGATGTCACATCATGTTGGTTGAGCCCCACTGTACTGAATGGGTCAAATAATGTGACCCATTTACTGGCACAATACCTTAAGCATGTTGTCTAACGCTATTGTTGTTACATGGTTCTATCACCAATGTCTCCTGCCTGAGCTTGTACATCTACTAGGAGTTTTAATAACACCCTACATACTGCTTCAATCCATAACAAGCTCCAAAATTGGTGAGTCAAGGGCTGATATTTAGACTTCAAACACTTCCTCTTTGAAATTATTTGCTCATTTGTTGTGTTTTCTTCATTTGTCACACTTCACCAACCGCACTGTAAAAATCGTTTAACTCTAGGGTTGTGAATCTTTGGAACTCTTTACCATAGAGACTTGTGGATGCCCATTCACTGAGTATATTTAAGCCTGAGACTGATAGATTTTTGAACTCGAAGAGGATAAGGGAGCAAGCAGAAAAGAGGAGTTAAGGTAGATGATCGGTCATGATCTTAGTGAATGGTGGAGCAGGCTCAAAGGGCCATGAGGCCTATTCCTATTTCTTATGTTTTTTTGGTCATATAGCACCTTGTTTCCAATGAGGTTGTAATCTGTGAGGAACAATGTCTTATCATTTACTTGTGAAATACACTGTCCACTTCATATATTGATACAATGTGTTACAGCTGGGGAAATGACTTTCTGTTGAGATCATAACATTGTTTTCAATGTTTTTGAGATCTAATTTAAAACAAAAAAAAGAATAAAAGTACAGTTGATTGAAATAAAAGGTGGCTTAATCTAGGCACGGTAAATGTTAGTTGAAGACACATGCAGAAAATGTCAAAATAGCAAAAACAACTGAAAGCAGAGAAAAGATGAGCAACAAACTTGGCCAACCTACTGTTTAGTGAAATTAGTATTATACAAATTGGATCCAGATGGGGCGTGAGAAATAATAACTTAATTGCTGTACTAAAAAATCCTCAAAGAATTCTTAACAGAAAACAAAGATTAATTATTTTAATCTATGTAATTAGATTTTTTAAACCACCAGCTGACTTTCATCTTATTGAAATGAAGACTGGTTTTGGTTCTTGAGACCTTTTTTTTTTGTTTATTTCTGTTTTCTCTCCTGCCACACAGTCATAATCAGGTACTTCACTTGTAGAAAAACAGAACATACTCAAAACCCGGAGCTGGTCATCTGATGAAAAGTCATCAACCTGAAATGTTGGCCAGAATTTTACGGCCTGTCATGACAGGAATGGGGCCGTAAAGTGCGGCAGCCATTCTAAACTCCATTGACTTTGTAAAATCCTGCTGTGGTAAAATTCCGCCCGTTGACTCTGTTTCTCTCGCCACAGTTGCTGCCCAGTTTGCCGAGCGTTTCCAGCAGGTTCTGTTCTTTCTTCAGATTTTCAGCACCTGCAGAATTTTACATTTGCCGAAGTACTTAAAATTACAGAATCGTGGCCTCATTCTGTACTGTCACAATTCTATCAGTCCATCGGGCCCTTGCCAGCTCTCTGCACTCCGAATATACACAAAAGTCTAAATAACCAAAATCAGTCTTTATCTCCATTATCCTGCAATTTATTTTCCCTTCAGTTGTTTTTCCAAGGTGTGATTGAACCTGCTGAGATCATAACCACTTACTGCATAAAAAAGATCCCCCTCACGTTGCCTTTGGTTCTATTGCCAATCACTTTAAATCAGTGTCCTCTGGTTCTTGACCATTCCACCAAGGGGAACAGTTTCTCTCTATTTACCCTATCTAGACCCCATCATTTTGAACACCTCTATCAGATCTCCTCTCAACCCCAGCCTTCCCTGATCCATCCACTGAAATCTCTCATCCCTGGAACCATTCTTGTAAATCTTTCCTGCGTCCTGTTTAAAACTTCCACATCCTTCTTAAAATACGCGCCCATTACTTCACTTAAGTGAATATTTTAAACGTGTGAGGAAATTGGATAGTCAATGTTGGCAGCCTGCTTAGTCATGAGATAGAACACGTTCATGGCAGCCCTAACTCCATCTGATGTCTACATATGTGCACTTGCCTGTGATCAAGGGGGAAAGCGGGGAGGGAGAGGGGAAGAGGAGGATGGGTATGCCACTGGTCAGGCACTACAGCTTTTCTAAGGTGGGAGTTAAAACACATTGGTGGGGCAGTACAGAGGAAGCTTTTCTCTGTATCCTTACTTGATCAAAAGTGCCTTATGCTGACACTAGATGCCTCAAGTTCCATTCTTTAACATCTCTCAACTCAACTGATACACAAAAATCACTATAAAGAATCTTTCCAATTGCAAAACGTAAATGCTTTGCTTGACCTGAGCTGTCAACTCTCATCTCATTTTAAACACATAAGGGATACAAACTGAATTTGTTGCTGTTGATTTGACAGATACTGAGCAAAACTGTGTAGAGTCAGAAAGTATCCTCCTCCTCCAGGTACCGAGCCATAAGACGGTGTTTAATGACAATGGACTTCCATTGGATTGGTCCATGATTATACTTGTAAAAGTATGGCAGTGGTTTGCCATTATCTTCTGCAGTACAGCTGACCAGGAAACTCTCCTGCTTTTACTGCCTGCCATCAGGCATACTGGAAGGACTTGCAAACTGATAATCAACCTGCTCGGCCACATTATGAAAGCACCTGCCATACAGCCCTGAAGTGGGCCTGGAACCTGGGGCTTCTACCCTGGAGGTGAGGACACTATCACGGCACCACAAGACCTGCACAGTTGGAAAGTATAATCTCATCGTTTGTGCCCTGCACTTGGGTTATTCAGATATCCCAGATTGTGCTATCAATACAGTCACCCATTCACTGAACTCACTATCATGTTTTATGATAAAATGAAATATAAGTTGTGTGGTATTTTAACATATTCTTCACAGACATTAGGCCATGTTTAATGACCTGTAGCTCTTTCACAATGAGGGAATATTTTCCTTAATGGGCTCCTCTTAAATCTCTCTGTGCACTTTAGACAGTTGTTAATCTGTTTCTGCTCAGCTATAGTTAATAGAGTTCTTGACTGAGCAAGCCCATCTCTTACCTCTGGCCTTGGCCCCTCTCCCTCCTTCCACAAACACAGGGGCCTCTGTGTCCTCAACATGCAGTCCACTTGCCTCTTCATTTTCCAATAACCTTTTGCCATTTCTGCCACTTATAACATCATCCACACTAAAATGTGCCATCCCAGCTTGTCCAGGACCATTCCTTCTGGTCATCTTTACTTATTCTTCTACTTCCAGCTGTCCTTTTCTATGCAACCACAGCAAATGAAACATCTTTCCCTCCTTCCCATGCCATTGTCCTGTGTATTGATGCATCAGATGCAGATTGGCTGACCACATTGCCAAGCACCTTTACTTTCCCTGCTCTGACTTCCCTGTGGCTTTCTGATTCACCTGCCCCTCTCATTATCAATCAGGCCTCTCTGCCTTTGACCTCCTACATTGTTCCAACCATGCAGGACACAACCTTTTTGAGCATTATCTCATCTAACCCATGTAGGGCACTGCTTGGAACAATTTGAAATTTCTAACCTTCTTGGAGATACAGAGATCTTAAGATGCAATGGCAGACCTGTTAGCATCTTGGGAGGAGGGGAGTTTGGTTAACATTGGGGGTGTCAATCTTTTGCCTGTAAAGGAAATGTCATTTTTTTCCTAACATTACTGTGGGATACTTTAAAGCTGGCTTATGGTGGCTGTCTGCATGTATGTTTGTGTCTGGTTTAATTGAACTGTAGCCAGTTAGACTGTAAGGTTTGAATCATCAAATGGGATTAGGTGTAAAATCTCCATTTGAAATGGAGATGGATAAACTAGGATGAAGTCTTAGCAGATACTGTGAATGGAATTTGCATTTTTAGGTAAGTTGAGACGTTGTTTGATTTTCAAAGGGACATGATAAGATGTTTACAACTAGCAAGATAACTAAGGCAAAGTTATTAAGTTTATTTTTCCCAAAAGTGCTGGCCACAATGACAACATGAGAGATTTTTATATTTTAGGAAAAGTAACTTCCAAAGAAAAATTGAAACAATGGGATTTACAGATCAAAAGGGAGGAAATATATTTAAAGAAAGATGGAAAGCTGTGTGGGGTGTGGCCGTGTGAGATCTTGAAATGTGCACGGTGTGAAACAGAATTGTGGGGAAAGCCTTTAGTCACCCTGGGGAAGTTTGCTGTTCCAGTAACCAAGGTTTTGTTAAATGCCTTTGGAGTTCCATTGTTGAGTGAGAGGGAGAGAAAAGCTGTGAAATCTTTTCCATACAGCAACAATGTGTGCTTGTGGCAATATTGCTGGATGTTTTATAGATGAAGAAACTATTTGGACTGTTGCCTGGAAGGGGTGTGTAATTGGGAGTCTAGTTAAGTAGAAATCTTGTGAGAACTGTTAGAAAATTAAATGTAACTGTGTAACTTGTGTGTTTAAGTTTTCTTTCTTTTTGTTAACAAATGTTTTAATTTAATTTTTAAAATCTTAAAAGCTGGTAGCGGACTCATTACTTCGAACTTCAGTGCACAAACCTCCTTATACTAAATACAAATTGAAAAATCATTGTGATAGCGTGGCTAAGTTTCCCTTTGGGATTTGGCCAGCCTGGCAAATACCACCTGCCACATCAGAACATATCAGAACACACTTCCGGCAGGATGTCTGTAGCTGGGGTGTTCAGAGATCTTCTCCCTTTCTGGGAATTTTTATGGTAATGCCAGTTTTTAATTTCAGATTTTATTCATTTTTCTATTTCCCACTTTCCATGTTTTGTTAATACCTACTTTTCTTCTTGTATTGCCTCAGCTATAGCCCCAGAGTTCACTCCCTGCAGAGCTAATCAGCAGGAAACCTTTTTTTTAACTAGATCTTCTCAGCAGCTGGCCAGTACAGGCCCACTGGGTTTATTTTGGTATTGCTGCAGACCTGCGCAGGAGCCATGTGCCATGGATCACTAGCGCCCCCAGGCACCAATACAGGAGTTATCTTCATTTGCATCTTCCCCATGCCTTTATTTTTCCACCAGCAATTGTGCTACTTCCACGTTCTTTTAATACATCTTCATCCCCTCACTGAGATGACCACCCCCCAAACTTATCAACTTAAAAGGTTAGAAACACTCGACAATTCGGGCAGCATCTGTGAAGGGATAAAAGCCAAGGGGTTGAAATTAGTCAACGACAGCAGAGCCAAACAAGCTTGTTGTGAATTAGGAGCCTTTTAAACACTGCACCAGTTTTTATTAGCTATTGACTTTGAATTGCCAAGATTTTTAACTTCACATCAGATAAAAGCAGCAGGAAGACGAAGAAATGAGTCTGCAAAGGAAGACTGAACTATTGTTCAGTGAGCTTCAGTGGAGATTGGGCCTGGTGAAAAATGGGCAGCCAGGATAAGCCTACTCGGTTTTGCTGGCTCATACCAATTTCACCCCCAGGATATTTGGGGTGTAATCCATCCTCAGTATGTTCTCTCCTCAGACCCCGCTTGACCTGCTGTGAGGGTTTCCAGCATTTCCTGCTTTTGCCGCGGGTTCCCAGCATCTGCAGGATTTTCGCTTTGTGTCCAATTCTTTTTCTCTGCAATGTCAAGAAAAACATGATTGGACGTTAGACATATTATTTCCAGGAGTCCTCTTGGTTTCTGGATCTTCCCTGTCAGTCACTCCCATCCCCAACCATCTCCTTCCTCTCCACTTTATTTTGTTCTATCCTATAGAGGGATCTGCTTAGTTTCACTGGATGAGATGCACCTTGCCCTGTCTCTCTCTCTCTCTGCTTTACAGATGCTAACAGACTTGCTTTGTTTTTTCCCCAGCATTTTCTGCTTGTTAACACCATGCTTGAGTTCCTTCAGCATTTTTTTTTTTTTTTTTGTAAAAATATACTTTATTCATAAAAATCTTCAATCACATTCAAAACCATTTCAAAAACAACATTACAAGGGTACAATCCAGGTTAAACTTTTACAAAATGTATCACCAGGTGCATCAGTACAAACAATATTACAGTCATTTACAGCCTTTCATTTTGATCTGTACAGCCCGAGGGGCTCTAAACAGTTCCCAGTCTCTCGGTGCGCTGTGGTAGAAAGGTCTTAGACAGCGACCCTTCCCCATTGCGCCTTTGCGGCAGCTGCCCCAAGCTTTAGTGCGTCCCTCAGCACGTAGTCCTGGACTTTGGATTGTGCCAGTCCGCAACAATCGGTCGGGGACAAATCTTTGTGCTGGAAGACCAACAAGTTTCGGGCAGACCAAAGCGCGTCTTTCACCGAGTTGATGATCCTCCAGCTGCAGTTGATGTTTGTCTCGGTGTGTGTCCCTGGGAACAGCCCGTAGAGCACAGAGTCCTGTGTCACAGAACTGCTCGGGATGAACCTCGACAGCAACCACTGCATCTCTCTCCAGACTTTCTTTGCAAAGGCACAATCCACAAGGAGGTGAACAACGGTCTCTTCCCCACCACAGCCACCTCGAGGGCATCGTGCAGAGGGGGTGAGACTCCTGGCGTGTAGGAAGGATCTGACGGGGAGGGCCTTTCTCACCACCAGCCAAGCTACGTCTTGGTGCTTGTTGGAAAGTTCTGGCGATGAGGCATTCTGCCAAATGACTTTGACAGTCTGCTCGGGGAACCATCCCACAGGGTCCACCCTCTCCTTATCCCTCAGGGCCTCTAGGACGTTACGTGCTGACCACTGCCTGATGGACTTGTGGTCAAAGGTGTTTTTCTGCATAAATTTTTCCACCAGGGACAGGTGGTACGGCACGGTCCAACTACTTGGAGCGTTCCGCGGCAGCGTGGCCAGACCCATCCTTCGCAACACCGGGGACAGGTAGAACCTCAGCACGTAGTGACACTTGGTGTTTGCGTACTGAGGGTCTACGCACCGCTTGATGCAGCCGCACACAAAGGTGGCCATCAGTATGAGGGCGATGTTGGGCACGTTTTTTCCCCCTTTATCTAGAGGCTTGTACATCGCGTCCCTGCAGACACGATCCATTTTTGACCTCCAGATAAAGCGGAAGATGGCTCGAGTGATCGCCATCGCGCAGGAGTGTGGAATGGGCCAGACCTGCGCCACGTACAGCAACAGCGAGAGTACCTCACACCTGATGACCAGGTTCTTACCCGCAATGGAGAGGGAGCGTCGCTCCCACATGCCCAGTTTCCTTTTCACCATAGCCACTCGCTCCTTCCAGTTTCTAACGCATGCCCCGGTCCCTCCGAACCATATCCCCAGCACCTTCAGGCCGTCAGCCCTGACAGTGAAGGGGACAAAGGATCGGTCAGCCCAGTTCCCAAAGAACATGGCCTCGCTCTTCCCACGATTTACCTTGGCTCCCGAGGCCAGTTCGAACTGGTCGCAGACGTGCATCAGTCTGCGCACCGACAGCGGATCCGAGCAGAAGACGGCGACGTCGTCCATGTACAGGGAGGCTTTTACCTGAGTGCCTCCACTGCCTGGGATCGTCACTCCTCTTATGCCCGGATCCTTCCTGATGGACTCGGCAAAGGGTTCTATGCAGCACACAAAAAGGACAGGCGAGAGAGGGCAGCCCTGCCTGACTCCAGATTTAATCGGAAAGCTATCTGTTTCCCACCCATTGATTGAGACTGCGCTACTGATGTTAGTGTAGAGCAGTTGGATCCAATTTCGAATTCCCTCCCCAAAGCCCATTTTGGAGAGCACATCCCCCATGTAGGTGTGCGATATTCTGTCAAAGGCCTTCTCCTGATCCAAGCTGATGAGGCAGGTATCCACACCCCTGTCCTGTACATAGGCAATCGTATCCCTGAGCAGCGCCAGGCTGTCAGAGATCTTCCTGCCTGGCACAGAGCAGGTCTGGTCAGGGTGGATCACCAATTCCAGAGCGGATTTGACCCGGTTGGCGATGACCTTGGACAGAATCTTATAGTCCATATTCAACAGTGAAATGGGTCGCCAATTTCTAATTTCCTCCCTTTCCCCCTTGTGCTTGTAGATGAGGGTGATGATGCCTTTCCTCATGGATTCTGACATGCTGCCGGCCAGGAGCATACTCTCGTACACTTCTAGCAGGTCTGGGCCGATCAAGTCCCACAGAGCCGAATACAACTCCGCCAGCAGGCCGTCGCTTCCGGGGGTTTTACTCTTCTCGAAGGACTCGAGGGCCTTAGTCAGTTCGTCAGGAGTTAGCGGTTTGTCTAGGCTCTCCCGCGTACTGTGGTCTAGGACCTCCGTGATAGAGGACAGGAAGGACTGGGAGGCCGTGCTGTCCGTGGGCTTCACGTCATACAGTCCGGCATAAAAGGATTTGCTGATCCTCAGAATGTCGGACCGTGATGACTTTACTGAGCCGTCTTCTTCCTTCAGGCTGCTGATCACAGAGCGCTCTCTGTGTACCTTTTGGAAGAAGAAACGTGAGCACGTCTCATCCTGCTCCACGGAGCGGACTCTGGAACGGAAGATGATCTTGGAGGCCTCCGAGGCAAAGTGCGAGGCTTGCTGGCCCTTCACCTCTTGGAGCTCCTCCTTGACATCGACCCCCATCGACCGCAGCCGGAGCAGATTCTGCATCTTTTCCTGGAGTCGGGACATTTCCCTCTGTTCCTTTCTAGCTTTCTGGGTGCCTTTGAGGATGAAAAACCTCTTGATGCTTCCCTTGATCACTTCCCACCAGTGTGTCAGGGACTCAAAGAGGGGTTTCACGGTTCTCCAACCTTTGTAATCCCTCTTGAGCTCCTCAATGTTCTCTGGGGTCAGCAGTTGCACATTTAGCTTCCATGCCCCCCTGCCCACCCTCAGGTCTTCCTCCAAGTGGCAGTCCGCCAGTAGGAGGCAGTGGTCAGAGAAGAACACCGGCTTGACGTCGGTGGATCTGACTGTGAATGCACGGGACACAAACAGGAAGTCTATCCTGGAACGAATGGACCCGTCTGGCCGCGACCAGGTGTATCTACGCTGCGCTCCGTCTGCAGGGTTGCTGAAGACGTCGTGCAGCTTGGCATCCTTAACTGTTTCCATCAGGGATCTGGACGTAGCGTCCAATCTGCTTCCGGCCCTGCCGGATCGTCCAGCCGCATCGATGATGCAGTTGAAGTCCCCGCCCAGAATGACCGGCCTGGAGGTCGCCAGCAGCAGTGGGAGCTGCTGAAAAACCTCCAGCCGCTCAGCCCCTTGTGCCGGGCCGTACACGTTAATTAACCGGAGTGGAGCGTTCTTGTACATTACGTCTGCTACCAGGAGTCGCCCGCCCACCACCTCCTTGACCTCGGAGACGGTGAAGTTGCCTCCCCGCAGCAGAATACCCAGGCCGGAGGAACGAGAGTCGTTTCCGCCCGACCAGATCGATGGCCCGTGGGACCACCATCGTGACCATTGCCTGTAGGAGCTGAGGTGCGGTATCGCACACTCCTGCAGAAACAACAGGTCAGCTTTGACCTTGGCTAGGTAGTCCAAGGTCGCAACACATCGCGTAGTAGATTTAATGCTACGCACATTTATGGATACAATCTTTAAACCCATATTAAAGCATTTATTCTCCTACCAAACCCACTGTCTCTGAGAGTCCCAGACCTTTAGTCTGCTCCTTCATACCCGTAGTGAGCTCAAATTCCTTCACTTTGGATGGGCTGAGGTAGATCTCCTTGGCCGTGTTCTGCTCCAGTGGCATCTGGAGGTTCACGTAGTGAGCGGATTTTGAGATGACCTTTGCTGGAGAAGCTTCTCCAAAACTCACCCCCTCTGGGGGGTTGCTGTTCCCGGCTTCCTGGAGCTGGGGTGCGATGATTGCCTCACTGCTCCCAGATTCCAGGGGCTGTGGTGCACTGGCCTCCTCAGGTTGCAGGCAAAGTTGGGGTGCGTTGGTCTCCTTGTTGTCTCCAATTTTCTGGAGCTCGGGTGTCTCGTCCTCCAACGCCCTGGAGCTTTGCCGCCTCTTCTGTCGGTGCCGCTCTGGCACTTCCTCATCCGAAGAGCTGCTGCCCTTGTCATCCGTGTCGGATGGGAGACGCCTCTTGCCGCTTCTCTGGGAAACGCCTTTGCTTCTTCTTCGCTCCCTCTTACTTTTCTTGTTCTTCACCGTCCGCCACTCCCCCTGCTGCTTTTCCACTGCTGCCTCCTCCTCCATTGATTCGCTGTCCTGAGGACTGGAAGGTTCAGGGGGTGGTGCTGTTGATTGGCTCTCTGTTGCCTCAATCTCTTTCTCCACCTTGTCTCTCTCTGTGTCCTCCTTTGTCCCGTTGAGCTCCCTGGGGGCCTTGGTGGTTGGAGTGACACGGAACATTTCTTCTGCTTCCCCGTGGTCGGCTTTGGCTGCCTGTGCGTAAGTACGGCAGCGTTTGGGGCAGGTCCTGTAGAGGTGACTTGCCTCGCCACACAGGTTGCAGCACTTGGCCTGTTTGCAGTCTTTTGTCTGGTGCCCTTCCTGTTTGCAGATCTTGCAGAGGGAGGCGCTGCAGTTGGCCGCCACATGACCAGCCTTGCCGCATGAGCGGCAATGCTTGGGTTGCCCAGCGTAGACCAGGTAGCCACGGTTTCCCCCGATTGCGAAACTGGAAGGAGGGTGGAAAATGGCTCCCTTACCATCGGTCTTTAGCGTGACCTTAAACAGGCGTTTGCCTGTCCAGATCCCCAAGTCGTCTCGAATCTCGGTGCCGCTCCCCACCTTATCGAAGTACCTGGTGAGGAAGGTGACCACGTCGGCGACAGGGACGAAGGGGTTGTACACATGCACCATCACCTCACGTTCCCGTTGCAACGGCAGAGAAAAGTGCGGCTCCGCCGTCAGGATCTTCATCTCCGGCAGGTCTCTCTTCTCCTCGAACACCCTCAGGAGCCGGACGCAGTCTGCCACTTGCTTGAACGTGACGTCGAAATAACCACCTTTGCGGGAGTCGTGCAGGGTGAAGATCTCCGTAGCTTGGAAGCCGCACGCCTTCAACAGGATCCTCCTGGTGAAGAAGCCCCGATCCATAGGTGATCCTCCTTCGTCGCTGTGGTTCACCGTGACTCGGACGGTGATAGGTAACCCACGGTATGAATTCAGATTGCGATTGGTTTTCGCCCTTCCATCCCGACCTTGCCATGGCAGGACCATGGTGTCGCCCCTGCAACACTTGATCTTAGCCAAGAGGCCGAGAAGCGTATCTAAGTTGCGGTGCCCCTCAGCTTTTGTTTGGCTACAGCCTAGGCTGGTTTGGACACCGTACGTTAACAGGCAAGTTCCGCTTTAACGTGGAGGTGGTGCAAAATTGACCATTTTTCACCCAGACAGACAAGGAAGTCCTCAGCATCTCTGCATATCCTTCAACGTCCCGGCTCTCTGGCAGGGAAGAAGTACACATGTCAGTCCTAATGCCATTTTCTAAAGGAATGATTTGAACTTGCGCTGGTGAACAAACCTGTCACCATCTGGAGAATGAACACTGCTTAATTGCCATGGCAACCCTGGCCAGACACCAAAGCCGCTCTCCAATGTTGCGGTCTTGCTGACCCCGAGTGTTAGAATTATTAGCTTTAGCCAAATAATATAATTTGTGTTAATATACACTGTTTCCTTTCTGTTCCCAAGCAAAGCTCTCCCCGGAAGGCGGGGAATGGTGCCTTAATTACACTTTTAGCATGAATTGATTAATGCGCAGTATATTATACACTTTTGTTTAAATACCCCATTTATTAACACCCTAAATGTATTTTAATTTTCCTCCGCTATCGAATTAGCATATTGCTTCGCGGCCCTATAGCATGATTCTGGCAGCCAGGTCTAAGGAAGTAACGCTATATTTTAGCTGCACCACGAGATGGAGCTCACATGTAAACATTGTAGAGCTATTGGCTTTCGAGCACAATGAATGGGGGTTTGATTACTTTCTACGTATTTTTAAGCGCCGGCACTGACGACCATTCTCACTGCCCCCCACCACTACCCTCCTGAATTTAGCAGATTTCTGCTTAAATAAAATCTTTTTTTTTCTTGATTCATCTACTTTTAAATTTCAGTCAGGGTGCAATCAGATTTTCATTTCCCCCCTGCATTGCCAAAGTCCCTTTAACATTTTGAATCAGGGGGTTGCTTGTTTAGCCGGTGTCCCTTTTTTTTTTAACCCCCCTGGCTTCGCAACCAAATGTATATTAAACTCAAGAAAACAGGTGAGGGGAGTGTGGCACGGAATCTGCCTTGATAGGACCTGACAGCCTGTTTAAGGAAGAATAAATAAAAACACCTTTTTAAAAAAAAATAAGGAACAGTCCGAGTTAACATTTTCCAGGAGCTTGCTAATTTCTGTCCTTGAATTACACATTAATTTGTAATGAATTTCCCCCCCCCTGTTGTCATTGCCGGGTAATTTATGTCTGACCTAATAGTTACTTTTTAACCCCACATTTAGTTCCAATAAGAGAACCGAAGCAGCAAGTAAACAACGGCTCCTTATTTTTCCTGCCAATTTCAGTCCATAGAGGCGCGTTGAAATTAACTCTCTGATACCAAGGAGCGTGAAGCACAATGGAGAGGAGGATTGTAGCCCAGATTATTACCCCGGTGATCAAAAAAGGGGGCTGCCGTTTGCACTGATGAATTCTCGAAATGTGCCTTTCACATTGTCTGGCTGCAGTCGAGCAGGTTTTTTTTTTAGTGAATCCCTTTTCCAAGGAGGTATCAGTTCACTCTGCCTGAAAAGGTGGTGTTGCTTGTTAAAAGGGGTTTGCCCCCACCCCCCAGTCTTTACTAACATCCCAACATCAATATCTCCCAAACTGTCGCTCTCAAGGTGCTCTGTTGAGCTGATAAAGGTGCAGCTGACACCAGCTTCACTAACTCTCAGACGCACAAGAGAGAGACAGGGAGATTTGTGGAAAAGGAACGGGTTTCTGTCACCAGGGACAGGCGAGCAAGGCAAACCAGCTCCTTGTTGGTAATCAGGGGATGGTTAAACACCAGTCAGAAATCCTGCCCATATTTCCTTCACCAAAAACTCTGAAACGGGATGGTATCTCTCCCTCTCCCACAGAGAAAAAACGACCCACTTTCCCCCCCAAACCATTCATTTCCAAAGCGTGCGAGCTGATTTTTCAAAAAAAAATGTTAAGTTTTTTTAAGGGGTTACTAACACTGGATTGCACGTTTTGCGGCACAGTTCCTCTGACTTCATTCCCTATGCCGACGCCTCCAGTGGCCCCCTTGTGATTGACATTTACAAATTACCCAGCAGAAAGTGTTCAATCTTTGACCCCTGTGTTTCTATTCAGGAATGAGTGAGATTTGCAAGCATTTTGTCATATAATTACTGCAAATCCCTTGAAAATTTCCTCAACAACGCTTATATGAATTGTAATTTTTGCAGACAACGACCGGTGGAATTGCATTAGAATGCAAAAAAAATCAAAAAATGATCAATTCAGTTTAACAAGATTCTTTACACACTGTGGATTATGTAACGTGCTTGCTAGAGAAAAAAAATCTAATATGTAGTCTTTCCACACATAGGAGTGCTTTTTAAAATCCCCATTTTGCTTCTTTTGGTTACTGCTCCTAATACCTCTGGCTTGGTGTCAATTTTAGTCTGAGTATATATTCTGTAGAGTGACTTGGGATGTTATTTTATGTTAAAGATATTATTTAAAAGCAAGTTGTTATTCTTGCAAGTGTTTTGTGATGTTTTCTTTATTCACACTTTTGGAACATGGCTTTGATTAAAAGGTGAATTGGATGGACCGGGGCGGTGAAGAGGTTGGGTAGGAAAGGCAGAGAGGGAGGTGGGAGAATAAAAGAAGAAAAGGAGGAGGAAACCAGTGGGGAAGAGAGGGGAACAGGAAATGGGGAGGAAGAGAAAGCGGAGGAGCTTATGGTGAAAGCAGCAGGAGGTGCCTTCTGCAAGAGGCCAAGCATTGTCTTCATTATTAAAACACTTGAAGGAGGAAAAAAAGGGTACAAAGAATGGGGCGAATCAGATTGTGCTTCAAAAGAGCTGGTGCAGACTCAATGGACCAACTGGTCTCCTCCTGTGCTATTCTCTCTCTCTCTCTCTTCAGGTACCATACCCTGAGAGGGCATTGACATTGACAACAGCATAGATTTCCATGTGTTGGTTCATGGTTATGCTTGGCAAGAAACTGCAGTGGTTTGCCATTGCCTTCTGCAAGTTCCAGCTGGTCAGGGGACTCTCTGGGTCATACCAATGGCCGTAGCCATTTTGGAATGATTTGCAGGTTGATAATCAAACTGTCTGGCCACATTACAAACACACCTTTCATGGCCATCAAGTATTGGAGTGGGACTTGAACCCACAGCTTTTGGCTCAGAGGTAGGAACACCGCTGCCACACCACAACACCTCTGCTGCAACAGTCCCTGATCCTAAATAAAGCAAGGAGTTCTGGGCATGAGAGGAGGAGGTGGCGTTAGTGGTTTGGGATTGGGGGGGGGGGGGGGGGTGGGTGGGTGGGGGGAGGGAGGGGGAGCTGGGAAAGAGGGGTTGAGAAGGGGAGGTAATGGTGTAGTGATATTGTTGCTGGACTAGTAATCCAATGCTTTGTGGACTGGGGTTTGAATCCTGCCATGGCAAATGGTAAAATTTGAATCAAATTAAATTTAAAAAAATTCTGGAATTAAATGTCTAACGATGATCATGAAACCTTTGTTGTAAAAACCCATCTGGTTCACTAATGCCCTTTAGGGAAGGAAAATCTGCTGGCTTTCCTGGTCTGGCCTACGTGTGACTCCAGACCCACAGCAATGTGGTTGACTCTTAAATGCCCGCTGACCAAGGGAAATTAGGGATGGGCAATAAATGCTGGCCTAGCCAGTGACACCCATACATCCAATGAATTAAAAAAAAGATTTGTGAGGAGCAGAGATGGAAGAAGAGGAAGGAAGACATGTGCATGACATAAAAGTGCTGTGAGTTGGGGAAAAGGGAAGGAATTAGCATTGGAGGAAGCAATATGATAAGAAAACATTTCTCAGTGTAACTCAGCTTATGTATACACAATAGACTTCAAGTCTAATGATTTTCTTGCATATTTGAACAAAAATATGGGGTGGAAAAATATAGCATTGTTCTTTTGGCTTAATCTGCATTAAGCTGGTTTGTAATGCAAATATATAACTTTAAAAAGTCTGAAAAATATAGAATATATCTGTTGCTTTTTAAAATACTAATGGTGGAGGTGTATTTTGAATCTGATTTAGAATAGATTTTTCATTGAGATTCAGTACATTTGCCTACAGTGGTTGAATCAAAGTTTTCTCATGGCAATGCACCTTATTGTTTTGAAATATTACACACATGTTCCAGGATGACTCTCTCTATTATCCTGTCTGATGTGGCATTGTTTCCATTGATAAATTTGGAAGAAGGGGCAAGACCTATAGTCCTGAACAACATTAGAGCTCTTGGAGTCTTGTTTTAACATCTCCTTCAAAAGACAGCACAACTGATAATGGAGCACTCCCTTTGTACTGCACGAGTACTCTTCAAATCCATGGCATCGCCCTTCCCTATCTCTGTAACCTCTTGCAGCCCTCCCAACCCTCTGAGATATCTGAGCTCTGCCATTTCTGTCCCCCGCTCATATCCCACTTTAATTGAAGCACCAGTGGCAGACATGGATTCAGTTGCTGAGGACCTAAGCTCTGGAATTCCCTCCCTTTAACTTCTCTATCTCCCCTTTCCTCCATTAGGACGCGCTTTGAAATGTGCCTATTTGACCAAGCTTTTGGTCATCTGTCTTAATATCTTTTTATTGGCTAGGTGTCAAATTTTGATTGATATTGCCCCTGTGAAATGCCTTGGGACACTTTACTACATTGAAGGAACTATATAAATTCAACTATATGTTGTTGTAGGACTGTAAGTCTCAATACTGCTCTCAAGTCTCTGAACTCTCAAATTTCTGATTCAGGCTAGAGGGCTATTACTGAGCTTATGGCTGACACCACCAGAGGAAACGATGTATAAAGAGTTACCTAGACTGGTATTGTGCTGCAACATTTGGTGAAGCATACTAATGGTCTGATATGCAAGAAGTACCTTGCATTAGCTACCTATGCGCCTGTTCCTATTGTGACGAAGCACCCACTTTAAGCAGACTGTTATAAAACACTTCTCGATGATCGTGAATGAACATAGGCTCCAACGTAACACCAATTGATCTGCTGTATATAAACATACTAAGGGTGAATTATGGCATGGAGTTCAATACAATTACTATATGCCACAGTATAATAAAGCAAAATGTAATTTGGCTCATAGTTTAATAAAGAGTACTAAAATATCGCCATAAGGGTTACAGAGGTGATCGATAGATGTTTTCCGTTTTAGGGATTATTATAGACAAGAGGTCACTTTGTAACCCAAGATCAAAATATACAGTGCAATTGCCTTTGCTTCCGTCCGCTGTTTGTTTTATTGTGCCCTAGGGTTACAGTGATTTACCTGTCCATAGTCAAGGGTCAGCAAACATAATGAGAATATCAGCAATCAATAATCTTTTCTATGTGCCATCATGGGGCAATAAGCTTTTGTATTATTACCCGGTAATGTTGGTTGTAGGTAAGCACTGCTCACTAAAGAGGAGTTACCAAAAAATGGAAATGGCCATTTGGCTGACATGAATCCTGTTCAGCTTAGTGACTAATCTAAGGACGTATTAATGAGAAATGTTTAAAAGCACACCATAGAGCTCCCAAACAACGTGTTAACAATATAGGAAATAGCTGAGAGTTAATATGCAATGAAATTGGAAGTGATCAAATTCTGCGCTCATGTCACATTTTTGAGATAGAACATTAGCGATAATATGTGCACATCTCAATCCACAATACAAAGAAAGGGATGACAATTGTGATGTCTGCTTTTCACCATGCAGCTTTTAAGGTGTACCACTCCATATGATTATTCCATGCAAATGAAATAATTAAACAGAAAGCAATATTTAATAAAAACAAGAGAATCTGTAGCTCTTTGCGGCTGAACTAATCTTCAACCATTGCATCTGTGATATCATCTGTAACAGAAGCCGTATTCTGGGTTCCTTTGAAATGCATAATACTCCTTCCTGTAAATTGGAGCTTATGTGATGAAACTGTAGGATGACATATTGTGGCATGACCCTCTCCACTGATTGCAGGTGAAATCTGCAAAGGTAAATCTGCCAGTGTGTGCACATCAGACAATTTAATTTTCATCACTGAGTGAAACTGTGAGCAATAGAACCTTTTCAAATGATAATGCGCACTTTGAGCAGCATAATTTTTGCTGGTAGGTTTGTACTTTTAGGCTGTAGAGTGAGGCTGAAGAGGAGCGAAGAGAGATTCTTGCAAATGTACCATTTCCCCTTCCCTGGTTATCTCTCCCATTCCCCTAACATGTATGAGTTTGTCAGTTCTGCCTAGTGTGATTGTCATTTTCTCTGTGCAAAACAGAGGATTGAAATTAATGGAGAAAAGGTCAGAAAAGGCTGGTCACCTTCCTCACTCCCCTAAATTACTTTCCTCTCCAAAACCAAATCGGAAAGGACAGATCCACTTGCTGTAATGGATACCCATAGAGTCAACAAAGTCACTTAAGTTGGATAAAATGCAAATGGAAGTAAACCCAACAGATTCATTTACAGAAAAAAAAGAGATGTTTACAGTTTTTGTACATTGTGACATTCCCTGTACAATAGCTACACCAGCATAGTTAAATGACAGGACTTGGTACATTGTGGTTTTCAACTGCAAGTCATCTTCAATAGCTGAAATCACTGGATGGCTCATTACATTGAGCTATTTTTCATACTAGCTTCTCTAATATCCTGTAATCCTATGCGTTTCAAATGACCTCAGGCTAGGGAAAAAAGTTAAGACATAAAGCATATTAGTGGGTTAATTGCCCTGTTGTAGCCTCTAGTAGATTCTTGTAGAATTTTACTGCATTAATTGTAAATTACTTTGTACTTAATATGGGCATGTGTTCAGATTAATTTCTCTAAATTGCTAAATTGTCACCTGCTGGCCTGAATATGTTTTTTTGGGGCGGGGGAATCTTCTATTTTTCATGTGACATTTATGGTCTGTTTTTTGGTTAAATCAACCATTTTGTTGTTAATAACTGCTCTTTATATCAAATACTGGACAAATCCCAGAAAGCTTCAAATTATTATCAAGGGTTTTTTCAAAAAAAGTATCAAGGAACACATTTGAAATGTTCCATTAAAGAGGAAGCCCTTCCAGGTATTGCTTATTAAGGTGTGCATTAATATATTCTCTTTGTTCTTGTTATTAACAAAGAGTGATCCTTTTCATCAAAAAGAAAATTAATTGAGTCGCTCATTATTTGAGAGAACTTTTCACAATATAAATGAAAAGTCTATTTTTTTTGCATAGCAAAAAGTGCAAAAGAAATTGCTGGTGAGATATTGAACTAAAAGTGCGGGAGTGAATTTAAACAAGAAGAAACATCCTTTCAATTATTTTTTGTTCTATACAAATAGAATAAGAAATGTTCTATTTTCCATGCAATATAAAATGCTGCCCACCTTTCTAGAACAACAGGTTTTTTGTGTTTTTGTTTGCACTCTTCTAACAACGTGTGAAGAAAACAATAAATGTATCACTAAGAAATATAATCTAGTATTGGAACGGTTACCGTAAATTATTGGATCCGATTTTCCTATCACAATAATGGTAGCTAATGGTGCTCACCACTATTTTTGTGGAAGTGGTAAAGCAACTTCAGGCAGGAGGCAGATGCATGTTTAAACTAAATATCCTGAAGTTGCTGTCTGAGTTACCACTGTTAGCTTTGTGAAAATGGCTGTTTCATTCACCACTGAGATGCATTGGCTGGTATGGAGTCACTCTATTTACTCAGTGGTTACGAACTAAGCTTGCCACAGCAAATTAAGTCTTGTCCATTCCAGTCTAACTACTCTTTTAAGGATGCACTGAGTATTAATTATAGCCAAACAACCTCACAGGCACTGAAAACATTAACCAATACAAGGGTGGGTTTTCATTCCTTTGGGTTTTAATTAGTGTTGGAGATTTTAAAAATGTCAAAATTAAAATTCCTCCATCCAATCTTTTTTTACCCTTTCTTTATTTTTCTTTCTGGATCAGATGTAACTTGAATTCACCCACTCTATATTTCCTTCTCAACCCTTGAGCTATTAATTTCACAATCCTTCGATCTGATTGGTTAAGGAGAAGAGCAGTGGCTTGCCCTATTCACCCTCAGTCCCAGATGTTTTGTTTCTCTTGCTGCGCCATTATCAGGTTGCACTTCTGGCAACAGGCCACGCAAAAAAAATCTAAAAACCTAAGCCAACAAGTCTAACGACCGTCTGACGCTGTTGGTTGTTCTGCTACAGTAAAATCTGGCCCATTGTCATTGTTAGCCTAAACATTAAAAAAAGGCCATTGGAAGAAGCAATGTCTCCCATAATAATTACTTGGGTTTGTCAAAATAACTCACATATTGTGGGTGCAATTGGGACACCTGCTTCTGAACAAATTTGCTTAAAATTCATCATTTATGGGAAGAAAAGTAAAAGCTGACTACTTTTAATCATGTAATTAAATCTGTACCTGTGCATTCTGTGGAATTTCCAATACCATTTCTGAGTATGGTAACTGGATAACTTCCATCGTATTTACAGGGCAAAGTGTGACATGCCAGGTAACTAACTGCTTATCAACATTTCCAATCTTCATGTCCTGACTCCTTTGGAGTTCAATAGCAAGATAAGCATTGCCTATTAGCGTTATTTTGTTAAACACTTTTCAAATATCTATTGAAAATATCACCGATTTCTTACAACCCATGCCTATTATGATAACTCTTCTGAATTGTGTTTAACTGAATCCAGTGCTGTTTATATGCTTTATGACTTGTCATTCATCTCGTTGCTGTTTGTAGGACCTCGCTGTCTGCAAAATGACTGCCACATTTGCCTACTCAGCCCAGTGACTGGATTTCAAAGCAACTCTATCTGAGTGAAAGGCCTTGGGACATCCTGAGAGACCTGATAAGACACTATGAAAATGCAAAGTTGATTACTAATTATGTTGACTGTACCAAGTGGGTTTAATTTTCTGTAGGGACTATCTGAGAACTTGCAGTTTTCTCTTCACAGTCTTAGCACTATGTCTGCTGTGGATTGAATCAGAAAAGTAAATAATGTTCAGGATTTTTATTGTACCTATTAACATATGTGCATAAATTCCTGTGTATGCCGAAATGTAGATGTTAAAGTTATTACAATTGTAGCACTCAGAGGACATTATATCCAACATGTGGGGTCTCTGGACATGGAATTCAAGGAGACCATTTTCTTTCTATACTCACTGGAGTTTAGAAGAATGAGAAGAAGATTCTTATTGAAACATATAAAATCTTGATGGGGCTGGTTAGGGTGGATACTTGGGGGGTATATTTCCTCTTGTGGGGACCCGGGGACGTAGTTTAAGAATACGAGGTCCCCCTTTAAAGACAGGAGTGAGGAGAATTTTTTTCTGTCAGAGGGTCTTCAGAGTGTGGAATTCTCTTCCCCAGGAGGTAGTGGGGGCTGGGGAATTCAAGAGTTATTCAAGGCCGTGTTAGATTTTTGTTAGACAAGGGAGTCAAGGGTTAGGGGATGCAGGCAGGAAATTGGGGGTGAGACTACAACAGATCTGATCTTACTGATTGGCGGAGCAGGCTCGAAGGGCCAAATGGCCTACTCCTGCTCCTAAGTCGTAAGTTCTTATGTTTCTATTAAACATGGCCTGTGAAGGGGTGTTAGTTATTTATGACACCTGGAAAATCCTTGAAACACTCTAATCTGCTCTTAACATCTAACTGTACAGTGTAGCTCTCTACAAATATACTATCCATACACTGGAGTTAGAATCGAAGATTCATAAGTATACTTGAAGGGAATTCTCCCCATAGTCACCATAAAAATGTTGACCATAATTGGAGGTAGAGAAACTTACACCTTCAATTGGTTTAAAGATTTCATCCTGAAATAGCTGTTATGCAAGCTCAATTTAGTGAAATCTCCCTCTACTATCCAGATGTAGGTAGTCATGACAAAGATGTTCTCCAGCTACATTTCGCCTTCATACCAGCTTTCTAGGAGGTCTTAGTGGTGCAGTGGGTAGCGTGTTGGCCTCAGAGACAGAAGCTCCGGGTTCAAGTCCCACTCTAGAATTTGATGGCCAAGGAAGGTGCATTCATAATGTGACCAAACAGGTTGAGTATCAACTTGTAAATCTTTCCAACACATGCCAATGGCAGGCAGTAAGAATGAGAGAGATTCCTGGCCAGCCATGTGTTGGAAAGAAAGTTGGAGTCTCAAATAGATCCAGACTACAACATGCGTGTAAGAGTATATGTTGCCAGAGCAACTGGGGTTCCCTGTGTGAACTGTGATACATCATCACTTGCAGGGGCACAGGCTGGAATTTTTCAGCCCCATTAGCATGAGTGGCATGTCTGGTGGGCGGAACAATATGATAAGAAGCCCAAAATTTGGTTTCATGATGGTGTGAAACCGGTTTGTGGCCGTCCGCTCCACCTGTCAATGGCAGGCTGCATTTCCCACAGGTGCATGTCAAGAACCTAATTTCACTACTTTAGCTTCTCATTATAAGCCCTGCTTGCCGGAATAATCCCCCCCACGCTGGATCATCCGGGAATGTCGGCGTGTTTCACAACTGTACATAAGCGACATGCACCTGGTGAGTTCGGGGCTTCGAAGTTTGTTTGCCTACCTTGCTTCGGGTAGCACTCACAGTCATCAGCGCCAGGCTTTGCAGGCCACAGCACATGAGTTTTAGGGGGGGTTATGGGCAGGTCTCTACCTACCAGACCAGCTGTAAGGCGGGGGTGGCTTTTCAATGGCTGCAGGGCGAGGGCTTGCTTGGGGAAGTGGGAGAAGTGGCCTCAGGCAAGGGAAAAGGCTGCAGGGCTAGGGCTGTACTGGGGAAGGTGGGGTATCTCAGGGTGTGTGTGGGGGCATCTGAGGGTGTTTGTGGGGGGCACATGTCGATCTGTGCAAGTGGCCTCAAGATGGTGAGGGCTGAGGAGGCCGTCTCCAGGGGAGATGAGGCCAGATGGAGATGTAAGGGTATGTGTGAGAGAGTGAGTGGTGATGTCCCTTGAGCTGGCAGTGAGTGAGATGCCAGTGAATGTGTGATGGGCTTGAGTGTGTGAGTTTAGAGTGATGAGATGGTTGCCTTACCCTGGCAGCACGGATGAGATCATTTCTGCATTGGACGGCCAACCTCTTCTCTGCAGCATTGGCACTGACCACCTCTGCCACTGCCTCCCGAGCCAGAGTGGTGAGACTGATGGGCCTCCTGCGTCCAGGGCAGGGGTAGAGAACATTGTGGCGGGCCTCCACTGCATCCAGACGATGTCCCGGGGATGCATTACTGAAATGGGGGCTGCACTCTTCTTGGCTTTTGTGGCCACATCCTCACCAGAGCAGGTCCTGGGCTGTAAGTATTGAGAGTGTGCCCGCGGCTGCAGTTTAAACATGGCGCCCTGCACGAGGAAGTGCTAAGGAAACAGCATGGCGGGCAAATCAGAGGCCACCTGCCAGCGAGACTGCGAGTTTCTTGTGACTACATAATCAATGAGGATTGAATGGGACGATACGATGTGAAAATCCATCACTGCACTTTGTGAAAATCTGGGACGATTCCGCTCACAGTTCCGCAGTGCCAGTCTGGTAGGTACAAATGGCTACCCTTCTTTTCTAAGCCTAGGCATGATTGTCAATCAGGTCATTCGACCATGAAGGCATCGCAGCCTAACTAAATCTTAACTTTTGTCCAGTTCTATGCACACATACTTCCAACCGGGATTACTGGATTTACTCACCATGACCTAGATGTGTTAACACCAAATGTGCCCAAGATCAGCTAACTCAGTTTAAGTAGGGGCTTAGACTTGGGACCTCCCTGATCTCTATATCTTGGTTACCTATACTCTCAAATTTCCTGAACATCTGGAGAGCCTGGGGTTTTTCTTGACGTCCTTGCACAGCATGAAGGTACAACAAGCAATTAGGAAGGCAAATGAAATGTTAACTTTTATTAAGAATGAATCATACTATTAGAGCCTTACTACAATTATATAGGGCCAAAGTGAGATCACACCGAGAGTACTGTGTATAGTTTAAACTTGGAGTGACTGCAACAAAAGCGGACTAAACTGATTCCTGGGATGAGATGATTCTCCTCTGAGGAAAGATGGTGTGGATGAGGCCTATATTCCCTAGAAATTAGAAGAATGGGAGTTTATTGAATTGAAAAATATAAAATTCTTAAGGGGCTTTACAGCGTGGGTGCTGGGAGGATCTTTCTCCTGGTTGGAGAATCTAGAATTGGGATCACAGGCCCGGATTTTTGCCACGACGTAGAGGCTCTCTGTCGTGGCGAAAATCCCGGAAATGGCCAAAAATTCAAAGTCTTGCCCCTGAACCTGGCATTTCCCGTATTTGCGTGGGTGGGACTGGAGTCTACCTAATGTTCACACATACACAATTCACAGAGGCAACTGGCCATTTAACTCACCAGCTACCTCCACTGAAGTGGGATTTTTTGGAAAAACAGTGGTGTGGAATCAGGAGTGTGCAGATTAGAACAGGTAAGAGGAGGTCTGAACTTGGTGGACTCGTTTGGATAGCCAGGGTGTCCATTTGGAGAGGTAAGGTACCCTTCTGGATAGGGTCCCAGGACACCTTTGGGAGAGGTAAGATACCCTTTGGGATTGTTAAAAGTGAACATGATTATGTACTTTTAATGCACAAACTCATTGGAACTGTCAAAGAGCTGCCCAGCTGTAATGGAACAGTAAAGGAGCTGTCTCGCTATCAAGGAACTGTTCAGCTTGTAAAAGCGCTGCCCAGCTGTCAAACTTGTCCAGGAAGTATCAAACCTGTCCAAGAAATGTCAAAGTTGGCAAACTTGTCCAGAAAGTTTCAAAACTGTCAAACCTGTTCAGCAAGTGTCAAAGCTATCAAAGAACTGTCAAAGGACACTTTAGTTGGCATGGAGGAGGTAAGGGCAAAGAATGTTGGTTGGGGCCATGGGTTGACATGACTTGGCACTAAGTTGGCATGGGGGTTTGGGGGCCATGGTGGGTGGGTGGGGGCATGGGTTGACATGAATGCAGCATAGGGAGTGTGTGAGGGGTTGAGTGGTGAGGGCTGAAGGGGTGTTTTTCATTATTATTATTAATTTATTTAAGCACAGTTCCGGAGCACAGAAGCAGGCCTTGCACACAAGGCACCCGGCACCCAGCAACCTGCGCGTTTGTTCCGGGGCCGCCTGCCCCAACTTGTTTTTCAGCCCGACCCCGCCATCCAAAAATCTGACCCGTACGTAGCTATTATTAAAGGTAAGCTTTGCCAAATCGGGAAATCTCCCAAATCAGTGAATCGGACCCGGGGACAAAAATCTGGGTCACAACTCCAAGTAAGGAGGGGGAGGCGGGGGTCATCCATTTAGGAGTAAGATAAGGAGAAATTTCTTCACTCAAAAGGGTTGTGAATCTTTGGAATTCACTACCTCAGAGGGCTGTGGATGCTCAGTCATTGATTACATTCTAGACAGAGATTGATGGGCACTGAGGGAATTAAAGAGATATGGGAACAGCGCGGGAAGGTGGATTTGAGGTAGAAGATCATCTTATCGAATGGTGGAACAGCACGAAACACTGAGTGATGTACACCTACCCTGATTTGTGATGTTATGTTCCGAACACATAGGCAACCTGATTTATTTATTTTTTTTGTTTCTTGTGCATTTTGTAAAAAGATACATGTTGTCCCTACTTTTCTTCTGCTGACCAATTCAGGCTGTGTACCATGGACGCAGGGTTGACGGGTGGGCTGCAGATATCCCTAGAAGCATGTGCCAGCAACAGGCTTGTGCAAGCAGCTGGTATAGGTGCCGGAGTGCAAATCAGAGCTGCCAACTAAACTGTCTTCCTGTTGGCCAGACACCCGACCTCAGTTCACGCTGTGCCTGGCCCAGCTGATATTCGCAGCTCACCATCTGGGGAAAGCCACAGGGTCAGCGTCAGTTGGAATCCCAACCAGTCTCTGCAGCACCACTGGGTCAAGCCAGTGGGATCCTTGGTGTGAATCAAAAATTTGTCATTAAAATGGCACATTCTAATTTCAGACTCTTCAGTAGCATATTAACATGCCCAGTATCCCGACCAAAGATTTTCTTCTGATAGTCACTTAGTTCAGAATAGGCATTAGGAATTTAGCCAGTAGTCAGAATAGCCAGTTTATACAGCTCGCTTTGAGTCTATAAGGGTCTATTAGTTAGACTACAACTGTAGTGTTAATACATCAATAATATAGTTATAGTATAAATGCAGTCTGAATCCAGGGTAAACGACGATAGAGAGAAGCAAAGTGAGGCTTTCTGGAGGAGGGAAACTCAATCCACTTTGATCCGACCCTGGTCAGACCTTGTGCTACAATTTTACTATACAAGTTTGGTGACTTGGACTAACACTAAATGCCTACCCCCCCTCTCTGCTCTCCTATCCCACATGGGATGTCATTTTTACATTTCCTACATTATAACAGCAACTCATCTTTAAAAGTACTTAATTGCCAGTGAGGTGCTTTGGAGGTCATGAAAGTTGCTATATAAATGCAAGTTTTCTTTTACTGGTAGCCCTCAGGTACTTTTCCCAAGTGGCTGTTCCTTAAGTATGAACCAAGACAGTAAATATTTGAAGATTCTCTGACCTTAAAAATCAACAGAGCCAAGCACAATCCTGCTTGAACTCAACACTTCAATGCATGGGCATGCTCGCACACACTCACAATCCAGCAGATAGGACTGAACAGCAATCTGGATCAGAGATCCTCAATATTTTTTTCACCTTTCCTTGGCTAAGAGCACAAGGCCTATTGAACTATCCCAGCTGCAACCTGAGTTGAGCTAGATCGACATAGACCATGAGACCAAATCTGCACAGGCTCAGGCATTGTGTTTGCTGAATTAGGGCCATTAGATGGTGCAATTTGTGCCTCGAATGTGGTGCATTAATCTTCTACATTTGGTGTGTATCTGTGAATTTATAGTATTTGAGAAACTGTTGATGAACATGGAAGATTCCTCAGTCAATTACAGTAAATTTGAACTTCGCTTATGCTGTGAAGAATGGAAATAATTATATTTTAATATAACTCATGTTATGAAACAATAGCTAGGGGAATGATGTATATCAGGTGAGACATAATGATGGATATTGTCAGCAATAGCCAGATGGAAGCCTCCATTTCTATTGGAAAGCTTCAGACCGGGATAACCCCACAAGTTGATAGTTTAATTCAGAACACGTGCACTATGGCAGTACAAACCCAGTAAGGCGCGGAACTCTCAATAACAGTTTAATTGAACAGTTGCATCAAAGTTACCCACATAATAGGGTAACAATGGTTGAATAGTGCAGTCTAGGTTGGACTTCGATTCAGCTGCTCCATCCCCACTGAGGGCCACCCAAATAAAGATGCCGAGAAGAGGAACAAAAATGTTATTCCACATGTAAAAGGGATTGGCCATGAAGAAAGATTAGAGCAGTTTGAACTCTACAATATAGGAAAGAATTTACATTTATGTAGCAATTTATTTAATCCCCCCATCCCAAAATGCCGTACAGTCAAAAAATTACTTTTGAGGTGCAGTCACTATTGTTGAGTAGGCAAATGAATCATAATTTGCATACGTGAAATACTCACAAACAGTAAGTGAAGAAATCCGTACTACACCAGAGAATACAGAGAGGATAGACACTGCAGATAGATCCTGACCATCACCCAAGGAACAACTGCACAACCGTGGGAAGACATCCACTCCCTTCACCGCATTGCTCAACACAGAGAAGGTTGGGCAGTGAAACCAACATCTGGAAATCGGTCAGGTCAGGGGAATTTTGATATAACATTAGATCTGATTGGTTCATCGGCTGTGGGCGATCGGTCAGGGTGAGGCTGGGAAGAAGTGTGAGTGGGCTCCGAGTGTGGCGAGAGATTCAATCATTCATCGAGCCTCATGAACCACTGACTCATTCCTACAGGTGAGAGGCTGTTCACGTGTGAGGAGCTGAGGAGGGCTCCACAGGCTCATAAGATCTCCTAACATACAAGGTGCATCCGTCGTTCCGCTTGTAACACAAGGACACCAACATGGCTGAGAAACCATTCAAATGTGAGGTCAACGTTGAACCAGAAGTACACCTTGATCCTCTTCAAATAAACTCACCATTGTATGTCCACCTGAACAGAAAGGCAAGGCCTTGTTCAAAGATCTCAGCTGAAGGAAGGCACCTCAAACAACACGGCACTTCCTCAGGTCTGAAGTGTCAATTCAGATTATGTTGTTAAGCACAATCACTGTAAATGCTGGTAATTTGAAGTAAAAACAAAAAGTACTGGAAATACTCAGCAGGCATTCGGAACTGTTCTTCTGAAAGGTCATCTTGACCTGAAATATTGACTCTCTTTCTCTCTGCAGGTGCTGCCTGACCTGCTGAGTTTATTTCCAGTATTCTCTTGTTTTTATATACTTTCAGGTACTGGCAAGGGGCCTGATCCTACAACCTTCTGACTTGGAGCAGAGATCGCTACCAGCGGAACTGAGACAAGTGGCTTACAGGAGCACCTCAGTAAAGTGTGTGAAGTATTAAATGGGATAGAAAAGTGAATCCAAAATTTTAATTTTATGTTAAACCGGTAGAAAACAGGACAGAACTTTTGTGAATAAAAATGAAAAACAGATTTTAGGGAAAATAGGTTTGTTCATCAAAGGGTAATACATGTTTGGAACAATCTAACAGGTAAGAAAGTGGAATCAAAGACGTTAAGGGAGTTCAGTAGGCAGTTGGATACTTGGCTATATGAGTTTGCATAGTAGTGGAAAGGGTTTAATGAATCACATGGACCTTCCTTGCCTCTTATTCTTACATTTTTTTATAGGGTAATCATTGCATTAAATAGGAGCGAGTCAACTCCCATGTAACAGAGGCAATGCACTGCATCCAAAACCAGTGCATGTAGTGATAGCATGTCAGGTATGAAATCACCACATTTCCCCCCACTATTTTAGAATGAATCCAATTGTCCTCTTAAGAGAGTAATTTCCATATGAAACCAGGCACACACTGGACTGTTTCCCCTGAAATTCACATCGTTGCTCACACAGTATTTATGTGTGATGCATGACACAGCATGCAGTAACATTTGGATGAAAAAGGGATGAAGTAGCATTGTTTAATTGCCTCTCTTGCACCAACCTCTAAAGTATATCGAGGGGGTAATGGCAGTATAACAAGGGGATAATAACACTATATTCCGCACTGTAACCCGGCAGGTGGATGAACACAGCAGACTGTATTGCCATCAGCATGTTTTGTACCTTGATATCCATAGACATCATGCTGCAAATTGAGATTTTAATTTTTTTGGCACATGCACAGATTAGCCAGAATTGAGGATTTGTTTGAAAGCTTTGCTTTGTAACATAAGTGAATTGGGCTGAAGTTAGCCTGCCTGAGATCTAAAGCAATTTAGGGGTGTGTGTATGTGTGTGAAAGGGGGAGAGTAAGGGGCCCTATTATTGATAGGAGGTAGACCAGCTTGTTTAAACACTCATTTATAAGTAGCCTGAGGTGTAAGCTTTACCCATCAATTACTGAGTGATTCTTTTCCCCCTGTTTTTCACCCCACATTGGAAAGTTAATTGTTTATTCTTTTATTCTTGATGTGGGTGTCACAGGCAAGGCTAGCATTTATTGTCCATCCCTCATTGTGCTGAGAAGCCATGGTGCTGGTGGTCAGCCTCCTTGAACCGCTGCACCTAGTGAAGCAAAAATGGCAACACATCTTTTGCATTAATCATGATTCCTTTCATTATCTTTGCCAAAGATTTTACAGATCCTTAACTGCAGGGTAACAGTGCAGACCCGTCAAATCTCTTCTCTGGTCTTAGCCTCTATTCTTTTATTATCGAAGTAACCCACTTCTGTGCATCTCCTTTCTAACCCAAACAAAATGAAGAAATACATGTTACCCATTTTAGTGTGTTCTGCCTTATTAGTTTTCTCATAAAATCTCACTGTTGGCAATTGTGACATTGTTAGGATTGTAATTGTTGGTGATAATTTAACTCACTTCAGCATAGATGCTGGCCTAAGTAGAATTACAGACACAAAGCTATCTTTTAAAACCAGCCTCTAGAAAGAAGAGTCCAGAAATCCGCTTGACGTTCGACATGAGGACTATGTAGGTAGGTGTGTGTTTTGGTCATCTTTCTATTTGTATCCAAAATGGATATTATTATATTGTAGCTACTGTGTTAATATAATCAAATATACATGAGGACCTCAGAATGAAACAAAGCACGATTTCCCTGTCTTTAAAAATCGATAGAGCTGGTGGGGGGGTTGGGGGGTGGTGGTGGTGGGGGGTGGTGGTGGGTGGTGTGAATGAACGCTACTTCAGCTCTGCTTGATGCATTTACATCATTTTATCATGTCAGCACTGAAGTCATATATGTTGCTGATGTTGGTTGGTGTTCCTGGTGCATTATAGACCACTGACTGCACCGCTAATTTGAATTAAGTGTTTACAAGTCAAATTACTATGTTTTGAGTAGATTTAGCAAGTTCAAAGTCCCTTTCAGTACAAATTTGCAAAAGTATATCTAAATGTGACCCAGTTACATTGTTCTTTAATCTATTTTGTGTTAAAAAAAACCTTAACCGCTTTTTTTTAGCTTTTCAATTCCTATTTATTCAGCAGGGTAAGGGTTAATATAAATTCAGTGCTTCCTTGTTGACTACACACAAAACAAATTGCATAGCAAATAAGATCATGTTGTTCCTCAGATTGGTATTTTTTATGCTGTTAAAAGCGCTCCATTGGCATTAAGTCACTAGTATTTTTTGTTTCACTGATTTGACGGGAAACTCCCCAGAGGTTTGTTGCATTAATCTGTTTAATATGCTACAGAAATACTGTGTGTTATCAAAGGCGCCACAAGTAATGGGTTCTCAGCAGGAAAACCAGTTTGCATGCAGGTGTACATCAATGGCATTGTCTACGCTTTTATCATTCTTAGATGGGCTGTGCTTTTAGAATGTAAATGAACCCTTTCATTGGCATAAATCTACATATAGGTTAGATCAAAATGTCTTCGGGTTGGCATTAGTCTATAGTTAGGTTTATGCTCTTACTTAATTCAGTGCCATCAAATCAAATCTTTTTCTAACTCTGTCTCCGGTGAATTTCTCAGTGGAAGCCCTAAATACAGTCATACCCAGAATAATTCTAACATTGCTTACTCTGAGTGCCTCAGGATAAGAATCTGAATGACTTTCCCCATTTAAAAAATTCCAAATACAAGGGGCTAGCTTAGATAAGACAAAGCACTGTTGGGCACCGGGTAATAACTGGACTGAGCAAACTGCTCATTTTTCTCAAGGGCCTGGCTGTATATCCAGCCCAAACTGATAATTTGAGAGTAAAATAAAAGCAAAATACTGCAGATACTGGAAACCTGAAATAAAAACAGAAAACGCTGGATAAACTCAGCAGGTCTGGCAGCATCTGTGGAGAGAGAAACAGAGCTAACGCTTCAAGTCCGTATGACTCTTCTGATTAGATGAGTGTCTCCTCTCTGTGCTGATCCTAACGGTGAAATGTCTTTGGGCAGTCTCAACCCTTTGAATCTCAACCAAGCACGCGTGAATTATGTCCACTGACCGGCCTTGATTCACCTGTTTCCAGACAACTGGGGGGGTATTTCTATTTAAACTCAAAAATATTTTTGTTTTTCTTTGCAACTGGAAAGAAAAAAGGGGTGCCTGTCGATGCTTCTGAAAGCAATCACTTCTCTTGCAGCACCCTAATGGTGAGGGGTTATTCTTGTGCTGTAGGCCAAAGCCCCACGGAACAGGTATTTCTCATTTAAATATAATTCTGCAACCTGGCATGTCACCAGCATGTTTAATTTACTGTGATCACTCTTACAACACTTTTATTAAAGCCATGTAGTGCATAAAAGGTGTTGTTTTAACAATCTTTGATTGATTGATGCCAATGGTTTTTGCTTCATTCACTAAGAGTATTACATTCTGGTCTGAACCAGCGCCTTTGTATACCGCAATAGTAACCTGGGCCGCTGCCTGGCTTGACTCCTCCCCCATCTCGACACCCCGGATTTGCCTTGCTGTTGGCCCACTTTTTTCTTATTCATTCACAGGATGTAGGCGTCACTGGCTAGGCCAGCATTTATTGCCCACCCCTAATTGCCCTGAGAAGGCGGTGGTGAGCTTCCTTCTTGAACCGCTGCAGTCCATGTGGTGTAGGTACACCCACAGTGCTGTTAGGGAGGGAGTTGCAGGATTTTGACCCAGCGGCAGTGAAGGAACGGTGACATATTTCCAAGTCAGGATGGTGAGTGGCTTGGAAGGGGATTTCCAGGTGATGGTGTTCCCATGTGTCAGCCACCCTTGTCCTTCTAGATGGTAGTGGTCATGGGTTTGGAAGATACTGTTTGAGGAGGCCTGGTGAGCAGATACTGCCCAATATTGGACCAGCCAGGATATAGCAAGCAGCATCAGTGTTTCTAAAGCGTACAGTATTCTAGGCTTCATTAATAGGATCATAGAGTACAAGAGTAGGGAGGTTATGATGAACTTATATAAGGCACTAGTTAGACCTCAGTTGGATTATTGTGAACAGTTCTGGATGCCACACTATAGGAAGGATATGAACGCATTGGAGAGAGTGTAGAAGAGGTTTACGAGAATGGTTCCAGGGATGAGACACTTCAGTTATGAGGAAAGACTGGAGAAGTTGGAACTATTTTCCTTGGAGAGGAGAAAGCTAGGAGGAGACTTGACAAAAGTTTTCAAAACCATAAGGGGTCTGGACAGAGTAGTTAGAGAGAAACCATTCCCGCTCATAAACGGATCGAGAACCAGAGGGCACAGTTTTAAAGTGTTTTCCTAAAGAAGCAAACGCGAGGTGAGAAAAACTTTTTTCACACAGTGAGCATTTAGGGTTTGGAATGTACTGCCTGGAAGTGGGGTGGAGGCATGTTCAACTGAGGCATTCAAGAGGCATCAGATGATTATTTAAATCGAAACAATGTGCAGGGTTATGGAGGAAAGGAGGAGATTGGCACTAAGTTGGAATGCTCAGAGAGCCAGAGCAGACACAATGGGCTGAATGGCCTCATTCTACACCGTAACAATTCTGTGATTCTGGGACACCTGTTTGGTGCCCACAGCTGGTGAGCTCCATGTTAACCGAAGCCCGGGTCTCAAAAATTGGCTCCAGCCTCTTCTCCCACCCACCTGCCAACCCAGAACAGGCAGTCAGCCTCCTCCCAAAAAATTAAAATAAGCCTCATGGACTTGAAGCCATTTATTTCATTTCTCACTTTAAAGTTCTATGAAATTTCCTGATTCCTCAAAACTAATTGAGTGGGAATCTCAGAAGATCAGCCTCTCTGCATATCTTACTCTGTCAGGCTGCCCTCGACAGGTAATACTCCACATCCTCAAAATGGGGAAGTGAAATATTTTACCATCTCAGCCCACATACAAACCTATTACCAAGCCCGATTAAAGTTTGCTGCAAGAACATTATGCAGTGGGCCTATCCATTCTGTGGCAGGCCTAGCTAGTTTCTCTGGCACATTACTCAGTGCTCTAGACTTAATGTTACATTAAAAAATGTAATTGCAATTTTATTGAAAAAACACACTATAAAAACAAACGTTAACTCAACTATAATTACAGTCAGACATTAACTGAAGCATTATTGCAATCAAATATTAATAGCTTTGAAAAAAAGTAAGTAGCAGCAATTTTAATTTAAATATTCAGCCACTTTTACAAAAACTGTTTAAACACAATTGTCTTGCACAGATACAAATATTAAAAATAAATACATTAGATTGAATATAATACAATAAAAATTTGCATTTATATAGAGCCTTTAACATTGGAAAATAGCCCAAGGTGCTTCAGAGTCATAGGTGAATAATGGATAGCCATAGGAGATAGCAGAAAGAGACAAAGAGATGAGGTTTAGTGCACTTTAAAGGAGGAGAGGGAAGAGGCAGGGGCTTAGTGAGGGGATCCAGAATGTGGGTGAAGGCACAAACATCAATGGTGAGGCAAAGGGAGGGGATGCTCATCACGAGGCCAGAGTTACAGGAATGCAGAGTTTGGAATGCAAGGCTGGAGGAGACCACAGTGATGGTGAGGCTTTGGCAGACAGGGAGCCAATGTAGGTCAACAAGGACAGGGCGAAAAGTGTGTGGGACTTGGTGCAGGATAGAATGGAGGCTGCACCATTTCAGACAAGCTGAAGTTTGCAGAGGATGGAGGATGGGAGGTTTGCTGGGAGAATTTTGGAATAGTTGGAGGTGAGAAGGTTATGGGTGAGAGGTTTTAAAGCAGATGGGTTGAAACAGGGGTGGAGACTTGGAACGCTGTGGTGGTTGAAGTAAGCAGTCTTTTACAGCAAGATTCACTCCAATGTTTGTCAGCTCCTTGGTGTATGAGTCCACTCCACTCAACTATCTGCAAATTTTCACCGACTAGCAGCAAGACATGGCTAATGAGATACTTAGTGTAAAAAAAGACAAAAGGACATTGTTTTCTGAGTTTCAGGTTAAGGAGGGTCCAGGAGAGTTCAATGTAGTCATTGGTTTAAGAAAATTAAAAATATCCAATTTCCCAGCATTAATAATTTCCACCTTGATTACTTGCCAATTTGTGCACAAGCTGAACCAAACTCTCATTATTGCTGGTGATAAGTACCGAGTTGCTTTCTGTCCACTGTGCGCAAAAGTCAGTGTGCAGCCAATTTTTGTCACAGACACAACTGACCTGACAAATAGCAAGTCTTCTCCCAAAAGAAACCTAATTGGATTGTGCAGTGACAGAGCTGTTTAAGTAACACACTTGCTCATTTCAGAGTGGATAAAATGAAGCACAGCAAAACCTGAAATATTGGCCTCAATTCAGGTGGCCAACTGTGATTAAATGTATTCCTGGGGGTTTCTCACATAACTTTTACCCCCCTGCTCCAGCCATTAGTCAGCCAACACATCCATACATCCATACACTGCCTTCCTACATCAAGTGGAAAGCAGAAAGACTCATTACCCAATTGGATGATGCTCGATTGTCAGCCAGCCTTCTTTACCCCATTTTCAATTCATTTATATTTGGTAAAGAGAAATATTCAAAGAAAATGACAAAAAAAAAGACAATCTTTTTAATGTCCCTCTGATTTTTCCCTAGGGTTGCACACAGCAGGTCCTGGGGCTTGATCCTCAATTCCTGGAGACTCCATGTCAATCATGGAGCGTTGGCAACTTTAACCTCAATATCAACCCCTCCCTTGGTGACTGGGATTAAATATGAGGATCACAACCTCAACATGCTGTGCTCAGCGCCTTTTTGTTGTGGTGGTGATATTGGGGCATCTGAGTATCCCGCTATAAAGAGGGAGGACACTTCATTAACATATTTAAGTCCCGTAGTGAAGTTGGGAGGCTGGTTTGATATTGGCTGTTGCTGCATGGGTTACCCAGATGTCTGGAAGCAAGGCAGTGAAGGCCGCTAGCTCCTCAAGGCTATTGTCTTTTTCAGCTGTCCTGATGTTCCAGGAAGACCCTTGAGGAGGCCTGTCAAGGAAGCCTCTGGCCTTCCCCAGCCCCGATGGCCAGAGGCCATCCCCAAAGACCCCTTGTTGAAGCCCCCTGACTGCTAGCTGTGCTGTCCTTTTGCCTGGCTGATAGGCAGGAAATGGAGCAAAAGAAAATGTTAGCGACCTCACTGTTAAATGCGGAAGGATACTCGAGTCCCTGGACCTCTCGGGCCCTTTGACTGTTTTTGGCTGCACCCAAACACTCCCTGCTTCTCCCAAAGTATCAGAGCGTTTATCTCTCTTGCTAAACAGCATTTTGATCTAGGATAAGATTGAATCACTACAAAAATACCCAGAATCCAATCTCTAGACGATTTAAATGCTATCATTATTTCTAATTAGCTAAGCCTGTGACAAAACAATTTTAACTATTGTCAGAAAGCATTCAACAGGTATATTGAAACCATTTGTGTGTGAAATTTGAATACATGTAAATTTCACATTAAAGTAAATTGTTATGGAGCCCTAATTTGTTTGCTGACAGTGAACATGCAGGATACACAATGGGACAGTTGTTTACAGGCGGGGTGGATTGGAGGGGAGGGGAATGGGTTGGATAGGGGGCAGAAAGATGTCAGGTGTATGACTCAGGAGCTTCAATGACTAGGCCTTTGTTCATATTTAGTGCCATTTGAAGGCAATTTAACATTGCAAAAGAGTGCTGCATAATTCATTAAGGTTGCTGGTGTATATGTTGTGGATATTTGAAGTCTGTAGAATGTTTAAATATGAATCCATTTTCAGTAGAGCTGATGGAATCCTATATAGGAAGATCTAGTATTTCTCTAGCACCTTTCATAGAAATATGGAATAGTTACAACACAGGAAGAGGCCATTCAGCCTTTCAAGTCTGCACGAGCTCTCTTCAAGGGCAATTCAACTAATCTCACTCTCCTTTCCCTGTAATCCTGCACATTTTTTTCTCTTCTGATGCTCATCCAATTCCCTTTGAAAGCCACAACTGAATCTGCCTCCACCATCGCCTCAGGCAGTGCATTCCAGATCCTAACCACTCACTGCGTAAAAATGATGTTTTTCAGTTTGCCTCCAACTTTTTTGTCGATCGCTTTAAATCAGTGTCCTCTGGCTCTCAATCCCTCCACCAAAGGGAAACAGTTTTGCTTGGTCTACACTCTCCAGACTCCTCATGATTTTGAACACCTCTATCAAATCTCCTCTCAATGTCCTTTTGTCTAAGGACAACTTCACTAATCTACCCCTGTAACCGAAGTCCCTCCCTGGAACTAGTCATGTAAATCTTTTCTGCACTGTCTCTAAAGCCTTCACATCCTTCGTAATGTGCAGTGCCCAGAATTGGGCACAATACTCCAGTTCAGGCCCAACCAGTGTTTTATACAGGTTTATCATAACTCACTCCATGCCTTGCTTTACAAAGCCCAGGATCCTGTATGCCTTTTTAACCACTTTCTCAACCTGTCCTGCCAACTTCAACAATTTGTGCACATATATTCCCCAAGTCTTGCTGCTCCTGCAACCCCCCACCCCCACCCCACCGGCTTAGAAAGACACTCCTTAGTTTATATTGTCTGTCCTCATTCTTCCTACCAAAATGCATCACTTCAACTTCTCTCCATTAAATTTCATCTGCCACGTGTCTGCCCATTCCACCAACCTGTCAATATCCTCTCGAAGTTTATCACTGTGCGCCTCACAGTTCACAATACTTACAAGTTTTGTGTCACCTGCAAATTTTGCAATACTGCTCTGTACGCCCAAGTCTAAATTATTAACATATATCAAGAAAAACAGTAGTCCTAGTACTGACCCCTGGGGAACATCGCTATATACCTTTCTTCAGTTTCAAAAACAACTATTTACCTCTATTCTCTGTTTCCTGACACTCAGCCAACTTTATATCCATGCAGCCCACTATCCCTTGTATTCCATGGCCCTCACCTTTATGGAAAAGCCTATTATGTGGCATTTTATCAAATGCATTTTAGATGCCTACATACGCCACATCAACTGCATTAGCCTCATCAGCCCTCTCTGTTTTTTGATTAAAAACTCAATCAAGTTATTTGAAGGTGATTTAATCCAGCCTTATCTCAAGTGACTTAATTTTGCCACAAATTATTGTTTCTAAAAGCTTTCCCACTACAGACCATAAAGTGACTAGCCTGTAGTTGCTGGGTTTATCCTTACATCTGTTTTTGAACAAGGCTGTAACATTTGCAATTCTCCACTCCTCTGGCACTATTCCTGTATCCAAGGAGGCTTGGAATATTTTGACCAGTACGTCTGCAATTTCTGCTCTCAGCATCCCTGGATGCATTCATTCCAGTCCGGGTGAAGTATCAATTTTAAACACCGCCAGCCTTTCTAATATCTCCTCTAATTTTTCGCCCATCCAGTGTATTTCAATTACCTTTTCCTTCACAATGACTTTCGTAGCATCTTCTTCCTTCATGGAGACAGATGCAAAGTACTCATTTAGCATCTGAGTAGCCTTAGAATGTTCCAAACTGCTTTACAATCAACAATTTTTGAAGCCACTGTTGCAATGTAGGAAATCTGGCAACCACTTTGAGTATAGGAAATTCCCACAAACATCAATAGGATAATGATCAGAATTTGCTTTATTTCCAGTGATGTAAGCTGAGGGATAAATGCTTGCCAGGACAGCGGTGGGGACTCCTACAAGCAGTGCCAAGGCATCTCTTCAGTTTACCTAAGAGGGCAGACATGTTTTGATTTAACATCTCATGAAGGTGGGCACTTCTGACAGTGCAGCATTTTCTCAGTACTGCACTGAAGTGTCAGCCTGGATTACATTCTCAAGTCTCAGGAGTGGAACTTGAATCCACAAGCTTCTGACTCAGAGGAGAGGGACTACAAACTGAGACACAGCTGATGCTGTATACAAACATTGTCTGGTTTGTTTCTCCACGTGCCAGATTAATGTTGGTAAAGTTCACTAATATATTTGAAATGAAATATATTACATGCGCAGTTGCAGTAGGCACCTAGGTTTGTAAGGGATCATCTGAAATGATTAAATAGAGGACCTTTCCCATCAAAGGCCAGAAACCAGGGCAAAAACAACTGCTTTGACCTCTAGCCTGCCATGTGCCCAGTACAAGCTGCCTGATGTGACAATATATCCTTCCTGTGTACACTGTACAATCATTTCATGGACTGTGTATGGGAGTGTACACTGAAAATGTGTGATCCTACACGCAAATGTGCAATGATTGTATAAAATATAAATATATTTTTCATCGTACAATGGCTTCAAATCTTCTAGCTACTGCCTAACTATTTTTCTTCTCCTGAGCTCAATCCACGTGTCTGCATTTTGACTAGCCAGTGATTTGTACCTTAGTTCAAACTCTCTTTTTCCCCCCCATTAAACAAAGTTAAAGTTCATTTTTTTTTTTACAATTCGAGCTCAGGGAAGTGATTTTCTTTTAAAATATTTTTATACTATCTGCAGACCGCTTCCTTGTGACCTTTCCTGCACTAGCATTTATTAAAATTGATGTATGCGTGTGGTTTTAGCAATGGACAGCTGGAGGAAAGTATTCTTGGTTTCTTGTTGAGAAAATTTTGTCCATTGCTTTTGTACGAGAACAGTTTGAAAGATTATTGAAGATGTATAATTGTGCTGTATGATTCATCTTGCCTGGTACTGCATGAAACAATTCTAATCTCAACACGGTGTGGCTATTATTATACATAGGAGTGAAACAGTAGATAAAGGAAACAGGATTTTGGGGGGTGGGGGCATGGGGTTTGATTTATATCCCACGAGTGGACTGACCTGATAACTCACAAATGGTGATGGGATATTTATCATATCTCACAGCTTCACATTGCATGCCCCGTCCTTACTGAATATTTGGTGAGCAATTACAAGTAAAACAGTAAACGTTGGATGGGAAAATTAATTTTTAAATGCAAAATACATTGATGGATGGATCGCGATGGATCATGATATTGTTGTGAAACAATATTTTCTCCCTGCTTTCTGCTGAGAAAGGCATCTAATAGAGACAACATTCCTAAATATATATGACACATGAAAACATTTGCTTTATGAAACAAACAAGGCATCATCTTACGTGTCAATATGGTGTAATTTCAAGAGTAAGAGTAGAATTCCTTCCTCCACAGTTTCGCCAAGCTATTGACCAACTTATTTTAAGCAGGTGATCACCTCCACTAAGATATTAGAGGAAAGAGCTTCAGATCAGCCTTGTAAATGCAAGGGGCACTTTCGAGCGAGTTACCACGTGTTAAAGTCAGCCTTTTAAGTAAAAGTATTAAAACCATGCAATGTTCTGTTTATACAGCACTTGAGTGATTTTTTTTGTTTAAAAAGGGCTGCCTTTGTCATATGACTTTTTTTTTCATGATGTGAGAGGGAGAACAGTCAGAAGAGCCCCGTGTCATGTTACTTCTGTTACAATCACATCATGTACATGTAACGCAGTGACATTCTCACAAAGCATGCAGTCATTCCTTTCAAACATGGTCTTTTGTCAGGCTAAATGTTGAAAAAACATTTTTAATAAAAGAATAGGACTATGGAGCTAGTGTAAAGTATCTTGTGATGTACCTTGTGGTAGAAGTCGACGAAAATAAAAAAAATCAGTAAAATAGGCAGTCAATTTGCCACCTGATTTGCATGATGGCGCAATGTTGAGATTCACCCCCCCACCCTTGAATTTAGTTCTCTCTGATGATGTGTTTGTTAAATTGCTGACGCAAAATTCCTTCTGTGAACTATATTAAATTATTTAAAAGAAGCATGGTAACAATTGGTTAAGAGGGTAACCAAAGGAATAGTGCATAAATATGCATCAGTCGAGGAAATTAAACCCATTTTCAACAGACTGACCATAACATACCGATGGCTGAGCAGTGAATAGAAATTTTGTTTTTAGTGTAGCTTCAACAAAGCTACACTAAATACAGTGTATTTAAGACGGAGATAGATAGGTTCTTGATTGGTAAGGGGATCAAAGGTTACGGGGAGAATGGGGTTGAGAAACTTATCAGCCATGATTGAATGGCGGAGCAGACTCGATGGGCCGAATGGCCTAATTTCTGCTCCTATGTCTTATGGTCTTATGGTCTTAAACCATCAATTCTTTCTCAGCTCACCAGAAAAAAAAAACTCACTGGCTTTACTCACGTGGAGCTGTATTTTGATAAATCATTTATTGCCTATAATCTCAAATTGTTTTAATGTTTATTTATTTTATACTACGAACCTTTCCAAGGTGTTATGAAGATTGGTCTATTTTATAACTTATCCCAAACATTTAAAGGCTGCTCATTAAGTAATTTATGTTTTTTTTTTCTGTTAAAAGAAAGAATAGCTGTATGTTGAGATGATTGAGTATTTTATTGATAATTTTTGTGTCAGGAAAATATAATAATTTTCATAACGTTATGGGAATTTATTGTAAGATAGGAATAGTGTGAGTGTGTGTGTGTGTGTGACTTAATTGAATTAAAAACAACTAGTCTAAAGGCTTTGATGTATCAGAAGAGAAGCTAGGTTTGAAATGTTAAATAGGTAAACAAGGCCGAAGTTTTAGAATGTGAGGCGTAAAGGGAAAGTTTGCATTTTTAGATAAACCAGAGTAATTTGAATTTCAAAAGAGGTTGTGAAATGTTACACTTAGCCAGAAGAAGCCAAATAGTGTGTTTATTTTTCCCATAGCTTACTGATAAAATTGGTACTATGAAAGATTTTTATTATTAGAAAGTAGAATTGAAAAGATGTATTGGGACATTAAAAATGTACATTAAAAAGGAAGAAACCTGTATAAAGGAGATGAGGTTATGTTTAAGAGGAAGGCATTCTAAGATCTAACAAGTGTGAAAAGCCTCCAGTCTCTAAGCCTCAAGCAGCTGTCTACACGAACTGAAGTGAAGAAAACTCTCTTTGAATTCAACTGTTCAGGGTATTGTATTACTTTGCCTGCGTCTTTTAAAATCTATGGACAGAATTTCCTGCCAGCTGGGTGGGCGGAGCTGGAGCAGGAGCGGGAGCGGGCACGGGCGGGCGCAGACACGATCGGCGCCTGCGATCGGGTCCGCGCTGCTATTTTACACGGGTGGGCCAGTTAAGGCCTGCCCAGCGTATTTGCCGACTCCCCTGGATAGCGGGAGTGTGCAGGCTGCGGCGGGCATGCACAGACTGCTGGGTCCAATGGCGACCCGGGAGTCAGTTTAAAGGAAGGCCTGGCAGCCTCCTGTAGGCTGGTCACAATGGCCACTTTGAGGTCACACCACAGGGGGTTGGCTGAGCAGGGCCAGGCTGCAGGGTCAGCCCCAGGAGCAGGGCCAGGCTGCAGGGTCAGCCCCAGGAGCCGGGCAGGCTGCAGGGTCAGCCCCAGAAGCAGGGCCAGGCTGCAGGGTCAGCCCCAGGAGCAGGGCCAGGCTGCAGGGTCAGCCCCAGGAGCAGGGCCAGGCTGCAGGGTCAGCCCCAGGAGCAGGGCCAGGCTGCAGGGTCAGCCCCAGGAGCCGGGCAGGCTGCAGGGTCAGCCCCAGAAGCAGGGCAGGGTCAGCCCCAGGAGCAGGGCCAGGCTGCAGGGTAAGCCAGCGGCGGGGCCAATGTGCCCCTTGCTTTTCAGATCATTGCCTTGCTGCCTGCCTCGAGGAGGTGGCAGCACGACGGGAGGTGTTGGTCCCCCAGGATGGGAGGAGGAGGCCCCCCCACATGATGAAGCGTGCCTGGGAGGAGGTGGCGGAGGTGGTGAGCTCCTGCGATGTGGTGCGGTGCACCTGGATCCAGTGCCTAAGCGCTTCAACGATTTGTTGCACCCTGGCAGGGTGAGGACAATGTTGGCATCGGGCATTTAACCCAGCAAGTAGCTTTAGCCTTTGAGGGTCACCCCTCCCCCCCGCCAAGTCTTACTGTCGTGACTGCATTGAATCATGTTGGGCATTTCTCATACACTGGGTGGGCAAACAGATAGTGCCCATGCTTAGATCAGCCTGAGTGGTTCATGAGGGGATGAGTTCTCCCCAACACCATGTGTTGCTCTTAGTCGCACATGTCTAGCCTTGGGGCAACCTGCAAGGGAGGCAGCTCAGCGCATACTCAGAACTCCAGCACATGTCCTGTTCAGGGTGATGAGATGGTGGAAGGGGAGCCTCAAGGTGTTGTGGCCAAGAACCATCTGCTGCCCTCTACGCTGCACATAGTTGTGCCTCCTTGCTATGGGAACAAAGACCGTGTGTTTCCTAAAGCGATGTACACAGAATGTGTCCAAGGTGGCCGTTCGGGGGGTTTGGGAGCAGGAGTACTATCTTTGTGTGACTGATCAGCAGTAGCGGGGAGAGGAGGCACTGGGGGCCTGATATGGGCCACTGTGGTTAGGGTGCGGTGTGCATGTGCAGAGTCCATGTGCGAATTGCCGCAATGAATGGTCTTCTCTGTTTTTCAGGAGAAGAATGCTCATAATGCGTCGGAGCGTTTGAGGACTGGAGGCGGCCAGGCTCACCTCCTCATGTTAAGCCGCTTCGAACAGGAGGCCCTGGAGCTTGAGAGGCGCCATGTGCCCAGGTCAACTGGTGTCGGTGAGGCTGGGGTGGAACGGCCAGGTATTTGAGGCTAACAGTGAGATCTGCTCTGTCCTCCCAACATCCATGGCGCTGATGATTGTTTAATTTGTTATTGTTGCAACATTGCTCGGTCACAGAGTGAGAGAGTCAGAGGCGTGGGTCATAGAGAAATGTCCTTCAGCCCTTCGAGGATGCGCATGTCAAACACCTTCCTCAGTCGCCTAATCCTATTTCCCAGCACTATCCCCATAGCCTTGTATACCATGGCATCGCAACTGCACATCCAAATATTACATGTTAGGAGGGTTTCTGGATCCACCACCCTTTCAGACAGTGCGTTCCACATTCCCAACACACTCTGTGTGCAAAAGTTGTTCATCACATCACCTGTAAACCTCATGCCCCTTACCTTAAATCAATGCCACCTGGTTAGTCATCCCTCCACCAAGGTGAAAAGTTTCTTTCTGTCGACCCTATCTATGCCCCTCATAAGTTTATACACCTCAATCACGTCCCCCATCAATCTCCTCTGCTCCAGGGGAAATAACCCCAGTCTATGCTATGTCTCCTCATAAGTCAAACTCTCCAGCCCAGCCAACATCCTGGTAAACGTCCTCTGCACTCTCTCCACTTCAATCACATCCCTCCCATGAAGCTCATTTCAGAACAGCACGCAGAACTATAGCTGTGGCCTAGGCAGCGTTTTCTGCACTTGGAACATTACCTCCCTGCTCCTATATTCTATTCCTTGGCTATTAAAGGCAAGTATGGCATTTGCCTTCTTAAACACCTTATGTACCTGTCCCGCAACCTTAAGGGACATGTCAACATACACACCAAGGTCCCTCTGATCCTCGTTACTTTCCATGGTCCTACCATTCATCGTGTATTCCCGTGCCTTGTTTGTCCTGCCCAAGTGCATCACCTCACACTTATCCACATTACATTCCATTTGGCATTCATCAGCCCATCTGACCAGCCCATCCATATCTGCCTGTAATGTAAGGCTATTCTCCTGAATATTTGCCACCTCACCAATGTTCGTGTCCATTGGTTCTGGGAGATTGAGCACATAATGAGCCAGGGGGACAGGGATGAAGTGTGTCACTGTGTGCACACTGACTGATCCACTGTCCTTGTTGTTCATTTCAGCATCATCAGAGCACGGCCAGCAGGAGGAGCTGCAGAGGCCCCCTCTCACACCTGAGGACCCTCAAGCATCACCTTCGTCACACCATTTCTGCCAGGCAGGTACCAGAGCAGATACTAGCACCTCGGTGGGCATTGGAACATCGCCTAGTGTCCCGGGGCACAGCGGTGAGGGCAGTTCACAGTTGCTGGAGGAGCTGGCAGAGACAGAGAGTGCCCATGGCGCCAGCAGTCGGAGGACTGCAGGGGACCAGGCACATGCTCAGTCGGTGCCTGATGATGTGCCTCTGGAGTCGTCCGCGATGCAGCAGGTGCAGGAAATGCGGCCGGGTGTGGGGGAGCATCTGGGAGTGATACATGAGGCTGTGCTTCGCTTGGTCTCCGTGGTGGAGGAGTCCACGTGGAGCATCACTGATGCAATGAGCCTCATGTCAGAGCACCATGCTTCCTCCATGGAGAGAGTGGCGACTCTCATGGAGATGGGCTTCCAGGAGAACAAGCAGCATCTCCTGGGGTTACGCTCGGACCTGCAAACCCTCACAGCACCAGTGGCCACAGCTGGTCAGTGCCAGTGTGGGAGATGGTCTGGGCTTCAAGCTTCCCAGCGCGTTGCCCATCCATCCATGGTGAGCAGGGAGGTCCCAGGTGACCTCACGTCAGCGCAGCAGCTGCCTGTCGTCTCTGCGGGCTCCTCTCAGGGCGCTCCGGATGAGGGCACCAACTCCTCCGCCCCTCTCCCAGTGACCACTTCATCCGGTGAGGCTGCGACGACTGGGGAGGTGCCAGCTGTGGAACTGGCAGCTCCCTCCCAGGCGGGGCCAGCACAGGCTCCACGGGCCAGAGGACGACCGCCAAGGTCATCGAGGCCAACAGGACAGCGGAGTCAGCAGCTGTCTCAGATACCACTCCCAGCGAGGGGGCAGCACCAAGATGTAGCACCCGGAAACGAAAGCACAAAGCACATTAAGCACCCCATATGGGTTTCCCACTGGTGCTTTTGTGTTGGTCCGAGATTAGGTCCTTATAATTTTTTTCTGCTTGATTAACGTTTTGTTTTGGAATTGTGAAAACATCTGATGTTTAAAATAAAAATCAGATATGTGACCATGGCTGAGGGTGGCTTCTTTGTTCTGCATGTGTATGTTTAAGATAAATGTATTGAGTGTTTGTTTGGACATTCAAGTTTATGTCCAAAGCCCTTAGTTCCTGCTGCTGACCTGGCAGATTTAGCACCGAGGTGCAGAGTATGGAAGCGCCAAGCAAGGCTGGTCCTGCTGATCCATTTGTGCTGTGCTAGCTGAAGGTTCATTGGATTAAAGCCTCCCGGGTGTCCCTGCCTCTCTGGAGTATTCCCGGGTCAGCATCTACCCCCTCAGCATTTCCCTGTGCGTGCTCATCCTCGGACACACTGCTGGACTCATCGTGTGCAGCCGCAGCCACTGCGTCGACATCTTCATCATCCACTGCATCCCCCCTTTCCAGCGCAAGATTGTGGAGAGCGCAGCATGCAACCACTATCAGCAACACATGATCTGGGGGGTACTGGAGTGCGCCCCCTGAGCGGTCCAGGCATCAGAAGCACATCTTGAGAAGACCGATGGTTCTCTCCACCACAGCCCTTGTGGTGCCGTGGCTCCTATTGTACCGCTGCTCAGCTTCTGTTCTTGGATGGCGGAGAGGCGTCATGAGCCACCTTCTGAGGGGATAGCCCTTGTCACCCAGCAGCCATCCATCCAGCCGGGCTGGAGCACTGAAGAGCCCTGGCACCTCGGAGTGTCTGAGGATGTAAGCGTCGTGGGAGCTGCACAGACTTGTAGAATCAGCATCCTGTGATCACACACTATCTGCACGTTCATGGAGTGGAAGCCCTTTCTGTTGACGAAGGCACCGGGCTCACCTGCTGGCGCCTTGATGGCCACATGTGTACAGTCTATAGCACCCTGGACACGGGGGAAGCCAACAATGGCCGCAAAGCCTCTGGCTCGCTGTGTCTGACTTGCCTGGTCGCAGCGGAAGTGGATGAATGTCAATGCACGCCTGAACAGAGAGTCTGTAACCTGCTTGACACAAGTGTGGACAGCTGATTGGGAAACACCGCAAAGATCACCCACCGAGCCCTGGAAGGAGCCAGAGGCATAGAAGTTGAGGGCAACTGTGACCCTCAGAGCCGCTGGCATAGGGTGTCCACCCACACAGTTAGGGGAGGTCTCAGGGCCAATCCTTTGACAGATGTAGTTGACTGTCTCCCTTGACAGTCGGAGCCTCCTTCGGCACTGCACCTCAGTCATATTGAGGTAGCTGCTTCGCCGCCTGTAAACCCTGGCAGCAGGATAGTGGCGTCTTCTGTGGCCCCTTCCACCTTGGACAACCTCTTGGCCCTGTGCCCCTTGTGCCTGCACCTGGCCTCCCGAAGGTGGCTCCCCTGGAGGCTGAATGTGCACTCTTGGCCTCCTCCTTATTCTAGCCCTGCCTTCCTCCTCAGAGGAGCTGCCTCCAGTGGACATGTCAGAACCCATACCCAGGCTAAGGGGAGGCCTCCGGAAAGCCGCAGGCCCGATAAAGATTCCTGACTGAAGAGGGCTGACCTGAAGGTTCAAAGTACAGAGAAAGCTGCTGGAATTCATTCTGAACTGCTACAGATCACACAGGAAAGTTTAAAATACTTTCTCCAATAAATACTCCACAAAGCAGATTGACACCCCCACTGAGCCCTCTTATCCCATCTGTGGATGATGTTCATAAAAAAGTCTCTTACCCGCCTGCCTGTTGCACCCATGCGCCAACCCGAAAATCACATGGGCACCTGAAAATCGCAGTCGATTGATGAATTAAGGGCCTTAACTAACCCGTTAATTAATGGTGGGCGTGCGTTGAACTTAAGTATAATTTAGTTTTGAAATAGATCTGTAAGACTCAGTGGTCTTATTACTACTGAATTCAAGGTATGCAGCTCGAAATAAATACAAATTGTAAAATAGTTGTGGCAGCTTTTCAAGTTCCCCCCTGGAATTTGAACAGCTCAGCATTTACCATCTGCTGTGTCATAACAACATTGGGGGCTCTTTGCGGGATATATTTGAAATTCCTGGATTGGTTTGGAGTTGGTGAATAACTGAGCTGGTAAATTCAGGAGTTGATGTGAGGTTTTTTTTTAAGTGGTGAGACAAAGCAATATGGCTTTGGTAGTTGCTAAGTCTTGTCTGGGAGTTCAAGTTTTAACCTTGGTTGGTTTACAAAAGTCAAATAAAGCTAAGCTAATGGATTTAGCCGATAAGTTACAATGAGGGTTACCTGCAGGGGTACGAAAATCAGGCATAATTGAAGATATAGCACAACATTTGAAATTGGAAGGAATACCTGAGATACCGAGTTCTCCAAGGGGTGGTTCATTGGAATGAGCTCAAATTCAGTTGCAAATGAAAGACTTGAACTAGAGGCAGCAGAAAAAGAAAAGGAAGGAGAAAGGGCATTTCACAGAGAACAGGCAGAAAGGCAAGAAAGAAAAAAAGAGAGAGAGACAGAGAATTTCATCTTAAAATGCTGGCAGTTAAAAAAAGAGACACCAGGAGGTGAGGAAGGACTTATTCCCAGATCAGAACCCAATGGGGCAATGTTTAAATTTGTACAAACTCTTCCAAAGTTTGAGTGAAAGAGATGTTGAAGTGTTCTTTATTTCATTTGAGAAGATTACTAAACAGATGAAATGGCCACAGGAAAACTTGACGTTATTGTTACAATCCAGGTTGGTGGGTAGAGCACTTGAGCTTCATGCTTCATTGTCAGAAGAAATGTCGGTGAACTGTGATGTGGTTAAAAAAAGGTTATTTTGAGCGCAAATGAGTTGCTTCCTGAGGCACACAGTCAGAAATTTAGGAATATGAGAAAACAACCTGGGCAAACCTATATTGAGTCTGAGAGAATAAAACAAAGTCATTTTGACTGGTGGACATGGGCACTACAGATAGAGATGACATATGCAGCTCTTAGAGAGGTAATTCTCCTGGAAGAATTTAAAGATTCAATTCCTTTGGTAGTGAGAACTCATGTGGAGGAACAGAGGGTTGAAACGGTAAGACAAGCAGCAGAGATAGCTGATGATTATGAGTTAGTTCATAGAGCTAAACCTTTGTTGTCACCCCTTTTAAATCAGAAAAGGATAGAAAGTGGGAAGGTGAAAGGAAGGTGGGTAGTCAGGGAAGAGAAGTAAGTGGAAAGTTGCAGGAAGCTTTTTCAAAACAAAAAGGAAGGCGATGAAGGTAGAAGTAACATTCGAAAATTGAGGTGTTTTCATTGTAATAAAGTTGGACACACAAAGTCAGTATGTTGGAAATTGCAGGGAAAATCTGTTGGAATTATTGGGGTGCAGAAAAGTTCTGGAAGTAAAAGTACTGGGGGTTCTGAGGTTCAGGCACAATAAAAACCAGAGGTTTGTGTACAGGTAAAACAGGAAGGATCAATGATATTTAAAAATTGAGAATGTGTTCACAATTTACCCAAGAGAATTCTGAGGAGCAGAAATGTTGAAAGATTTTGTATGTGAAGGGGAAGTCTTTCCATGTGTACAGGGTGGAGTAGGTAAAGATGTTAAAATTTTTAAGAGATACAGGGGCTAGTCAATCCTTAATGTTGTGGGATAGTGATATTTGTTGTTCAGAGGGAGTATTGCAGGAGCAGGTGATAATAAGTGGGGTTCATGGAGATGCTAAACCTATTCCATTGTGGAAGGTAAATTTAAGGAGTAAGTGGAAACTGGTGGGGTGGGGGGGGAGGGGGGGGGCAGTGATTGTTTGGAGCAGTGGAAAAAATGCCCATTGCAGGGGTTCAACCTATTCTGGGTAATGATATAGCTGGGTCACAAGTGTGGGTGATGCCTATGGTAGTTGAGCAGCCTGTAGATGTGTTTGCAACAGAAGTGTTGCAGAAAGAACATCCTGGATTGTTTATAGGTTGTGTGATAACAAGATCACAGGCTCATAGGTTGAAACAAAATGAACAGGAAGTTCAAAGGCAAGGAGAAGATGTGGAAGTCCAATTAGCTGGCACTGTGTTTGATAGCATTGTTCAGGAGGAAAGAACAGAGGACAATGCAGCTGAGGTTTTTAACTCAAGGCAGTTAATGGAGTTATAGAGAAAGGATTCGCAAATAAAATAGTTATATGAGACAGTTTACTCAGAAACCAAGGCAGAATGTATTCCAGAATGCTATTACCTTAAGGGTAATGTTTTAATAAGAAAACAGTAGCCTTATCATGCTTCAGCAAATGAAAGCTGGGGGGAGGTGAATCATTTTGTAACACCATTTGGATAGAAAAATGAGATTCTGAGGATAGCTCATGAAATTCAAATGGGGGAACTTTTAGGAATTAGAAAGACACACATGAAAGTACAAAACCATTTTTATTGGCCTAAATTGCATAGAGATGTAGTCAAATTCTGTAGAACATGTCACACATGTCAGGTGATTGAGAAACCACAAACAGTGATTAAGCCGGCACCTTTAATTCCAATTCCAGCATTTGAAGAACCTTTTACTAGGGTCATGATTGATTGTGTAGGACCTCCCAAGACTAAATGTGGAAAACAGTACTTACTGACAATAATGGATGTCTGTATAAGGTTTTCTGAAGTGCTACCTTTGAGAAATATTACAACAAAGAGAGTTGTGGAGGAGTTAACTATTTTTTTTATACGAGGTATGGTTTACCTAAAGAAATACAATCAGATCAGGGTTCAAATTTCATGCCACGGCTGCTTAAGCAAATAATGAACAGTTTGGGGATAAAACACTTTAAGTCAACAGCTTAGCATCCTGAGTCACAAAGCGCTTTGGAAAGATGGCATCAAACTCTAAAAGCTAAGATGAGGGTGTATAGTCAGGATGATTCACAGGATTGGGATGGGGGAATTCCATTCCTGCTATTTACTATTAGGGACGCTCCTAATGCATTGACTGGTTTTAGTCCTTTTGAACTAGTTTATGGTCATGAGGTAAGGGGACCACTGATTCATGAGAAATTGGTGGGTCAAAATTCAGTAACTACTCCTCTGATTTATGTATCAAACTTCAGAGAAAGATTGGACAGAGCAGTGAGTTGGATAGGGAACATTTAAAGATATAAAAGCGAGTGATGAAAGTGAGGGCAGACAGGGAAGCTACAGCTCATAGGTTTGTTGCTGAGGAGAAAGAGCTACTTCTGTTACCAGTACTGGGTGACATGTTAAAGGCAAGGTTTAGTGGACCTTACAGGATTGAAAAGATACTAGTGAAATAAATTATTTCATAAATGCTCCAGATAGAAGAAAGAAGCAGAGGGTGCATCATGTAAGTATGCTTAAAAAGTGCTTTGACAGGGAAGAGGACCAAAAGGAGGTATTAGTGGTGGTAGATAATGAGAAAGAGGTAGAAAATGAGAAAGAGGTAGAAATGCAGGATTCTGAAATTGATTTTCCTTTAATCAAATCAGATAATGAGGGGGTACTTGACAATTTAAAAGTAATATTCAGTTACCTTCCAGACAAGTGTCAAAGTGATTTGGAGAAGCTATTGCAGTCACAGAAAGCTATTCGTGGGAATAAGCTGCGGGGAACAAATTTAGCTCTACATGATGTATGCGTAGGAGTTTCATCTTCAATAAGGCAACATCCTTATAGATTAAATCCGGCAAAGTTATCACAAGTGCAGAAGGAAATCGAATTCATGCTTCAAAATGACACCATTGAGTCTATTTGTCGTAACTGGAGTTCGCCTATTGCGCTGGTACTGAAACCGGATGGAACACAAAGACTGTGTGTGGACTATTGAAAGGTGAATGCAGTGACAAAAGCAGGTTCATATCCTATACCACGGTTGGAAGTTTGCATTTAGAAAGTGGGAATCAAAATTTATCACAAAGGTTGACTTGCTGAGAGGATATTGGCAAGTACCATTATCGGAGAGAGCAAAGGAGATATCGGCTTTTGTGATGCCAGATGGACTATATCAGATTAAGGTCATGCCATTTGGTATGAAAAATGCACCTGCAACATTTCAAAGACTGACAAACAAAATAATTGCAGATCTGAGAAATTGTGTTGTTTATATTGATGGCATGATTGTTTTCAGTCAGATGTGGGAGGAGCATTTACAGCATCTGGAAGAATTGTTTTGTCAATTACAAGAAGCTAATTTGGTGATGAACTTGGCTAAAAGTGAATTTGCAAAAGCGCAAGTTACGTATCTAGGCCATACCATTGGACATGGTGAGGTGGCTCCGAGAGATGTGAAAGTCAAGGCTATCGTGGATTTCCCAGTGCCTACTACAAAATGAAAAGTTTTGAGATTTCTGGGCATGAGTGGGTTTTACCGGAAATTCGTACCAAATTTTAGCAGTGTGGTTGCTCCATTGCCTGAACTATTAAAAAGGAATAAGAAGTTTCAATCGACACAGGATTGTCAGAAGGCATTTGACAGTTTGAAGATAGTATTAAGTGCAACGCTAGTTTTGGCAGTACCCAATTAATGCCAAGCAATTTAAGTTGGCTGTTGATGCGAGAGACATAGGTATCGGGGCCGTACAGTTACAAGATGAAAATGAAATTGAGAAACTGATGGGGTATTTTTCACAGAAATTGAATATACAACAGAGAAGATATTCAATGGTCAAAAAGGAAACTTTGGGTCTGGTGTTAGCATTGCAGCATTTTGAAATTTAGGTTGCAAACAATTCGTCAGAAACAATTGTTTATAGAGACTGCAATCCTTCAAAGTTTCTGGATAAATTTTGAGTCAGAAGTGTAAGGCTATTCAGATGGAGTTTATTACTGCAACCATTTAATCCATGGGTTATACACGTGGCTGGGCGAGAAAATCTGATTGCAGACGCATTCAAGGAGTTTGAAGCTTAAAGGGAGAATTGGGCATTTAAAACCTGGACACTGGACTAGAATAATTTCTGTTGATACCAAGGATTTGTATGTATATTGTTAAGTTAATGCATGCATCTGGTAATGTAATAGTGTAATAAGTATAGGAGGTAACCTAAGATGGGTTAAGAAAATGAAGCTGTCTTTTTAAATTATGACAGTTCATTTTTTAGTAAGGAGGGGGATGTCAGGGAAACATAATAATTATCATAATGTTATGGAAATTTATTGTAAGGTGGGAATAGTGTGTTTCTCTGTGTGTACTGTGTGTGTGTCTGTGTCGGGGGGGGGGGGGCTTAATTGAATTAAATACAGCTGGTCTGAAGACTTTGATATATCAGAAGAGAAGCTAGGTTTAAAATGTTGAATAAGTAAACATGGTTTAAGTTTTAGAATGTGAGGTGTAAAGGGAAAATTTGCATTTTTAGATAAACCAGAGTAATTTGAATTTCAAAAGAGGTGGTAAAATGTTACACTTAGCCAGAAGAAGCCAGTGTATCTATTTTTCCCAAAGCTTACCGATAAAATTGGTACTATGAAAGATTATTATTATTAGAAGAGTAGAGTTGAAAAGACATGTGGGGACAATGGGATTTACATTAAGAAGGGAGAAATCTGTATAAAGAAGTGAGGTTATGTGTAAGAGGAAGGCATTCTAATATCTAACAAGTGTGAAAAGCCTCCAGTCTCTAAGCCTCAAGCTGCTGTTTACATGAACTGAAGTGAAGAAAACTCTCCTCTAATTCGACTGTTCAGGGTATTGTGGTACTTTGCCTGGGTCTTTTAAAATCGATGTGTTTTACTGTTGTTTTAAAGGAGGTGTAACCGGGAGTTAGATGAACTAGAGGAGCTAGGAATTATCATAGCAGTAATTTGTAAACCTATGTATGTGCTTAAAATCATATTTTTATTAATAAATGTTTAATTTAGTTTTGTAAGAAAGCTATAAGGCTCGGTGGTCGTATTACTACTGAATTCAAGGCATGCATCTCAAAATTAATACAAATTGTAAAATAGTTCAAGTTTCCCTCTGCAATTTGAACAGCTCAGCATTTACCATCCGCTGTGCCATAACACTTGTAAGGTTTGTCAGTGTAACTATGGCGCTGATTAAATGATGGCGATTCATGAGGCAGAATTTTACGTTCTGTGGGTGGGCGTATGCCTGACCTGGACGGGCGTAAAACCGTGCGAGGTGACATTGGGCTAGCCTCCCGACATCATCGCGCACTTGCGCAATATTTCACTCGGTGGGCGCGCGCGGCAGTTGGAAGTGCATCCACCCATAATTCAGTGGCCAGTTAAGCCCATTGACGGTGCAGTTGTCCGTGATTTTTCGTAGCCCGTCCAACCTTATGGTTGGCAGATGGGCGAATCAGCCAGGTGGCCTTTACATTTTTGATGAAACCTCATCCAAGAGCGGGATGAAATCTCCGTTAGGAAATAAAATTAAAATAAATATCTGGGGACAGCATTTTTTATGAGGTATGCTTTCAGGTGCTTGATTTTGCTGCATGGACAATTTTTTTTGCAGCTTTTTGGTGCTTTATCTTATTATTTGCAGGCCTGCAGCTCCCTTAGGCAGCTGTCTACCTTCAGGAAGCTCTCTTGAAGTGCTCTTGAAGTTGTCACCCGCCGTCTTCCCTCTCCCACCTGGCAGTGCTGAGCTTTTCAGTACGCATTTCACACTGGCTGGCTGTTAGTTGGCCAGCCGGTGTGAAATCACGACTGGGGGCCGATTGTGGCCGGGGCCTGTTCCCCGACTGTTCCTGGGCCCCTTGATCATGTGCGCCAGACGAGGGACAAATTCAGGCCATGGTTCTCAAAATGCACATTATAAATTAATTAAATAAATAGCCTTTATCCATACACCCAATATAGTAAACTAGAGATCTAAAATTTCAGATGTGTTAATAAGTCTTGGAACTCATCAATGCATTTTCACTGAAAACCTTCTCATTAATAAATGTTAGCTAATATGTAAATAGGCCTGGGCTGCAAGAGTTTGAGTAAAATCACACTTTAGTTCAAATATTGAGATGGAACTTTGTTCTGGTATCTCACTGCTGATGCAGCCACATCAAATTCCTGTTTGCATCACTTTATCATGATCAGTTAACCCTTTAGCTTTAAACAATATAGCACAATTAAATATTACGCAAATTGGTGAGCTGCCATAGGAAATCAAGCTCCTAGTTTGTGTAAATACATAGAAGTTACAACACAGAAACAAATCATTCGAGCCAAAGAGCCCCTGTTGGTATTTACATGAGCAAATCATCCTAAATACGTTTACTCACCCTTCACCCCCATTTCATCCATCCAACTATCCAGCCTGATCCTGAATTCTGACACAAAGGGGGAAATTTTCAACTGCTTGCTGCTTGTTTCTCGCCTGTAAAAAAGGTTAACTGTTGAAAATCAGGTGTGTCGTGTCCATGTGATGTGAATTTTCAGGGAGGCCTGTAAACTGGTAAGGAGCAGCTCCACCCGTTTCTCTTTAACACCCCCCCCCCCCACCCCCCACCCCTAGACCCCTCTCTTCCATTGTCAGGCCTCCTTTCACTTCACTACTCTCAGGTACTCTAAGCTCCCAATTCTCTACCTTCAATTCTTCAGTACTCCAGTCATCCCAAGCTTAAGCATCCGTTTTTCCTCATGCCTCTCTTCGCATCCTCTGACGAGCTCGTTGAGGCACTAGGTGTTGGCTCGTAATGAGCAGCATCCCCAATTACTCCATCCCACTTTCTCCTCCAGTGCATTTGCTAGGGGCTAATCTTGCCAATCTTCTTCCTGTCCAACTCAGTCCTCTCACTGCTGACTCTGAGGACTCTGTGAACAGATCAGCTCTCACCTCCCACCTGTGCATCTTCCTCCAGGATGTCCGTTCACTTGTGAACAAGGCCCTAACCACCCATGAATTAATTGTAGGTGATTGCTTCGACATCATGGCCTCGCCTGGCTGAGGAGTGATGACACCATGCCACTTAATGAAATCTCCCCGCCTTGCTACACCTTCCACCATCAAGATGGTTACAGTGGCGGCATGGTGCTTATCACCAGGTCACACCTTGACATGATCCGCTATTCCTCCTTTGAGAATCTCACCTTGTTCTACTCCTCTCACCTCTCTTTCAAAATCATCGTTCTCTACCGCCCTGCCAAGCATAATGAAAATGTTTATCACTGAGATATCTTCCCTGCTTTCCTCCCTCAGCCTCTGCAGCAAATGACTTGTCATCCTAGGTGATTTCAACCTCCATCTTAACTCATCATGTTGTCTCTCCTGAGTTCACTTCCCTCTTATCCCCCCTAAATCTCTTTCTCCGTGTAAATTCCTCAATCCATATTCACGGCTACTCCCTTGACCTTGTCATCTCATGTGGTCTCGCTAGTCTCATTGTATTAATTACAGATAAAGGGCATCTTTAATAACTTCTTTGTATCACTCACCACCCACATTCCCTTTCCAGCCACCAACCATACCTCCTTCTGTATCTGTCCTTGGAAAAGCTATCCCCTGATTCACTTACAACTGTATTTTCAAAATCCCAACTACCTAGCCTTTAGCCATCTATTCTCCACAACTTTCTGTAGCTACTGATTTGCACAAACATGCCTGCAGCTCCAACTTTGATGCCCTAGTCTCCAGTAAAACCATTACTCTTTCCCCGGCACAGCCCTAACCTCTGCTCCCTTAAGTCTGAGGGACATAGACATGAAAGGATATGCTGGGCAACTGCTTTAGCCATCTGACTGGATCACTGAAAACACTATCTAGCCCTGCTCTCATCTGCTAGAACTGCTTACTATTCCAGAATCAACGCCCAATGCAAAGATAACCCCTGGCTTCTTTACTCCGAGTCATCTTCTTAAACCCCTCCCCCCTGTTCTTCCACTATCACCTCCAACAATAAGTGTGAGGAACTCATGGACGTCTTTGTCACTAAGGGCAAAACTTTCCCCTCGGCGGGGGGGGAAGAGCGGGAGCGCGAGCGGGCGGATTCCCGATCAGTGCCCCTGAGTGGGGGCGCGCCGCTATTTTAGGTGGGTGGGCCAATTAAGGCCCGCCAGGCGTGATGTCTGCCGGTGTGGGCGGGGTGGGGGGATTTCCTCAGCCAGCAGTGCGCTCTTTCACGCACGCGTGCGAAATAGCGCACTGATCTCCCTGAGGCTAAGTGTTGCCTCAGGGAGATCGGTTCAGATTTTCAACTTTTAAAAAGGATTTAAAAAATTTTCCCTGCCATGTCCCTTCATGTGACACTCTCACATGAGTTGGGACATGTCCATAGCTTTTATTTAAACCTTTCATTAAAATTTAAAAACCCTTGTGAAGCCTCATCCCGCCCGTGGATGAGGTTTCATGTATTCTCACAAACCCGCCTGGGCTCCCGGCCTGTCCGCCAACCTTAACGTTGGACGGGCAGGTCCGTTAATGAGCTGAATTGGTTTTCTAATGGCCTTAATAGGCCATTGACAGGTCGGTGGGTGCGCTTCCCACTTGGCTGCACCCCCGCTGACCTGAAAATGGAAATGACGCGGGGATGAAGTCGTGAATTCCACCTGATGTCATGAGCCTGCTCGGCGACCGGAAGATCCGCCCACTCGCGCCCACTCCCGCTCTTACCCCCCGACGAGGGGAAAGTTTTGCCCTTAGTGAGAAAGAAGTCCATGAGTTCCTCGCACTTATTGTTGGAGGTGATAATGGAAGAACAGGGGGGAGGGGTTTAAGAAGATGACTCGCAGTAAAGAAGCCAGGGGTTATCTTTGCATTGGGCGATGATTCTGAATCTGATCAGTTGCCTCTGCCGTGTTTCTCCCTTCCACTAGATCACCTGGCCAAACTTCCTCTAACGCTGCCCCCTTCCTTAGTCCTGAACTCTCATCTTTCTCTACTTTCTCTCCTACCTCCCTTCATGCCCTCTGAATTCATCTTGTCCATGACACCCACTTCCTGCCCCTTCAATCCTATTCTCACTAAACTGCTCATCACCCAACTTCCCCTCCTGGTCCCCATGTTAGTCAATATTGTTAATGGTTCTCTCTCTTCAGGCATTTCCCCTGTCTCCTTTAAATTTGTCATCATCACCCCCCCTCAAAAATCCAACCCTTGACCCCTACTGTCCTTTCAAACCAGCTTCCCATTTCTGACCTCCATTTCCTCTCCAAAATCTTTGAATGTGAATCTCCCAGAATTTGAATCACAGAAATCCATTCCCATCTTTCCTGCAACTCCATGTTTGATTCCCTCCAACTAACTTCCCATCCTTGCCACAATATCAAAAGGGCTCTTATCAAAGTCACAAATGACATCCTACGTGAATGTGACAGAGGTCAACTTTTCCACTTCATCCTTTTCGACCTGTCTGCAGCCTTTGACACGTTTAACCACACCATCCCCCTCCAATGCCTCTCATCTGTTGGTAAGCTGGGTGGGACTGGTCTCACCTGGTTCCATCCTTATCTATCCAATCAAAGTCAGAGAATCACTTGCAATGTCTTCTCTTCCTCCTTGATCCCCATAAGATTTTTCATCCACATGATGCCCCTTGGTGGCATCACCTGAAAAGACAGGAATTTTTCAGCTCGGTGGGTGGTCACAATCGGCGGGCCCGGGACCAACCGGGAAATGGATCACCGACTGTGATCAGCCCCTGACCGGGATTTCACGCTGGCTGGCCAATTAACGGGCAGCCAGCGGGAAGCACGCTCTGAGAAGCTCCGCGCTGCCGGGGTGGGGGACGAGCGATGATGTCAGTGCGGGCGCGGGCGAGCGCTGGCAGAAAGCTCCCTGAGGGTGGAGAGCTGCCTCAGGGAGCTGAAGACCTGAAATCCAGGAAATAAAGTTTTTTAAAATCAGGAAAAGAATGTCCAAGCATCACAATCAGGCAGCCAAACATATAGATTGTAAAAATGCTGTCCACCGATTTTTTTTTAAAATTTAATAACAGAAACCTCATCCTGCCCTTGGATGAGGTTTACTGAAAAACGTAAAGGCCACTTGGCTGATTTACCCATCTGCCAACTGTAAGGTTGGACGGGCTACGTAAAGTGACAGGCAATTGTGCCATTAATGGGCTTAATTTTCCTCTTAATTGTCAGTGGGCGTGCTTCCGACTTTTGTACACACCCGCTGACTGAAATATCACGCAAGTGCGGGATGATGTTGGGACACTCGCCCGGTGTCATCTGGCGCAATTACACGCCTGATCAGGTCGGGCGCTGATGGTAGCTATCTCTACCTCACCACCATCTCTCTTGACCCCTCTATTGTTGATAAATTACCAGACTGCTTATCCGATATCCAGTACTAGATGAGCAGAAATTTCCTCCAATTAAATATTGGGAAGACTGGTCCCCACTCCAAACTCCATTCCTTCGCTACCTACTCTATCCTCCTCCCTGGCAAAAGTCTGAGATTAAGCCAGTCCGTTCACAACTTTAATGTTGCAATTGTCCATGAGATGAGCTCCCACCTCACATTCATGCCAGCACCTACAGTACCTATTTCCATCTCTAACATTGCCCAAGTTCCCCCCAACCCCATTCTCAGCTCATCAGCTACTGAAACCATCATTCATGCCTTTGTTACCTCCAGACTTGACTACTCCAGTGCACTCTTGGTTGATCGCCCGCATATTACCCTCTGTAAACTGGAGGTCATCCAAATCTCTGCTGTCCATGTTTTAACTTGCACTAAGTTCCATTCCTCCACCTGCCCTGTGCTCATTCACCTACATTGGCTCCTTCCTGGTCAAGGAACCTCTTGATCTTAAAATTCTCATCCTTTGTTTTCAAATTCCTCCATGGCCTCACTCTTCACTATCTCTGTAATCTCCTACAACCCCACAACCCTCTCGGATATCCATGCTCCTCTAATTGTGACCTGATTTTAATTGCTCCACCATTGGTGGCTGCACCTTCAGTTGCCTAGGCCCTAAACTCTGGAATATCCACCCTACACCTCTCTACCTCGTTTTCCTCATTCAAGCCACTCCTTAAAAACTACCTCTTTCACCAAGCTTTTGGTCATCTGACTTAAGGCTCAGTGTCATATTTTGTCCTATAATTGTCCTGTGAGGTGCCTTGGGGTGTTTTATAAAGGTGCGATATAAAATAAGTTGTTGTTTCATGCAGGAGGTTGATCTGTAAATTAGAATTCCACATCAGGGCCATTTGTCCAAGGCAGTGAGAGGCTGAACTAATGGTCTTTAACTGGGAAGGCCTGTTTCTGCTCAAAGAAAAAGGCCTAGACATTCTACAGAAGATTTATTTGTGAGGCCGGGAAGAGCAGAAGGGCTTTAGTTCAGGGTCCACAGAAATCCTGGGGCCCCCACTGCTTCACCCAGCTGATTTTCTGCTTTCACACAACCAGCGAACACAGAATTCAAATAAGGCCTGCTAAGTGCATGTTTTGAGTGAAATTAACCCCCTGACCCCACCCCACCCGAACCCCCCCATCCCCCATCCTTTCTATTTTAACTACTGCCTTTGGGAATGATCTCCACAGCCTTTGAATGTAAAGAGGTTTCTCCCGCATCCCTGTTTTGAGTCTCTCTCTCTTTCCGTTCTGTTCCTGTGCACCCTTGTTCTTGATCTCTAAACAACCAGCAACAGTTTGCTTCCATCTACCCTGCTTCATCTTTTCAACACTTTAAAAGCTTCTTGCTCTGTATTCTCCATTTTTCTAATGCAAAACAGCTCCAATTCTTCAAGCCTATCTTTGTATTTCCTCACATCATGCTGTATTCTAGTGAATCCATACTGTACTCCCTCGAAAGCCTCACCACCCTTCCTATGTTTTGGATCTATATACTGCACCCATTTATAATTGAGGTCTTATTAAGATCTTGTATCAGTAACTGTTGCCCTTTTTATTCTATACCTGTTGTAATTAAACCTCAAATTCCACTAGCATTTCTTTTAATGTCTTTAAGAACTTGAGGTGTTGCTTTTAATGTTCAGTGAACCTGTACCCCCAAATTCCTTTGCCCTTACACAGTGTCAAGCATGCACAGTTCTGGGCATCACACTATAGGAAGGATATGAACACATTGGAGAGAGAGTGCAGAAGAGGTTTTCAAGAATGGTTCCAGGGATGAGAAACTTCAGTTACGAAGATAGATTGGAGAGGTTGGGACTGCTGTCCTTGGGGAGGAGATGGCTAAGAGGATATTTAATAGAGGTGTTCAAAATCATGAGGGGGCTAGATAGAGTAGATAGGGAGAAACTGTTCCCGCTCTTAAAAGGATTGAGAACGGGAGGGAACAGATTTAAAGTGATTCGCAAGAGAAGCAAATGCGATGTGAGAAAAACTTTTTTCACACAGTGAGTGGTTCGAGTCTGGAATGCACTGCCTGGAAGTGTGGTGGAGGCAGGATCAATCGGTGCATTCAAGAGGGCATTAGGTGATCACTTGAATAGAAACAATGTGCAAGGGTATGGGGAAAAGGGAGGAAAATGGCATTGTCATAATGCACATTTGGAGAGCCAGCGCAGACATGATGGGCCAAATGACCTCCTTCTGTGCTGTAACACTCTGTGATTCATTCAGAATACAATTGTTTTGTTTCAGCAAAATCTCACACAATTCCATTCTTATCAATCTTACATCGCAGCTTTCTTTAGTTTTCGAAAGAATGAATTATTTTTCTTATTTTGGTGGTATTGGCATTGGCAAATTTCAATACCACTCCCCCTAAGCTACAGCCAAGCCATTGATATACACAATGAACAGAAGAAGCCCCAGAACCCTGTAGGACATGTTACCCATCTTCAGCCACTCTGGAAAAAACCTCCCTTGGCTCCCCACCCTTTTTCCTCCCTTTTAAATAGTTTTTATGCCCAGTTTGCCATCCTCCGCCTAATTCCATACTCTTTATTCTTCTCCAATGATCTCCCGTGTTGCTCCTATCCCCAATTCCCTCTGGCAAGGGGGGGCTCAACACTTTCAAAAACCCAGCCGTTAAAATGGCGGCAGGCGCAAGTACATTGAGAACGCAGCATGCAGCGCCTGTGTGGCCTTTTGTCTGTTGTTGCTAGGTTAAAATAATCCTTCTAATAAAAAGCAATGGAAATAATGCTGTCAACCAAACAAGGTGAAAGAGTCCATTAAATGGAACCTGCTGAGAAAGGATGTAAAATCCGTAGAAGAGAAGGTTTAAAAAAAACTGCCATTTCTGTAAATTGAAGTAAAAACACGCTGGACAGGGACAGTCAGGTAGTCAGCATCTGAAAGAGAATAGGCTTCGTTTTTTGGGGGACAGGTTCACTTCATGTCAATTTTCTTTCTCCCCCAACTGCCTCCCCCTCCCACTTTCTTTCATCTCCTAAGGGCACATGGTTCCATGAATATCAGCTGCATTCTGGTACTGTGTTGAAGTGCCACATTTCATATGAGAGAGCCTGAGAGCTAGTAGTTAACTTGACTGTTGGGGCATCACCACTACGCATGATTCTGTCCTAACCTGGCATTCACTTTACAGACGGGGTGTTACTGCGCACGAACTGTGGCTCTTATCCATACTTCCCCCCCACAACCCTGTCCCGACCAGCCTGGAGATGGTGAGACCTCGAATTGGAGTCCTATTCTGCCTGGCTGCAGTTAGCCAACTTAGCACAACTGAAGAATCCAACCTGTGACCTCCTATGGGCAGGTCTTTCGGGCACCGCCGAGGTCGGCCACAGAGGGGGACATGGCCTGAATATACTGGCGCATACTGGTTTCCTGACCCTATTCCCGGCATCAGCCAATTAGGTTTGTCAAGGGCATAAAGAGTGGGTATTGGAGGCTGACTGGGATCTTCCAATCGACTTCCAGTTTTCCGATGCGATGGGGTATGGGAGCAGGCTGGGGTGATGGTGCTCCAGGCAGGCTACAGGCCTCTCTGCCTGCCTGGGTGCAGTCAAAACCACCCTGTGGAGAGATCACACCTGAAAGTGAAAATTCAGCCCTGTCTATGTAGCTGTCCTGTACGCCTCAGTACCTTTACACATTAAGTCACCCAGCAGCCTTCAGATGACTGATGCAAGGCCCAGCTGAAAACCTGAACCAATATTTCTCATTCAGGTGCTGATTGACCTACTGCCTATTTCCAGCATTTCTGTTTCCATTTACAAAAGAGACAATATATTTCAACTTGAGTTATTAGGTCCTAGCTCACTTGTGGAAATAAATTTCATATCCTATTGCTTCCTATACACTATACACTATTTATCTTGAAATTTCCAGGCCCACTTGAGTATCGTAACACTGATTTCAGAACGTTATTGCCCAATTGAGAAAATGCAGCTCAGAGGATTGTAAAAATTACTAAGTGATTGGATATTCAGACAACATTAATTTCATACAGTGTATCATTAACCATTGGGATTAAACAAAAATATGGAGAGCTTTGTAAAATATTACCAACCAAATGTGTATTTAATTTGCACTGGTACTATTAAAGCAACATAAAATATTCTCCATTTTGTATTAAACTACAGATCTCTCCTGCTTTCGTATTCTCTATTTTAACTCTGCCACAGACCTCCACGGCGCCCAGTTCTTGTTGCAGTAGTTACGGTGATTGTTGCTGTCTTGGTCACCAGTGCTCTGACCGGATCGCCTGTGGGAAGTGTCACGCCCAGAATCTGACACTGTCCCTTTGCCCAATTCACCAGCTCTCACCACAAACGTGGTTTCAACTTTATGAAAAAAATTCTCTGCCAGATCGAAATGTTGGCCACCAGGAGGCCAAAAAATTTACAGCTACGGGAGATGTAAAACTGCAATACTTTCAAATAATTTCTACGTCCTTTTAAGCTCACTAAGTCATGCGTTTATTGGCATTTGATAACTGGCGAAGACATTTGCCTGCATAACAACAGCTGAAGCCCGTATGTCATGACAGTCATTTCACAAATGTAGGATTTTCATCTTTTTCTTCAACTGTGCTGCACCTTTATTTTTTTTTAAAAAAGTATTTTTTAACCCCTCCCCCCAACACGAATTGTTCCCAGGCTTGTACCAAGATTATTTTGAACTAACCACGAGGAGATTCTCAGGCAGCCAGCTGTGAAACTGCTGTCACTGCCACATCATCACACCATGAGTCCTGAATGATGTATATACAGGATTGAAAAGGGACAGTGTGTGGACAGATACATAAAGGAGCTTGTCGTTCAGCTAGTGTAAAATCCCACTGTTACCTTGCATTTATACACAAGTTGATTGACCCTGTAAACATTTGGGTGGTCTTCAGCAAAATGGAAATGGGACAGGATGAAACTACCTGAGGATCGCGTTAGCACAAGTGTCCAATTACCAAGACACCAGCGCCTTCCACCAGCGTATATGATGCTCTGGCAGTACAATGCACCAGCCATTAAAGCATCACTGTATCTTGAAAGACATAAAATAGATGCCAAATCGCATCATTATAGAGTGCAATGCAAAATGAACCAGCTTTTGATTAAACCTGCAAATATTTATTTATTTGTAAGATTGGGTTACATTTTGGATTGTTCATATTAGGTGTATTATTTCATATTAAAGCATCACCATGACATTGACTTACTTGTATTACATGGAAACTTCAATCATCTTTTAAGTGTGGCATCGAGAGAAATGGATTGCTCAGTATGTAAATGGAGGAAGAAAGAAAAGACCTGCATTTATGATGTGATGTGGAAATGAGACAGTCAATATGCACCCAGCAACCTCCTACAAACAGCAACGTGATAATGACCAGATAATCTGTTTTACCGGTGTCAGTTTAGGGATAAATATTAGGACCTCAGGGAGAATGCCCCTTTTCTTTTTTTCAAATTATGCCAGGGCCTTTTATGCCTACCTGAGTGGAAAGACAGATCTATTTAACATCTCATCCCAAATGTTCCTTATGGTCTAGAATTGTGAGGCCACAACTGGAGTATTGTGTGCAGTTCTGGTCGCTACATTACAGGAAGGACGTAATAGCTCTGGAGAGAGTGCAGAGGAGGTTTACAAGAATGTTGCCAGGGTTAGAAAAGTGTAGCTACGAGGAGAGATTGGATAGGTTGGGGTTATTTTCCTTAGAACAAAGAAGGTGACTTGATTAAGGTGTACAAAATTATGAGGGGAATAGATAGAGTGGACAGGATAAAATTGTTTCCCTTGATGGAGAATTCTAGAACCAGGGGACATAGATTCAAGATAAGTGGCAGAAGATGTAGGGGGGATATGAGGAAGAACTTTTTTACGCGGAGGGTAGTGGGTGTCTGGAATTTGCTGCCCAAGTTGGTGGTAGAGGCAGAAGCTTTAAACTCTTTTAAAAAGTACCTGGATCTACACCTAAAGTGCTGTAAGCTGCAGGGCTATGGGCCGGGTGCAGGAAGGTGGGATTAGAAAGGGCACCTGGGTGTCCTCGGGCTGGCATGGACAAGATGGGCCGAATGGCCCCCTTCTGTGCTGTAACTTTTCTATGGTTCTAATTCACCTATTAAGACCAGTAAAGCCTGAGTTTAATCCGTAGAGTGTGCAGCATATAACATTTGGCTTCTATGTCTCTGAACTAGAGAGACTTACAATTGGCTAGGTTTGCTATTGCTAATCGAACTCCAGTGAATTCTGCTGTAAAGTGTTTATATAGCGACAGCATGGACATGATGAGGACTAGCTGGGATGCTTCAAGAACTGAATAGTTTGCTGCTGCTAATTGTTTAGGTTCACAATGGAGAATGGTCTAATGAAGTATCAAAGTGCTGCTCATAGATCTGTACCTCAGCACAAATCACTGCATCCAGGAGAAGATGGCAGAGGCTTTCAAGAGGAAAGGAAAGAAAATTGGAAAAGTCAGTCATGTGCTGCTGGTACCCATAAGATGATCGAGGGAGGAACAAATGAGGCTCTGTCATCTGAAGCAGAGTAACTGGAGAGGAGATGATGATGAGTGGATAGTCTGGAACAGATCTGGTAATCCATGGAATGATCTGGGCAAGATCTGGTAATCCACAGGATGATCTGGACAGGATATCTTGGTAATCCATGGGATCACATGGACAGGATCTCTTGGTAATCCAAGGGATGATGTGGAAAGGTTCTCCTGGTAATCCAAGGGATGATGTGGACAGGATCTCCTGGTAATCCAAGGGATGATGTGGACAGGATCTCCTGGTAATCCAAGGGATGATGTGGACAGGATCTCCTGGTAATCCAAGGGATGATGTGGACAGGATCTCCTGGTAATCCAAGAGATGATGTGGACAGGATCTCTTGGTAATCCATGGGATGATCCAGAGAGGAGTTGTTGGTGTCTTTGTTGACTTCTTTGAAGAGCACAAATTGATCAAAGAAGATTTTAATAATTTTTATAGCCCCGTGAATCTTTTGATGAATAAATGTAGCTAAAAAGCAAATATGACTAAAAATTAGTGTAATGTAAGAAGGAAAGGGCATTGGAAAGAATCTTCCCTGCTCATTACTGTATTTAGCAAAGTGAAAGAAATAGTAGCAGTGACAAGTTTGGCCAATTTAACTTATTAAAGTTTTGTTAAAGGCCAGTCATGAAGAATGCATGAAGAGATATGCAGCTATTGGACACCATCAGGAAGGTGAGCATTTTACACTATCACACCTGCCTTTGAGCTCAGTCAAAGTGACAGAAGTGAAGAGTATAAAGGAGAGTATCTGAGAATATGATTGCAGTGTCTATAGGTAGATACATTGCAAATGAAGAAAAGGAGTGGGAGAATGAAGGCATAGCAGGTATATGATATACAAGGCAATGCGTCTATTGCTATGTTATTAGCTGGGCATGCAAGAAGAGCAGTGAATGAGGGTGCTCAGGTCCAGCAGAGACAGTGCAACTGACTGCTGACCATCATTTTTATGTGACAGGCATCTACATGGGAAATAATTTCTCTGGGACTAATACGGTGCTATATAAATGAAAGTCCTTTTGCTTTTTCCATTTTAAATTGAAAGCTTTTGTCTCTTTTAAAAAAAAATAAATTCTGACGCCCACCAAAGCCTGGCAGATAATCAAGGATGTGGAGTTTTCGAACGTATGTTATTCGATGTTGCAATCTAGCCATGTGAGAGATTGCGTCTGAAAGAGAGGTGATCGTGTTACTAAGAGTGGCTGGTGTAAACTCAGATTGCTTCATCTTGTATGGAACTGTGAGCGCTGTGTGTAACTTATATTGTGTGTGGCTCTGGGATCATGAAGAAATGGTCTTGGCGATGATATTCTGCAGGTGTTATACCGTGGCCACACAGACAGACATATGGTGTATATTCCTGTGATTCATTGTCTGAAGGTTAGCTGGTGACGGCCAGTTTTCCTGCTTTAACTATTCACGAGCGTCACCTTGTCTAAAAAAAAAAGAGTATGTCTAAACTGCTGATCTGAATCCTTCTTACCCTGAAAGGATCAGGGTTGATACCAGATCGGCCGTAAATCTGACGATTGTAAATTTTCCACAAAGCTACTTTTCCACCATCTCCTCCCCCTCTCCTCCCACCCTCTCTCTCTCTCTCTCGCTCTTTCTTTGGACACTGATTAGCTGCAGCAGAGATTAACGTTTTAACAAATCCAAGTAAACGAGCCTGGTCCAGACACAGAATTATTCACCTTAGGCCTAAATATTCTTCAGTGCACTGCAAAGGGTTTGAGACGGATGCTTTTTCCTGTGAGGAGGGAGAGAAATAAAATCTGTCAGCGAATGATGTTGCAAACCTGTTCTGACAAGGCTTGTTGTATATTTACAGTTGGTGAGAGCGAAGGCTTCATCAATCATGTGGTTTGAAAGGGACAGGCCTGCTCCCATGAGTACCTGCTCCTCGAGAACAGCTGAACTGTGACTTTGCAGGAAGGCTGCTGTAAATTTTAGCCTTCTGCTGCCCACGTAGGTCCCTGCTTTTTAACCTTCAAAGCCTTGCCAGAGTTTCAGCAATCCACACAGTCAGAGACTGGACCAGCAACCTTTTATCTCTTAGCGCAGGTACATGTTACTTACTTGGGAGGGACAATAAAAATAAATCATTTTACATGGTGGTACATACAGGTGGAGTAACCCAGAGTGCACATGATAGAAGAAGAAAAGTATACTTGTCAAAAAATTCTCTTGTACGCGTCCTGTCAAGATAACTGGACTGAAAGCCAATTAATGCTACCGTACGATAGGGCTGTGGAACCACTGTCAGAGTTGCAGTTGGCCGACTTGCAGAGCACCCCCACCAATACAAATGGAGAGAATAATTTAATGGCCAATTTACAATTCACAATTCCACCCACTCATCCGCGCTAACAATGGAGAACACATATGGCTCCCACACAGGGAAGAGTAAGATCCTTTTCTCACCATGTCAACAAATGCTGCAGGTGCTAGGTAGGAATGTAAGGTTAGGAAGGTCATTCCACTGATACCCCAGCTGCTCTTTGTCACTGCAGAAACGAAATGTAAGACTTGATGTTAAAAGTGGTTCCAACTAGGGTTAATTCCCCAACAACTTTATAAACCTGCTGGGAGTCACGTTCCAAGTCCAGCTATGAGAGAGATCCTTATTTTCAGTTATGTATGTGCAGGTCTTGTTTGTTGTTGACCTCAGTGTGACCCTGAGTCAGCAGTAGAGTTCCAGTCTGCTGACTACATATTGTCCTCCATAGATACCGGCCTGAGACTATCGACTGCAGCATCACTTCAGTCTAGGTTTCAGATCCCCATCAAAAGGATCATTCTCAAGGCTATAGGAATATGAAGAGACAAGGGCACTCTTAGTCTTTAGGTGTTCACTGCATTAACAGCCCTCCAGGGACCGGCGGGGAGGTTGAGTGGGGGGGCAGGGTGGTGCTGGGGAGGCTGAAGAAAGAGGGTATGAAGGAAAAATGGCCCCAGCAAGACACTGGTGCCTAATCCCATCAAAGCTGAATAATTTATTGATTCCCTGCTATATAATGAGAAGTCATTGGCATTGCTACCTGTCTAATTTTGAATTTGAGCCTCGTCATTGAGGTACTCTCTGGAAATTTCTAAGATGTAAGCCATATAACATCGCTTCTATGCTTCCTAATGTGGGAGCCTTTATATATAAATGTTATCAGGGTTTCACCTTTCACCAGCAAATCAAAAAGCAAACCTCAGAACAGAAACCTTGATCTCATATACTGATCTATAAAAAGTTGTTAATTTTTTGGATTTAGGAAAAGGGGGCGGCTATTGAACCCCCCAACCCACTCCAACCCTGCAAACATGTACAGCTGATTGAAATAATACTAGAATCAGGAAAAGGGATAATTAGGATGATGCATATCAGGATATTGAATCTGATCAATTATCCACTAACATCCTTCAACTTTCCAGATCTCACCAGAAAGACTTCACCTTACCCAATACTAATTTCATTCTGGTAACAACTATAGGGGGATCACTGGCATTCCGCTACAGTGATGTCAACAAGCAAGCTAAGCAGCCAATCACATTAAAGAATTCTCACAGACAGCAAACCAGGAAGCGATAAGAACATTTTATCACTCACTTTTTAGAATTTCATATGAAGTGAAATAAAGATTGGGATTAAGGGTAGAAGCTGAAATATCACAAAGAAACTTCAAAAATATTTTAAAACTCTAAGGAATTTTTTTATCATTGAATGGAGAAATTAACAAATATTAAGTTAGTTTTTCAGGGCTGAGGGTTTTTCAATAATTATGACTTAGTACACCATTAAAAACACAATTACACCTCATTCAACAATGCTTAACATTTTCAAGGATTTTGAAAGTGAGGATAGAGCATAAAAAATGGAAGCTCATGTCAATTCAGTGATTTCTAATTGACTTCTATCTGTGAGGACTTCAACAGTGCAACCCTTGGAGGAGCAGAGAATTGCTGACAGCAACTTCTGGATTTCTGATTTAACTAAGCAAGATGCCAGAAGATGCTGTCTGTTCCACAGAGTAATGATGGTGAACACTGATAGCTTTGCTGTCATTGCAAATTATGAATCCAAGTAAGGAAACAAAGGAAGACTTGATACATATAGCAACTTTTGCAATTGTGGCTTGTCCTAAAGCAACTTTATAGCCAACACAGAAGCCAACATGCACATAGCATGGTTCCTTGAACAGCCATGTGAGAATGAAAGTTGATTTTTTTTAGTGGTTTGGTTGAAGATTCATTATTAGGTAGGATGCCAGCAAGATTCCCACTGCTCTTCATTGAAACAATGCCATGGGATCTTTTTCATCTACTTCAGAGTGCAGAGCAGGACTAACATCTCATCTGAAAGGTAGCACCACCAACTGTGCAGCACTCCTTCAGTAGAGTACTGTAGCATTCATGACGCTCTATGTGATTGTAACAAAGGCAAACTATCCCTCTTGTCCTTCTCAACCTGCCTGCAGCCTTTGATACAGTTGATAACAGCGCGCTCCTCAAAAGCTTCTCCACCATCGTCCAGCTGGATGAGACCGCACTTGCCTGGTTTCATTCTTATCTATCTAATCGTAGCCAGAGAATTACTAACAATGTCTCCTTGTCCAATTTCCACACAGTTAAATCTGGTCCCTAAGGATTTATTCCTGGACCTCCTCTTTCTTATCTGCACATTGTCCCTTGGTGACATCATCCAAAAACACATCAAAACACACATACACTGACTACACCCAGCCCTACCTCACCACCACCTCTCTCAACCCCTCAGCTGCCTCTATGTTGTCAGACTGCATATCCACCATCCAGCAATGGATGAACAGAAATTTTCTCCAATTAAATAAAGGGAGGATTGAAGCCATTGTCTTCGGTCTCCACCCCAAATTGTTCTCCCTTCCCACCAACTCCATCCCTCTCCCTGGCAACTGTCTAAGTCTCAGCCAAACAGTTTGCAACCTCTGTGTCATGTTTGACCCTGAGATGAGCTTTCAACCACATATCCGCACTAAGACTGTCTGATTCCACCTCTGTAACATCGCTCATCTTTAGCCCTGTCTCAATTCTTCTGCTTCTGAAACCCTCATCTACGCTCTTGTTACCTCCAAATCTGACTACTTTAATGCACCACTGAATGCCCCCCACACCTCCCCTTTCCCACCCCCTACATTCAATATCCTCCGTAAACTTTAGGACATCCAAACTCTGCTGCCTGTGTCCTAACTCGTACCAAATGCCATTCACCCATTGCCTATGTGCTTGCTGACCTACACTGGCTCCCAGTTGAAAAATATCTTAACTTTAAAATTCTCATCCTTGGTTTCAAATCTCTCCAAGGCCTGGCCCCTCCCTATTTCTCTAATCTCCTGCAGCCCTACAAACCTGTAGGTATCCGCACTCCTCTAATTCTGGCCACTTGAACAATACTGATTTTAATTGCTCCATTACTGGTGGCTGTGTCTTCACCTGTTTAGACCCTAAGCTTTGAAATTCCCTCTCTAAGCTTCTCCACCTCTTAATGTTGCTTTCCTCTTTTAAGACACCACTTAAAGCTGACTTTTACCAAGCTTTTGGTCACCTGCCCTAATATCTCCTTATGTGGCTCTGTGTCATATTTTGTTCTATAGCACCTCTGTGAAATGCCTTGGGACATTTCATTACATTAAAGGCACTGTATAAATACAAGTGGTTGGTGTTGTTGTTGTTGTTGTTGGAGTGTCAGCCTAGGTTTTGTGCTCAATTCTCTAGATTGAGGCTTGAACCCTCAACCTTCTGTAATTGAGAACTGTAGATTTAGCACATGACCCACAACTCAAAGATAAATGTTCATGACAAGGGTATAAGCTGGCAGCGCTAAGTAGCCAGATCCAGAGTTGTAATTTGTTTAGGCAGCAGTTTCTCTCTATTTTGGCAATCTGCCATCCCAGAAGGCAGAATAAATGATAAAAGTACCAGAATAAACTCAAAATATAAATAGGATTATACAGTCTGATGAAACAAATGTCTCAATTAATTAATTCCACTTTACACCATAAAAATTTTAACCCAGGTATTTGGGGTTGGGAGATGAGGGCATTGTAGAAGTAATACTCAGTAGGCAGTTGTTCAGAACTTATCTTACACTATCCCAATATACAGCAAGTTTTAATTGTTATGCTGAAAATTTTGCATCCTTTGAGATGCAACAGATTAGCTGCCCAGTGACACCATATAACTTCCATTGTAAATTAGTCTCTATACAAATGAATACAGTATAGCTTAGCTTCTCTTTCTGAACTTCAACAAGTGCCCAGAATAGCTGAAGTTTTTTTAAATAAGAAAATGCTCTATTTCATGTAACTGCTAAACACTTTAAAGCTATGACTTGTATTCATCAGGTATTAGCAATGTATGAATAAACTAATTTTAGAGGATATTACAGATAGTAGGGGAGGCAGTGGACATGCAGCCAGAAGTTGGTACTGTTCTTATAATGAGGCAGAATATTTGTGAAACGTTAGCAATCAAGGGGCACAAGTAGCTAAGAAAATACTCAACAAAGTTATTCTTGCCGACAAGATTAATGAACAGTTAGTGAAATTGTGGGAATGCATGTTCTTGAAATATGTGATTTTTGGAATTGAATTTCAGTAGCAGCAACAAAATACAAAGTCAGTCCGTCACTATGCACCCACAATTCTCTTAATTCTTCTGTAGCATCTAGCAAACTGGTATAAACAGCAACATTTGTTGGTCCAGCTGTGAAGAGTGTGCTATTGTTCATCCAGTAGTGCATTGTGTCAGCTTTGACCTGGAATAAAATGGGCACTTTTTTGACTCGATGACACAGCTGCTGAATGATGCCTAATTTTCTCACTAATGACCTCAATATGTAAAAATAAATCAGCTTCCGAAACTAACTTTTGTGAATATTCATTCACCTGTTTTTGAGAGAGAAGAATGGTCAGAGCAGCACCAACTAGGGCAAAATCATTCATTAGTACTTCCTGCCTCCATTTTACTGCATTTAACTTGCAATGTTTCCATTAAAATTAGCACACGCAGAAATTTTGACATTTTTTAAATAGAAAATTGTTGAGAAATTCACAAAGCGGTGATGTTAAGTTGCATCAAAATATATAACTGTGTCATCTCAATGTGATGTCGAGAAATATGTTTTTTTCTCACAGACACGGCTCCGATTATTCTCACGCTTGACCTGAAAAAAAAGGCTTGCCGAACACTTTTACTAACAGGCCTTTTCCTGTTAGAATCACACCCTAACAAATTGTATTTGCACAATGTCAGCTGTCTCGTATTTCTGAGGGGGGTTCCCGCTTTGCAGATCTATGCCCCTCCCCATTTACCTCCTGACCCTTTCCTACATTCCACAGAAGGAGGAGTTACAGGTACCTGGGAACCTGTTGTGTATGTGCCAAGCCAGATAATGCCCGCTACCTGTTCCGCCTGCTACCAACCCCAAGATGGAATGTTCTGTTCCTTGAGGAATCCTGCCCGATAACGTTGCCAAGATAAATTTCACCAAACATCAACCTGTCAAGTAACAATAGGATCTCAGACCCATCCACATCGCTGTGTGTGAGGTGTTTCGGGTGGGGATTAGTGTGACCGTCTTCTAAATTTTAAATAACTCCCTCTGCAAAATTAACAACAGTTTCCCCATAACTGAGGAATTTCTTCAAGCAGAGTCAGCAAAGTGTTTGTAATCTGAGCCTCATTATTTCTCCTGCTCTATTTCTAGCAGTCTCTAACATCATGGGGAGAGAAGGAAAAAATAAATATATTCTTCTGACACTTTATAGTGTTTAAGTGAAACAGCCAGCACTTTTTCCTTAATATTAAAATATCCTCCTGCATTTGGGTTACGGTTAGCTTATCTTCCTCCTAGTAATGCTGACGCTTCTTGGGGGTGAGGTTTTGTAGACACTGACACTTAGCACACGCAAGTGGCCAATCTTCATGTCTGAGCCTAGACAGGTAGCATTGGCAAGCTAGTCAACTGTGAAGGGCTTCACAATCGACGTGAACACACGTCACAGTTGCACTCACTAGCAAGCTGTCCGTGGGGTTTTGGGGGTGGGTGTAGGTTCACTGGACCACGATCAGGACTGAAAACCTTGGCTGCTGTTCTTTCCACCACCCCCCCCGCCACCTCCCCCTACATTTCTCTAGCCCAGGAGCAAATGTGACACTTCAAATCCTGCTCTGACTGATATCAGTTAGCTCATCAGTGAATAGGGATTGAACCTGATCTGTTTAGCTTAGTGCTATACTAGGCAATGCCATGATGTCGATTGTTGAGGCAGCTCGGAAGACAAAGGTTGCTAAATTAGAGACTACTGCAGTAGAACATAAAAACATCTGTCTGAATGTTGCACTCTATTCAGTCTGGTAGGCTTCAGAATATGGGTCTATGGCTCCTGGCTGTGGGGGTGGGGGGGTGGGGTTGGGTGGGGGTGGTGTAGTACAATGAGTTGCTTTCTCTTCTTTATGCATTGGACGCTATGCTTTATAAAGCAAAACAGGTGACTATTCTGGAATGGGTTAAAGCATATTCATTTTGTTGTGGGAAAATAGCTGCTTCCGATGGCAGATTCTTAATTCGCAGTGAGAGGGAAATGAATGTTTACAATCATTTGGACATGTAGTGCCTGTGCAGATTTCACACCCGGGCCTGAATAATATATAGCAAGGTGCGTTATACACATGTAAGCAAATATCTTTCCAAATTATCTGTTATCGCCAAATGGTGTGGAGTGGTTGTTATTCAAGAGCAGAGCTTGCCTTTCAATATATGGGCCGGCCTGACACCAAAAATAAACAACATAAGCCAGCACGTTTGTCGCAAGGGGCAGAGAGAACTTGTCAGGGAAAGTGTGTGAGCTGGAGAGATGATAATGTGGCATGACACTTCTGAAATGAGACACCCGTTGCCATGGCGAGGAGTCAGGAGGGACCGTCTCTCCAGAGGCTGAAATAAAACACGGTTTAAATGATGTTTGATTAGAATTTAGATCATGTAACTGAGCCGACAGGCCTTTTGTCAGCTGCTGGGAAGGCTTGGTTTTAAGAAGTACTCAGTGGAAACACTGTGTCCCATAACCCCTATCAGTTAAGGGTCACAGACAGCTGCCCAGTTCATTTTCTCTCCCATCAAGTTCTGCTCTCTATTTTCTCTACAGTATTTTCATATCTATTTTCACGACAAAGAGGCTTGAAATATAACATCTTTTTAATCTGCCGATTCAAATAAGGAATGAAACTATCTTTCGTCCGTACACAATTAAATGCTGACATACCATGAAAAATGCAAGTCAGGAAAACAGACACAAAATTAGCAGGCTAAAGTATTTGGAAAAACTTAGCAGGTCTGGCAGCATCGGTGGAGAAGAAAAGAGTCGACGTTTCGAGTCCTCACGACCCTTCGTCGACTCTTTTCTTCTCCACCGATGCTGCCAGACCTGCTGAGTTTTTCCAGGTAATTCTGTTTTTGTTTTGGATTTCCAGCATCCGCAGTAGTTTTTTGTTTTTATCGCAGGCTAAAGTATGTTTGGGACTTCACTGCCAAATGGAGCCACAGTTAACGTTACTTCTCACGATTTTGAATTTTGCAATAAAAGGATATGCAATATTGAGCTACTAAAGCATATGAATGTTTTTGAAACATCTCTTTTGAGTTGAAGAGTGTCAAAATCTGCTCGTTGGCGATAGAAGAATGAAAATTTCTTCCACAAAAGCCAGATGCAAGCTCAATTAATAATTTCAAACTTGAGATCAATAGGTTTTTGCTAGCGAAGGATATTAAGGGATATGGAGACAAGGCAGGAGAATGGGAGTTAGGATACTGATTTCATTGAATGGTGGATCAGCCTTGAGGGACTGAATGGCCTGTTCCTGTGTTCAATCTTTAGTTTTAAACCCAGCATTCATGTACAGAAATCCTTCACATGTTTAAGTGCATAGTCTGCTTTTCAAAAAATGTGTTTCCTCCTTTCCTATATATATTTTTTTGGCTTCAACTGGCGACGTGTCAGTTGCAGTGGAGAGTGTGATCAGGTGAATTGCATTCAACTCTCTCCTTCTGTGCTCCTGTCGAGCTGCAGTTTTAGGGGTTGTGTGCAGGCGGTAACAGCCTTTGAGAGCTCTACAACTGATGTCCCCTCCCAACCTGGCTGTCACGGTGACCCGCTTGCACTATGGCAGTAATCCATAGTTTAGCACTCATGTTGACTCATGCCCCCGCCCCCAATTAGGTGACAACCCACCACTCCTTAACAGTGCATGTTGCAGGTTGAACATACTGTGACACCTTCTGATCTCCTCTAGCAAAAATAGCCATTTTAAATATGACATGCTCTTCATCCTTTCTCTGCTTTCCTCCTTGCAGGCTTATCTCTTGACTGGAACATTTTCTTAAAAGATTTATATTTCCTGGTTTCCATTTCCCCCACTTTATAGGCCATTCAATATCATTGCCTTTTAACTGAGAAGGCTGGATTCTCTTATCATCCTGTGATCAACCATTAGGTGGCAGGACAGGTGGATAAGGTGGTAAAGAAAGCATATGGAACGCTTTCCTTTATTTGATGAGGTATTGAATACAAAAGCAGGGATGTAATGCTGGAGCTGTATAAAATGCTGGTTAGGCCACAGCTGGAATTTTGTGTGCAGTTCTGGTCACCGCACAACAGGTAAGACATAATTGCTCTGGAGAGAATACAGAGGAGATTTACAAGAATGTTTCCAGTGCTGGAAAATTGCAGCTATGAGGAAAGATTGGATAGGCTAGGGTTGTTTTCCTTAGAACAGAAGGGGATGAGGGGTGAATTAATTGAGGTGTACAATATTATGCGGGGCCCAGATAGACTAGACAGGAAAGATCTATTCCCCTAGTGGAGAGGTCAGTTACCAGGGGGCACAGATTTAATGAGATTGGTAGAAGGGTTAGAGGGAACATGAGGAAAAACTTCTTCACCCAGAGGATGGTGGGTGTCTGGAATTCGCTGCCTGGTTTGGTGATGGGGGAAGCAACCACCAACTCACTTAAAAGGTACTTGGATCTGCACCTGAAGTGCTGTAACCTGCAAGGCTACAGAGCAGGTGCTGGAAGATAGGTTTAGAATGTACGGTTAGTTTTTAATGTTTTTCTTTTTCAGCTGGCGCTGACATGAAGGGCTGAATGGCCTCTTACTGTGTAACATTTCTTTGGTTCTCTGGTGCTAAATCAAACAGAGCATGATACATTGGTTTCTCCGCCCACATCCATCCAAAACAAATGAAATTTCTTCAGTTCTCACACATTGCCCCAACTACTGTCCCAACTCACAATGATTGAAATGTACCCAAACAAGATAAATACAGATGAGGGAAACCATTTTACCAACCTTTGCTCCTCCTCCTGAAAAAAAGGAAGAATGTACTTTGCTTCATTTATTATCTGACTGCACTTGGATAAAACTCACCTACAGTGTCCTATCAACATAGACATTGTAAATATTGAACAGCCTTTGTATGATATGTATTCTTAATTTCCCCTTCATCTCTTTTATATCTACGATCCCTTGCTCTAATATTCAAGCATACCTTTAAATTTAGCTGAGGTGTAACCTTATCTCACACCATTTAATATCTTGTACACTTCTACAAGGTCCCCTCTCAATTACCTCATTTGATAGGGAGAGCTTTGAATGAGAAATAACCTTGCAGACCGGAATCTGATTATGCAACAAAGATTCTATCACTTACTGTTAAATGTTCAAATGTCATTTCCTCATTGCTTTATCCATCAATATATTAAAATGAAATATATTTTAAACAAACACTTCTGATGATATAAAAAAATACCCCAATTGGGATGGGGCAAAAACCTCTCGAAGGAATTTAATGCCTTTAAGAACCTCCAGAGCCCTAATTAAGATTAGGCGAGTTAAGATTGAACCTTAACACATACCCCCCAAATGTAACTCTCTCCTTTTTAGGATGCTAGTAGTGGACTTGGCAAAGGTGCAAGGTGCTATTTGATGCTTTGGGTTTGATAGGCTCTTTTCCTTGTGGCTTTTTAATGGGTCCCACCTCAATTCCATCGGAGGGAACAAATGCAAAACGCCACAGGTGCTGGAATTCGGAAATAAAAACAGAAAATGTTGGAAACACTCAGCATGTCTGGCAGCATCTGTGGAGAGAGAAACAAGAGTTAATGTTTCAGGCCTGTAATCTTCGATCAGGACTGAGAAAGGTTAGAAATGTCATAGGTTTTGAGCATGTGAGAGGGGGGGGCGAGGGTGGTTTGGAGAACAAAAGGGAAGGTCTGTGATGGGGTGAAGGAGAGATTAGACGACAAAGGGTTTCATGATACAAAACCAAAGGGATAGGTAATGGGGCAAATAATGAAACAAAAGATGTCTCCCTATCTGAGGGGAACTGGGAAAGCAGCTGTACTTTTTTGTACATTATTTAAACGGTTGTCCTAAGGTAAAGCTTGTAATTTAGTTTAATCCTTTACTTTCAGCTGGACAGCAACATGGGAAATGAATAGCTGCATTATACCACCCCTCTCCCTAAAAAAAGTAGTAACTGTCTTGTAGTGGAGCCCTGTCAGACCAAATCTTGTGTTTCCTCTACTGTGTTGATGCAAATGTGGATTTGCTCATATTGCCAGAAAAGAGATCCAAATCACAAGTCATTTATTAAATATATGCTTTAAGTGAGGTAATTAGGATGAGTGTAAATATGAAATGAAAGCCTCATGGTAAGGGGTGACCCTGGTAGATGAAGAACATGTTTCTACATTATGTCCGCTGCCATCATCTCAGCTCATGTGTATAACATAGGCCAGGATTTTCAGCTCAGCATGCGGGTGTGTGCTCAACATGCACGACCAGGAAATAGCGCTCGATGATGTTCGCGCGAGCGTCCCGATGTCAACGCGCACTCGCGCAATATTTCAGTCGGCGGGCACGCCCGGGAGTCGGCTGTGTGCCCGCTGACAATTAAGAGGGCTGTTAATTAATTAATTAACTAACTAGAATTTTCCCCTGCCCATCCAGCCTTACAGTTGGCAGGTGGGCAAATAGGCCAAGCGGCCTTTGGATTTTTGAGGAAAACTCATCCACGGGCGGAATGAGGTTTCCAATGTTCATTAAAAATAAAATAAACAATTTTTAGCACTCATTTTCAACATGACCTTTCTCACGTGTCAGGGTCAAATGAAGGGACATGTTTTCCTTTTTTGTTTTGGAAAACTTTATTTTTAATGTGAAAATTCTTCAGCTCCGTGTCTTCAGGGAGCTTTCACTGAGCGCACCCGTGTGTATACACTGACTTCTGCGCTCACCCACCTCCCCCCCCACCTCAACCCAGCAGCGCTAAGGTTATCAGTGCGCGTTTCACACTGGCTGGCCGTTAATTGGCCAGCTAGCGTGAAACCGCGGTCGGGGCCCGATCGCGTTCGGGGCCTGGTTGCGGGCTGTTGCGCAGCCACTTCAGGGCTTGCCCGCTGCGCCCGCCCGACGAGGTAAAAATTCTGCCCATAAGCTTAATATGGTCCAGATCCCCGGCATTAACCCAACTACCCCTCACCGTACCACAAGAGTGTCCCCGCCATTCTGTAGTGGTGCAACATTACTTCACTTTATCCCCATGATCTCTGTGAACTGGATTCCCAGCTTAAAGATAGATTTTAACTAGAATCCATTCTTTTGCAGCCAGATAGTGCTTTATGAAAAAAAAAGACCTTTTAAAGTGTCAGTCACTTTTATCGCATTAACCAGGGTATTTGTTCAGTAGGGTAAGGATTAAAGTATATTTGTGGCATGTGCTATTTAAACAATACATTAATTTTTATCATTGAATTAACAATAACTCCTGTTTATTATCTCGCTCTAATCAAATAGATTTAAATCTGCTATCTACGAAACAGAGCAGAATAGGGTATTAACCATTATTATTGGTGAGAAACCACAAATAAGGAAGTGTTGGAAAAACATTGTGCCTGATGATATGTTTCAAGCTTAGTGGAGCTGACTAGATTTAGGGTATTTTTCATCTGGAATTAGAATGATTTACTGCCAGTGTTTACTCATGCATTTCACACATTTTTAATTTAAAACTTCCATAAGTTATCTTCAGCATTACTTAGATGACCTTAACCTTTGGCATTATTTTTTCCGCAGAATATTCTATTACCAAGTCAGTGAGAAAGTCCTTGTGTTTGACTTTACACAGTAAACGTCAAATAGGGGATTTGACCAAAAGAGAATACCCGCACCTTGAATACCATTTTTGCTCAATTTTGCTAATTCGCGCTAATTATTTATCAAGAGCAAACCCTGTCAGTCAGCAAATTATTTTAACACAGTCTTCGGTGCTTAAAGGGTAAAAGTGAATGGACTCTTATTGCAATTCTTCTGTTTTCCCACCTGTTTGCCTAATCAATGTTGAACATCCTTATAAGTGCTAATTTGGCTGCCTTCCTACTTCAGGTCTGTATTAACTGGTTTGATTATGCAGTGGATATGAAGTATCTAATGTGCTACGGTGATGAAAACACAAAATGAAAATGTCAAAAATCGACCCACTTGTCTTCTGTTTATAAAACAGTAAAAAAGGCTTTCTAAAATGCTAATTGTTTAACTTCTATCCAAGGGTGGGATTACCGGTTTAAACATCTTTTCTTGGGGGATGAAAAGGAAAATAGTAGATGCTGGAAACAGGAAGTTTAAAAATAAATCTCAAAACCCTATAATGATACACAGGTCAGTGAGCTTCTGAAGGAGAAACTATCTGTTAAAACATTTAATATGGAATTGATGTAAATGTGATGATAGCTAAAATCTTAAGCAGTAGTCAGTCATTCTTTCTCAGATGCTGACTGATATGCTGAGTATTGACAATGTTTTCTCTGCTGCATGGTTACTAACAATTCCTACTGGTAATCTTTTAAGTATATAAATCCTGAGAATGTATAGAGATAACTGTAGAATACAGAATTTAGTTCATGATTGACAAAGATCTGTGACTAGCAATGCCATTAAAGGTCATCTAAATGCAAACCAATTCTTACTTCAGTTATCCATTAAATAGATTATATTGGAGTATGAAATAATTTTTATTCTTGTAAAAAAAAGTAGTCTGTTTATATTTTAAATTCTGTTTTCCATTCCCTTCTTGTAAAAACAAAACCAATTCCCTTCCCTCTTTACCTAACATTTTCCCAGCTGACATGATCCGCTCTCTATGATCCTTTACCTATGTTGGTTGCTCTGTAACTATGGTAACTGTCCTAGTTTAGTTTAGCATTTCCTCGTGACAAGATTGTGTACTTTCCATTGTGGAACTGTAACTATTGATTTGAACTGGAAGTTTGGAATAGGATAATTCATTTGCATTAATTCATGTTTGCAGGATTGTTACGATAATTTAACAAATATAAACATCCCATAATTCACAGATGGTGAAGGAGTATTTCAGTCCTAGTGAAATGAACCCAATAATAAGGCCCTATCCCTGAAATATTCCATGTTATCGGTTTATTACTGTATCCATGCAATAACAATTTTTGTAGTTTTAAATGTGAAGATGTTAATCTTTTGCCTAAAGCCAAAATATGTTTTCTTTTTCATCGCCACATTATGTAGCAGATTCAAATAAAGGCAGAGAGTGGCTTATTTCTATCATGTTGTTGAGTTCCCTGGCTGCACCCGCACAAGACTGGCCACAGCTAAATTAATGGCTGCTTTCCCTTTCCCTCGTTTCGGTTAGTCTTGAGTTCAGGCTCTTCTCCATCCCCTGAAAACCTACCCCAGATCAGGCCACGAGAATAGTGGCAGTGAAGCCACATTCTATCCTTTTGTACTGCACCCCACTGGAACAGCAGCCCACTGCACCACTGTCGTAAATAGTTCAATTTTTCACCACAGCACTGACAGTGAATCACATGCCAGTTTGGCTCAGTTAGCAGGGGTTGTCATCTGAGTCCGAATGACATTGGTTCAAGCCCCGCTGCTATGGTCAGCATATAATCCAGGCTGACACTTCAGGTGATCACTGAGGCCTCATCTACTTGCTCACTCGGAAGGGGAAAAAAAAAATTGATGATGCCTAAGAGCAAGAAATTCTTCCAGTGTCCAGCACAACATCATCAAGAAGAAATGACCTACCTATTCATTTACTTGTGGATTTTATGATCCACAAATGAATTGTCATGTTTCTCTATATAACACGGTGACTGCATTTGAAAAGTAATCCATTGATTGTTAGGTGCCCTGGGACATTGTGGATGGGATAAGAAATATCAGTAACCATATATAACCTTATTATAAATCTAATGTCTGTGCACACATTCTGCCTGTTCCACTTGACTTCCTGTTGTCACATTTTTGTCACGCTTTTTGAGCTAACATTTTCCCTGGTCCACATTTATGATGGAATTTGCCTATCTAATTGCCTGATTGCAAAATGCCGCTACTGGTTCTCACCATACTTCCTGATCATTTTTTTTCCCCAGTCACCGTTTTATTTTAGTTACTGACATTCCTTATGCCCAAGATAAGAATTTAAACAAAAATTTGAAACTTTTACATGTTTTACAATAACACAAAATTAGTGATTGAATTTGTCCTTTTACCTTTTTAAAGTCGTTATTTGAAGGCCTCAGCCTCTCCCAAAAGCCTGAGCCTGGAGTTGATATTTTTGGCCAAGGCAATGATTCTAAAAAGTGAATTTGGATTTTACAGTCTGAGCATGTGCCAGAATGCAACAACCCCCAGTGTGGCAACAGTTTTTTTGAAGCGGTAACTGAAGGAGTGGACAAGGGAATGTCTTTGGATGTTATTTATATAGATTTCCTGAAGGCAATTGGTAAAGTCCCTTTAAAGAGAGTGTTAGCTAAAGTTAAAGCTCATGGAATTTAAGGTAAATTATTGACATAGTTAGTAAATTAAGGATAAAGGGCAGGCACTCTAGGCCCCAACACTGATGCTGGCGATTAAAGTATTCACTATAATTAGTAATTATTTGGCTATGTGGCCTTCCATCCAATCAACTAAATTTGTCAATGATACAAAGGTGGAATTGTAATATTACAAAGAGATATTGATAAATTAAATGAATGAGCAATACTGTGGGAAATGAATTTCAATGTCTGCAAGTGTGAAGTCTTCCAATTTGGATGTAAAATGGATAGATCAAGGTACATTCTAACTTGTGAAAAGCTGCAAAAAGCGGAGGTCCAGGTACCTAGATCTTTAAAATGTCATGATCAAATACAGAAAATAACCGAAAAGGTTAATGCTGGCCTTAACATGTAGAAGAATAGACTAAAAGGGTAAGAAGTCATGCTTCAGTTATACAAAGCCCTGGTTAGCCCACATCTAAAGTACTGCAAGCAGTTCTGGGTACCACAGCATATGTGTAATCAAGAGAAAAAATAGCAATGCAGTAATTACACACCTATTGCAATTTTTGTTTTGTATTCTATAAACTTTAGAAAGTGTATTAAGCTGAGAGAGAGGGCAGGAAGAGAACATTTTTATTCAATTTATCTTACTTTGGGGTATAATGATGTAACGGTTATGCTATTGGACTAGTGTCCAGACATGAGTTCAAATCTAAGCATGGCAATTTGAGAATTTGAATTCAGTTTGGAAAATCTGGAAATAAAGGACAGGTACCACTAAACATGTTCATGAAGCTGTCAAATTGTGATTAAAAATCTAGCTGGTTTATGTATTTGTGACGTCAGCCCCATGATTATTAACTCTCCTCTAAAGTGGCCTAACAAGTCATTCAGTTGTACCAAATTGCAACAAAAGCATACCATTAGTCTCTTAGGCCAACTTGGGATGGGCAATAAACACTGGCCTTGCCAGCAATGCCCACATTATGAAAATTCAAAAGGTTGAATGTTGAAGCCCATATTATTATCTCATCTGTATTCTGTTGACTGTTAAAACATGCCAATGTTAACCATTTACATCATTAAAACAGGATTCTAATTTCTAACATCTATCAACCAAAGAAAGAAAGGAGCTAGAGCTTACATTTATATAATACTTTGTATAACCTCCCAAAATGCTTCTTAGCCAACGAAATATAATGAGCAGGAAAAAGCAAAGATGCAAATAGACAGAAAGACCAATGATTTATTTCCTCATTCTAATTTGATTCTTCTAAGTTGAATTTTGAAAGTGAACAAAGCCTCTTTGAGGAAAACTGATAATAAGGGAGGTTAGTAGGAAAAGGGAAGATGGGAACAGTTGGAGGGTGAGGGACTCTGGTATCCCACCACTAATCTTTTGGGCAGTGAATGACAGTAAGGGGAAATAGATGGATGGCTAAGGTAAGGCGAATGACAGTGGAGCACAGGGGAGGATAGGACCCTGGTTTGAGTAGAAAGTTCAAAGGGGAACAGGTAGTGGATGTGAGGAGTGGAGAAATCATGAGAATCACTGTTTCTTCAAAATCCAGCCCCGGATACAGCCTGCAGTAATTGGTGGCTCCTTTCCTTACCATGCTTTGCAATACTGCTGACCACCTCATACTTGAAAGAGGAAAAAGCAGAAAGAGAGGCGGAAGAAGATGGTCGAATTGTCCAACTCACTGGGCCAGATTTTCGCCACGACGGAACTTCCCATTTTCATGGGGGCAGGGCGCATTTCACACCTGTGCATTTTACAGAGGCAGCTGGCCATTTTTGGCAGCCTAGGAGTGTGGGACCTGAAGTGTGCAAAGTAGACCTGGTAAGAGCAGATCTGAACTTGGCATATTTCTTTGCATAACCAGGGACACCTTTGGAGACGCAGGGTACCCCAATGGAATTTACTTTAAAACTTTATTTAGCCCCAGAAGCGGCACAAAACAAATCCCGACTGTCTTCTCTCAGCCCAAGGGAGTAGGAGGGTGGGGGTCCTGGTCTCGCAGGGCAATTACTTCTGCCCCTACTGACTTGTGCACCCAGGTGCCAGGAAGAACTTTGTGCTAGAGAAGGGCGCCTAGCGCTTTGTGTGAAGAAACATAGAAGATGGGCATGGCAACCTCGCACAGAGAGGCCATAGAAGACAGAGGGAGGGCAGAAAGTCAGGAGGAAAAGACTGCTGCCCCTGCAGCAGGTAGGTGGAGGAGGAGAGGCAGGACAACCAGGTCCTACCCTGTGGGAAGGGCGTACAGACCTAGGATACCCTACATCAGCCTGACGGAGAACCATTGCCAAAAGCCAAGGCTAAGCCATGAGGTGGTGACAGACACATGTAGCATGGTCCAGCAGCAACTTGTGTCACAATCCATCGGCCCCCACGCCCTGCCAGTGGCTGCGAAGGTAACCATCGTTCTCAACCTCTATGCCTCAGGATCTTTCCAGGGATCATCAGCAGACCTGTCAGGCATATCCCAGTCAGCAGCACACAGCTGCATTAAGGCTGTAGCTAATGCCTTGTTTGCTCATGTGGGGATCACATAATTTCCCTATTGATTTGGCTTCTTAGATGCAGAGATCCTTGGCCTTTGTCAAATAGGAGAATGCTATTGATTGCATCCATGTTGCCATAAAGGCCTCAACTCAATGTCTGTCAACCAGATGTCCTTTCACTCAATCAAAGTACCACCAATCATTTGTGACCACCACAAAGCCTTCATGTGTGTGCAAGGTTCCCTGACTCCTTCGTACTGAGGAGCTCTCAACTCCCTCAGTTATTTCAGTTGGCTTCTAATGGATAACACTACCCCTTAAGAACTTGGATCATGATTCCCTTTGGGAGCCCACAAACAGAGGCAGGCCGCAACTACAACAGCAGCCATGTCGTCACCAGGAGCACCATTGAGCAGGCAACTGGCATTTGAAAGATGCGCTCCAAGTGCCTCGATTGCTCAGGTGGAGCTCTGCAATGTGCCTCAGCAAGGATAACAAGAACATTAGCGGTGTGCTGCATGCTGCACAACATTGCACACTGGAGCGCTTAGAAGTTAATGATGATGCCGCCATGGGGAGAGCTCCAACCTCTGAGGAGGAGGAAGATGAGGAGGAGGAAGATGAGGAGGAGGAGGTATGTAGCCAGGGCTGGCTCTGTGCTGGACGGGATCATCGCCAGACACGTCCTTGTGCAAAACCGATTCTCATAGGGTCCTCCGATACAATTGTCACCAGCCAGTCCCCTGCGACATACTTCCACCTAAAGAATCTTGCATATTGACTCCACAAATACTCAAGGGACTGCCCAGCTGCCACAAGGGAGAGAATAAACATCCAATGAGTTGGATTCAGTCAAATTCATATAGCTGAAACCCTCAGCATCATAACCATGGGCCTCATCATATTGCAAACAAACACTCACAACCTGCTCCCCTCACATGAACACCAATAACTATAAATGAGGGGCGCATGCCACCAAATTGTCCATAATTAACCCATGCCAACAATGCTGAGAGTTACACAACATCAGAATTCAAACCCTATACATGCTGGTGTGTTGTAGCATACATGCAGTTGAGGTATCTTGCGCATGCTGTGCCCATAACTGTGCAACAACAGCTTTGTGAAAGAACGTGCGCACCGTCCATCTGTCCAATGGTCCAGTTTCAGACATGGGCACCACATGCAACATTGCTGGCTTCCATATCCCTCTGCTTACTGCACAAAGCACATCCTGTAACATTTGGAATGCAAACGCAGCCAAAGTAGTGGACACAACAGGCCACCAATATTACCTGCACTCTCACCTTTATGTGGCCTGTCAAGCTGCAATGCCTACACCTAGGCCAATGTGTAACATTGCCCTGCGGGTGAATGCCTTGCACCCAGCGCTCATGCTTGAGATGCACTTGCTGCCCAGCTTCTGTTTGTGGAGTCTGATCATTGACCCTCCCTTAAAGTCAAGCTTAGGTGGACAATGAAAGGTACAAGGAGCATCCCAATGCCTGAGCTTTTGATCTTTGGAATTACATGTGATAGAGCAGAGAAGGAAGAATCCTCCAAAGCTTCACAAATCAGCCGACAACCTTGATCCTGTTGACGACATGGACCTCAGCGCGCCACCCTCATTATTACTGGTAACAGCTGCCTTCATAATTTTAACATTCATTTGAGTTCTCTAGTGCACAAACACACACTGAGTCATGCACAAGTGTAAGTAAATATATTAAAGAAGTGCTCAAAGGTGCTTACATACAATGTGAAAAGTGTAACGACGGTGAACCCATTAGTGCTCTAGGCGAGGCAGCACCCTTCGCTCTCACATACTCCGATGAAGTCTCCCTCATGTTGCCTCAGAGGAGGTGGAGGCAGACTCCTCAATTCTCTGTCTAACTGGCAGTAAGGAATGTGTGACCTGCCTCATCGTGCAGACACCCATTGGGGGCCTCCTCCAGACTGCGGCCTTTGTATTTCTGCATGGCAGCCATGGTCACTGGCTCCTGTGCAGCAGACGAGGGCTCTGGTGGAGGGGCTGGGGTGCTGGAGGAAGATGAGGGTGCTGAGAAGCTCTCAGTACCTTCACCCTCAGTGACCTCCACAGCCCTGGGTTGGCCTTCAGATGGGGTTGATGGGGCTGGCTGCTGGTGCACGGTAATCCTCCATTCCAGCGAGCACTGTGTCAAAGTGTGAGTGTCATGTTAAGGATGCACAGTCCTCATGTATTCCATGGATGTCAGCTCTCATACTCTGAGTGGACTGATCCAGGCTACTGATGGAGGTTTGCACCCTTTCCTGGCCAAGATGCTGCTCTTGCATCCACTCCGAGTGCTGCTGCCTGTGTCTCTCCATGAGATTGGCCAATCTCTCATGGTCAGAGCTCATGCGGTTGAGCCCTGGGGACAATGTGGAACTCATGATTGCGATGGAAACCTCCATTCACAGTCCTAGAGCTCCCACTGCTTCAAGAAACTCTGCCAGATATCCACACGTCTGCTGTGGAATGGACAAACACTGTACCCCAAAAGGTGACTCCTGAGGCTCTATGTTCCTGCCCACTGGAGCATCATCTTGACTTTCCTCCCTCCTCTGATGGGGACTGTGTACAGGTGTCTCTGACTCTGACACCTCGTCCTGCACTCGGTTGCAGTGACTTCCACCCTTTCGCCACAAACTCTACATGTGCATTAGATTTCCCCGGTGTACGTGTATCTGCGTTGACAGTGTGAGGGCTACTATGATGTAATGCTGCCTCCTCGACATCTTTTCCTTCTCTTGAAACCTGATGGATGATAGGATGATCTGGCCTGAAGATGGGAGTGGGGGAGGGGAGGGGGTTAGGGGGGCAGGAGGGGCAGTGTGGTGGCGGGTGGTAAGGGAGCAGCGGAGCAGTGCTGGTACCTGTGTGAGACTCAAAAGGAGTGATTTGGGTATAGCTCTTCACATTGTCAAAGCACTCTCTGATGCACACCATTGCCTTAACCTTGCCCACGCTGCCCAACAACACAACACCATCGCTGCCCTCCCTCTCACGCCAGCGTTTCATCGTGCTCAGTAAACTGAACCATTACCACCCCGTGTCAAAGTGAGTTCAACATTGCCTTTATCACCTGCTGACAGTGATTCACCATCACCAGCTGTTCCGGCATCCTGCCGATCCCCATCTGTTCCATGGGAAGGATGTGTCTCACCCAGCTGATCCACCCCAGTCCAGGCCATCTCTGTGGCACTCTTCACCCTTTTTGACTGCAACAACAACGTGAATTTATGTTAGCCTGATATATAGAGCAGGGAGGGATATTGCTCTTCACTGTATCTGTATATCACAGTGCTCATTCACATGTGTTCCTTGCACACCTACATGAGCTGCTTACACATACAAGCCTCAGTGCTGAAGCAGAGATTTTGGCCATGTTTCTCACCGCAGCTGCAGCGTATAGACATGGTCCTTCCTTTGGAGCTCTGTCTGGATTAGCCAAGTGACTCACCTTGCCGGACACAGCAGGTCATTGAACCTTTTCTTGCACTGAATCTATGAACGCCGGTGGTCTCCTGCTGTGCTCGCTGCAGCCGCAATTTGAATTTGAATGCCCCACTGCAGGGGCATTACAGCAGCCAGCAGATTAGAGGACTGGTGTCCTCTCTTGAACCTCTTCCACCAAAACATGAAGGTCCTGGTTAGAACAGCGTGGGGCAGCTGGACCCATCCCTTCTCTCACATTGTCTGTGTGTGACATTCCATGAATAAAAAAGAAAGGTTAAAAGGGTCATGAGCCATTCAGATTCCAGTGCTCTCATTTACTTTTGTGTGCTTACATGCACTAACCATTTTCAGTATATCATCAATGATTACTGGTAAGGTGTGGTGGAGAAATTGGCTCTGCACAAATGCTTGGTGCATGTATGTTGTAGCTGTCACTCCAAGGCAGAACGCTGTGCTCCGTGATCACTGACATCCCTACTGTTAGTCACACTGTTATGCTGTGACAGTGTGAGGGACCTGGTCAAGGATCAACAGTGTTGGCACATCCTGATAGATGAGTGGCAAGAGCGCAAATGGATGGGATTATGAGCATGGCACTGTTTATCATTCATAGACCCACTAAGTCTTGTCAGTTAACTACATGACTGCATAATGACTGTACCAGATAGTGGTGGGAAGACAATGCCATCTCCATGGCTGTGTCTTGAGTATCAAATCCATGTTTCCAGTGGTTGAGTAGAGTACACTTAAATTACGCGGCAACAATGACAATTCTCCTATAAGGAAAGCCCATGATGTGTCAGCTCTTTCAGGGTCAGCTAACAGTTGGATAACATTTACAGCTTGAACACTCACCTGACAAGGCAACAATGTCTCCTCCAAGGCACAAAGACTTCACAATTGGTGACCAACCTCTCAATGGGTCTTTGACAGCCTTCTTTCAATCTGTGCCCGAGTTGCTCAGCCTGCACCAGGCCCGCCTCCCACCTCTCACTACTGACGGGGTTGCCGCCGTGATTCCTATTCTAGACTGCCCTCCCCCCCGACCAGACTGAAATTGGAAGTTTAGGCAGTCATTTTTAAAGGTTGGGTTGTCAGAGCCGGGAATTCTCCCATCTCCCTGCAACCAACCAGAGCGCAAAAGTCTGGGCCTTGTGCGAAATGCCTCAGGTAATTGATTAGTGATAGGGTGAAGAACTTACTTCTTTGTGCACTTCCTGTCAACTCATTGTCGTTATAAATGCTTGTAAGGCCATGAAATGACTTATGTAAGCTTATCACACAACAATTATAACAAAAAGTGCTGGAAAAACTCAGCAGGTCTGACAGCATCTGTGGAGAGAAAGACAGAGTTAATGTTTCCAGTCCCTATGACTCCTCTCCAGAACTAAAGAGAAGTGAAAATGTGATGAAATATATACTGTTTAAGGGAGGTAGGACAGGTGAAGCTGGATAGAAGGCCAGCGATAGGTGGAGGCAAAGGAGAGATTGCTAAAGACGTCATAGACAAAAGGTCAAAGGGGTGTTGATGGTGGTGATACTGGCTAAAGGAGGTGCTAATGGTGATATTAAGAGTAGAAAGCAGAATGAGCAAGTGACAGATGGTCCTAGTGGGGCTGGGGGGAGGGGACAGTGTGGGAAAAAAGATCGAAATAGGCTAAAAGGTGGGAATAAAACAATGAATAAAAATGGAAATAAATTAAAAAGTAATAATAATAAAAAAAAGAGGTGGGAAAAAATTATATGTATAAAAAATAAAAATTTGAAATAGGGGGTCAAAAAGGGATGAGGATGAAGGAGTGAGTTCATGGTCTGAAGTTGTTGAGCTCAATATTAAGTCCGGAAGGCTGTAAAGTGCCTAGTCGGAAGATGAGGTGCTGTTCCTCCAGTTTGCGTTGAGCTTCACTGGAACATTGGGACAGGCCAAGGATGGACATGTGGGCATGAGAGCAGGGTGGAGTGTTGAAATGGCAAGCGACAGGGAGGTCTGGGTAATGCTTGCGGACAGACCGAAGGTGTTCCGCAAAGCGGTCACCCAGTCTGCGTTTGGTCTCTCCAATGTAGAGGTGACAGGGCCCTCAACCGTGTCTGACCCATCTCCCTCGCCTCTGCCCTCACACCTTCCTCTCCCTCCCAGAACCATGTCCCCCAAGTCCTCACTTTTCATCCCACCAGCCTCCGCATTCAAAGGATCATCCTCCGCCATTTTTGCCAACTCCAGCATGATGCCACCACCAAACACATCTTCCCTTCACCCCCACCCTGTCGACATTCCGTAGGGATTGTTCCCTCTTGGACACACTGGTCCACTCCTCCATCACCCCCAACACCTCAACCCCCTCCCACGGCACCTTCCCATACAACCACAGAAGATGCAACACCTGCCCCTTTAGTTCCCCCCTCCTCACCGTCTAAGGACCCAAACACTCCTTTCAAGTGAAGCAGCATTTCACTTGCACTTCCCTCAATTTGGTCTACTGCATTCGTTGCTCCCAATGCGGTCTCCTCTAGCCTATTTAGCCTATTTCGATTTTTTTCCCCACACCGTTCCCTCCCCCACCCCACCCCCACTAGGGCTATCTGTCACTTGCTCATCCTGCTTTCCACTCTTAGGGCTGAATTTTCCCCACCGTCGGTGGGGAGGTTGATGGGCGGGTGCGCTTCTGATCGGCGCCCCTGATCGGAGGTGCGGCACCATTTTATGTGGGTGGGCCAATTAAGGCCCGCCCAGCGTGACGTCTGCACGGAAGCGCTATGCGGTCCCTGTGCTGGGGGGGGGGAATGCCTAAAATCGAGAGTGCGCTCTTTCGCACAAGTGCATTAAAGAGCGCACTCATCTCCCTGAGGCTAAGTGCTGCCTCAGGGAGATCACCATTACTTTCAAAAATATCAAAAATAGAAAAAAAAAAATTCCCTTACATGTCCCCTCATGTGACAATGTCACATGACTTGGGACATGTTCATAATTTCCAAAAAAGCTTTATTAAAAATTTTAAAACCCTACATGAAACCTCATCCTGCCCGTGGAAGAGGTTTCATGTTTTCTCTAATTCCCGCCGGGGCTCCTGGCCTGCCCGCTGACCTTAAGGTTGGACGGGCAGGTCCACTAATTACTTTAATTGCTCTCCCAATGGCCTCAATTGGCCGTTGACAGGTCAGCGGGCGCACAGCTAATTTTGCTGCGTCCCCACCTTCCTGAAAATTTAAATGGGGCGGGATGACATCGGGAGTTCCGCCTGACATCACCACGCATCATTTTACGTGTCAGCGCGCAGGCCCCACCCTGCTCGCCGACGGTAAAATCCAGCCTTAATGTCACCATTAGCATCTCCTTTAGCCAGCATCCTCACCACCAACACCACTTCAACCTTTTGTTCATGACACCTTTTGCAATCTCTCCTTTGCCTCCACCTATCGCTGGCCTTCTATCCAGCCTCACCTGCCCCAGCCCCAGCCCCAGCCCCAGCCCCTTTAAACAGTATATATTTCGTCATATTTTTACTTATCTTTAGTTCTGAAGAAGAGTCATACGGACTGGAAATGTTAACTCTGTCTTTCTCTCTCCACAGATGCAGTCAGACCTGCTGAGTTTTTCCAGCACTTGTTGTTTTTGTTTCATATTTCCAGCATCTGCAGTATTTTGCCTTTATCACACCATCATTATTCCCTCCTACCAGTGAGGGCACTGCAATACCACCAGTGATGAGAGGATGTACTACAGGTTTGTACAGAAAGTTCTTATTATAAATTTGGTATAGAAATTTATAATGAAAATAAAAAAATGAGGACATATATATGGCTTTAAAATGGAGACTAATTTATGTCTGCATGCCCTAGTCCAATTATTTCTCATCTTCTAACCTTGCTTCACCTCAAGACTATACTTGGTCTTGATTTCCCGTGAGTAACACCATGGCAGATAAACTAATAATTAAAATAAAACACTAATTATTCTCTGCCCCAGTGGAACAAAATATTATTAGATAAATAATAATAAGGAAGATAAATCTTATCCAAAGAAAGCAGCATATAGCAATAAAAACTTTCTCTTAAACATAAAAGAAAAGTAAACTTGAATGAATTGGCCAGGATTGTAATTGTACAAATTGTGTTTTGGTGATTTAAAAAAAAAATTCTGCAGTTTGTTTAATAGAAATGATCAATGTTAATGATTCTCTGTGACAGGCCATCAATCAGTGCATGTTGTGCTGGCCTAGCCATGTCTAAGGTGATTAAGTTACACAGGTATTGTTACAATAGGTGTACAGTATATTATGGTAAGATAAAGATAGTTGCAGTCATAGCCTACATTTGTTCTCTCACACTTCACATGAAGTAAATTTTATTAGCATTGGCCCAGTCTCCTCTCTAAAGTCATTATCGTGTTGGTTATTAAATGAATATGGTGGCAACTCCCTGCCTTCTACACAAGATCATATGGTCACTACAGACCACAAAACGTTTTTTGCTAGCAGAGACATTATCTTCCGCTTGTTATTAATTTAGCTATTTATATATTTAATCTGAGCACATTTTTATAACGAAATGTCAAAATAAATAAAAGCAGGCAAGATATGGCAGTATGTACTCAATGACTAGCCATGGGTAATATAGATGTATAGAGCTTATCTAGTTTGGATGTGGTTGCAGAACTACATGTCACGAGTTTAAAATTAACAAGCCTCAAGCAAGACTGGATGTTAGAATTTATTAGTTGGAGATATGTGGGATAGACTCTAGCAAAAGCTGCTAATGCTGTGTCTATTAACTCCTTTATAACAGAGCTGAACAAATATCTGGTTAAGAATGGGATTGAGGGCTGTAAGGATAAGTATAGACAGGACTAATCAGATACTCTTTCGAACATGATGGTCCCTGAACTGTTGGGACCAAATAGGTGTCAACTGTGGAATGAAAGTGGTCAGAGATGAATAATGTAGGTTGTAATGCTAGATTAAAAGGGCCCGAAGTTCCTCTTTTAACACACAACAGGAGAATGCCTGTTGTCCTCCATAATAACTTGCTAATGACAGTTAATAACTCACAAATGAAATTGTGGAATATGTGGCTTCAAAGCATGCTGTGATTTCTGAGAATTTGATTTCACCAGCGGATTGCAGATCACGTACAAAAACAGAAAATCGTCTTAGAGCTAAGCATGTTTATGTTGGAGGTCAGGGTGAAATTTCACAGAAGTTTAGCACCTTGGATGTTTTACCTCTGGCTTATCTGCCTCCCTTGGAAAGCAAATGGATCTGAGTGCCTGACAAGGACATATTAAACTTGGCCTACTCAAGAACTTAGCTGGTTGGGCTGACCTGCTTTTACTCATTCTTCTTAGTCCCCCTCGAGCCCAAAATGCTGCATTCCTCCAATTCTGGCCCCGATTTCCTTTACCTTAAAATTGGTGGCCATGTCTTCAGCTGTCTAGATCTTAAGCTCTGTAAATCCCTGCCTAGATCTCGCTGCCTCAATAATTCTCATTACTCCTTTAAGACACTTCTTCAAACCTCCCTATTTGACCAAGCTTATGATGTCCTGCCCTAATTTCTCCTTATGTGGCTTGGTGTCACATTTTAGTTGATAATGGTCCTACCAAGCGCCTTGGGATGCTTATTCTATGTTAAAGATGCTATGTGAATAGTTATTGCTATATACCATTCATATTTTCTCCCTTCCTTTCTTGAGGGTGCCGATACCTGCTGGATTATCAGCCAGTGCTGCACAGAGGATGGGTTGTACATGAGACTTTCTTGGCCTCCATGGCTCAGAACTACAATAAACAGTGTCTTTAAAATGTTAGGGTAGCTATTGTATTTTAAGCCCAGGGATTGTTGCATTTTCCTATGTTCATTAAACTAAACACATTCTTATATGTATTATCCAAGTCCTATAAGCCTTTGACAAGCCAAGTCCATACTCATTAACTGTACCATCCTATCATAATAGAGCCATAATGCGTTGTACTCTCCAGCAGGGAAACCAAATTGATGGTGTATGTTAGCCTTAGCTGATCTTGTGAATAATGATTAGGGGCAGCTTTAACCACTTTATGACCAGATTATTATCCTAGAATGTTGCTGCTGGAATGGTGGAAATAGTTCAACCTCTTGTACTCTGAAGAAGGCAAGTACATTTTCTAACAAACTTTTTAAAAAATTATTTCAAGAATGCCACAAGCGCAGGAATGTTACATTAAGTCTGTCCCTCACTGAATGAATTTGACTGGGACAATCACAGAATTGTTACATAACAGAAGGAGGCCATTTGGCCCATCGTGTCTGTGCCGGCACTGCGTGTGAGCATTTTACCTATTGCCATTGCCTGCCTTTTGCCCTGCACGTTCTTTCTTTTCAGATAACAATCCAATTCCCTCTTGAATGTCTCAATTGAACCTGTCTCCACCACACGCTCCGGCAGTGCATTCCACTTCCTAACCACTCACTGCATGAAAAATGTTTTTCATCATGTCGCCATTGCTTCTTTTCCAATTACCTTAAATCTGTGCCCTCTTGTTCTCAATCTTCCAATGGGAACAGTTTTTCCCTTTCTACTCTGTCTCAACACCTCATGATTTTGAATACCTCTATCAACTCTCCTCTCAATCTTCTCCTCTGCAAGGAAAACATTCCCAATTTCTCCTGCCTACTCATGTAACTGATGTTCCTCGTCCCTGGGACCATTCTTGTGAATATTTTCTGCACTTGCTGTAATGCCTTCATAACTTTCTTAAAGTACAGCGACCAGAACTGGACACAATACATCAATTGAGGCTGAACCAGTGTTCTATACAAGTTTCCCGTAACTTCCTTGCTTTTATCTGTCTCTATTAATAAAGCCTAGGATACTTTTTGCTTTATTAGCTTCTCTCTCAACCTGTCCTGTCACCTTCAATGATTTATGCACATATACACCCAGGTCCCTTTGCCTTGCAGCCACTTTAGGACTGTACCCTTTATTTTATATTGTCTCTCCACGTTCTTCCTACCAAATTGAATCATTTCACACTTCGCTGTATTAAATTTCATCTGCCACATGTCCACCCATTCCACCAACCTGTCTATGTCCTTATGAAGTTCTACACTATTAACCTCACTGTTCACAATGCTTCCAGGTTTCATATCGTCCACATATTTTGAAATTGTGCCCTGTACATCAATATATAACAGGAAGAGCAAAGTTCCCAACAGCGCCCACTGGTGAACTTCACTATAGACCTTCCTCCAGTCTGAAAAACATCCATTAACCACTACTCTGTTTCCTGTCACTACTTTCCCTTTTTTTCCATGGGCTATAACTTTACCCACAAGTCCGTTGAGTGGCACTTTATCAGATGCCTTTTGCAAGTCCAAGCACACCGCATCAACAGCATTATCCTCAACAACCATCTCTGTTACCTCATTAGTAAAATCCAGCAAATTATTTAAACATGATTTAACAAATCTGCTCTGGCTTTCCTTAATTAACCTGCGTTTGCCCAAGTTATTATTAATTATTATCCCACATTATTATTTCTAGAAGATTCCCACCACTGAGGTTAAACTGACTGGCCACTAGTTGTTGAGCTTATCTTCACACCTCTTTTCAACAAAATCTTCTGGCACCATCCCTGAGTCTAAGGAAGACTGGAAAATTATGGCCAGCACCTCTAGAATTTCCGATCTCTCTTCCCTCAGCATCTTTAGGTGCATCTCACCCAGTCCTGGTGCCTTACCAACTCTAAGTGTAGGCAAGTACAGCCATACAAGTTCTCCCAGAAGTTTCTCCAGGAATTTGAGTTATGTGACCTTCCAATTATCCATAAGGTATCATTCCAACACTTGTCCTAACTTTTAAATCTTGTTGTTTCAGCACCACCTATGGAGTTTTGTAAGATTTTGTTAATACTCGGTTTGGCGTAACATGTTAAGATTTTACCTTAGCCATTTTAAAAAATAGTCCAGTTTGAATTTCTGGCTGCTGGTTGAGACAATTCACGGTTAAAGCAGCCCGAAAACAGGAAATCAGCTGCGTGCAAGAATTATGAAATGACATTGCGGGTGCCTGCTAGCCTGAGAAGCTACTGCATTCCCTTTGTTTTAAACATCATCACAATTCAATGCCTCTCTGCCAGCTTTAAAGGGATAAGGAAAAGTTTTGAACTCAACATGGCTTCTTTATCTTGATAGTTCCTCAAGATAGTGTCCTCGGCCCAACCATCTTCAGCTGTTTCATCAATGACCTTCCTTCCATCACAAGGTCAGAAGTGGGGATGTTTGCTGATGATTGCACAATGTTCAGTGCCATTTCTCAGGTACTGAAGCAGTCCATGTCCAAATGCAGCAAGACCCAGATAATATCCAGGCTTGGGCTGACATCTGGCAAGTAACATTTGAGCCACACAAGTGCCAGGCAATGACCTTCTCCAACAAGGGAGAATCTAAACATCGTCCTTGACATTCAATGGCATTACCATTGCTGAATTGCCATTGCATTACCATCAACATCCTGGGGATTATCACTGACCAGAAACTGAACTGGACTAGCCATATAAGTACTGTGGTTACAAGAGCAGGTCAGAGGCTAGGAATCATGTGGTGAGTAACTCACCTCCTGACTCCCCAGAACCTCTCCACCATCTACAAGGCACAAGTCAGGAGTGTGATGGAATATTCTCCACTTGCCTGAATGAGTGCAGCTCCAACAACACTCAAGAAGTTTGACACAGTCCAGGACAAAGCAGCCTGTTTGATTGGCACCCCATCCACAAACATTCACTCCCTCCACCACCGATGCACAATAGCAACATTGGATATCATCTGCAAGATGCACTGCAGGAACTCACCAACGCTCTTTAGACAGCACCTTCCAAACCCATGACTGCTACTATCTAAAAGGACAAAGGTGGCAGATGCATGGGAACACCATCACTTGGAAGTTCCCCTCCAAGCCCCACACCATCCTGACTTGGAAATATATCGCCATTCCTTCACTGTCACTGGGTCAAAATCCTAGAACTCCCTCCTTAACAGCACTGTGGGTGTACCTACACCACATGGACTGCAGCGGTTCAAGAAGGAAACTCAGCATCACCTTCTCAAGGGGCAATTAGGGATGGGCAATAAATACTGCCCTAGCCAGTGATGCCCACATCCCATGAGTGAACTAAAAAAAATTGTTAACCAAGAACGATGGGCTGAATTTTACGTGCCCCCACTGGACGTGTTCCCTGCGGGGTTGGGGGCGGAGGGGTGCATAAAATGGGGTGGATACCCATCCCATCAGCTTCCTGCTCACCCACGAGCTCACCCTCGTAATATGGGGGATGGGGGTGTGGGCACCAAAATCGACAGCCCACATGCCATATTTAAATGAGCAAGTAAGGGTCAATTAAGCTTGTTATCAGGCCAATTGACCTTGATAATACGCTGCCCACACCATAAAACGTTTGACATGGGCAGCAGGGTGGGAGCGGGAAGCCCAATTTTTATCTCAAGTGCTTAAAGGGTGGGAAGGAAGCGGGGGGGCGGGGGGTGGGGGGGCACTCTTCAGGGGCTGCCCTTTGCCAATTGTGGGGTGGCCCCCAACTTAGGTTGAACCCTTGCTCCTTCCTACTCCCTCCTCCTCCCACTGCCCCTCTCCCTAACCTACCCAAACCTTGCCGGACAAAGGCCCCAGAGTTACCTGCTCTGGGGATGCAAGACCTTGGAGTCCTTTCTTCTCCTGCAGTGCTGGCCGCAGCCACTGACGCCTTCCTGGTGCTGCTGGGATGGATGGAGCTGCCGGCCAATCGGATTGGGAGGCAGCTCCAGAGGGCGGGAAGGGTGGAAGTTCCACTCAGCCCTCATTAGTCCACCCCGCAGTGCTTTATGGCTGTGGAGCGCTTCAATGTGGAGCGTGTTCTATTATGCAGCCCCATGTCTTTGAATTAGACTTAGGTTGAGTTCAAACTGACATGCGCCCAAATAGGTCCAATCCTTCTCCATATGAAGTCTATAGATCAGAAATACCATTGGACAGATCCTTTGCCTTCAGTAATAAAAACAGAAAATGCTGGAAAAACTCAGCAGGTCTGGCAGTATCTGTGGAGAGAGAAACAAAGTTAACGTTTTCAGTCTGTATGACTCTTCTTCAGAGTTTCTTTGTCTTCAGTGCTCATCTCAAAATTAGATCAAATCACTTTAGACCCCAGGGAGCTCGATATAACTTTTGGAGTGACTGCACATTTCCTTATGGTTAATATTATGCAGGTTTTGGAAATACAAAGAAATGCTGATGAAGATTATTATGGAGCATTAGCTCCATAGTCAACACCTTGTTATATATTTCAAGCATTTTTGTGAAGTTGTTGCGACCACTTGAAAGGAAACTGGTTGAGGGAGTTTTTTTTAGGAAGTCTGAGCAAATCTTTAAAACCATCCAAAGAATAGGTCAACTGTGGACGTCTCTGGAAAAAGGAGATTCCCTTAGCATTCAAAGAGACTTCTGTATTGAGCTTTTGAATAAAAAATTAAGAATTGTAACATGTAGGTGTTGGGATCCAAAGTTCCTTCTCAGAAACTCTCTTGTCTCGGGGAGATGGCAGGTGAGGCTTGTCCTTTCCCCAGGAACTTTCCTCCTTGGTACTCTTATAAATTCAGATCTTGGCAATCAGGAAAGAACTAACATAAATCCTCACGTGGTTAGTTTGCTCATAACTAAACTGTCTTTTACTCGCAGAGCTGGTAATCGAATGCCATGGTGTGAGGGAGATTTGAGCTGACTCTGCAATGATCTTGGCCGAATTTCTTGGGGTGGGAAGAGCTGATTATTTACACAGCGCAGGCTCCCTGAAAATCTCTGTCCACAAGTGAGTACCTACCATGGCTAAGGAAGATGATAAAGTGCTCCTAAAGCAGAGCACCCACTTTGGCACCAGATGAGATGGCAGATACAATTGAATGGGCAGAAGAGCGTTTCAGTACATTGCATTTTGCATTGAAGGCCTTGCTTGGACTGAGGCCTTCACCAGTTGTAGTTCTGGTGCCATTATAGAAGGAGAAGAGGCCCTCACCCTCCAATCAGTGAAGAAAGGGGCTTCCTGCTCCTACCTCAAGGATTGCCCCATGGACAGAAGGCAGGGAAATTGAGTAGTTTTACACACGGCGATGACCTTCCTATCTGGGGGGCAGAGCAAGGATAATAGAGGTGAGGTAGAATGTGGCAGCAAGCAATAGCGTCTGATTTTGCCTGTGCTTCCCACTGCTATCCAACCTAACTTGTGGTGGAATAATGGAGTAGAATCTTAAGCCTACGTCTTAGAATGAGAACTAAATTTGGCTCACTTTATATCAATGGTGGTTTGGCTCTTTAGAGAAACAGACTATAAAGTTAAATCTCTGGTGCTAGATACACCTGGCATCCACAACGTTTTCCAACCTAAATAATAAATAGTTGATGTTTAGAAATAATCACACTGCAGCTTTCCCATGATCCAGATCGAGAAGCTGCCTAAAGGAAATTTGTTATGTGCTGCAATTCATTGAATTAATGTAAATGAGACCTGGCCACAAAAAATAGCTCCTTCAAGTTGGCACAGTGTACACTGCCCATCTAGCAGGTGTTCAAACTTAAAATTGTGTCCCATGGGTTTCTATAGTATTATAAGGACTATTCAACATACACCTTGTCACAAGTATTCATCCACATATTTTGGAGGGGGGAGGTTTGTCTTCTGCACATTAATTGTATTTTTCATGAGAGTGTGTGTCATAAAAAGGTGCACTATTGCTTGACCTAGAAAATCCAAACACAGGTTTAGGTGTTAGGTGAAATAATCATCAAGCTATCTGATCAAGGAGAGAAATTCATATTGCAAATGTCAGTTTTTGCAAGGACATCAAACAAATGGAAACAGAAAGTGGTCAGTGCTTCAGTGGTGATCAAAAAAGAGTGATTGAAAGGCACCACTGATAATCCTTAAATTTAAGTTGAATGAAGAAATGGACAGCCTCATAAATGTGGATTAGGCTAAAGAAGAGTCAGGGTCATTGCTTCAGATGCCAGCATTAAAATAGACAAGACAAACCACCAGTAATATGTTAGGATTCAAGAGTACAGCAGATGTCAAGGTTTGTAGTACAGTCACATGAGCGATTCGGAAGATTTAACTCTTACTCTTGTAAACCCAGTTTCTTTTGATTGTCATTTGTACATCCATTTTAAGATGACCCTCTTGTTTAAGTACCTCCAGAGAGATACTTATCCCATTTAAATAAAACTCCAGAGGAAAATGTAGATTTTTTTTCTATTTGTCCTCAGGCTCCAGCTGTCTTATTCAAAGTAATTAACCTTATTTTGCCCAAAATTTAAAAAAAAAACTACTTTTTAACTTCAGAACTGACAGCAGTAAGTCATATCCCTGGGCTTGTAATGGATCACAATTTAATCAAAATTCAGCCATCGGATTCCAGAGTCAAATCATCTTTTAATTGGGAACTATATTCTGTTTAATAGTTTTGTAATTTACGGACTCTTAATCGTTTTACCACAGGGATCTAGTCTATTTTTTCCCACAATCTATTATTCCCCTGAGCTTGACAGGGACATTGTCAAACCTCTTTTCCCCTCCTCTTATGTTCTACCTTTAGTTCGGGTTGTTGCTATCTGAAGGAGATTTATATATAATACTCTTGCTCTCATGCCTTTCCATATATCATGCAGGATGCCTGAAGTTTCTAATTTATCAGGTGAGCAGTGGTCACAAAGTTGAGAATAAATTGGGATTTGGCAAAGGTTTCTTTCTGACATCCAAACAGCATCATAAATGCATATCTACAGATTGAGACTGATATGTTTATGTTTGCATTCTTCCAATAAAGTTTTAATTGTGATACCAGACTGGAGACTTTAGCGTGCTGATATTGCGACTTTATTTCTCTATTCTCAAAGCTGTAGGGTGGTGAAAATGATACGTTCTACCTTCATTGCTCTGTGGGACAACTTGTTGTGAGCCTTTTCCACAGGGTAATCTAGGCCAATCATAAACTTTAACTACCATTACCCCCCCTCCAAGCCATCATTTGGACAGATGGCAACCCTTCCAATCATCCACCATTACCCTTCCCGCTCTCCCCACAGTATGTTGCTTTATTCTCCTGCAAGATGCAGTGAAACAAAACCCACATTGAAAACACGGTCTGCAACAGCACTGTGGTGCAAACCAGAGGAGGAAGTTCCCTGCCAGTTACAATCCACCTGACTCCCACTGCACTGCATCTGTTTGTTCTGAAAACTAAACAAAAACTGCAATTCTCTGTAAACATTAAAAAGAAATAATTGGAGGCTGGGTGTTTTGTTGTAGGGTTCGGCAGGCCTGAAGAAGCCTTCGTAGTCATACGTAGGTTAACTGTAAATCTTTATTGACTTGTAGAACTATTTGCAAAATATACAGTAAAGGGTACAAGCTAGGTTCTCCATGCTTGCTGGTACACACGGCTCTGTCCAACACCCGACTGACCCTGGGTGCAGGTCATGTGCTCTCTTACATCACTGAGTGGGCGGTACTGTACTCAGTCCCACATTAACCCTATATGTGCCATTATACAACTTGTTCTACCACTGTGCCCTGGCCACCAATAGCAAAAGAAGAAAATACCACCTATAAAAACTTGAATTTATAGAGCGCCGTTAATGTAGTGAAATGTTCCAAGGTGCTTTGCAGGAGTGGAATCAGACAAAAATTGAGAACTTGAAATGAAAATGAGGGGGAACTTGCTTTTCTTGGTAATGAGCACTCAGGCAATAGGCCACAGTTTTTGAGCGTGTGGCTTTGTCACTGCATTGTTAATTACAAGATTTAGAAAAAAACATTCTCCCACCTTCTTAAGTCGCGCGAGTCCATGTTCAGTTAATATTTGATCTATGGGTTACAGGTGAGCAAAAATCCAGTCACTCGCTAACATGTGTTTAGAGATTTCCCCGTACCCCCCTCTGCTTCTGGAAGAGCCCAGCTTTGCAAGGAATCTGTTTGGTGCCTGCAATCCCCTAATATCTCACCCAGAGACCAATCTTCATGTTTGTGCCTGGACAATGAGTGTCCACAAGATAGTCGAGGATATCACGATCAAGCCTTGCCCTTACTCAGTATCCAAACTTGCACATTTTCTAGCAGGGGTAAGTGGATAGCAAGCAGAAGTTGTACCTTAACTGAGGGCTTACCACTACCTCCCATGGTCCAGGAGAGCTGAGCTCATTCATATTGCTCTAACCTCTGACCCAGCTGAGATCCACTAACTCAATTGTTCCAATTCTCGTAGAGAACGATAAAAAATATTGAATTTTACGGTGACTGACTCCAAGGATCAACATGACAGGATTTTAAGTTTTAAGGCTTTTACTGTAATAAACACACTGAAATCAATTTAGAATAACAAAAAACTTAGCAGGCAACTAATACACTAAACTACAGAAAAAGGTATTCCTGATCACTTTCTAATACAGCCCCCAAAAACCCAATGCCAAGTTTATACATTACACCGCACTCTCCACAGTGATGTAGTCTTCTGATTAAAGTCCAGAGCTCCGCTGGCTTTAACGGGATCTCTTCTCCCTGCTTCAAGAGGATGAACCTTCCAGTGTCCTTTTAAACAAAGTCCACTTCACTCAACCTGTTGAGCATAATTGATGGAGTTCACATTGCACGATATCCTCTGGTGATTCCATGGTCATTAACTCTCCACAATCCTCGTCTCCTCTAACATGGGGCAGAATTTTCCATTCCAGAGACTAAGTGTGGTGGTGGAAGTGAAAGTCTGGATGACTTCTGCTGCAGAGCGGGGCTGGACATGTGCGATCCTGCGCTGTTCAGGTCATTAATTATGCAGCCACGATTGAATCTCGTGGTGAGAGGGGCAGGAAGTGGTCTGCTCCACCCCGCCGACACCTCATAGGCTCCAACATCTGGTCGCCACATTTGAATGGCACCTGGGCAGCCATTGACTCTTGCACACTGTTCCTTGACTCTCCCTGCCTCCACCTCCCGTTCCCGCACCCCCCCTACCCCAGGCCCAGCCTCGGTCTCAGCCCTCCCCTGTGCCTAGCCTTGGCACAGATTGTGTGACAGGCAGCTCTCAGTGACGGTGTGAAAGGAAAGGAAGGCAAAAGCAGCATCTACTGACCTGAAACTTTAGGAAGCAGTCTACCTCACCAGGGGCATGCCACTTAGGTACAGTCGTAAAGCAGAATGTTCTAAATTCCTGCTGGTGGGACGCTTAATTTGGAGGGGGAACAAGGTTCTGGTGTGTTGGCCTTTTACTGGACATTTATGAGATGCAAATGGGGCTCCTGACATAGCTGAGTGGGACATTCAACCTGCCTTTAAGCCTCCATGAAAGTTGGGAGAATGAAATTCCAAACGAGTTTCCCGATCTTAGGAATCTGATTTTTGGCTTCCCGCCAAATCTTGCTCCCCCACCCGCCACGATTCCTGTTGCTGGTGGGACCAGAAAATTCCACCCATGGGTTCTGCCTTCAATAGCCTCCACTTGCTGATTCACCTAAAAGTAGTCCTTTACTTCTGCCTGGCAAAGCGGTACCAGTTGAGGGTCATCTTCTCCCAAATTCTTTGATCTGACTGACCCTGAGAGTCCAGCAGCTGTAAGGCCAGCTACCACCTCCTTGTGTTCAGGTGCTAAAGCTTGAATCTTACTTTCAATGGGTTTTGACCTGGGCCCCATGTCTCCATTGGCAATCAGGTCACATGGCCTTGTCTCCATTTCCCCCTCTCCAAACGACTCTATTTTACCTTGAAGAAAGGAGACACTTTTAAACATTATCATCGTATAAAATCTCACATTCATAGCACAATGCAGATTAGATTGAAACTAAGGCCTTCTATGCTATGTAGCTCAGTATTACACTGGACTTCCATCACTGGGCCATTGGGGAACTGCTTCAATGACATATTATTGATATGGATCCATTGAAACTTGAGTGTCTTGTATTAAAGAAAAAAATCTCTAGAACCCTACTCATTTGGCTGTACACAAATCCTAAATTTATGGCATTATAAACATTAGGAGTGTGAGTGATCACAAGGATGAAAAGCTAACCCCATCTATACTTGCCTGGATTGACTGACCTAGGTTTGCATTTTATCAAGAAAAATGAGAGAACTCTTTGTGTAGCAAAGAATCTAAACCTTAATGGACCAAAAACTTCACTTGTACCATTGGCTGTGCACTGGCTGGTTTCAATCTGGGATCAAGTTCAAAGGCCTTAAAGCAAGTCTGTGTCAGGCTGACTTGAAAATTTGAGTGGAGACCAGTTTACCCATTCTTGATAAACATGGATCCAGATTGATTCTGAAATCCTTGGTCTATCAGTCCTGCGGCAGGCCAACTACTCCACCCTTCATGACAAAGGTCAGGCAGAATCACACAGGAATGACTGTTCCAGTGCTGATCGGTAAAGACAAACGTGGACATGGGATAAATATACTTTATACCAAGAATTTCTTCCTGGGCAATACATTTCTGAGGAGAATAAATTTAGAGAGGCAGTAGACAAATGTTTGTAAATTTGGCCTATGTCCATGCAATTGGATCTTAGATTCCCATTTCATACAATCAATGTACAAAAACTTAACCATAAATGAAGTCAGGAGGATGTTGCATATTCAATAAATGATAATGACTGCATTTCTAATGGAAAAGTTGAACTTAATTAAAGATGTTTGAAGCTTTTTGCAGAGTCTATAATGTTATGTACTGAGATTTGAAGTCCAATGTGAAATTGGTCAGGGTTCAGTTTGTGGGTCAGGCTCATTATAGGAACCATGCCGTGTCCTGGCCTACCTGTGCACGGCTGTTTATTTTTGCACTGGCATCTTTTGTTGGTTGAAGCAATGCTGTGAATGATGGCTTTGGTCATTACGTTGGTGTCCCCTCCGCCCTCAAACATGTCACTTAGCCAGTGCACTTAGACCATTCTATGCTCCAATGCACACTGAACACATGCGTTAAAATGACTGAATGTTAGATTTAGCTCAGTAAGTTTAAGTGGTTGCAGAACAGGAACACTACATAATGATCTGTCAGCAAAATGTTATCTATACCTTGGGTCAATTTAATTAAAACTCTTACTGTGAGCAAACTAAATTCATGGCATATTTTTCGGTGTAATTAAATGGTAAAAAATATTACTCCAAAGTGAAGCTATGTTCCAGTGAAACCCAACGCAAGCTGGAGAAACAGCACCTCATCTTCCAATTAGGCACTTTACAGCCTTCTGGACTCAATGTTGAGTTCAACAGTTTCAGACCATGAACTCTGTCCTGCATTTTGATTTTTTTCTCCCCCCCAAGTGCCAGTCTGTACCTTGTTCTAATGTTTTTGTTTTCATGTTTTGTTTTGACAGCACTGACCTTTATCCTGCTATTTACACCTACTCTGCACCAATGCTTTGTGTCTTTAATACTATCATTACCCCCCATTTTGCCTTGTGTTCCATTACATCTTTGTCATTTAATCTTCCCGCCCTTTAACCTATCCCTGATCTTCTCTTTGACTCCACCTGCACCTCCCCCCACTTTCAACAATATATAACCCACCACATCCCCACTTCTCTTCAGTTCTGAAGAAGAGTCATATTGGATTTGAAACATGGGGCAGAATTTTCTGCCTGTCGGGCGGGCGGGCCCGACCCAATCTCCGGCGGGCGGGGAGCCGATCCCCACCAGCGAAGCAGGCCGCACTACCATTTTACGTGGGCGGGTCAATTAAGGCCTGCCCAGCGTGAGATCCGGCGGGAAGCACTATGTGCTCCCTGTGCAGGCAAGGGGATTCCCTAAAATCGAGGGTGTGCTCTTTCGCGCATGCGCACAAAAGAGCTCACATCTCCCTGAGGCTAAGTGCAGCCTCAGGGAGATTGCCTGGACTTTGAAAAATAATAAACATAGAAAAAAAAATTCCCTTACATGTTCCCCTCATGTGACAATGTCACATGAGTTGGGACATGTTCATAATTTACAGAATAACTTTATTAAACTTTTTTAAACTCTGCATCAAACCTCATCCCGCCGATGGATGAGGTTTCATGTTTTTTCTATTGCCCGCCGGGGCTCCTGGCTGACCCACCAACCTTAAGGTTGGACGAGCAGGTCCTTTAATTGTATAAATGATCGTGTCAATGACCTCAATTGGTCAATGACAGGTCGGCGGGTGCACAGCTGATTTTGCTGCGCCCCACCTTCCTGAAAATTTAAATGGGGCGGGATGACATCGGGGGTTCCGCCTGACATCATCCCGCGTCATTTTACATGTTGGCGAGCGGGCCCCGCCCCCTGCTCGCCAACAGCAAAATTCTGCCCATTAACTCTGTTCCATTCTCCATTTATGCTGCCTGGCCAGCTGAGTTTTTCCAGCACTTTGTTTCTATTCAGATCTCCAACATTTGCAGTGTTTTGCTTTTATTACTCAAAAGAGTGCTGCCTTTTTAAAGTTGTAGGAACTTGGATATAACTTAATGGGAGAAAGGGGCCATTAGTAAGATTTTTAGGTTGTTTTGTGTTTGGAGATTAAATATTGAATTAAACAAATACTTCACTAAAATAACTAAAGTCAAGAAACATTTCTGCAGTATGTAAAGATTAATTTTTGTCAATAGAGTTAAACTCCAAACTGATTAAACTCCAAACAAACATGAAAAGAAATGGCGGAGGAACTGAATAGATACTTTGCGCCAGTCTTCACGGTGGAAGACATGAGTGACATCCCCAAAGTTCAAGAGAGTCGAGGGGCAGAGCTGAGTATGGTGGCCATTACCGAGGAGAAGGTGCTAGGAAAACTGAAAGGTCTGAAGGTGGATAAATCACCTGGACCAGTTGGATTACACCCCAGAGTTCTGAAGGAGATAGCTGAAGGGATAGTGGAGGCGTTAGTGGCGATCTTTCAGGAATCACTGGAGTCAGGGAGGGTCCCAGAGGACTGGAAAATCGCTTATGTAACCCCCCTGTTTAAGAAGGGAGTGAGGCAAAAGACGGGAAATTACAGGCCGATTAGCCTGACCTCGGTCGTTGGTAAGATTTTAGAGTCCATTATTAAGGATGAGATTTCAGAATACTTGGAAGTGCATGATAAAATAGGGCAAAGTCAGCATGGTTTCATCAAGGGGAGGTCATGCCTGACAAATCTGTTAGAATTCTTTGAGGAGGTAATAAGTAGGTTAAACAAAGGAGAGCCAATGGATGTTATCTACTTGGACTTCCAGAAGGCCTTTGACAAGGTGCCGCACAGGAGGCTGCTCAGTAAGATAAGAGCCCATGGTGTTAGAGGCAAGGTACTAGCATGGATAGAAGATTGGCTGTCTGGCAGGAGGCAGAGAGTTGGGATAAGGGGGTCCTTCTCAGGATGGCGACCGGTGACTAGTGGAGTTCCGCAGGGGTCAGTGTTGGGACCACAACTTTTCACTTTATATATTAATGATCTAGATGAAGGAACTGAGGGCATCCTGGCTAAGTTTGCAGATGATACAAAGATAGGTGGAGGGACAGGTAGTATTGAGGAGGTGGGGAGGCTGCAGAAGGATTTGGACAGGTTAGGAGAATGGGCAAAGAAGTGGCAGATGGAACACAACGTGGGGAAGTGTGAGGTCATGCACTTTGGTAGGAAGAATAGAGGCATAGACTATTTTCTAAATGGAGAGAGAATTCAGAAATCTGGAGTGCAAAGGGACTTGGGAGTCCTAGTCCAGGATTCTCTTAAGGTTAACTTGCAGGTTGAATTGGTAGTTAGGAAGGCAAATGCAATGTTGGCATTTATTTCAAGAGGACTAGAATATAAAAGCAGGGATGTTCTGCTGAGGTTTTATAAGGCTCTGGTCAGACCACATTTAGAATATTGTGAGCAATTTTGGGCCCCGTATCTCAGGAAGGATGTGCTGGCCCTGGAGAGAGTCCAGAGGAGGTTTACGAGAATGATCCCAGGAATGAAAGGCTTAACATATGAGGAATGTTTGAGGACTCTGGGTCTATACTCGATGGAGTTTAGAAGGATGAGTGGGGATCTGATTGAAACTTACAGAATACTGAAAGGCCTGAATAGAGTGGACGTGGGGAAGATGTTTCCATTAGTAGGAGAGACTAGGACCCGAGGGCACAGCCTCAGAGTAAAGGGAAGACCTTTTAGAATAGAGATGAGGAGAAACTTCTTTAGCCAGAGAGTGGCGAATCTATGGAATTCATTGCCACAGAAGGCTGTGGAGGCCAGGTCACTGAGTGTATTTAAGACCGAGATAGATAGGTTCTTGACTGGTAAGGGGATCGAAGGTTACGGGGAGAAGGCAGGAGAATGGGGTTGAGAAACCTATCAGCCATGATTGAATGGTGGAGCAGACTCAATGGGCCGAATGGCCTAATTTCTGCTCCTATGTCTTATGGTCTTATGATTACTGTAAAGTGAAAATGTTAAGTACATTGAGGGAGGGTGCAGATACAAACAAAACAGCAGCCATTAGCATGGCAGAAACAGTAGCTTTCATTGAAGGAAAAACCCATATAATATATTAATTTTAAAATTGTACTATCAGCTACGATTCATAAATTGTACCTTTTCTATTATAATTTCTTTCATTGTACCATTTATACACTCTTCTTGCACTGTATCATTATATATCCACATTTAACTATCTTAATTATTTATTTATTCATGTCTGTATCTATTAAAAACCAAATTGTAAGGGATCGTCATAACCGTGATTCATAACTTGCTGTCAGGCACTAAAAGGGTTAACGAGTTGCTAATCTGTGTTTGCTATAGTGACCCAAATATATTTAGCGCTGCTTCTTAAAAAAAAATAACGCTTTCTATATGTTTTATTGGACCAACAGAGATAAATACTGAGCTGCCAACTTGGAATTGAGGGAAGAGGAAATTTTAATATTAAAGAGGTTTAATCCCAGTCCAAGAATCAACATTCTTTACTGTTCCAATAAGTCTACTTCTCCTAAACGCATGATCCATGGTTCTGTTGCTGTCGTTCTGTTGGTCTAATTAATATTTATTTGGTTTGAAGAGGGAGTCTTTAGATACAAAGTAAGCGACACAAATCTCTGATTTTAACTAAGGGCTAATGACATGCGGAGGCCAGATGGGGTGAGTGATTGGCTCGCTGGCATAAAGACCCGGCCAATTTAATTCCTGTACCTCATCTACATACTCCAGGCTCCAATCTCGCCTGAATTCAATGACGTGAGGCGGCGGACAGGAATCTAGCGAGTGTGCCAGGAGGCTGCAGCTGGAGAACCGTGACGATGGTCCTTGGTGTTTCGTCTTGAGTTTGGGGACTAGATGGGTGTTTTTTCTAAGCTTTGCCTGTTACCCTAAGAACGCTGCCATAGACTGATGTTTGTAAAAACCATTCTTGTTCATTTACTGACTTGTGTACGTGTTGGTACCCTGCACCAGGTTGTACTTCTGCTCCCCGCCAGGTCTGTCAGTCATGTGACATTGCATCTTTGTTACATCAGTAGTTACATCAGTATCAGGTGCTCCTGGTGTTAACCCTTTACAGTCAGCAGCAGGTAAGCGATGTGAGGGAGGGGTGGTGAGTGGGATGATTAATCACAGTCAGGGAACGTGGGCCACCATGTTTCCTTGTAGGGCTCAAAGGAGCAGAACTGTTCCTCATGGTGCATGAGGAAACCTTTCAAAAAATAAAATGACGACCTCTGGGTCTAAAGCCCCCTAAAACCCAGTACCTCTGTCGACCAGCACTGGGCACCTGCTCAGTGTTAAAATGTCATTGGGGGTCTGAATTACACCAGACCACTCATTATTAAATGTCAACAAAGCCTTCCACAGCCTAGGTCTAGCGCTCTGCTGGCCTGAACTCCACCTGTTAAAATGGTGTGAACAACTTGGGTGAAGTGAATAGCTCATTGCCACGATTGTAACCTCATGCACGCCTATTCTTGAGCACAGGTGGGGTTTGGGGGAAGCAAAGATCAGGCCTAATGTTTTCTTTCCCTCGTTATTTTTCTATGTGTTTCCTTGCTTTGTTTTGATCGCACTCTGCTGCTGAGAAGGAAAGCTGTTAACTGCTGATCCTAATGCTGGCAGGTGCCCAGTTATTCCTGGGGTGGCTCTGCTGAGGATTTTTATGTTCTCCCCTTGCGGCCTCTGTGTGAAGAACGGATGGTCTGTACCCAGCGTATCCTTCCTGCTGGAAGTGACTGACTGCCAATCTCCCTTCGATGTCTGCCTTTCCCGATACCACTGGGGAGGGTGGAGGCTCACCACATGGACAATCGCTGTGTGAGCTGCCACCTGCCACCCTTGGCACATGCACAAAATGAGTCGTGTTTTAATGCTGACGACCAAATATGGGGCACCAATAATTATTTTCCAAACTTTTGCTCTGGCGATTTTAACTGACAAATATTATTTCGGTTTGGATTTAGACTTTTACGGGCTCCTAACGGATGTAAATACACGTGGCTCACACAAGTACTCATCCAGAACAGGCACTAAGTCCGCCTTCTCCCTTCCTCTGAGCTGCTAATAGATCACCATCTTTCAGATATAAATCTCTTCCTACGCTTGAAGAATTGGTATGTATCGTGCAAGAGGAAGTGAGACACAAGCTGCTCCTTGTGGCTACTCAGCAAGGAAATGAAATTTGCCGTTGGAAGTCTGAACTTTTCAATTTGGAAGAAAAAAAAGCCATTTTTTTTACTATAGCTAAATGCAGCTCACGAGGTTTAAAAGGGGGTCAAGGAGGACGTGTGAAAATTAAGCAATGATCTGATCAGATTTGTAGCATTTGAGACAACTTGTACACATTTGGTGTCTTTTGATATGCTATTGATTAACTTATCCATGTTTGCAACATTAGTTATGGATACTGAGAGTTCAATGTTGAAATATTCTATTAAAAGAAAAAGCAGTTCCCTGCTATTTCCAGGCTCATAGGTGATCCAAATTCATCCTGACATCGCATTACTGGTTCTCACACATATTTCATCCTTGAACTTCAGCCTGCCATGGTCTCTGTATTATCCTAAAGCCCATAAGTGAACTAATTGCGAACATACTACTGTTTAAATGCCTCAATGGGTTGCCATTTTATATAATGTGACAATAAACTGTTGGAATATATTTAATGCGGGCTTGCGATTCTCGATTGAATATATTAATGTGCTAACCATATTAATAAAGCAATTAGATATAAAGGTGGTTAGTGAAGGATGCTCAGGCGTGTGCTAAAACAGAAGTACAAACCAATTAAAGCTGGTAATTAAATATTTATGCTGTTTTAAAACAAAATTAGCAAGACTTTACATACGTAATGAAGTTACTGTAAAAGGAATTTTTTTAATGTTTTAACTTATTCTCCGAATGCACGCATTGCTGGCAAGGCCTGTATGTATTACCTATCCCTAGCTGACCTGACTGGCATGGACCTTTCGTTGGGCAGTTAGGAGTCAACGACACCAAAGTGGAACTGAGTCACATATAGGCCAGACTGGGTTAGGATGGCAGGTTTCCTTCTTTAAAGGACTGTGGTTGAACTATTTGGTTATTTTTTACCAACTACACCTGTTTATTTCCAGATTCTTTTAAAGAGTGTAATTCAAATCCTCCATGCCATGGTGAGATCTGAATTATTGTTCTCTGGGCCTCTGAATTGCTAGCCCAGTAACATAATGATGAGGTAAAAGGAGTCTCACAGATTTGAAGGAGAACTAGAATAGAAAGATGAGTGGAGTCTTGATTTTAAAGTGAGGATATAGTGAGAAGGAAGAGCATGTAACATAAAGGTCTCATTTGATTGGGTCAGTGGTTAAACTTTTAACAATGTTCCTCCACCTGAAATGAAATTATAGAAAACATTGTATCACTAGTGAATGCTAATTACTAATGTTGTATAGATATAGTAAATATGGGCAAAGCATCAGAAGCTGAGCAGTTTTTAAAGCTTGCTTCCTCAACAAATGCCCACTTGCTACATCCTTTACAGGTGCCTCAGCTTCTCTGCTGCTGAAACCCTCTTCTATGCTTTTACAGCCTCCAGATTAGACTATTCCAATGCTTTCCTACCCAGCCTTCCAACTTCCACTCTTCATAAACTTGAGCTCATCTAAAACACTGCTGCCCATATTCTAACCCGCACCAAGTCCCGCTCACCCCTGTGCTCGATGACTTATACTGGCTCTGGCCTACCAATGCCTCAATTTTCAAACCCCACCATGGCCTCCCTCCTCCCTATCTTTATAACCTGCTTCCTACATTACAACAGTGACTACACTTCAAAAGTACCTCATTGATTGTGAGGCACTTTGGGATGTCCTGAACTCATGATAGGCACCATATAAAAGCAAATCGTTCTTTCAGCCTACGACCCCTCCTGAGAACCCTGCACTCTCTTGCATCCCTAATTTTCTTCATTCCAACAATGGCAGCTTGTGCCTTCAGCTGTCTAGGCCCAACCCTCTGGAATTCCCTCCCTGAAGCTTTCTACTTCTCTCTCCCCTTTAAAATCCTCCTTAAAACCTACCTCTTTGACCAAGTTTTTAGTCACTTGTCCTAATATATCTCTCTTTGGCTCAGCATCAATATTTGTCTATTTTTATTCATTCATACGATGTGGGTATCGGTGATGAGACCAGCATTTATTGCCCATCCCTAATTTCCTTTAAGAAAGTGGTAGTGAGCCACCTTCTTAAATCGCTGCAGTCCATGTAGTGAAGGTGTACTGTTGCTGCTGTTTGGTAGGGAGTTCCAGGATATTGACCCAGCAGTGAAGAAGGAATGGTGATATTTTTCCAACTCAGGATGGTGTGTGACTTGGAGAGGAACTTGTAGGTGGTGGTATTCCCATGGATCTGCAGCCTTTATCTTTCTAGGTTGGAGATGTTGCAGACTGGGAAGCTGCTGTCGAAGAAGTTTTGGCAAGTTACTGCAGTGCATCTTGTAGATGATACACACTGCAGCCATGGTGTGCTAGTGCTGGAGGAAGTGAAGGTTAACAGTGGTAGATGGGGGTGCTGATCTGGATGGTGTTGAGCTCCTTGAAGTGTTGTTGGATCTGCAATCATCCAGATGTGAAAACGTCAGACTCTGCAGAAGGGCAGGGAACATCCACTATGTACAGACCATTGAAGAACAACAGTGATACAATGAAAACCCACAACATTAATGAGAGAACTGCATCCAGGCAGCCTGCAGGCGAACGACAGTTCAGAAATATCGAATGCTTTTTCTGCCACTGCAATGGTCACATAATGCACGGTCAAGATCGGCTGAGACAGTAATTGAAAAACAAAGGTGGAAATTGTGAAATCTGCCTCGTTGAAGAACCAGAGGAAACAGAATCTGACATCTATTCATTATACAACCTGAAAATGAGTAGAAATGAACCAATCCAGGTAGTCATTAGAGTCAATGAACTCCATCAAGATGGAGGTCGATACTGGGGCATCGATGTCTGTCATTGGAGAACATACATTCCGATACTAGAATAAAGGAGTCCATCCTTTAAGTTTGGAAGAATCAGTCACTAAATTAAAGACAAATACGGGTGAAGAAACAAGATTGAAAGGGATATGTCAAGTCCTGGTGCAATATGGGGATCAGTCAGCAAATTTACCCCTTATAGTAGTAGCTGGGATGGGCTCCAGCTTAATTAGTCGCAACTGGCTCAAAAAGATTAAATTGCAATGGGCTGAGAGTTTTCAAATCAGAATGAGAAGCTTACAGGAATTGTTACAAAAGTACACTTCCATTTTCAGTGACGAGCTAGGAAGGATTCGTGGGCTACAAGCCAAAATCCATGTAGACTCTAATGCAACCCCCAGATTTATCAGAGCCAGACCAGCCCCTTATGCTCTATGTTACAAGGTTGAGATCGAGATAAACAGGCTGGAAAAGTTGGGTATCTTACAACTGGTGCAATTTTCCAAGTGGGCAGCACCCATAGTACCCGTACTGAAGCCAGACCAAAGTGTTCACTTATGCAGTGACTATAAGTTAACTGTAAACAGAGTGGCCAAAGTTGATAGACACCCAATACCCGAGATTAATGAATTATTGGCAGGGGGCATGACATATTCAAAATTAGACATGAGCCCACACCTACCAGCAGGCAGCGTTGGAAGAAGACTCTAGGGAATTCACGACCATCAATACACATTGAGGATTGTATTAATATACTTGACTACCCTTTGGGGTCTTATAGACGTGCTATTCTCCAGCGTACTATGGAAAATCTGCATCAGGGACTGCCCCATGTCGTTGTTTATCTGGATGATGTCGTAGTCACTGGACGAGCTGACGAAGAACACTTAGCTAATTTGGAGGAGGTGCTGAAATGCTTCTCACAAGCGGGGGTGCGCTTGAAGCAAGAAAATTGTCTTTTCCAAGCCAAGGAGGTAGTTACATTGGGCCATAAGGTCAACATGCAGGACCTGCATCCCGTGGAAGAAAAGGACAATTCGCGAAGTGCCTGCACCGAGAAACACTACAGAACTAAAGGCCTTTTTAGGCATAAACTACTATGGGTGATTTCTTCCAAATCTATCAACCGTACTGGCTCCGTTATACACACTGCTTAAGAAAAACCATAAATGGGTTTGATAAGCTCCACACCAGGATACCTTTCTGAAGGTAAAGCAATTGTTAAGATCATCAGCCCTACTGGTCCACTTTGACCCAAAGAAAGAATTAATTTTAACTTGCAACACATCCCCTAATGGAGTAAGGACTGTACTTTCACATCGGATGGCTCAGAACGACCCATTGGTTATATATCTTGCATGTTCAGTGTTGCAGAGCGATGACATTCTCAAACTGAGAGGGAGGGTTTAACACATCTTCCCTTCACCCCCCCTGACGGCATTCCGTAGGGATCGTTCCCTCCGGGACACCCTGGTCCACTCCTCCATCACCCCCTACTCCTCAACCCCCACTTATGGCACCTCCCCATGCCCACGCAGAAGATGCAACACCTGCCCCTTCACTTCCTCTCTCCTCACCGTCCAAGGGCCCAAACACTCCTTTCAAGTGAAGCAGCATTTCACTTGCATTTCCCCTAACTTAGTCTACTGCATTCGTTGCTCCCAATGCGGTCTCCTCTACATTGAAGAGACCAAACGCAAACTGGGCGACCGTTTTGCGGAACACCTGCGGTCTGTCCGCAAGAAAGACCCAAACCTCCCTGTCGCTTGCCATTTTAACACTCCACCCTGTTCTCTTGCCCACATGTCTGTCCTTGGCTTGCTGCATTGTTCCAGTGAAGCCCAACGCAAACTGGAGGAACAGCACCTCATCTTCCGACTAGGCACTTTACAGCCCTCTGGGCTGAATATTGAATTCAACAACTTTAGATCTTAAACTCCCCCTCCCCCCATCCCCACCCCGTTTCTTCCCCCCCCCGCTTTTTTTTTCAATAATTTATATAGATTCTTCTTTCCCCACCTATTTCCATTATTTTTAAATCTAAACTAAAACCTTGTTAGTCTTTCCACCCCACCCCCACTAGAGCTGTACTTTGAATATCCTGTCTTCCATTCTTATTTAGCACTTTTCTCAGACAAATGTCACCACCTTCGACACCTCTTTGACCCTTTTGTCTGTGACATCTTTTGATTATCTGCTCATCTCCACAATCACCACACCCTCAATGTCTCTCTCTCTCTCTCTCCCGCCCCCCAACCACCTTAAACCAATTTATATTTCTCCCTTCTTCTAACTATGCTTCAGTTCTGCCGAAGGGCCATGAAGGCTCGAAACGTTAACTGATTTCTTCTCCGTCGATGCTGCCAGACCTGCTGAGTTTTTCCAGGTAATTCTGTTTTTGTTTTGGATTTCCAGCATCCGCAGTAGCTTTTAGCTTTTTGTTTTTATATATGGGAGGGTTTGTCTGTTGTGTTTGGTGTTGGGAAATTCCATCAATACCTCCACGGTCGCCATTTTCACATTGTATCCAACCACAAGCCTCTGCTGGGATTATTTGGAGAGGATAAGGCGATACTCCCCATCGCATCTGCTCACAACCAGAGGTGGGCACTGATATTGGCTGCTTACAAATACACTTTTATTCACCAATCGGGAAGCCAGATTGCACATGCTGATGCACTGAGTCGCCTCCCCCTGCCAGATAACAACGTGAAGGTTCCCATTCACTAGGAACTTGTCTTAGTAAATTTTTTGGATTCCTCCCCTGTTGAGGTCAAACAAATCCGTGAATGGACAAGCCAAGGTCCACTTTTATCTCACATCCGGGACCAGGTCTTGAATGGATGGTCAGGTGAGCCAAAGTCTGAGCACATGAAGCCCTATTTCAATCACAGATATGAGCTCACCTGCCAGGATGGCATATTGCTCTGGGGAGCAAGGGTTATCGTGCCCCTGAGAGGGTGAAGGCCATTACTGGCCGAATTACATAGCGCTCACCCTGGCATCAGTAGGATGAAGATGCTCGCGTGCAGCTACTTGTGGTGGCCAGGGATAATGGGGGATATCAAAACTCTAGTCAAAAGTTGTCTTCAATGCCAGCAGGTACAAAAGCTATCCCCCATGACTCCATTGCACCCCTGGGAATGGCCGGGGTGAGCATGGGTGCGCCTCCATGTTGACTACGTGGGGTCCTTCTTGGGCACAATGTTCCTTTTACTAATAGACGCCCACTCCAAGTGGACAGATGTCTACGATGTCCGGTCACCCACATCTGCTGCCACCATAGATTGTTTGCGACAGAGTTTTGCAGTGTACAGGTTATCGGAGGTGCTCATGTCAGACAACAGGACTGCATTTACCAGCTGGGAGTTCTACAGGTTTACAGCCCTCAACGGAATAACTCTTATCAAAACCTCGCCTTACCACCCCACCTCTAATGGTCTGGCTGAGCGGGTGGTCCAAACATTTAAGTCTGGGGTGAAAAAGCTGGACGGGGATTCCATCAGCACCAGATTGTCGCAGTCCCTGTTTGCATACCAGTCGACGCCACACACTGCCACTGGTATTGCCCCCGCTGAATTACTAATCAAGAGACACCTCCACATTCGTCTAACTTTTACCGGGCCGAATTTAGTGGGAAGGGTGGGGAGAAGCCAAGAGGCCCTGAAGGCTAGGCATGATGGCTAAACCGTGAAAGAAATTTCATGGTGGGAGATGCAGTTCTCGCAAAGAACTTTGGAGATGAACCCAATTGGCTATTAGACGAAGTGAGTGCCGTGACAGGACCTCTCTCCTATAACATGTCAGTAAACTGCTGAATAATTAGACAATGCGTGGATCATCTCCGGAGAAGAGAGACAGTCCCACAAGAAGGAATGCCATCATCATTTGCATTTGAGTCTGCAGCGCACATGGAAGAAATATCACATGATTTTCAAGTACCAATGGGGCCTGTTGGACCCGAGAGGGTCGAAGACATAAACTTGCCCACTTCCACCGAAGAGCCTGGTGGACAGTTGACCCCTGAGAAGGGGGGGGTCTCTGAAAAATCAGCTGAGGCCTTTGAGCTACGACACTCGATACACCCGAGGAAGCCTCCTGAAAGATTTGACTTGTAAGTAGTTGTTCAGGTAAATAGTTGGGATGTTGCTTGTCAATTGTACTTTCAAGTAAAGGAGGAGGTATGTGGTAAAGTGGAGAACCATGTACCTTTAAGAGAATGTAGTTAGTTGACCATGTGACTGCATTGACCAATCGGTACACAGCGCGGGGTTCTTGGGTAACAGTAAGCCTCAAGCTGGAGGTGATTGAAGAAGCACACATGGTGTTAGTGCTCTGTTCTTAGGTCAATAACCATCAGTGTCTGTTCAGATATTCGGTCTCTCTGCCTATATTATTTCAAGCACCAACTAATGTGTTAATATATAATGTGTTAAATATTTATTCCCTCATCATTGGAATACTGTGGCTGAAGTGTGTGTGCCATCTGCAAGACACACTGCAGTAACTCACCAATGTTTGAGCCCTCTGTCACCTAGAAGACAATGGCACCAGGTGCATGAGTACACTGCCGCCTTCCAAGTTTCTCTATAAGTTGCACACCATCCTGATTTGGAAATATATTGCCATTCCTTCATTGTTGCTGGGTCAAAATCCAGGAACTCCTCCCTAAGAGCACTGTTTGAGTATCTTCACCACATGGACTACACTGGTTCAAAAAGATAGCTGAAAAAAGATGCTCAAGGATAATTATGGATGGGCAATATGTGCTGGTCTTGCTAGCAACACACACATCCTATGAATGAATGAAAAAAACCTCCTTGTGGATATTCACATGGTAGACTTGGTAATAAATGACCAAATCTGTATCAGCTACATAAGCTATATTGATCCTCCTCTCCACTGCTGTACATGGGCCAGCCTGTAGGCTCTGCACACTTCATTGGCTACTGAATTAAAATGCTTTGGTTTATTTGATACACTTAATGCCTGACACTATCGTTGTACTAGTTTTTCTTGTGTCATGCACTTATTCTAGATTGTACTGTACATGTTCAGCCAACCTCAGTTATAGAACATACTTTACTACATTTCTGTCCTCAATGATTTTAGCTGACCATGCCTCTCAGATTAGTGTCCCCATAGAAATTCAGATGGGAAGAACTCTGTGGATACAGTAAGATCAGAAAGAAATGCCATCATATTCCTTGAATTAGAATGTCATTGCTCATGTCTAATGACAAAGAATAGTATTACTAATAGGAATCTGGCCCCTTGCCTGGGCCAACAATTAACTGCACTTTGGCCTACTTTTGTTACAATTGAATATCGCCAGTGTCGCCTGATGTCCTGTGCTTCAGTGCACCCTCTGGCTCTCAAGCTGCAGCTATAATTTCAGCAGGGTGGTGATGGGGGGGAACATGGGATCTTGGCAATGTGATTACTTTCTCCCTGGCTGGCCAAAGGGAAGAATATGACTGGCCATTGAGTCGCCAGGTCCTTTGACCATTTTGTTGCCACGAGTGCAATGTGTTTGCCTAACTACCTTAGGCTATCTATTACATTCCTGGTCCAACAACAATATTCATAAATCATCTCTTACCATCACTTGGCACAAACTTATATAATCAGTTATATTCTCCCTTCCTAGCTGCAACTTCCAAACATCCTTCAGTTCTACGACCAATTCTCTGCAAGTACAGTACAGAGCTTTCTGCAACTCCTGAAGAATATTGCCTATATGCTTCAGGATTTAAGTTACGTACATTTAGAATAATAGGTTTTTCCATTTCATAACCCGTATTTTCCATCAGATTGCATAGAACTGCACAGAAATTACAGTGCAGAAATGGACCATTCGGTCTAACTGGCCAATGCTGGTGTTTTGTGCTCCAACTGATTGACACAAGAAAATTAACTGAGCACTTTACTGCTAAGCGTTGATCAGTCTTTCAACCCAAGCTTTTGTTTTACTTCTGGTGATTTGCTAATAATTAACAAAAAGTTATGACTAAGCTTTTCTGTGTCATCTGACAGCCCATGATTTTCTGTCAAGAAATGAAGTATTTACCCCTTGGCATCAAATTGGGGTTTAATGAAATTACTCCCGGCAAAGATACAGGGTGATATGCACCCTAAATCACTGCAATTGCTGCCGATACGCCCTGTCCACCAGTTCGAGAGTGTGACAGGGCTTTCTCTCGTTCTTATTCATGTTATTTCTTCTGTTCCTTTACCTGGAATCCATGGGCCAGAATTGTACCTCCCGCAGGCGGGTGCACGCCCAACCCAAATGGACGTGAGATAACGCGAGGTGATATCGGGCGAGGGTCCTGACATCATCGCGCACTCGCGCGATATTTCACTCGGCAGGTGGAGGCAGCAGTCGGAAGTGCGCCCGCCGACACTTAAGTGGGTAATTAAGCCCATTAACGACGCAACCCACAGCGATTTTACGTGGCCCGTCCACGTTTACGGTTGGTGGATGGGCTGTTCTCCCAAGCGGCATTCACATTTTTTGCCCCAAACCTCGCTCCAGGGCAGGATAAAGACTCCGTCGGGAAATTTAAAAAAAAAAGAGATGCCCGGGTAATGGTTTTTTTTTGAGGTATGCTTTCAGGCGCTCGATTGTGCTGCATGGACCTATTTTGCAGCACTTTTGTCACGTCCTTTAATGTGTGGAGGTCTGCAGCTCCCAGGGGCAGCCAACTGCCTCCAGGGAACACTCTCGTAGCGCTCACCCACACCTTCAGCTATATCGGTGCCAACCCTCTTCCTGCCTCCACCCTGGCAGCATTGAGCATTTCAGCATGTTTCACGCTGGCCGGGCATTAATTGGCCAGCCAGTGTGAAATCGCAGTCAGGGGGGGGCCAATCACGGCCAGTGGCCCATTTCCCATCTTCTCCCATGCCCACCGATCACGCGTGCCTGGCAACTGAAAAATTCAGGCCATGGTGTTTTACTCGAGTTCGACACCTGTCACCAGTCTTCACAATCTTTAGCTCAATAGTAAAATGAGCCTCTATCCATATCTTTGAGCCCTCCTTGGTATTTTTACTTCCTATTGCCTGCTGCTGCTCTGCTTACTTCAAACTCAGCTCTACTGCAACCACTGTTGAGCATTTAGGCTACTTTACTCTTCCTTTAAACTCAAGATATTTTTGACTTTCATGTTTCCGATTACCTCACGCGTGTAAACAGTTGCCAATACTTTCTAGATAAGTTTGTTGCATGTCCAGGAAATTAGCAGCGAACCTCATTAGTTTACTTTAACTAACAACTGTGCCACATTATCTCACATGATCCTCTTTACTTTTGATAATCGGTCAGACAAATTTATTAAACATTAGTAAACAAGCAAATAAAAACAGCAACACAATATACTGATACTTATTAAGCTTGGCTAGTTCCTTGTGTGGTAGAAAACAAATAGTTTGTAACTGCTGAATTGAGCTAGGATATATGTACCTTTCTTTTGCACTAGCTCTGTTTCTTTCTTTCTTTGCCACAAGTGGAAACTGTCTGGCCTGATTATTCCCCTTCAAAGATTCCAGACAGAATGGGGTAAATTTTGACTTTGAAAGATAGCGTTGAATGTGTGGTCGTGAATTGCCAGGCCGTTTTCCATCTCCTTATACACCTTGGCCGAATTAAAGACGCGATGGAGGGACAGAAATACTTCGTGGTTGGATAGCAGTGGGCATTCATCATCTGGACTTCCAGATGGAGAGCACCAAGTCGCCGAGATAGTGGAGACCTATTGCATTCGTAGAACTGTACCCAAGCAAGGCTTCAACGTTCCAGCCAAGGAAGGCAAAAAAGAGGGAGGACAAGGGGAGGGATGTTCAATAGTGTAGCCCACTTTCTTTGGGAGGCCAACTGTGTCCTATTTGTAACTTTATCACTACTATGTTATCCAGTCAACCTCATTTATCAAAAGAATAATGACCACATCTTACTATTCGCTATGACTTCTGGCAAGAGGCTTATGATATATAATTTGCACAGATGCCACATTGAAAGAAAACCTGCAAGTTTTACAAATTGCATTGCAAATTCAATGCTTTCCAGGCTAAGGATTCCCAGATAAAGGGAATTGTGTTTCCATTCAGTAAAAGGCCAGCTCTGAACACACTTTATGCAGTCAGATCTGGTTAACCTCTCTCTTATGGGGGAAAACCAGCAGCTGATTGAGACATTGATGAATTGTATTATTGAAATCAACTGGAATTGTTCTATTAGTGCATAAAAAAAGACCGAAAATATTGGTGGAAACTTGATTAATGTTGCTCATTTGTCGTATGCCATAATCATCCAGTTCATGGTTCATAATTAATATGAGGTAGGTTTTAGTTTTGGGAAAATTGAAGCTGTAGCAGGGAGGTAATTAAATTGCTGGACTTTAGAAATTGCCAGAACACCTCAAATAATGGCAGTTCAAAGAGTTCCATGCGTAATTTTGGGTTTTGGGGTCAGAGTTAGGGGAGGGTAAAAGCCATAAAAATGGCAGGTGACCTTCATTTAGCTGGGGAACTGCAGACAGTGGGTGGAATCTTGTGCCCTTCCCTGTGACAAGTTTGGTGGCGGGGAGGGCATTTAATCAGATGGGAGGGTGGCGGGCAGGCCCCCCACAACCTTCCTGCTTCCTCCTGGATTAAGTCGGGTTATTGCCCACTTAAGGACTTCATTCTGCTTCAGGTCACCACAAGGGGTGCATGACAAGCAAGCCCTGGTAGGTTTAGGAACATGACTAGGCCATTCAGCCCATCGAGCCTGCTCTGCCATTCAATACGATCATGGCTGATCATCCACTTCAATGCCATTTCCCCCCCCCCCCCCACCACCACACTATCCCCATATCCCTTTAGTTCAGTGGTATTTAGAAATCTGTCAATCTCTGCTTTAAACATACTCAATGACTGAACTTCCACAGGTCTCGGGGGTAGAGAATTCCAAAGATTCACAACCAAGTGTAAAAAAAATCTCCTCATCTCAGTCTTAAGTAGCTTCCCCCTTATTTTGAAATTGTGTCCCCTGGTTCTAGACTCCCCAACCAGGGGAAACATCTTACCTGCATCTGCCCTATCTATCCCTTTAAGTATTTTGTAGGTTTCAATGAGATCACCTCTCAGTCTTCAAAACTCTAGAGAATACAGGCCCAGTTTCCCCAATCTCTCTTCATAGGACAGTCTGGTCATCCTGGGAACAAGTCTGGTGAGCCTTTGCTGCAGTCCTTCTATGGCAATAATATCCTTCCAAAGGGAAGGGGACCAAACTGCACACAACACTCAAGGTGCAGTCTAACCAAGGTTCTATACAATTGAGGCAAGACTTTGCAACTCCCATATTCAAATCCTCTTGCAATAAGGGCCAGCATACCATTAGCCTTCCTAATTGCCTGCTGCACCTGCCTGTTAGCCTTCAGTGACTTATTGGAGGTGTCAGCTGTGGCTCAGTTCATAGCACCTTGCCTTTGAATCAGAGGGTTGTAGGTTCATGTCCCACTCCCGGAAACCAAGAACTGTGATAACTGTACTCGAAAGAGTTGCAATCTGTGACTGTTGATAACTCGAAAGAGTTTCAGTGACTTATTGAAGAGGACACCCAGGTCCCTTTGTACATTTACAATTTCTAATCTCTTACCATTTAGGAAATATTCTGCACATCTTTTCCTCCTACAAAGTGGATAATGTCACATTTTTCCACACTATATTCCATCTGCCATGTTCTTTACCACTCACTAAGTCTGCCCAAATCCCCTTGAAGCCGCTTTGCATCTTCCTCAGCCCACATTCCCACTTAGCTTTGTCACCCATGGATTTTGAAATATTACATTTGGTCCCCACATCCAAATCATTGATGTATATTGTGAACAACAGGGGCCCCAAGTACTGATCCTTGTGGTACCCCACTAGTCACAGCCTGCCAATACAAGAATGACCTGTTTATTCATACCGTTTTCTGCTAGTTAACTAACCCTTCTGCTCGTTAACCAACCCTTAATCCATTATATTACCTCCTATCCCATGTGCTTTAATTTTGTCAACCAACATCCTGTGGGTGGCTTTATCGAAAGCCTTCTGAAAATCCAAGTAAATGCAAGTACAACTCTGTTCGCCAACTCCTCCTTTTCAATTCTGTTAGTAACATTCTCAAAAAAACTCCAACAGGTTTGCCACACATGATTTCCTATTCAGAAATCCATGTTGACTACGCCAAATCAAATTATTTTTCAAGTGTCCATTTATCTCATCCTTTATAACAGACTCCAGCATTTTCCCTACTACTGATGTAAGGCTAATAGGTCTTTAGTTCCCAGTTTTCTCTCCCTCCCTTCTCAAATAGTGGGGTGGCATTTGCTATCTTCCAATCTGCAGAAACTGTTCCAGAACCTTTAGAATTTTGGAAGATTATCACCAATGTGTCCACTATCTCCATTGCTACCTCTTTCGACACTCTGGGATGTAGAATATTAGGTCCCAGGGACTTAGCAACCTTCAGTCCCATTAATTTCTTCAATACAGCCTTCTTATTTATACTAATTTCCTTCAATTGCTAATTTTCCCTAGTCCCTTGGATCTCTAATTCTGGGAGATTTATTGTATCTACCATTGTTCTATTCATAGAAACTAGAAGCAGGAGTAGGCCATTCAGCCCTTTAAGCCTGCCATTCAATATGATCATGGCTGATCCTCTATCTCAACGTCATATTCCAGCTTTCTCTCCATAGCCCTGATGCCCCTAATATCCAAAAACATCAATTTCTTTCTTGAATATACTCAGTGACCCAGCCTCCATAGCCTTCTGTGGTAGAGAATTCCACAGGTTGACCACCCTCTGAATGAAGAAATTTTTCCTTATCTCAGTCTGAAATGCCTTGCCCCATATCCAGATAGTGTGGCCCCTAGTTCTAGACTCCCTGACCAGGGGAAACATCCTCCCTACATCCAGTCTGTCTAGCCCTGTTAGAATTTTATACATTTCAATCAGATCCCCTCTCATTCTTCTAAACTCTAGTGAATACAGGCCCAGTTGAACCAACCTCTCCTCATACGAGAGTCCTGCCATCCCCGGCCTTCGCTGCACTCCCTCTACGGCAAGTATATCCTTTCTTAGGCAGGGAGCCCAAAACTGCACACATACTCCAGGTGGGGTCTCACCAAGGCCCTGTATAACTGCAGTGAGACATTTCTACTTCTGAACTCAAATCCTTATTCAATGAAGGCCAACATACCATTTGCCTTCCTAATTGCTTGCTGCACCTGCCTATTTACTTTCATTGTCTGGTGTACAAGGACACCCAGATGCCTTTGTACATCCACATTTCCCAATACATCACCATTTAAATAATACTCTGCCTTTCTGTTTTTCACACTGAAGCGTATAATTTCACATTTATCCACATTATACTGCATCTGCCATGTGTTTGCCGACACACACAACTTGTCTAAATTGCCCTGAAGCCCCCTTGCATCCTCCTCACAACCCCGCCCAGTTTTGTGTCATCAGCAAACTTGGAAATGTTGCTTTTGTTTCCCTCATCCAAGTCATTTATATATATCGTGAATAGCTGGGGCCCAAGCACTGATCCCTGTGGTGCACCACTAGTCACTAACTTCCACCTGGAAAAAGACCCATTTATTCCCACTCTCTGTTTCCGGTCTGTCAACCAATTCTCAATCCATGCCAGTGTGTTACCCCCGATCCCATGTGCTTTAATTTTGCCCACTAGCCTCTTATGTGGGAACTTATCAAAAGCCTTCTTGAAATCCAAATACACCACATCCACTGGTTCTCCCTTATCTATTCTACTAATTACATCCTCAAAAATCTCCAGTAGATTAGTTAAGCATGATTTCCCTTTCATAACCCATGCTGACTTTGTCTAAGATAAAAGCAAAAAACTGTGGATGTTGGAAATCCAAAACAAAAATAAAAATACCTGAAAAAACTCAGCAGGACTTTGTCTAATCCCGTTAATGCTTTCAGAGTGCTATGTTACCATGTCTTTTATAATAGCATTTCCCCCACTACTGATGTGAGGCTAACTGGTCTGTAATTCTCTGGTTTTTTCTCTCCCTCTTTTTTTTAAATAGTGAGGTTACATTTGCCACCCTCCAATCTGTAGGAACTGTTCCAGAGCCTATAGGATTTTGGGAGATGACCACAAATGCTTCTAATATTTCCAGGGCCACTTCCTTTCATACTCTGGGATGCAGATGAACAGGCCATGGGGATTTTTTAGCCTTTAACCCCATTAATTTCTCTAGCACCATTTTTTTTTACTAATACTGATTTTCTTCAATTCCTCCCTCTCACTAGACCCTTGGTTCCCTAACATTTCTGGGAAATTATTTGTGTCGTCTTTTGTGAAGACAGAACCAAAATATGTGTTCAATTCTTCTGCCATTTCTTTGTTCCCCATTATAATTTCCCCTGTTTCTGACTGTAAGGGACCTATATTTGTCTTCACTAATCTTTTTCTCTTCACACGTTTGTAGAAGTTTTTACAGTCAGTTTTTATGTTCCCTGTAAGTTTACTCTCATACTCCATTTCCCCTTCTTGATCAATCTTTTTGTCCACTTTTGCTGAATTCTAAACTGCTCCCAATCCTCAGGCTTGCTGATTCTGATCAGTTCTGAAGAAGAGTCATACGGACTTGAAACGTTAACTCTGTCTTTCTCTCCACAGATGCTGTCAGATCTGCTAAGTTTTTCCAGCAATTTTTGTTTTTGTTTCAGATTTCCAGCATCCAAAGTATTTTGCTTTTACCTCAGGTTTGCTGCTTTTTCTGGCAATTTTATATGTCTCCTCTCTGAATCTAATACTATCCCTAATTTCTTTTGTAAGCCATGGTTGAGCCACCTTTCCCGTTTTATTTTTGCGCCAGACGGGAATGAATAATTGTTGTAATTCATACATATGTTCCTTAAATATTAGCCATTGCCTATCCACTGTCAACCATTTTAGTAAGGTTCCCCAATCCATCATTGCCAACTCGTGCCTCATACCCTTGTAGTTTCCTTTATTTGTATTCAGGACCCTAGTTTCAGATTCAACTTCTTTACTCTCCATCCTAATGAACAATTCTATCATTTTATGGTCACTCTTCCCCAAGTGACCCCACACAACAAGATTGTTAATTAATCCTTTCTCATTGCACAATACCCAGTCTAGATAGCCTGCTCTCTAGTTGGTTCTTCAACATATTGGTCTAAAAAACCATCACATACACACACCAGGAAATCCTCTTCCACAGTATTATTGCTAGTTTGGTTTGTCCAATCTATATGTAGATTAAAGTCACCCATGATTACAGTTGTACCCTTATTGCATGCGTCTCTAATTTCCTGTTTAATGCCTTCCCTAACATCTCCATTACTGTTTGGGGTCTATAGACAACCCCCACCAATGTTTTCTGCCCCATGGAATTTTTAATCTTCCCAAACAGATCCACATCATGATTTTCTGAGCCAATATCCTTCCTCACTATTGCATTGATTTCCTCCTTTACTAACAGTGCCACCCCACCTCCTTTCCCTATTTGTCTGTCCTTCCTAAATATTGAATACCCCTGGATGTTCAGTTCCCATCCTTGGTCACCCTGCAGCCAAGTCTCCATAACTGCACCTATATCATAACCGTTTTTATCTATTTGCGCTGTTAATTCATCTACCTTATTGTAAATGCTCTGCGCATTAAGATACAATTCCTTTAGACTTGTCTTTTTAACCTTGTTAGTCAACTTAGCTTTACTTTGCGCTATGACCCCATTTGTTTCTCACCCTTGTTTTTTCTGCCTTCTACTTTTGCTTCTCACTTTTCTATCTTTTGTTTTTATCCTTGTTTGTCCCTCCTCTGTCTCCCTGCTCAGGCTCCCATCCCCCCGCCATTCTAGTTTAAACCCTCCCCGACTGCACTAGCAATGCCACCCCTCCCCACCCACCCCCAGCGAGGACATTGGTCCCTGTCCTTCCCAGATGCAACCCGTCCTGTTTGTACTGGTCCCACTTCCCCCAGAACCGGTCCAAATTTCCCAGAAATCTGAATCTCTCCCCCCTACACCATTTCTTCAGCCACATATCCATCTGATATATCCTGTTATTTCTACTCTCACTAGCATGTGGCACTGTTAGTAATCCCGAGATTACTACCTTTGAGGCCCTACTTTTTAAATTTACATCCTAACTCTCTATATTCAGCTTGTAGGAATTCATCCCTTTTTTTTTAACCTATGTCGTTGGTACCGATATGTACCACGTTCACTGGCTGTTCACCTGCCCCCTTCAGAATGCCTTACAGCCTCTCCGAGACACCCTTGACCCTGGCACCAGGGGGGCAACATGCCATCCTGGAGTCTCTTTTGCGGTTGCAGAAACACCTGTCTGTTCCCCTTACTATTGAATCCCCTATCACTATAGCCCTGCCACTCTTCTTCCTCCCCTCTTGTGCAGCAGAGCCACCCGTGGTGCCATGGACTTGGCTCCTGTTGCTTTCCCCTGAGAAGTCGTCTCCCCCAACAGTATCCAAAACGGTATATCTGTTAGAGAGGAGGTCGGCCACAGGGGACTCCTGTACTACCTGCCTTCCTCTACTCTGCCTGGTGGTCACCCATCCCCTTTCTGCCTGTTCAGTCTTTATTGCAGTGTGACCACCTCACTGAACGTGCTGTCCACGATAATCTCAGAATTGCAGATGCTCCACAGTGAATCCACCCACAGCTCCAGCTCCAAAATGCAGTTAGCCAGTAGCTGCAACTGGACACACTACCTGCACACATGGTTGCCAGGGACACTGGAAGTGTCCATGACTTCCCACATAGCGCAGGAGGAGCATATCATGGGTGCAAGCTCTGCTGCCATGACTTCTCTTTAGATTAAGTTCGTTAGTTATTCCCGTTAAAGAATACGATTTACACTCGGGGCCTTATTCCACTCTGAACACTGTCACTACAGTCCAAAGTCTTCACCTTATTTTGTTTAAGCTAATGGACTACAGCAGTTGAAGTAGTAGAAAAAGTAGAAGTAGAAGTACTCACTGACCCTACCTACCAATCAGAATCCTCCTCTGCGTCACGTCACTTTTTGAATCGTGACGTTCTCGAGCCGCTTTCAGCCCCGAGTCCAGCTCCCGCTCCTTATAAATCTCCGCTCTGACTCAGCTCCCGCTCTTTTTAAATCTCCGCTCTGACTCAGCTCCCGCTCTTTTTAAATCTCCGCTCTGACTCTCAGCTCCCTGCTCTCTTTAAATCTCCGCCATTATAAATTCTCTTGACCGTGTCTGTAAATGACCCACATTTGTCTTAGCTAAACATTTCCTTTTTACATATCTATAAGAACAGACTGTAAAAGGTTCTTTTTTTTTTGCTAGTTTATATTCATATTCTATTCTCCTTTCTTTATCAGTTAGTTTCTTGGTTCTTCTTTGCTGTATTCCAAAATGCTCCCAATCCTCAGGTTTACCACTATTTTTGGCAACTTTATAGGCCTTTTCTTTTAATCTTATACAATCCTTAACTTCCTTTATCATGGTTGACTGACTTTTCTTTTTGGGTTTTTTGCCCTTGAAGGAATGTATAGTTGCTGTAAACTCGGTCTACTCTCAATCAGTAAAGTGATGGAAGGAGTCATCAACAGTGCCATCAAGCGGCACTTGCTTAGCAATAACCTGTTCACTGACCCTGGTGGAACCGAAACTGAGCATAACTCAGCATCTGACCTCATCAGTCCATGTTTGAACCAAGACTGTAAAGAGTTAAACTCGAGATGAGGATTGACTGCCCTTGACATCAAGGCAGCATTTGAATGAATGTGGCAACAAGGAGCTCCAGCAAAACTGGAGTCAATTGGAATCAGGGGGAAAATTCACTGCTTGTTGTAGCCATACTGAGCACAAAGGAAGATGGTAGTGGTTGTTGGAGGTCAATCATCTCAGTTCCAGGACATCACTGCAGGAGTTCCTCAGGGCAGTTTGCTAGGCCCAACCATCTTCAGCTGCATCAATGACTTTTCCCACTTCTGATCACAATGAAAGGATGTTCGCTGATGATTGCACAATGTTCAGCACTATTTGCAACTCCTCAGATACTGAAGCAGTCCATGTCCAAATGCAGCAAGACCTGGACAATATCCAGGCTTGGGCTGACAAGTAGCAAGCCACTCAAGTGTCAGGCAATGACCATCTCCAACAAGAGAGAATCTAACCATTGCCCCCTGATATTCAATGGCATTACCATCACTAGAACCCCACTGTCAACATCCCAGGGGTTAGAGCAGGTCAGAGGCTAGGAATCCTGTGGCAAATAATGCACCTCCTGACTCCCCAAAGCCTGTCCACCATCTACAAGGCACAAGTCAGGAGTGAATACTCTCCACTTGCCTGGACAAGTGCAGCTCCAATAACTCTGAAGAAGCTTGACACCATCCAGGACAAAGCAGCCCGCTTGATTGGCTCCGCTTACACAAACATTCACTCCCCCCACCACCAATGAACAGTAACAGCAGTGTGTACCATCTACAAGATGCACTGCAGGAATTCACCAAGGCTTCTTAGGCAGCACCTTCCAAACCCACAACCGCTACCATCTGGAAGGACAAAGGCAGCAGATACATGGGAACACCACCACCTGGAAGTTTCAGTCCAAGCCACTCACCATCCTGACTTGGAAATATATCACCGTTCCTTCACTGTCACTGGGTCAAAATCCTGGAACTCCCTTCCTGACAGCACTGTGGATGTACCTACACCATGTGGACTGCAGTGATTCAAGAAGGAAGCTCCTCACCACCACGTCTCAAGGGCAATTAGGGATGGGCAATAAATGCTGGCCTAGCCAGTGACACCCGCATCCCACAAATGAATATAAAAAAACTTTAAAAACTATCCATTGCCTATATACCATCATACCTTTTAATGTTTTTTCCCAATCCACCCCAGCCACTTTGTCCCTCTTACCTTCATAATTTCCTTTGTTCAAATTTAACACCCTGGCTCCAGATTGAACTACCTCACTTTAAAACATAATGTAACATTCTATCGTATTATGGTCACTCATCCCTAAAGGATCTTTACAACAAGATTATTAATTAGCCTTTCGTTACATAATACTAGATCCAAAATAGCCTGTTCTCTAGTCAGTTTCTCCACATACTGCTCTAGAAAAATCATCCCTAACACTTCAGAAACTGGTCCTCCACAGTATTAGGGCTCCTTAGGTTTACCCAGTCTAATTGTAGATTGGAGTCACCCATGATTACTGTATTACCCATGCTACATGCTTCACTAATCTCCTGATTAATACCGTGCCCCACACTACCACTACTGGTAGTGGCTTCTCAACAATTCCTACTAATGTTTGCTGCCCCTTGCTGTTTTAGCTGTACCCAAACAGATTCCACATCTTCTTCTTCTGATCAGAGATCCTCCCTTACTAATGTACTGATCCCATCCCTTATCAGCGCAACAACTTTTTATTTTTCCCTGTCCTTCCTAAATGCCAAACATTCAGTTCCCAGCCTTGGTCATCCTGTAATGGAAATTAGATCATACCCACTTACCTCTATTTGTGCCTTTGAATCATCTACCTTGCTGCAGATGCTGTGTGCAATCAGGGAGAGTGCCCTTAACTTTGTATTTTTAAGATTATTCTGTATTCTGAGCCTAGTTGATGCTCACCTTCATTTCACCTGCCTTCTAATTTCACTTCCTACTTTTCTACTTCCTGTTACCAGCTTTACTTCCTTCCAAGTTGAGCTACCCCTCAGGTTCCCATCCCCCTGACAAGCTAGTTAAACCCTCCCCAACAGAACCAGCAAATCTCCCTGTGAGGATTTTAGACTTGGTCCTGTTAAGGTGTAACCTGTCCATTTTGTACAAGTCCCACCTGCCCCAGATCCAGTCCCAATGCCTCAGGAATCTGATGCCCTCCCCCTACACGAATTTTCCAGCCATATGTTCAATTGCTCAATCCTCCTATTCCTATGCTCATTAGTATGTGGCACTGGGAATAATCCTGAGATTGCTGCTTTTGAAGTCCTGCTTTTTAATTTCTTTCCTTACTCCCTAAAATCTGCTTTCAGGACCTCATCCTTCTTCTACCCATGTCATTGGTACCAATGTGGACCACAACCTCTGGCTGTTCATCCTCCCCCAGAAGCGTGTCCTGCAGCTGCTCCATGACATCCTTGACCCTGGCACCAGGGAGGCAACACACCCTCCTGGCATCACATTTATAGCTGCAGAACCACCTGTCTGATCTCCTGACTATTGAACCCCCTATCATTATTGCTCTCCTCTTCCTTTTTCTCCTTCCCTCCTGTGCAGCTGAGCCACATTTTGTGCCAAGGACTTGGCTCTGGCTGCATTAGAGGAACCATCACCCTTACCAGTATCCAAAATGGCAAACCAATTAGCAAGCAAGATAGGAAGTGCAGGAGTACCCTTAGTCTATCTGGTTCTCTTAGACTGCCTGGCAGTCACCCATTCCCTCTTTGCCTGCACACTCCTAACCTGTGGTGTGACTACCTCACTAAGCATGCTATCCACATACTTGTCTGCCTCATGGATACAGCACAGTGACTCAAGCCACCGCTCGAGTTCCAAAGCCCAGAACTCAAGCTTCTGCAGCCAGTGTTCATCTAGGATACATGGGGCAGAATTTTTCACTGAATGGGTGAGCATGCACCCGACCCACTCGAGTGTAAAATAGCACGTGATGACATCAGGTGAGCATCCCAAAGTCATCGCGCACTCGCTCTGGCCCTTGCTGCTAACTCCCCTTCCCTGTCGGCCTCACCCTGCAAACTCCCTCCCGCTGTCACTCACCTGTGGCCTGTGTCCTGGGCCTAGTGTGGGTGTTGTTCCAGAAGCAGCCACCACTTCTCTGATGGTGCTGCCATTCAACAGAGCTGCTGACCTCTGATTGGCTGGCAGCTCTCAGCCGGTGAGACTTCCTCTCTGGGGTCCTGATCCCTGGGAAAGGCCTGTCAACTGCCTGATTGGCAAGTACTACTGGTGGTCCTTGCCAGAAAGATGTGATGTTGAGCCCTTGCTGGGTCTCCAGGCAGCGGCCGTGACCTCTGTTGCCGGTTCAAGATTTCACTCAGTAAGTCTGAGCAGAATTGCCCTGACTTCATTAGAAATTTAAATTATTCATTGTGGTGAAAGTCTAATAATTTTCATAATATTTTTCTGGTTTATTGTGAAATAGGCTTATGGGTGTGATTATAGCTGGGTTTGTCTGTGTGATTTAATTACATTTGGAGTCAAGTAGAATGCAAGCTTGAAATCATCAGAAGAAGCTAGGTGCTTGACATGCTAATGAGTAAACATGGATGCTGGCTTAGCATGTAAGGTGTGAAGGGAATTTGTATTTTTAGAAAAATGAAGGGATATTTTGGATTTCAAAGGGATCTTAGTCTGTTTACAATTAGCCATTTAAGCAAGGCTAAGGAGTGTGTTCATTTTTCCCAAAGGTTACTGACAATATTGGCAACATGAAAGTTATTATATTATGAGGAAGATACAGGTTCAAAGACATATGGAACAATAGAATTCACATATTAAAGAGAGAGGAACATATAAAAAGGAGAATGAAAGGCTATGTGAGAGAAGGCCATGTAAGATCCAACAGGAGTGTGTGAAACAGCCTTCAAGAAACACTTGTGCATAAGTCTGCTATGTAAAGTAACTGAAGTTGGAGAAAAACCATTTAGAACTCCACTGTCAAGTGGGTAGTGTCTTAACTAACTGATTTTGTTTTAAATCTAAAATCTGTTTTGGACTGTTGCCTTAAAGGAGGGTGTGTAACTGGAAGTCAGGTCAGTTAGGAATTTTAGGAATTGTTATAGTGGTAAGTAATTATAGTCGTATGTATGTGCTTGAAATTTTCTATTTTGTTAATAAATATTTAAATTTAGTTTTTAAAAAATCTATAAAGGTCTTGGTGGACTCATTACTTCTGAATTCAGTGCACACACGTTCTCGTAATAAATACAAATTGCAAAACCGTTGTGATCGCGTGATCAAGTTTCCCTTGTGGATTCGGTCCACCTGGCACACATCATCTGCCACGACATAACATCATGCAGACCCCAGGGTCAAAAGATTTGATCTTGAAGCACAAAGTTAATTAATCTAAAAATCTACCTGACATATGTTGCCATGGAGGTGAGTAATTCAGGGTAGAGCCTTGGTTGGAATTCTGGGAATTTGAGACTTTTCCAGGCACTTTTTTTGGGGTTGGAGCTGACAGCACCCAGGTTGGTGGGGGGTAAACTCCGAGTTGAGCAGGTAGAGAAAGAAAGGCTCTGCTTAGAGCTGAAAAGCAGCTGTCGACCAAAATCAAAAGGGCTATCGGAAATCAAGCTGGAGGCACTAAGCGAGAGGGCAGTGCAGCTCACGCTTGAGTTGGCGTGAGGTGCTTAAGGAGTGGTGGAGGGTTGCTTAGCTAGAGGCTACTGGGAGGACCTCAAGGAAGCTCAGACCTCAGAGCATAGCAGGAAAACTGAGGAAAATTGAAGTGTATTGTTAGGAACTGTGTCGTGTCGGTTTGGTGCCAGGAAGTGAAGGAACTTTCAAGGGCCTGATAAGTAGCCAAAGACTTCCTGGGGTGAAGTCATAAGGAAAAAGGAGAGGTTCAGTTGTGAATTTTAGTCTAAAATAAATGTGATTGTGTTTTATTATGCCTTTCGATACAAGGTATAAATATTCACCTAAGACAATGTTTATTTTGTAGTGCTTGCTTTACATGTTTCTTGTATAGTAAAATTCATTTTGTTTTAAACTGTGGAACCTTGTGGTATAATTTCGTTCAGTTGATCACTGGGTGTTTGAATTTTTCTTTAACATTAACAGTCTCTACAGAGATTGTTAAGTATTGCTGATATCTGTCATAAATGATTAAAAATCTTGCTTTGCTGATGTTGTAGATCACTAACTGTCCCCCCCAAACCTCGGCCCCAAATTCAGAGATTCTTTGCTGCTACAGTGATGTAGCCCTGGCTGATATGGGACTAATCTGTGAGATACAACAGAGTTACACCCATTCTAAAATACAACTTAAATTGCGACAGAGGTGACCGCTGGCAGAAGATGCGTCCACAGACAAACACATTTTGTAAATGACAAGATAAGGCAGGACAAAAGCTGGTGGCCCAGAAATTCCACCATTTACACCAGACTTAAACCTGACTTAAGGCTGTGAGAAAGAGAGGTTTGACTTGCTAAAACAGGAATTTGTTGAGTCCACGGGCCTTTGCTGTCCAGGCTTTCTCTGAAAAAACAGCTTTGACTAAAGTGGTTAGAAAGCTCTCTTCTCAGCTGTGCTACTGAGAAAGAATTCTGTCTTTCATGCAGGAATAATGTTTCGGCACAGACTAGAAGGGCCGAATGGCCTGTTTTTCTGTGCTGTAGTGTTCTATGGTTCTATGGCTCGTGATGTCTTGCAGGTGCAGCATGTGGCAGCTGATGGACCTCAGTGTGATCCAAGGCAACGGCATCTGCAGTAACTGCCTGCGACTCGAGGAGCTTTAGTTCAGAGTTGGTGAGCTGGAGGTTGAGCTATGGACATTGCAGTGCATCAGAGAAGGGGAAAGTTACCTGGACACTTTGTTCCAGAAGGCAGTCACGTTCCTTAGGGTTGTCTTGATTTGGTCAATGGTCAGGGACAGGAGGGCGTGACTGTGAGCGAGGCAGCTAGGGGGATCAAGAAGGTAGACATGGAGGAGCCTCAACATTGCAATTGTCCAATGGGTTCGAGGTTTTTGCAGTTTGTATGGATGAGAGTGAGGCCTGCAAGGTGGATGAGTGAACTGACCATGCCACTTTGGTACAGGAAACCATTCAATGGGGCCGGGGGCTGGGGTGGTTGGTGTTAAATAGTAATGTAGTGGTAGTAGGAGGTAATAGGGTCAGGGGCATAGACATAGTTCTCTGTAGGCGAGAGCGAGAGTCCAGAAGGTTGCGTTGTCTGCCTAGTGCCAGGGTTTGGGACATCTGCTCGGGAATGGAGAGCAACTTGCAAAGGAGGGGGGATCCAGTTGTCATGGTCCACTTGGGTACTGATGACATAGATAGGACAAGGAAGGAGGTTCTGCATAAGGAGTATGAGTAGCTAGGGGCTAAATTAAAAGGCAGAGCCTCAAAGTTATAATCTCTGGATTATTACCTGATCCACGAGCAAATGATGTAGGGTAAAAAAGATTAAAGAGATGATGTGTGGCTCAAAGACTGGTGTAGGAGAAATGGGTCTCAATTCATGGGGCACTGGTGCCAGTATTGGGGTAAGTGGGATGGTCTTTGCCTGAACGATGCTGAAACCAATGTTCTGGTGAGTCGTATAACTACGGCTGTAGAGAAGGTTTTAAACTACATCATGGGGGGAAAGGATTACGTGAGAGGAGGTTTAGTAAATCATAGGGAAACAACAAGGTAATAGAGCAGGGTCGCGATTTGGGTAATAATAACCAGAGTGGCAGGAAGGGACAGGGCATACAAACTTAAGAGTGCACTAGCAGATAAGATCAGAGATTGCAAAAATGGTAAAAAGACAGTGTTAAAGGCTTTGTATCTGAATGTGCGCAGCATTCGTAACAAAATGGGTGAATTGTTAGCACAGATAGAAATAAATATGAATGACCTGATAGCCATGGCAGAGACATTGTTGCAAGGTGACCAAGGCCAGGACATGAATATTGAAGGGCATTTGGCATTTGAAAATGACAGGATGCTAGGAAAAAGTGGTGGGGTAGCTCTGTAGTTACAGATGTAATTAGTACAGTTGAGAGAGATTTCCTTAGCTCAAAGGAGCAAGATGTAGAATCAGTTTTGGTAGAGATAAGAATTAAGAAAGGTCAGTTGCGGGAGTGGTTTATAGGCCCCTCCAACAGTAGTTACACTGCACGACAGAATATACAGGAAGAAATAAATGGGGCATGTAAGAAAGATGCTGCAATAATCATGGGTGTCTTTAAACTACTTGTAGATTAGGTGAATCAGATTGGCAAAGTTACCGTGGAAAATGAGTGCATAGAGTGTATTCTTAGAGCAGTATGTTCTAAAGCCAACCAGAGGCAGGCTATTCCTGATCTGGTAACGTACAATGAGACAGGATTAATCAATAACCTCATGGTAAAGGAGTCTCTAGGTGACAGTGGCCATAACATGATAGAATTTCACATATAGTTTGAAGGGGAGGAGTGTAGGTCTAAGACTATTGTTTTAAACCTAAATTATAAGGGTATGAAGGCAAAGCTAGCTAAAGTGAACTGGGAAATTAGGTTAAAGGGTAGGACAGTTGATGTGTAGTTGTAGCCTTATAAGGAGATATTTAGTAACTCTTAGCAAAGATTTATCCCAGTGAGAAAGGAAGACGCTTTGAGAAGGATGCATCATCTGTGGCTAAATAAGGAAGTTAAGGATAGTATTAAATTGAAAGAAACACTGTCCAAATCTGCAAAGATTAGTGGTAGGTCAGAAGATTGGCCAGATTTTAAGAATCAGTAAAGAATTCCTAAAAAAATAAAGAGGGAGAAAGTAGAGTATGAGAGAAAGCTATCTAGTGATATAAAAATAGATAGTAAGAGTTTCTACAAATATTAAATAGGAAAATAGTAACTAAAGCTAATGTTGGTCCTCAAGAAACTGAGTCTGGGGAATTGATTATAGAAAACAAAGAAATGTCAGAGGTGTTGAACAGGTATTTTTTGTCTGTCTCTCACTGCAGAAGGCTTAGAAAAATTCCCAAAGATACTTGAAAATCAAGGGGTGAAAGGGAGGAACGTAAAACAATCACCATCACTGGGGAAGAGGTACTGGGAAAACTATTACACCTAAAGGCTGACAAGTCCCCAGGACCAGATGGTCTGCAACCTAGGATCTTAAAAGAAGTGGCTGCAGAGATAGAGGAGGGCGTTGGTTATAATCTTCCCAAATTCATTACATTCTGGAAGGGTCCCAATGGATTGGAAAATAGCAAATGTAACACCTTTATTCAAGAAAGGAGGGAGATAGAAAGCAGGGAATTATAGACCAGTTAGCCTAATATCTATGAAACAAAAATTGCTTAAATCCATTATAAAGGTGTTTTTAGCAGGATACTTGGAAAATCATAATGGGATCAAGAAGAGTCAATGTGGCTTTGTCAAAGGGAAATAGCGTTGAAGTGATTTATTAGAGTTCTTTGAGGAAGTAACAAGCAAGGTAGATAGAGGGGAACCTGTGGATGTGATTGATAAGGTGCCACATCAAAGTTGTTTTTTTATTATTCGTTCATGGAGTGTGGGTGTCACTGGTTGAGCCAGTGTTTATTGCCCATCTCTAATCGTCCTTGTTCAGAGGGCATTTGAGGGTCAACAGATAAGGACAGCAGATTTTCTTCCCTAAAGGACATTAGTGAACCTGAAGGGTTTTACAAAAATTGGCAATGGTTTTGTGGTCATCAGACTTTTAATTCCAGATTTTTGTAATGAATTCAAATTTCACTATCTACAATGGTGGGGTTGGAACCCGGGTCCCCAGGGCATTACCACTATGCCACCACCTCTCCTCTGCAGAAGATAAGAGCACACATTGCATGTTAGAATGGATAAAGGATTGGTTAGCTAACAGGAAGCAGAGAGTTGGGATAAATGGTTCTTTTTTGGGTTGGCCAGCTATAACCTGTGGAGTGCCACAGGGATCAGTGGTGGGGCCTCAAATATTTGCGATCTATATCAGTGATTTGGATGAAGGGACCAAATGTATCGTAGCTAAATTTGCTGATAACACCAAGATAGGTAGGAAAGTAAATTGTCAAGAGGAGTTAAAGAGTCTACAAAGGGATACAGATAGGTTAAGTGAGCAAGCAAAAGTTTGGCAGATTGAGTATAATGTGGGAAAACGAGATCTTGTCTACTTTGGTAGGAAGAATAGAAAAGCAGCATGTTATATAAATGAAGGGAGATTGCAGAACTTGGTGTTACAGAGAGGTTTGGGTGTCCTGGTGCATGAATCACAAAATGTGAGTATGCAGGTACAGCAAGTGACCAGGAAGGCAAATGGAATGTTGATGTTTATTGTAAGGGGACTGGAATAAAATTAGGGAAGCTTTACTGAAGGGCCTTGGTGAGTCCACATCGAGAGTACTGTGTACAGTTTTAGTCTCCTTATTTGAAACAGGATATAATTGTGTTAGAAGCAGTTCAGAGAAAGTTCACACGACTCATTGTTGGGATGAAGGGCTTTCTTATGAAGAACAGGTTGGGCCTATACCCACTGAAGTTTAGCAGAAAGAGAGGCGATCCTATTGAGACATATAAGATCCTGAGGGGACTTGATAGCATGGATATTGGGAGGATGCTTCCTCTAGTTGGGGAGACTAGACCAAGGGGGTACGGCTTAAGAACATGAGGTTTCCCTTTTAAGGCGGAGATGAGGAGAAATTTCTTCTCTCAGAGGATTGTTAGTCTGAGGAATTCAGAACCAGTGGAGGCTGGGTCATTGAATTTTCTCAAGGCCTGAGTTAGATAGATTTTTGATAGATAAAGGGCTTCTAGGGTTATGGGGTGGACAGAAAAGTAAGATGAGACCACAATCAGATCAGCCATGATCTTATCGAATGGCGGAGAATGCTTGAAGGACCAAATCACCTACTAAGTCCTACGTCCCCATGTCCTATGTTCCAATAGGAAGCTGTTGTTTCTCAACCTTCTCTCATGGAGCCCATGTTAAAAGAGTTACTAAGGGCACTCCCCATATATGTCCTCACGATGAAGGCAGAAGAAGTAGTCAGGAGAAAACGATATGAGGGAGGCACACCGGATAAGATTACATTAAAGCAGTAGATGACCAACTTGAAGGTACCCTACCACCAAAGTCCACAGACCATGCCACTGCCTTGAGTATTTGCCAGATGTAGCCTGCTTAAGGAGGGAGTGATTCAGTAAGGAGGCATGGGAGGAACTCCAGCTTCCATTGCAAACTGACCTCCAAATATCCTGCCAAATATAAAAGTAGGCTAGCTTCAGAACATTGGACTTTTTATGAAAGTTATTTTACTATACACACAACATCAGGTGTTTCTTATTACCAAGGAGCCTATTCCTATTGCCTTCATGTACTGTTCTTAAACCAATCCCGGTATAATACCGAGTTCACACCGGAGGGCCAGGGTGCCAGTGATGGTTCACCTCTCCTGATTGAGGTGGCCCTTGTCTCAAACCTTTTGAGTCCCGTGGAGACTCTTCAGTGGGCTGTATCTCCATTGCAGGGGGTATAGACCGCCTGCTCCTCCTGACATCTACATTAGTAACCACCCAAGTAGACTGTGTGGGGAAAGCCACTGGTAGCATAGTGGTTATGTAATTGGACTAGTGATCCAGAGGCCTGGAGGCATGATTTGAAATTCCGCCATGGTAGCTGTGGAATTTAAATTGAATAAGCAAACCGGGAATAAAAAACTAGTAATAAAAAAATCTAGTATCAGTAATAGTAACCATGTAGCTAACTAATTGTCATAAAAAACCCATCTGGTTAACTATTGTCCTATAGGGAAGGAAATCTGCCATCCTTACCCAGTCTATAGGTCATTCCAGATCCACAGCAATGTGTTTGATTCTTAACTGCCCTTGGAAATGGCCTAGCCAGCTATTCAGTTGTCAAGATGGTGGCTTAGCACCACCTTCTCAAAGACAAACAATGTTGACCTTGCCAGCGATGCCCACATCTGGTGAAAGATTTTTTTTTAAATTTTCATTAGGAGAGAGGACAGCATTATGAAGACAAGTGCTAGTCTTGCCACTTGTGCTGGGTTTTGTAGCTGAATGGTCACTGATCAGCAAGAGGTCAAACCTGTTGGGATTAGTTGGGACCTGTGAAATGTTGTCCAAAAGTACCCTATTTGCTCCAAGAGTCCCCCAAGGCCTAAATACCAATTGTCAGAGCATTCAGTTTTGATGCAGTGGCTGTTCTGGAAGGTTCTCTGGCAGGGGGAATGTATGCCACCACCCATTCAATGTATAATCCAAATGTCAAATTCTCCTTGGCTATTGGCATTGAGGATGGCATTGCACCTCATGCAAGTACCATGTGCCTCAGTGGCCATTTTAATACTCCACTTTCTTGGATGGTCAAGATACTCACCTGATGGGCTCGAATCTCATGAATACCTACCCTACATGACAGCAGTAGTTCAAGAAGACAACTCACCACCACCTTCTCATGGGCAGTTAGGGATGAGCAACAAATGCTGGCCTAGCCAACGACACTCACATCCCATGAAAGAATAAAAAGGCAATGTAAAATGGGCTCCTATGATGCCATGCAATTATATAACACCTTTCGCAACCCCAGGATGTCCAGAAGTGCATTACAGCTAATCAAGTAATTTAAAAGTGTAGTTATTGTTGTTAAGAAGGAAACACAGCAGGCAATTTGTATATGGAAAGATCCCACAGGCAGCAATGTGGTAATGACCACATAATCTATTTTTAGTGGTGCTGGTTGAGATATAAAAATTGGCCTGGAAAATTCCAAAATTTTCAGAGGGCGCACTGCGTATTGGCATCATATCTTACCTGAAAAGGTGATACCTCCGATTAAGGTATGGCATTGAAAGGTGAGCCTGGATTATGGCTCAAGTCTCTGGAGTTGGACTTGAACCCACAACCTCCTTGCTCACAAGGAAGTGTGCCACCAGTGAGCCACAGCTGACACCTTAATATAAAGATGCAATTTTAGCTACTTAGTAATCACGCTCAGGAAAAGCTGGCAAGAGCGAAGACATTGTCATCTAGGGTTAAACTGTATGTTTTTGAGCTCAGGAAGGGCTGCAGTGCCAGGCTTCAGGCTGCCCAATCTCCTTGGCCCACAATGGCGAGCTTCTTCAGGGCAGCAGCTGACTGGCAGAAAAGGCCCACTCATTAGGCCCAGTTCAGCCATGATCATATTGAATGGCGGGGCAGGCTCGAGGGGCTGAATTGCCCACTCCTGCCCCTAGTTCTTATGTTCTTACCTCCCATTCCAGCACCCAGCCTGTCTGTCCCACCCAAATTTCTCCTACAGTTTGGGACAGAAACCACACATCAAGTTTGACTGCTTAGGGGGTGGCAACTCCCTTCCCTGAAGGATATTAGGGAACCAGCTGGATTTACAATTAAACAGTGGATTTCATGGTCATTTTTTAGTGCCAAACCATAAGTTGGCAAACTTCATCTAGTTTAATTTTACAAGGTGGGATTTGAATTCATGGGGCAGAATTTTCTGGATGGTGGAGGGGATCTGATCACCGCTCGCGATCTGGTCCGTGCCGCCATTTTACACGGGTGGGTCAATTAAGGCCGCCCAGCATACTTCAGGACTCCTGTGCATAGCGGGAGTGGGCGGTCAGTGGTGGGCGCGCTCAACCCACTGGGTCCAATGGCGACCCCGCGGCCTGTATAAAGGAAGGCCTGGGAGAGGGGCTCTGTAGAGGGGCAATGGAGGTGACGCAAATCCGGAGGGTAGACCAGCGGGGCAGGCCAGGCCGGTGGGTAGGCCATCGGGGCAGGCCAGGCCGGTGGGTAGGGCGGGGGTGGCCAGTGTGTCCCTTGTTTTTGAGGAGGTGACAGCACAGGGGGAGGTGCTGCTTCCCCAGGACGGGAGGAGGAGCACCCCCCCCCCCCCCCCACATGACGAAACGTGCCTGGGAGGAGGTGGTGGAGGTGGTGAGCTCCCACGATGTGGTGCTGTGCATCTGGATCCAGTGTCGCAAACACTTCAATAACTTGTTGCGCTCTGGAAGAGTGAGGACAATGTTGGCATTGGGCATTTAACCCAGCAGGTCAGCCTACCCCCCCTGCTGCCCACCCCCCACCCCAAATCTAAGTGTAATGACAGCATTGAATCATTGACAACATGTGTCCTTCGCTGGGTGGGCCAGCAGATATTGCCCATGCCGAGGTCACCCTGAGAGGGTGGGGAAGAGATGGGTTCTGCGCCCACAGCAGGTGGTACACTGAGACCCACATGACTGTTTTGGGGGCAACCTGGAGGAGCTGTACCCAGGCACAGAGCTGGAACTCCAGGACATGTCAAAGTCAGGGGGATGAGATGCTGAGAGGGGAGCTTCAAGGTGGCGTTGGCACCGATCGATCTGCTGCCCTCTGCGCTCCACGTGCTTGCGCCTCCTTGTTATGGAAGGTTAGACTGTGTGGTGCCTAATGTGATGTGGGCAGCATGTGGCCAAGGGGGTGGTGGTGGGTGGGGAACAGGCCTAGCATCTTTGTGTGAGTGTTGGGCAGCAGCTGGGTGAGGAGGCACTGGAGACCTGCAATGTCCCACTCTGGTTGGGGTGGGCCGTGTGCGAAGAGAGTCCAGGTACAAGTAGCACCAATCAATGCTCTTCTCTCCTTTTCAGGAGAAGAATGTACATAATGCCGCCGAGCGGGTGAGGCAGGCAGGTGCATTTAGCCATTCTCAGCCGGTTTGATCAGGAGGCCCTGGATTTGGAGAGGTGCCATGTGCCCAGGTCCACCGGTGTCGGTGAGGCTGGGGTGCCACGGACAGGTATGTTTGCCCAGCAGTGAGGCCACCATTGTTCTCCCAACAGCCATGGCAGTGCTGAATGTTCAGTGATTGAAGTTTGCAACATGGCTTATTGCTTATGGAAGGATAAGCGCATAATGATCGGGGGACAGGGATGCACATTGACATTGTCTCCATGTTAACTGATCCAATGTCCTTGTTCTTCCTTTCAGCATCAGCGAAGCATGGCCGGGAGGAGGAGCAGCAGAGACCCCCTCTCACACCTGAGGGCCCTGAAGTCTCACCAGCGTCACACCATCTCTGTCAGGCAGGCACCAGCGCAGATACTAGCACCTCGGTGGGAATTAGAACATCGGCTAATGTCCCAGGGCACAGCGGTGAGGGCACTTCACAGTCGCTGGAGGAGCTGGCAGAGACAGAGAGTGCCCAAGGCGCCAGCAGTCGGAGGGCTGCAGGGAACCAGGCACATGCTCAGTCGGTGCCTGATGATGTCCCTCTGGAGTCATCCATGATGCAGCAGGTGCAGGAAATGCGGCCGGGTGTGTGGGAGCATCTGGGGGAGATACATGAGGCTGTGCTTGGCTTGGTCTCCGTGATGGAGGAGTCTACACGGGCGATCGCTGATGCAATGAGCCTCATGTCCAAGCACCATGTGTCCTCCATGGAGAGAGTGACGACCCTCGTGGAGAGGCTCCTCCAGGAAACCCATCAGGGCTTCCTGGGGATGTGCTCTGACCAGCAAACCCTCAAATCGGCATTGACCTCAGCTGGTCAGTGCCAGTGTGGGAGATGGCCTGGGTACCAAGTTTCCCAGCTCAGTGCCCATTCATCCACGGTGAGCAGGGAGGTTCAAAGTGACCTCACGTTGGCGCAGCAGCTGCCTGGCGTCTCTGTGGGCACCTCTCAGGGCGCTCCGGATGAGGGAGGCAGCTCCTCCACATCCCTCCCAGTGACCATAGCATCCAGTGAGGCTGCGGCGACTGGGGAGATGCCAACTGTGGAACTGGCAGCTCCCTCCCAGGCGAGGCCAGCACAGGCTCCATGGGCCAGAGAACGACCGCCAAGGTCATCGAGGCCAACAGGACAGCAGAGTCAGCAGCTGTCTCAGATACCACTCCCAGCGAGGGGGCAGCACCAAGACACAGCACCCAAAAACACAAACATAAGGCACCTTAGGCACACCATGGGTTTATCACTGATGCTTTTGTGTTGGCCCGAGATGAGGTCCTTATGATTTGCTTTGAATTGGAAAACCATTGTCATTTTGTTTCATTAAGTTTCTTTGCCTGTGATATTAAATTCAGACATGTCACCGTGGCTGAGGGAGCCTCCTTTCTTCTGGTTTCCAAAAATGTTATGAGTGCTTTGTGGGACATTCAGCTTTATTAACAAGGCCTTTAGTTACTGTTCATAACCAGGCAGATTTTGCACTAAGGTGTCGAGTATGGAGCCTACAGCCCAGGCTTGTCCTGGAGGTCCATATGCAGTGTGCTAGCTGAAGGTTCATTGGATTAAAGCCTCCCGGGTGTCCCTGCCTCCCTGGAGTATGCCCGGGTCAGCGTCTACCCCCTCAGCGTTTTCCTGTGCGTGCTCATCCTCGGACTCACTGCTGGACTCATCGTGTGCAGCCGCAGCCACTGCGTCGACATCTTCATCATCCACTGCATCCCCCCTTTCCAGCGCAAGATTGTGGAGAGCGCAGCATGCAACCACTATCAGTGACACATGATCTGGGGGGTACTGGAGGGCACGGTCCAGGCATTGGAAGCGCATCTTGAGAAGACTGATGGTTCTCTCCACCACAAACCTTGTGGTGCCGTGGCTCCTATTGTACCGCTGCTCAGCTTCTGTTCTTGGATGGCGGAGAGGCGTCATGAGCCACCTTCTGAGGGGATAGACCTTGTCACCCAGCAGCCATCCATCCAGCCGGGCTGGAGCACTGAAGAGCCCCGGCACCTGGGAGTGTCTGAGGATGTAGGCGTCGTGGGAGCTGCCTGGGTACCTTGCACAGACTTGTAGAATCAGCATCCTGTGATCACACACTATCTGCACGTTCATGGAGTGGAAGCCCTTCCTGTTGATGAAGGCACCGGGCTCACCTGCTGGCGCCTTGATGGCCACATGTGTACAGTCTATAGCACCCTGGACGCGGGGGAAGCCAGCAATGGCCGCGAAACCTCTGGCTCACTGTGTCTGACTTGCCTTGTTTGAATGGAAGTGGATGAAGGTCAATACCCGTCTGAACAGAGCGTCTGTAACCTGCTTGACACAAGTGTGGACAGCTGATTGGGAGACACCACAAAGATCACCCACCGAGCCCTGTAAGGAGCCAGAGGCATAGAAGTTGAGGGCAGCTGTGACCTTTAGAGCCACTGGCATGGGGTGTCCACCCACACAGTTAGGGGAGATCTCAGGCCCTATCTTTTGACAGATATAGTTGACTGTCTCCCTTGAGAGATGGAGCCTCCTTCGGCACTGCACCTCAGACATATTGAGGTTGCTGCTTCACTGCCTGTAAACCCTGGCAGCAGGATAGTGGCGTCTTCTGCAGCCCCTTCCGCCTTTGACTACCTCTTCGCCCTGCGCCCCTTGTGCCTGCACCTGTCCTCCCAAAGGTGGCTCCCCAGGAGGCTGAATGTGTACTCCGGGCCTCCTACCCCTTCTAGCCCTCCCTTCCTCCTCAGAGGAGCTACCTCCAGTGGAGAGTTCAGCTCCCATTCCCAGGCTAAGGGAAGGCTTCCTGAAACCTGCAGGCCCAGGAAAGATTCCTCACTGCAGAGTGCTGGCCTGGAGGTTAAGAGTCCAGACAAAGCAGCTGGAATGCGTTTTGAAGTATTGCAGATCACACAGGCACGTTTCTGTAACTTTGAAAAATCAATATTTGACAGAGCACCCTCGCGACTCCACTGAGCCCTCTTAACCCCCCCCACGCCCGTGGATGAGGTTTATATAAATCTCTCTTACCCGCCTGCCCATTGCGCCCGTGTGCCGACCCGAAGATTGCATGGGCACCAAAAAATCGGTGTTGATCGGTGAGTCAAGGGCCTTGTGGCCTGTTAATTAATGGCGGGCACGCAGCGGAGATTATCACCCGCCCGCCCAATGAAATATCGCAATGGCGTGTGGTGAAGTCGGGACACTTGCCCGACATCACCGTGTGTTATTTTACGAGCGGACCAGCCCCCACTCGCCAACAGGAAGATTCTGCCCATGGCTTCTAGTTTGTTTGTCCACTACTTTAACTATTGGACTCCCATACCCTTCAAGTGGTGGGCAGTCTCCTGCTGAATGTAATAGATTCAGGATTAAATATCACAGCACCTAACGTGGACCGTTAACGAGTTTATTGCTTTGTAAAAATTATTTTGGCCTAAGCACTATCTGTTATTGAATTCCAAAAACTCTGCACATGCAGATCAAGCAGTGACATTAAAATTCATTGTAGTATTCTGTCTGCTGATTATTGTTATAAGCTGTAATTTTCAGCTTTGTGTTTTCTAGATTCTAAAGGGTGTCCTTGAAACTTTTATCTTGTATCCAAGTTCTCTCAAACAACTGAAACCATGAAGCAGTGTAAATTTTCATAACTCCTGAGTCAATTGACGGTTTTTCTTTTCCTTCTTGGTCATCATGTCTATAAATAAATAACAAAAAAAAACAATACATTTTCAGCATTACAGGGGGTAAAAATAACAAGTCGCTTCTTTCACCTTCACCTACACCCAACTAAATTTTCACTTGTCTGCTTGTGGCACCTCCAGCATGCTGGGACCTGTCACCATTGCAGGTCTGTCACTGAGGTCTGTCACTAGGATGGTGCGAGTTTGATTTTTTTTTTTGAGTGCCGGGCTATCGTTTACACCAGATGGAGCAGATCAGAAGGTGGAAATTAAGTGTCCGCGCATCTTTCCCACCCTGGCTCACATGAGGAGTTTTACACTGAATATCTGCGCTTATTTCCTGAGGGAACACCGCTGCCATAGTGTTCGATAGCAATTATTCCTGATATATTAAAAACACAATGGACCTTACAGGTTTATTAAGCAGAAATGCCTTAACAGTAATTTAGTAATTTTAAATGTAGTCAGTAGATTGTTAGATCACGCTTGAGGATGATCATACGTTAATATTATTTATAAGCTTCATTGATTTTTTTCCTACTTTTTTTGGGTCTCATAATGAAATAACGGCTGGCAAATTTGCCAATTTCATACAGTATTGGCTTAGAAAAATTCTGCTTCCACATTACAGAGCCGCACATTCATTTTTTAAAATGACACAAACACTGAAACTAATTTTCCTGGGTTAAGTACTCAGGGTGAAGGAACTGCAGCTCCCTTTCATCCATCTGTTGTGGTATTCTTTGTGTTTAACCTGGAGCACCCTGTGATGTATGGCTGAATCACAGAAAGAGGCCGCGCTGTTTAACCCTCCCTTTGTAGACGCACTTAATGAATGCCACAGAACCCCCGAACAAGTGATGATACATCAATCCTCCCAGTGTTAGCTGTTCCTATATATATATATAAATTAATAAATGTATATATACCTATGTAATCAGTAACACCGTGCTTATTATTTTCCTGGCGGAATTTATACAGCACTTAACCCTTGCACGAAGGCATTGAATACACAAATTAGGACCCTGATGTTATTTAACTGGAAACTGGTGTCCTTTGGAAACCCAAGTAGAGCGTTCAGGGGCAGGTCTTTACCAGTTGTGTTGACTTTGGCTTGTGCAATGTATTAAAAGCCAGGGCACCAAGATGAAAAATTCCAAACACTGAGACCTGAAAGTGCCTTATAATTCATAAATATTCTTCAAAGTGGAGGGTAAATTGACTTCGACTGTCAAAGAGATTACTGGCAAAATCAGTGGTAATTTTTATTTGCGACCAACACCAGTGGCACTGTGGAAGCTCAATGTGCAAACCTGGTGCGATCCATTGTTGCAGCTGTGTGAAAGAACCATTCCTTGCTCGTGGGCCCAGAGGTGACTTTAGCGTGACACAAGTTGCTGTTTGCTTTACGCAGTTTGGAGGGAGGAATGCCTTTTTTTAAATTTTGCATCCGCACTTTTAAAAATCAGGCTGCTGTTCTTGTTGTTTTTATTTTTTTGCACGCAGGGTTCTTGTTTCTTTGACAGGATTGGTAAAGACAAATGGCACCTGCACAGTTGAAAATTGAACCATCCTCCCGCTCATCTGCAGAGCGATTTGTGCTGAATTCATCATGCAGCAATGGCAGCGGGCTCAGCAATATCACCCCGATGAGGGATGATTCTCCTAACACCCGGCATATGTGCCGTGTAGCAGTGCTCGCAAGGGTAAGCATAAATCATTATTGGCGAACATCTCAGCTTGTGAGTCAGGCTGACGGGTTATGTGGCTCAGTGAGCAGCCCAGCCATAAATCATAATTCTCTTACAATAGATCCCTCTGAACCACCATCAGGAAAACTGTGTTGGTTTTATTGATTTCTGACACAAACTCAGCGTTGCCCTGAATCATTATGAAATGAACTGATTAGGAATTCATAGAATACTAAATAAACTTTATGAGGCCGTTGTAAGTTTGATGCATGGGGAGCAGAAAATGAAAACTAATGATATAAAAATTACGGAGCGCGCTGAGTATTATTACACTGCTATTGATTTGTTTTAACTGTAGATCAAAGTAGAAGCCGCCGTTTGTACAGCTGCTGCCAAGCCACTGCTTCATTTAGGCTTTTTTTATGCTGACCATAGCAGTTTTTTACTCTCCTCTCTGTCACCCTAAGGAAAGGTTACAGCCATAACAGAATTGCTTGCTGTCTTGCCCAGTCCTCCTCGCACCCGCCCAGTCATTTATTCTGGAGTTTTTGATTAACCTTTCACCGAGCACTTCAGTGCCACCTTCTGCAAGGGCCAAGCTGGAATATAGTATTTTGCCCACGGGCTGCCAGGAGCAAAGGTGGCAACTGCAGCTAGACACGCACACACGCACAGACTGTAGTTCACTAAGGAGTGTTGGAAACCAATATCAGTGTTTGGACTTTCAATACTTTTCCTGACTTAGCCAATAGCCATAGGTAAAATTTCTGTTCTTTCCACCTTTCAATAAACCAAAGGTAGGTGGAAAAAGATGATCTCCATTCTGTAACTTCCTTTTCTGACTGATTGATCTGTTCTCATATTTTAACTAATCGACCTAGAGGGAGGTTATAAAACCGGACCTCGTGGTTACTTGCACCTGTGCCACGATTTTCCCTGAGTTTGCGATGCTATGACATCCCGACCCCTCTTGTAAGCTTTAGGTTTGCAGGGCTATGGGGGAAGAGCAAGGCAGTGGGGCTAATTGCATTGCTCTTTCAAAGAGCTAGCACAGACGCAATGGGCGAATAGCCTTAGTCTCTACTATATGACTCTTTATGAGTGGCACTGTTCAGAACATCATTCTGCTGCTTATGTGATGAGCTCAGTCCCATGTGTTGTATTGGAAAAGAGAAGATAACATATTTTCATCTTACTGTTTGGTTCTGGCCAAAACATAGTTTTCAGCCTTAACTGTTTTTTTCACTGGAATTGTTTCACATATCATCCTCAGAAGACCAGTTTACTGCACTATTTACCAACTTGAGACGAATGATTAAGGTTCTATTATTTAGTTGTCATCAGTAATATATACTGGACAGTACAACCTTTGATCCAGCTCAATGGCCCTTTAACTATTTGAGTAATGAATTTGCTATACCCTGTAGCACATCAATGTGATTTCCATCTGAAAATAAATACAGGAATAAGTCATAACAGAATTGCTAACAGAAAAAAATGGAGATGATGGCTTTGAATTTTTTATTTTAGGAAATAGTGCACTCTATAATTTCAGTGTTGATGTAGGATAATGTTCCAAATGACTAGAAAAACAAACAATTGTTATATACTTGAGGATGATCAAACTAATGTTATCCGCTTCCCACATACTGATGCTGGTTCATGTATTTATCACACCATAAAAATAACGATGAGCAGCAAAATGAGAATTCGATCATTTTATGCCAGGGGCTCATGTGGCTTAATTGCTTCCATTGGCACTTTTCTTTCACTTTGAAAGCTAGCTTTTTTTGCTATGTAAGCACATGAGTAACTTATGCCATGTTGGACGAAGCCATTGCAATGTATCTGGGCTTATTGGTACTCCTGCCACAGAATCCATTCCTGAACCTGAAACATACAACCTTTGGGTATAGGTCACACAAAGTACCTCAGCTGTGTTTTACCTTTTGGCCTTAGCACGAGGAAGAAAGGAAAAGGAGGTGGGGTAGCACTGTTAACAAAAGGTGAGATCAGTACAGTAGCGAGAAATGATCTTGGTTCAGAGGATCAGAATGTAGAATGAGTTTGGATGGATATAACAAACAACATAGGAAAGAAGTCACTGGTGGGAGTAGTTTATAGGTCCCCTGACAGTAGCTACACTGTAGGACAGAGTATAAATCCAGAAATAATGTGGGCTTATAAGAAAGGAATTGCAATAATAGTGGACGATTTTAATCTTCATATAGATTGGATGAATCAAATTAGCAAAGACAGCCTGGAGGATGAGTTCATAGGGTGTATTTAGGATCGTTTCTTAGAAAAATAAATTCTGGAACTAACCTGGGAACAGGCTATTTTAGACTTAGTAATGTATAATTAATGACCCCATAGTAAAGGACCTGTTGACCTGTTGATAAGATTGAACATAACATGATAGACTTTCACATTCAGCTTGAAGGTGAGAAATGTGTGTCTGAACCTAGAGTCTTAAAATTAAATAAAGGCAATTTCAAGAGTATGAAGATAGTTGGCTAAAGGTAGAAGGGAAAAATAGGTTAAAAGATAAGATGGTAGAGAAGCAGTAGCGGACATTTAAGCAGATTTTTTTTAACTCTCAAAAAAGATGTATTCCATTGAGAAATAAAGGCCTGAATTTTCAGCTAGGTCGGTTGGCCTGAGAGCAGTAGGGAAACGGACCACCAACCATGATCGGCCCCCGACCGCGATTTCACGCTGGCTGGCCAATTAACAACCAGCTACTGTGAAGCGCGTGCCGGGGTGGAGGGTGGGGGCGGGGGGGGCGGGGTGCGGGAGGAGGGAAGGCAATGACTTTTCTGCTGGTGCGGGCAAGCGCTGAAAGAAAGCTCCTTGAAGGCAAAGAGCTGCCTCAGGGAGCTGCAGACCCGAAAACCATGAAATAAAGTTTCGAAAATCAGGAAAAAAATGTCCAAGCATCATATTCAGGCACCTGAACATGTAAATGATAAAAATGCTGTTCCCCATGGATTTTTATTTTTATTTTATTTAATAACGGAAACCTCCTCCTGCCCTTCGATGGGGTTTCATGAAAAATGCTAAGTCCGCCTGCCCCGTCTGCCAATCATAAAGGCTGGACAGACTACGAAAAATCAGAGACAATTGCGCCATTAATGGGCTTAATTGCGCTCCTAATTGTCGGCGGGTGTGTTTCCGACTTTTGCGTACCCGCTCAACGAAATATTGCACAAGCACGGGATGACGTCGGGACCCTCACCTGACGTCGTCTTGTGCAATTTTATGCCTGATCAGATCGCGTGCATGCCCACCCACGGACATAAAATTCTGCCCAAAGACTCTATGAGAAGGGTGCATCATCCATGGCTAACTAAGGAAAGTAAGAATGGTATCAAATTGAAAGAAAAGACACACAATGCTGTAAAGATTAGAGAATTGGGAACATTTTAGAAACCAGCAAAGTATGACTAAAAGATTAATAAAGAGGGAGAAATTGGAGAATGAGAGAAAACTAGCAAGAAATATAAAAACAGACAATATAAAAGCTTCTGCAAGTATTTGACAAGGAAAATAGTAGCTAAAGTGAGTGTTGATTCCTTAAAGGGTGAGACTGGGGAATTAGTAATGGGAACAAGGAAATGGCAGAGACTTTGAACATGTAATATATTTTGTATTTGGCTTCAAAGCAGAAGATGATAGAAGCATCCCAAGATTAGAAGAAAATCAAGAGGCAAAAGGGAGGGGGGAAATTAAAACAATCACTATCACCAAAGAGGAAGTACTAAGAAAACTAATGAGACTAAAGACTGACAAGTCTCCTTGACCTGATGAATTGCATCTTAGGGTCTTAACAGAAGTGGCTGCAGAGATAATAGATGCATTGGTTGTAATCTTCCAAAATTGGCTAGACTCCAGCGGATTGGAAAACCACAAATGTAACACCATGGTTCAAGAAAGGAGGGAAGCAGAAAGCAGGAAGCTATAGGCTAGTTAACATAACACCTGTAATTGGGAAAATGCTAGAATCCAATATTATGGAGGTGGTTGAAGGACATTTAGAAAATCATATAATATTATCTGGCAGAGTCAACATGGTTTTGTGAAAGGGAAATCATATTTGACAAATTAATAGATTTAGGGTTCTTTGAGGATATAACCAGCCGGATGGATAAAGGGGTATCATTAAATGGCATAAAAGATTACTGAACAAGATAAGAGCTACTGTTGATGTACGTGGCTGAATAATGTTTTCTGCAATTACAGCATTCCTCTTCTTTATGTCATAGACGTTATCATTTGGAAGTTAGAGCAGGGGTGTCCAGAAGTGTATCAAAGTTTTCAGGGTACATCCCCACAAAAGAAAACTTTGAAAATCATCACCTTACATTTGGGGTAATGTATGTGATTGGTGGAGGATTGGCCAACTAACAGGAAACAGAATCAGGATAAATGGATAATTTTCAGGTTGGCAGACTGTAATGAGGGAGTGCCACAGGGATCAGCGCTGAAACCTCAACTATTTACGATCTATATTAATGATTTCAATGATGGGACCGACTGCATTAGCCAAATTTGCAGATGATGCCAAGATAGGGAGGAAAGCAAGTTATGGAGAAGATACAAAGGTAGGTTAAGCGAGTGGGCAAAACATTGCTGGATGGAGTATAATATCGGAAAATGAGAAGTTATCCACATTGGCAGGAAGAATAGAAAAACAGAATATTATTTAAATGGAGAAAGATTGCAGAATGGTGCAGTACAGAGGGATCTGGATGTCCTTGTACGTGAATCACAAAGAGTTAACGTGCAGGTACAGCAAATAATTAGGAAGGCAAATGGATGTTGCCTTTATTATAAGGGGGCTGGAGTATAAAAGTAAGGAAGTCTTTCTATAACTGTACAGCGCGTTGGTGAGACCGCACCTAGACTACTGTGTATAGTTTTGGTCTCCTTATTTATGGAAGGATATATTTGCATTGGAAGCAATGTTCATTTGGCTGATTCCTGGGATGATGGGGTTGTGGAGATGTTGAGCAGATTGGGCTTATACTCATGTGTTTTTGAGAGGTGATCTTATTGACACATATAAGATTCTGAGGGGACTTGGCAGGACGGATGCTGAGAGGATGTTTCCCCTCATGGGGGAATGTAGAACTAGGGGTTTAAAAATAAGAGGTCTCCCATTTAAGATGGTGATGAGAAGGGATTTCTTCTCTGAGGGTTGTTGGCCTTTGGAATTCTCTTTTCCAGAGAGCAGTAGAGGCTGGGTCATTGAATTCTTTCAAGGCTGAGTTAGGCAGATTTTTGATCGTGGGCAATGAGGGGCAGGCAGGAAAGGGGCGTAAAAGCCACAATCAGATAAGCCATGAGGGAGAATTTCCTTCCCGTCAAGGGGGGGCTGGGTGAGAGCGGGCAAGGCAGGCGCGCAGCCAATTGCCACCCACGATCGGCTGCCCACCGCCATTTTACGTGGGCGGGCCAATTAAGGCCTGCCCAGCGTGACGTGCACCCGGAGGTGCTCCATGTACGGGCGAGGGGGGGTGCTGGTGGGATGAGTCAGGGCCTGCGCTCTTTCACACATGCACGTGAAAGAGTGCAGAAATCTCCCTGAGGCACAAAGCTGCCTCAGGGAAGATTAGTTTGATTTTTTAAAAATTTAAATAAAGAAAAATTTTTTCAAGACATGTGCCCTCATGTGACAGTGTCACATAAGCTGGGACATGTCTATGAATTTTATTAAAAATTTTTATTGAAGTTGAAAAACCTTCATGAAACCTCATCCCGCCCGTGGATGAGGCTTCATGATAAATGCAAAGGCCGCCTGGGCTCTTCGCCTGCCCCCCCGCCAACCTTAAGGTTGGACGGGCAGCTCAGTTAATTATTTAAATTCATTTTTAAATGGACTTAATAGGCCTTTGACAGTTCGGGCGTGCAGCCGACTCTGGCGCGTGCCCGCCAAATTGAAGATCTGAGTGACGTGCGATGACACCAGGACACAGGCCGGACCTCACCGCGTCTCATTTTACGCGTTGGCGAGTGGGGCCCCGCCCATTCTGGCCATGTTCTCACTGAATGGCGGAGCAGGCCCACTGAGCTGAATGGCCTACTCCTCCCCCTATGTTTTATGATCTGGTGACATCCAGTTGTTATTCCCCTTTCTATTGACACCTTTACCACAAGTTGATTTCTGCTGGTAAAGCACTTCAGACAAGACACCACAATGAGTGCGCATTTTCTTCCACTTTTCTCCTGTTCTGAGTCCTTCAAAGTCATGTACAATTTAGTGTGTATGTCACGCCCTGGTTAGATTTATAATGTAAGGTGATGATTTTCAAAGTTTTTTTTTTGTGGGGAAGTACCCTGAAAACTTCGACACAATTCAGGAAACCCCTGCTCTAACTTCCGAATGATAATTTCTACCACATGAAGAGGAAAGTTGTAATCGCAGAAAACATTCTTCGGTGACGTACATCAACAATAGAAACTCACATTTATATAGCGCCTTTAATCTAACGGGCAGAATATTGCGTTCGTCGGGCGGGTGTGCACCCAACCCGAACGAGCGTAAAATGATGTGCGATGACGTCGGGCGAGCGTCCCAGTTTCAGCGCGCGCTCGCTTGATATTTCGGATGGTGGGCACACGCGGGAGTCAGCAGCGTGCCAGCCGACAATTAAGCGGCCTGTTAAGGCCCTTAATGAAGTAATTTATTCAAATTTTTCGCTGCCTGTCCGACTGTTCAGTTGGCGGGCAGGCAAAAAGGCCAAGCGGCGTTTGCAATTTTGGTGAAACCTCATCCACGGGCGGGATGAGATTTTGACCCGTGATTAAAAGAAAACCTTTTTGCACTCACCTCTAACATGTCCCTGCTCGTGTGACAGAGTCACATGAGGGGATATGTTTTTAAAACATTTTTAATATCTTTATTTTTTTAATTGGAAAATCTTCAGCTCCCTGAGGCTGCTCTGTGCCTCGGGGAGCTTTTAATGTGCACAACCATGCGCACGCGCAAACTTCTGCCCCCACCCTGGCAGCGCTGAGCGCTGCAGCGCATGTTTCACGCTGACTGGCCGTTAATTGGCCAGCCAGAGTGAAATCGCTGTCGGCTTCCTGAGTGCTCCCAGGCCCACCCACCGAGCCCACCTGACCACTGGAAAATGAAACTTCCCAAGGCATTTCAAAAGAGCCTTATCAAATAAAAGCTTAGGATAGGCGACCAAAGGTTTGGTTAAAGATGTAGGTTTAAAGAGAGTCTTAAAGGAAGATTGAGAAGTAGAGAGGCAAAGAGGCTCCAGAGCTTAGGGGCCAAGCAACTGAAGGCACGCTCACCAATGGTTGAGTGATTAAAATTGGGGATGCGCAAGAGGCCAGGATTAGAGGAGTGCAGATATCTCAAAGCGTTGTCGGACTGGAGGAGATTACAGAGATAGGCAGGGCGTGGCTATGAAAGGATTTGAAAGCAAGCATGAGAGTTTTAAAATCGAGGCATTGCTTAGCCGGGAGCCAGTGTAGGTCAGTTGAATGGGACTCGTTGTGAGTTAGGATAGGATCAACAGAGTTTCAGATGAGTTGAAATTTCTGTTAATCAACAGAATTAATGTGGCAATAAATCAATAAGCACCAAAAAGCAGAAAGAATATGGGTCCTGAAACTTTATGGACTTTTCAATTCCATTGCCAAAATGTTAGGGGGAGACCTGCACAACTCATTATGCATAGTATAAATGGACATACTGCTGAGCATTGGAATCCCCACTTTCACCTTTTTCCGGGAGTCTGGCTTGAATTGCTTAGTAAGTTTAGTGCTCAACTTAGGGTTGGAAGGTCTTTTGTTTGAATCCTGGAAGAGTTAACTCCTACATGCATTATCTTAAAGTATGTGAAGCTAAAAATAAGAAACTTACCACATTCTTACTGTGCTTCTTGACTGTTTGGTATTAGGGATCAACGCTACACCCAGTCCACAATTTATTTCCTAACATGACTCTATGGACAAGCACTACTAATCTACCCATTGCTCAGCCAGAACATTCAAAGGTTCTCAATTTCTCATTCCATGAATCCAATATGAAGTATCTTATTTCGTGTTGTCTCCTTTGGTGGTGAAATAACCAAACTGAAAGAACTGACTAAAACTGGGCATCAAAGGCCCAGACAGCAAGGGGAGTTCCTTGGAGTTCCTAATCAGGTAATTATAATCACAGGACAAGACTGAACTATTCTATTCTATTCAGAGTGTTGCTTATTAATAGACTGCATCTGGTCAAGGTCCCTGAAACCCCAAAGTCCCAGCTTGAAAGAGGGTGAACCTTTGATTCTCAGAATCCAGACTGTTGGTACACTGACCCTGTATCCATTTTGAAGGATTTGGTTGAATGCAACACAAAGAATTCAGACTTCTCCTCCTCGGGCTGGTAGATTTTTTTTTGACAAGACTTCCCAGGTTCAGTTATTCAACTCCTTGAGGCTGGAAAGGACCAGCATCTTTGACACAGGGCTGACCTTGAGAGTTTTAGCCTATAACTTTCATCTGGAGGTTATCTTGCATATATGGCTGTATGCCAACAGCTCATTTGGAGAAGATTGTAAGATTTGGTGGAGCAAGGCAAAGGTTGAGAACCTGCAGCGGAAGCTTTAAAGGTGATTAGCTTTTCATCTGCCTCATTGCATTGAACATAATGGCCTCTGCAAAATAGCTGCCCAAGGCTGATACACTATTTGGTTTGACCACCAGGAAATCACTGGGAATCTCCATTGAAAGTAGGTGGCTGTTCAGCTCCAGGGTAAAGGACATTTTTGCTCAGTAGAAAAAAAACCACAATCGATCTTGGGTACTTTCTTGGACCTGCAGAGTTCTTAGTGAGGTGACCAAAAGGAAAAATGAGTTCTTTTCAGTCCAAAAATTGTACAAGCTTTCTCCAGGAAAGAAAGTAGGATCAGAAGCTGATTCACAGGAGTGATTGAAGTTGGATTTACAATTCTAGTGGTTCGTCCTTTTAAATAAATATAGTTTTTTTTATTGTACTTTTATGCTTGTTGAGGTAAGGATCATCGCCATTGCGATAATGCTCTCTTTTGGTTCCCAGAGTCGACATCAAATGCTCCCAGTTTAGCAGAAGGAATCTATTTCTGGTCTTTCATATCAGTTCGGTCCTCTCCGCAACATCATAATAGCGCCTCTCACTCTGCCAGTGTGATTTTTTTTTTATGTTCCATACGAACTGTTCAATGATCTATTAAATTTAATATTGAGGAAATATTAAATTTAATGCCAGCTTATGTCAAATTGAAGATAGTTTTATATTGAGTTGACTTGGGACCACCAAACATATCTTATATAAGGCATTAACAGTGAGCATAGAAAGCAAGCTCTACTCTGTCTGTGCTAGATTTGAATCTTTCACATTTTTCAATATGCTATATTTTCAGTAAAATTAATCAGTAGATGACTCCAGGGGCTCACTCTGAGAGGGAGCACGATTGTGTTAAATTGCTCAGAGAGAGGATGAAGAGCATTAAATGAAGGGTCAAGTTTCATTTGAAGGACAGTGCAAGATGGTAGGTTTAGATAATGTTTTTTATACTTACCTCCGTGACTAGAGGATGTAATGCAGGATCTTATACTTAACCAGGATGTTTGACTATTGTAAACTATGGTTGAGAAGGTCACAATGCTGATGTCGCACATTGCAAGGCAGCAGCTAGATCACTTGGAAAAGTTCCAGTTTCTTATCTGAAGGAGAAGTCTGTAAGAATTGGTCCATTCCAGATGCTGCAGGCCATTGTATCTGCATCTAAGCGACTGAAGCTGCTTCACTGATCGTGGGCAGAATTTTCAGGTTGGCGGGCGGGCGGGACCAGTGGGCCCGGGATTGACCGGGAAACGGGCCGCCGCCTCCGATTGGCCCACGACCGTGATTTCACGCTGGTGGGCCAATGAAGGCCCACCCATCGTGAAACGTGGCCCCCCCAATGAGGTTGCGAAGTGGCCGGCTGGGGGAGGGGCCTGTCGGCCGCCGGGTCCAATAGCGACACGGCAGCTGGTCTAAAAAGGAAGCCCCTTGAAGGCTGCCATGGAAGATCGCATCTTCTGCGATTTAAACAGTAAAGTGATGGAATCAAGTGTGGCTGGAGACGCCAGGTGAGAGGGCAGGCCAGGTGGCCACTCGGCCCACCTGCTTTTTGGATGAGTGCCCCACTGTGCTCCTGGAGGACCTGGCTGCCAGGAAAGACCCAGAGATGGAAGGAGGAGGCCACCGCACCTCACGAAGAAAGCATGGGAGGAGGTGGCAGCACAGGTCAGCAGCCATGACGTGGTGCGGCGCACATGGGTGCAGTGCCGGAAGAGGTTCAAAGACCTGATGCGCTCAGGAAGGGTGGGTATTGTGTTGGCATGGGTCAGTGTGTTGAAGTGTTAAGGGCTGGTCGCCCCCCCGTGGAGCTCAGGGGTGCTAGAGTCTGAGTGCCGACTGTCAATGACGCCGGAACTGGCCAAGCGGGTGAGCCCTGGTGGCTTGGACTGAGTGCCTTGCAGCTCGAGGGCCACAACCCGGATGTGCCCTGCGCTGCGTTCCTCAGGTGGGGTTGGCCGGGCTGCAATGGCGCTGCAGGTAGAGAGTGGCCTAATCAATGCTCCTCTGTCAGTTCAGGAGAAGACAAGCCATAACCATTTGGAGAGGTCACAGCCAGGCAGAAACCTGCCCAGCCTGCTGCTGCTGACCATATTTGAGCAGGGCACGCTTGAGCTGGAGAGTCGACATGCTCCCATGCAACATAGATTCAAGATAAGTGGCAGAAGGTGTAGGGGGGACATGAGGAAGAACTTTTTTATGCGGAGGGCAGTGGGTCTCTGGAATTTGCTGCCCAAGTTGGTGGTAGAGGCAGAAACTCTAAACCTTTTTAAAAAGTACCTGGACCTGCACCTAAAGTGCTGTAAGCTGCAGGGCTATGGGCCGGGTGCAGGAAGGTGGGATTAGAAAGGGCAGCTGGGTGTCCTCGGGCTGGCATGGACAAGATGGGCCGAATGGCCTCCTTCTGTGCTGTAACTTTTCTATGGTTCTAACTGGGCATAGACAGGAAGGGATGTCAGACAAAGGTAAGAATGCAGTGCATAGAGGTGAGAGTTTTAGATTGTGCAACCATTCTGCTGTTATCTCTTCATTGATGGGAGCCTCAAACTTGGAGTCCCCAATGATCACTGAAAGATGATGGCACCGTGATGCAGATCTCCATTGTCTCACCAGGGTGCCTGGCATGCACAGTGACAGTGTGATGACTTTAACTAATGATATGTTCTTGTTCTCCCTTAGTTTTGCCAGCAGGCACTTATTCCCAGGACCCCAAAGAGACACCCCTGATGCCAGAGGACCACCAGGTTTCATCTGCACCTGCGTCACACCCACACACTGAACCAGGCACCAGCGCAGATACCAGCACCTCGGTGGGCTTTAGATCATCGGCTACATTGTCGGTGCACATTGGTGAGGGCACTTCACACTAGCTTGAGGTGCAGGCGGAAGTAGAGAGTGCCCAGGATGCCAGCAATTGGGAGGACTGCTGGGGACCAGGACGATGTTGGGTTGAAGGCAGATGATGAGCCTCTGGAGTTGTCCATTAGTGGCGGATGCTGGACATCCAGCGGGATGCGCAGGATGATCTGGCGGAGATTCATGAGGGTCTGGGTGCCATAGTCCCCATTGTGGAGGAACCCATGCAGAGCAGGCACGCTGCCCCCTCCATTGAGACAGTTGCAACTCTCATGGAGAGGCAGCTCCAGGAACAGGACCAGGGGTACCTGGGGTTGCGCTCGGACCTGTAAGCCCTCACAGAGGCACTGACCTCAGGTAGTAAGTGCCAGTGTGGGAGATAGGTGAGGCACCCAGTATCCCAGCTAGGCGCCTGTTCATCCACGGTGAGCAGGGAGGTCCAGAGTGACCTCATGTTAGTGCACAAGCTGCGTATCATATCTGCGGGCTCCTCTCTGGGAACTCTGGATGATGGCAGCAGCCCCTCCGCCAGTGACCATGGCTCCTATTATTATGTTGCTCTGCCTCTGTTCTTAGGTGGTGGAGAGGTGTCAGAAGCCACCTTTTTAACGATAGCCCCTGTCACCCAGCAGCCATCCCTCCAGTCAGGCTGAAGCACTGAATACCCTTGGCACCTGGGTGTATCTCAGGATATAAGCATCTTGAAAGCTGCCTGGGTACCTTGCACAGACTTGTAGAATCTGCATCCTGTGATCACACACTATCTGCACGTTCATGGAGTGGAAGCCCTTCCTGTTGACGAAGGCACCGGGCTCACCTGCTGGCGCCTTGATGGCCACATGTGTACAGTCTATAGCACCCTGGACACGGGGGAAGCCAGTAATGGCCGCGAAGCCTCTGGTTTGCTCAGTCTGGTTGGCCTAATCCATACAGAAATGAATAAAAGTCAATACCCACCTGAACAGAGCTTCTGTCACCAGCTTGATGCAACTGTGGACAGCTGATTTGGAGACTCCACACAGATCCCCCACTGAGCCCTGGAAAGAGCCAGAGGCATAGAAGTTGAGGGCCACTGTGACCTTCAGAGCCACTGGCATGGGGTGTCCACCCAGACAGTCAGAGCTGATCTCAGGCCCGATCATCTGACAAATGGAGATCACTGTCTCCCATGAGAGGTGGAGCCTCCTTCAGCACTGCACCTCAAACATATTGCGGTAGCTGCATCACTGCCTGTAAACCCTGGCTGCGGGACAGTGACGTCTCCTGTGGCTCCTAATGCTTTGGACTACCTGCTGCACCCCTTGTGCCTGCGCCTCTCCTCCTGCAGGTCCCTCCCCTGGAAGCAGCATTGGGACACCTGGCCTCCTCGCCTTTTCTGCCCCTCTCTTCCTGCTCAAAGGAGGTGTTACTAGTGGAGACCAAAATCCCCATTACCAGGGTAAGGGAAGGCTGTCTGATACCTGAAAGGGTCCACACAGTCTGAATTCTCCGGGGCCCTTGCAGACAGCAAGGAGCCCTGAAACAAAGCCTGGAAAATGCTAAGAATGAAGCCCAGAACTGAGATGAAGTTGACAAGTACCAATACGCAACCTGCAGCAAGTTATCTCCTAAACTCCTCACTACTCCCAATGGCAATGCTGCTGACCCTTCTTATCCTGCCCTTGGATGAGGGCTTTGCAAAATGTGAGCCGCCCGCCTGCCTGTTTTCCCCTGTGACGGGTGTGAAATCACACAGGCAGCGTGAAATCTTGGTCGATTGCCTTTTTAATGGCCTGAACTGGCCTTTTAATTGATGGCGGGCACGGCTCAGAAACCCCATGCGCGCGCCTGCTGACCGAATTATCGCCCACCCACCCGATGTTTCCACGGCAATGCCTCGGTCATTGTGGGGAAAGCAGCACTGGGGTGGTGAAACCTAAAACGTTGTACAAATAGCAGTGAAATGGTGGAAACTTAAAATCTGAGGGAAATGTAAATGGATTAACAGAAATGATAATACTGTGCTGAATATAGTAGCAAAATACTGCGGACGCTGGAAATGCTCAGCAGATCAGGCAGCATCTGTGGAGAGAGAGGTAGAGCTCAAACTAAAACAGAAAATGCTGGAAAAACTCAGCAGGTCTAGCAGCATGTGGAGCGAGGAACAGAGTTAATATTTCGAGCCCATATGACTCTTCAGCGCTAAAGAGAAGTGGAAATGCGATGAAATTTATACTGTTTAAGGGGGGGTAGAGCAGGTGAAGCTGGATAGAGGCCAGCGATAGGTGGGGACAAAGGAGAGATTGACAAAGATGTCATGAACTGAAGGACAAAGGGAGTGTTAATGCTAGTGGTAAGGGCTAAAAAAGGTGCTGATAAAGGTCAGAAAGCAGAATGTGATAATAGCAGAACAAGGGTCAGCACTCTGTGAAAGAACAACATGGAACAAGTAGCCAATGGGTCAGACAGAGTCGAAACGTTGACTCTGTTTCTCTCCCCACAGTTGCTGCCAGACCTGCTGAGTTTTTCCAGCATTTTATGTTTTTGTTTCAGATTTCCAGCATCCGCAGTATTTTGCTTTTATCTTCAAGAAATAGAGCGAATAGACTGGATTTTATGCTCCCCCGCTGGTGAGTTTGAAGGCGGGGGCACCGAAAATCTAAAGGGTGGCCTTCCCGCTGCCTACCCACACACTATTGACCTGTCTGAGGTTTATGGAGAGGCAGGGGAGATGTCAGGCAGCCTGCCCATGGGGCTATTGAGACCCTTAAGTGGCCAATTAATGGCCACTATGAGGGTCTCATCCTGCCACTGGCAATATATTACCCACGGCAGGAGGAGGCCCACATCATGCAGGAAGCCTGGCAGCTTTATTTGCACAGGCTGGTGTTCAGCAAGTGGATAGGAACCTCCTTTGCCAGTCCCTGTGCTCATTGGAGGCTTCAACCACAAGATCATCCTACCCCCTTTAAACTGCACCCACCCCCCCTCCCCCATCATCCCCCCACCCCCATCACACCCCCACCCCCACCACTGCAGCCTCTTGAACTCAACTAACAACTTGATCCTGGACTTACCTGGGCTACTTGGCGTGGTGGGACTGCCTGTAGTCCTAGAAATGGCCACAATTACTTGCTGGTGCTGCCAGGACTTGGCCGGCAGCTCTCTAGGGCAGGACTTGGTCCCTAGGAAAGGGCAGAAGTCTCACCTTAAAGCAATTAACGCTGTTCCTAGTGGCAAATTGCTGCAGGGAAGCCATCGGGGTCGTGGGTGGGCTCCGCCCCAACGTTTTAGCCGGGGGGCAGGAACCACGGGGCCCCGTAAAATCCAGCCCAGTGGTGCAGGTCACTGACCTTTCATCGGAACCTAAATGAAGAAGATAAAGTTTCACTAGAAGGACCTTGAAATGATAATAATGATTAACTGACCACCTGTGGCATTGCTCATGCTAATCTCGATTGTAACACTGTTTTATGAGGATTGTTGTACCACACGAAGGTAGAGTTTCTGCTGAGAACCACTTGCCTGAGATCTGACAAACCCGGCGCAGAAGTTCGAGGAATTTCAAGAGCAGACTATGCCCAGTGCAAAACGATCTTTTGTGCTGCTTTAAAGAATGTTGCACGGCCCAGACAGAACAAAAGAGCATAACAGGTTTCTGCCAATCGCATACATTGGCTGCACTTCGTGGTGGCTCTTAAACAATGGGCCGAATTTTATGGTCACTTCGTGGCGGGGGTGGGGCTGTAAAATGCAGCGAGCCATTCAAAACTCCATTGACTCCAATGGGACTGTAAAATCCCACCGGCATAGAATTCCACCCTATGTTTTTCGACACCAGAGCACTCGTGGGCCCATTTTGAAGGGTCTTTAAATCCTGAAAAACACTTACTGAGAAACTGACTGGAAACACCAATGACACTAGTCAATAGTTCCGCACAGTATTTCAAAGTAATTTAAAATCAGCTTATTCACAGGCCTATTTTAAAATGCTTATTTATTGTGACTCACCTATTTTCGGCTACATTATAAACCCACACCAGGTATAATATAATATATTATATTACTAAAATAACACACTAAAATATATCAATGAACGTTGTTTAAAGGAAGGAGAAAAAAACTGAACAATTGCAATCTCAAACAGTGACCGACTGCGCTGGTTCACAGAAGATTTTATGTTTGTAATTATGCAAATGAATTTGAGTGGAAACTTCACTGTCACTTCACTCTGGAAAACCAGAGCAATTTTGAGTGCAATTGGCGCCTGGCATGTCAATTGTGGTTAAAGTGGAAACTCTACTCCACACCTGGGGCTGGGTTTTACAGGGCACCTTGGTCATTCCCCACCACCCCCACCCCCACCCCCCTCACCGCTGCCCCCACAACCCGGCTAAAATGTTGGGAGAACACATGCATGATCATGACGGCTGCCCCACAGCACTTTAATGCTGGAAATAGCGTTACTTGCTTTAAAGTTAGACTGCTGCCCCTTTCTGGGGAGGAAGTCCTGACTTAGAGAGCTGCTGGCCAATCGCAGGCCTTTAGCTCTGTCAGCCCAGCAACAACGGCCAGGTACATTGGCCACCTCTGGGACTACACCGTGGAGCCCGTGTCAGGTCAGCTTCAGGAGTCTCAGTGAGGGGGGGTCAGGAGGGTGTTGTCGGCTGGGTTCAAGATGCCGGGGATGAGCTTTAAAGGGTGGGGTGACTTTGGGGGGAGTGGGGGCTGCTCTGATGGACCCAGTGAATCTACACAGGATTTCCCCCCTCCCCACCCCCTTGCCCTACACCAGCCCATGCAGCTAAAGCCGCAGGTTCCCCATATGCTGTGGGCCTATGGGTAATATACCCGGCAGGTGGGATAAGACCCTTATGTGGCCATTAATTAGTTACTTAAGGGCTTCAATGGATCCAAGGGTGGGCGGGCAGCTTGACTCTTCCACACCCCATGTAAAATTTTAGGCGGATGGGTAGGCAGCGGGAAGACTACCCAGTAGATTTTATGCGTTACCCCTGCCTTCAAACTTGCCAGCAGTGGAGTGTAGCATTCACGCCCGAGTCTTCTATTCTGCTGCTATTGTTCAGGGACTGTAGTGAAGCTGACCTATAACTTTAAGGTCACGAAGTCTAATTGTTATAATTAAGCCTAGGGCAGAAATTTTCACTGAGTGGGTGGGCGCTCGAGCATAAAATAGCGTGTGATGACTTTGGGTGAGCGTCTAGAGGTCATCACTCCCCTTGCGCGATATTTCGGTTGGCGGGCGGGGAAGTTGGAGCTGCTGGGTGCTGAGGGCTATCCACCGAAAAGGTGGCGTAAGACGCCTCTCCACCACCCAAGAGCAGAGGCAGAGCAGCATTATAATAGGAGTCATGCCTCCACAAGGGTGGTGATAGAGAGGACCGCAGGCCTTCTGAATATGCGTTTCCAATGCCTGGACCGTTCAGGGGGTGCACTACAATACCCCCCAGAGAGGGTGTCACTGATAGTGGTTGCATGCTGCGCTCTCCACAATCTGGCACTGGCAACTGGGGGCACACTGGAGGAAGAGGATCTTGACACAGCTGCACAGGCCACAGAGGATGAATCCGGTAGTGAGTCAGAAGAGGAGTATGGTGAGGAGATTGCTGAGGGTGTGGAGGAAACCTCGGTAACCTCCAGGGAGGGAGGGAGGCCTTGATCTAACGCTTCTTCAGCTTGGCTAACAAAGATCTGCTTCCACCTCATACCAGGGCTGCTGCCTCCATCCCAATGTCTGAAATGACCCTTTCATTTGTGCCCAAAGTCCATTCAGTGCCTGTGCAATAAAGTATTGCACCACTCACATCCAGCATTACAGACTGGCGTACCCCACACCAGAAAGAAGAAAAGTGAAGAATACTCAGACCATCAGAACCAAAGCAAATTTAATGTTATTGTCACATTGATAGCATAATGACATTACCATTACTGGTTTCGATGTCCACACCAGCAGACATATAAACCAAACATGAATGAACAGAAAATCACCTGTGAACTGTCCATCTTGTGCTCATGGTGCCTTTAACTTACGTTTGTGAGTGCTACACCATGGTGCCCACCTCTCCCCACCTCCCCTCGCTGGCACCAGCATTGGAGACAGCTTGCTGACCCTGCTGTCTTAGCAGTCATCCTCTGGCCATTGGAGCTTGTGCTGGCCCCGCCTGGGAGGGAGCAGCCAGTGCCACAGCTGGCATCTCCCCAGTCATCAAAACCTCATTGGATGCCAAGGTCACTGGTTGAGGGGCAGAGGAGCTGCTGCCATCATCCAGAGCGCCCTGAGAGGAGTCCGCAGAGACGACAAGCAGCTTGTACGCCAACGTGAGGTCGCTTTGTACCTCCCTGTTCACCACTGATAGACAGGCTCCTAGCTGGGATACTGGGTACCTCATCCACCTCCCACACTGGCACTGACCACATGAGGTATTCTGCAGCTCTCAATGGAGGAGGCAGTGGGCTCGGCCATGGGGGTCAACTCAGTGCTCACGCTCCGCATGGACTCCTCCATAATGGAGACCATGGCATGTAGAGCCTCATGGATCTCCGTGAGGTACTCCCTCCCCTCCCACTGGACATCCAGCATCTGCCGCCTAATGGACGACTCCAAAGGTTCATCATCTGCCTTTGGCTGAGCATTGTCCTGATCCCCAGCACTGCTGGTGCCCTGGGCACTCTCTGCCTCTGCTTGCACCTCAAGCGAGTGTGAAATGCCTTCACCAATGTGCACAGACATTCTAGCCACCGATCTAATGCCCACCGAGGTGCTGGTACCTGCACTGGTGCCTGGTTCAGAGAGCGGGTGTGACACAGGTGCAAATAAAGCCTGGTGGTCCTCGGTGTTAGGGGTCCAGAGAGCGAGTGCGTGCTGGTGAATCTAAGAGGGAGAACGAGGACATGTCATGAGTTAACGTCATCTCTCTGTCACTGTGTGTACCAGGCACCCTGGTGAGACAATGGAGATCTGCATCATGGTGCCATCGTCTTCCAATGATCAATGGGACTCCAGGTTTGAGGCTCCCATCAATGAAGAGACTACAGCAGAATGGTTGCACAATCTGAAACTCTCACCTCTGTGCACTGCACCCTTACCTTCGCCTGGTACCTCCGCCTCTCCACGACCGTTTGCACATGGAGCTCTCCAGCTCAAGGGTGTCCTGCTCAAGCCTGGTCAGGACTAGCAGGTTGGGTGGGACCTCCGCCTGTACGTGACCTCTCCAATTGGCTGTGGCTCGTCTTCTCCTGAAAGGACAGAACAGCATTGATGAGTCCACTCTCTACCTGCAGCGCCATTGCAGCCTGGCAAACCCCAGCTGTGGAACACCTCGCAGGGCACATCTGAGTCGTGGCCCTCGAGCTGCAAGGCACTCAGTCCAAGTGGCTAGAAGTCACCCCCTTGGCCAGCTCTGGCATCACTGACAGTTGGCACTCAGACCCGAGCACCCCTGAGGTCCACAGCAGGGGGTGGGGGTGGGGGGAACACGGCCACATCTGCACACTGACCTATACCAACATGGTACTCACCGTTCCTGAGTGCAGCAGGGTCATTGAACCTCTCCTGGTGCTGCCACTACATCATGGCTGCCCACCAGCACTGCCACTTCCACCCATGCCCTCTTTGTGAGGTGTGGTGGCCTCCTCCTCCCATCTCTGGGGACAGGTGTCCCTCCTGGCAGCCACTTCCTCCGGGAGGACCGCGAGGCACTCATCCGAAAAGCGGAGGAGGGGGGCCAAGGTCCCACCCGACCTGCTCTCCCACTTGTGGTGTCCAGCCTCATTTGACTCCATTGCTTGAATTTTGACAGTGCAGAGGAGACGTTCTTCCATGGCAGCCGACAGGGGCTGCCCGTGCCCTTTTTAAACCGGCTACCAGGTCGCCATTGGATCCAGCGGCCGACAGGCCCCCCACCCCCATTAGGTCCTTCCTGACCAATGGGGAGCCACCTTTCACGCTGGGCGGGCCTAATTAGACTGCCAGTGTGAAATCACGGTCGGGAGCCAATCACAGGCAGCAGCCCGTTTCCCAGCCAATCCCGGGCCAGCCGACTGCGCCCACCCACTGCCCCGAGTCTGAGATTTATCAATACTTGGTGGGAGAAGTTTAGAATGTAAATCTGAGGCTCTACATCAGAAAAGAATAAACTAAATTTCAGAATAATTGCCTTTATAACTTAGTCTCCTTTTCAATACTGTTACATTTTAAGAAGTGTCTCACAGGTACTGTCAAAACTTTAGACAGATAAGCATCAGTTAGTTGAAAGCTCAATTATTATACTCTGATTTAATTCAAGTGCAGCAGAACAAGTGCCAGCAATGATGAGCAGTAGGCAACTTAGTCCATAGGGACCTTCCCCAGAACATGAAGTTACAATTAGAAAGTGCCCTCAATCAAATGTCTATGAAAAGAAATCTATCATTGGCTACAGACAGAATAGCACTTACCTGTGATGCTGACTGCACTCATCATCTAGGCTTACACATGCAGAATGGCCACTTGAGCAGGGATGTGAACTATACCCATTGACAGTAAACACCTTCAGGAGAGAAAGGAAGACTTGCATTTATAAACATGTTCTTATCATTCTCAAGTTCACAATTTTTTTTGTCTGAATTTGAATTTGGCTATGTCTGAGGAGACGAAACCAACACCCAGGAAGGCCAGCAAGAAAATTGTCAGTAAAATCACAGCACAAGGACAGCCAGACCTGGAGTAAGTGGAGGAAGGAGAGTTGCTTGACTGACATGTACAAAATGATAAACAGGTTCATCCCGCCGTCAGCATCTCCTCCAAGGCCTTAAGCATCATGAGCACAGTTGTGAACGATATTTGAGCGCATTGGCCCATTACAACAAGCACTCGGCCACTAGCTGCCAGAAGATCCAGATCTCAGTGTGCCTGCTGCTGCCTGGGAAGGTGGCCAAGCACAACGCGCACCATGGAAGAGACAAAGGCCCTGACCTAGTACACCAGCTCTAAATAAAATTTCACCATGCAATGAAAACACGAAACATGTTCACAGGAAGTCCCGATGGGTTTTGCAATCAGTGAATTACTTTTTGAAGTGTTGTTAAGTAGACAAATGTGGAAGCTCACTTCCACGATGTGATGGGATCTTTTATATCTATCTGAATAGGCAGTTGGGACCTTCATTTAACATTTCAACTGAGCAACGGCACAATGGTAGTTCTGCATTGGATTGCCAGAGCCTGAATCTTGTGCTTAGGTCCTTAATGGGGTTGGAACCCAATGACTCAAGAAGTGAGTATGTTTCCACTGAGTCAAGCTGGGAAAGAAACTGGGTGAAAGAAACCAAACTCATTTACAATGTTAAGCAATATATTCATTTTGTTTGGTTACGATATGTGAATAGTATTTCTCAATCTATTAGTTCTGAGTTTTGATGAGAAGCCCTGAATCACAAATGTATATTCGTAGTACTTTTGTTCAGCCATGTCATTTCCATGAATCTTTGTGGAAATGATTGCTTAATCTATAAAGACTGAGATCAATTATCAAATACACATCCATTAGTACAAAATGAATTAGAAATATTTGGCATGCTTGCCTAAAATATAACGAGAACATGTGCACAATCATTGCAATTGCTGCCTGTACCATTATAGATTTGTTGTAAGATATGTTACTGTAGTGTTGTTAATATTCAAAACTCAACGTGGCTTGCATTCTGTTGTGCTTTTTTAGAAGCCGAGTCACTATGTCACACACATATGAATATCAATATATTAAAATGGTTAAATGTTTTTGAAACATTTCATTAACATCTGATAGTAAATGCCTTCTATTTATTTAGTATTGCTTTCTAACCCCTCACATTTTTGATTTGGTCATCAAACTGATTTAAGAATGGTTATTGATCTTAACACGTTAGGCTGTTTATTAGAGTTCATTAGACTGACATTATTCTGGACATCAGATGGCTGGAAACAACAACAAAGCAGTTCTCTAATTAAAAGATTCAGATCATGTCTTAAACCATGAGGATGATGTTCTGCTGCCTGTATCTTGACTTGCACCAAGTCCTGTTCACTTATCACCGCCCTGTTTGCTGACCTACATTAGTTCACAGTGCAGCAAAACCTCACTTTTTAAATTCTCATTCTTGTTTTCAAAACTCTCCAAGACCTTGCCCCTTCTTACCTCTGTAACCTCTTCCAGTCCTCTGAGATCTCTATGCTTTTCCAATTCTGGCATCTTGCACATTCCCAATTTAAATGAATCCACTATTAATGGCCATGCCTTTGGCTGCCAAAGCTCTGTGACTCCCTCCATAAATCTCCCAACCTCTCTACTGCTCCTTACTCCTCATTGGCCCTTAAAACCTATCTCTTTATAATCAAGCTTTACTTCATCTGTCCTAATATCTCCTGCTGTGGCTTGGTGTCAGATTTTATTTGACGATGCTCCAGTGAAGTGTCTTGGGATATTTTACTATGTTAAAGGCACTTTATAATTACAATTTGCTGTTTCCTTTGTTTGTAAGGTCCCCTGTTTACTAAGACCATATTGCTGCCTGGAATTCACTCTGTAACATCAATCTATCTACATAGAAACATTGACAAAAACTGGTGGAAATTGTCAGCAGGCCAGGCAGCATCTGTGGAGAGAGAAACTGAGGCAATTTTTCAGATCGGTGACGTTTCATCAAAACTGGAAGAAAATTGACTGTCTCCAGTGTTAGGCATATCTTGAATGTTGTCAGTCACTTTTGACTAAGCTTTTTTGTTCCTGGGAACCAAATGGTTTTGGCCGCATGCTTAGTGAAGATGTGAGCATTGAAATAAAGAAAGCAGCGACATTTTCATCCATTCTCTGCGTTCTTTGGATAACTTCTGGGTGCAGCTCCATATGCCCGGGATAAGTGTCTCAACATGTCCCATTCATTCTGCTGTCTGACCCCAGCAAACTTGGTGGGGGAGCCTGCATTTTCCTTGGATGTGCTAAAAGTCTACAGTCTACTCGTTACTGAATGTAACCAAAAGAAAAAGTTGTCTTGAGCAAAGGAATAGCACCAGAGTTTGTTTACCCAGATTCTTGATTTTTGACCTGTTGGTAACACTACTAAAATGCAGAAGATGATAACACAACAGATTGGGTTTGTTATACCTCACTGGTCACTAATGTAATCTATTCTAGGTAGTGGCATTTGTGACAATGAACTCCATCCTGCTCATTTTCTCTGCGTTTTCCAGTTCATGATAGTAAAGCTTTTAACCAGGAATGACTCATTGAATTAAAACCTAAAAATGTTGGGGCAATGGGTATTAACAAGCACTCTGTATGGTTTAACAATATATGCAGACAGGCTTTCATAATATAAAACCATAAAACTTATACATGTATCTACTGTAGTATTTTAGCCGATACTAATGAGATCATTATTATGGTAATGAATCTGTACCATGCTGAGAATGTACTGACATCTGTTAAAACATACTGTACCTCATGACTTGGAAGCATTGTGTTTATTGAGATTGCTACTCTATTGTTGAGCACACACTGGGATCTTGGTGCTGAGTTAGCTCAGTTTGATGTTGAATCTGGAGTAAAAGTGAATCCCGCTTAAAATCAGAGCAATTGGATGTTTGGTCCTTTGCTTATCCTAACTTGGGGCAGAATTTTGCCCTTGGCGTGTGGGATCGGTGGGAGTGGGCGGGGGTGGTCGGGAAGCTGACCGCCGCCCACCATCGGCACTGCACCGTGATTTCTTGCTGGGGGGCCAACTAAGGCCCCGCCCAGCGTGATATGTGAGCGCTGCCCGTGTGGGGAGGGAGTAGGAGTGCGAGTCGGCCAAGCGCAAACTTCACGCGTGTGCACGACTGAGCGCTGCAGAATTCCCCTGAGGCATGGAGTTGCCTCAGGGAGATGAAGAGATATTTTTTTAAAATAATAAATAACATAAAAATGTAATAAAACATGTCCCCTCACGTGACTCGGTCACATGGGCAGGGACATTTTTTAATGAAAATATAAAGTTTTTATTTTATTTTTATTTGCTTTTGGGAACCTCATCCCGTCCGTGGATGAAGTTTCCAAAAAAATGCAAAGGCCGCTTGGTCTTCTCACCTGCTCGCCCACCGTTAAGTTGGACAGGCAGCGAAAAATTTACGTTAATTGCTAACTTTCCCACTGAGCGAATATTTCTGCCCTTGGAAACAGCAAAAAAACACAAGAAATATAATAGAGTAGAATGTGTAATGTACCTTTTACTCCTTTAATTGCTAATCGTTATGTTTGTTTCATTATAATAATTGGCTCATGTATAAAAAGATACCTAATTTGAAAAAAAACTTCTAAAATTCAATATACTTCAGGGTCAAAAATTTACCTCTTCACAGAAACTCACAGTGCAGAAGAGGCCCTTCAGCCCATCGAGTCTGCGCCGACACATGAGAAACACCTGACCTACCTACCCAATCCCATTTACCAGCACTTGGCCCATAGCCTTGAATGTTATGACGTGCCAAGTGCTCATCCAGGTACTTTTTAAAGGAAGTGAGGCAACCCGCCTCCACCACCCTCCCAGGCAGCACATTCCAGACTGTCACCACCCTCTGGGTAAAAAAGCTTTTCCTCACATCCCCCCTAAACCTTCTGCCCCTCACCTTGAACTTGTGTCCCCTCGTGACTGACCCTTCAACTAAGGGGAACAGCTGCTCCCTATCCACCCTGCCCATGACCCTTGTAATCTTGTACACCTCGATCAGGTCGCCCCTCAGTCTTCTCTGCTCCAACGAAAACAACCCAAGTCTATCCAACCTCCCTTCATAACTTAAATATTTCATCCCAGGCAACATCCTGGAGAATCTCCTCTGCACCCCCCTCCAGTGCAATCACATCCTTCCTATAATGTGGCGACCAGAACTGCACACTGTACTCCAGCTGTGGCCTCACCAAGGTTCTATACAACTCCAACATGACCTCCCTACTTTTGTAATCTACGCCTCGATTGATAAAGGCAAGTGTCCCATATGCCTTTTTCACTACCCCACTAACATGCCCCTCCGCCTTCAGAGATCTATGGACACACACACCAAGGTCCCTTTGTTCCTCATTGTAATGCCATTCATTGAATACTTCCTTGTCAAATTACTCCTTCCAAAGTGTATCACCTCACACATTTCAGGGTTAAATTCCATCTGCCACTTATCTGCCCATTTGACCATCCTGTCTATATCTTCCTGTGGCCCAAGACACTCAACCTCATTGTTAACCACCCAGCCAATCTTTGTGTCATCTGCAAACTTACTAATCCTACTCCCCACATAGTCATCTATGTCGTTTAGATAAATGACGATAATAGGGGACTCAGCACAGATCCCTGTGATACGCCACTGGACACTGGCGTCCAGTCACTAAAGCATCCTTCTGTCATCACCCTCTGCCTCCTACAACTAAGCCAATTTTGAATCCACCTTATCAAATTACCTGTATCCCATGTGCATTTGCCTTCTTTATAAGTCTCCCATGTGGGACCTTGTCAAAGGCTTTGCTGAAATCCATATATACTACATCAACTGCACTACCCTCATCTACACACCTGGTCACCTCCTCAAAAAATTCAATCAAATTTGTTAGGCATAACCTCCCTCTGACAAAGCCATGCTGACTATCCCTGATCAAACCTTGCCTCTCCAAGTGGAGATAAATTCTCTCCTTCAGAATTTTCTCCAATAGTTTCCCTACTCACTGGTCTGTAGTTCTCTGGCTTATCTCTACAATCCTTCTTAAATAGCGGAACCACATTAGCTGTTCTCCAGTCCTCTGGCACTTCCCCCGTGGCCAGAGAGGAATTAAAAATTCAGGTCAGAGCCCCTGCGATCTCTTCCCTTGCCTCCCTCAGCAGCCTGGGACACAAATCATCTGGACCTGGAGATTTGTCCACTTTTAAGCCTGCCAACACCTCCAATACCTTGTCACTCCTTATATCAATTTGCTCAAGAACCTCGCAGTGTCTCTCTCCGAGTTTGATACCTTCATCCTCATTCTCTTGGGTGAAGACAGATGTGAAGTATTCATTCGACACTCCAGCGATGTCCTCTTGCTCCACCCATAGATTGGGCTGTACTCTTTCCCTGGTTATCCTCTTCTCATTGATATACTTATAGAATAACTTGGGATTTCCCCTACTTTTACCAGCCAGAGCTTTCTCATATCCCCTCTTTGCTCTCCCAATTGCTTTCTTAAGCTCCACCCTGCACTTTCTGTACTCCACTAATGCCTCTGCTGATTTGCTCCCCTTGTACCTGCTAAAAGCCTCTCTTTTCCTTCTCATCGTAACCTGAATATCTCTGGTCATCCCTGGTTCTCTGGGCTTGTTACTCCTTCCTATCACCCTAGAGGGAACATGTTGAGCCTGTACCCTCCCCATTTCCTCTTTGAACACCCCCCACAGCTCTTCTGTAGATTTCCCCACAAGTAGCTGTTCTCTTGCAAGGGTGGTGCCTGCCCAAACGGAATGGATGTGAAATAGCGCAAGATAACATCAGGCGAGTGTCCCGATGCCATCCCGCATCCGAGCAATCTTCAGGTCATCAGGCACACATGGGTGTCAGAGCCACACCCACCAATAATTAAAGTGCCACTTAAGTCCACTAAAAAGCCAATTGTACTTGATTTTACATTGCCTGCGTAATTTTGCGCTCATCGCACGGGCAAAACGGGCAGGCGGGCAGCCCACTTTTAACGAAACCTCATCCAAGGGTGGGTTTAAGCGGGTCAGCAGCCTTGCCAGCGTGAATAGTGAGTAGTTCAGTAGATAGTTTGCTGCTGGTTGCTTATTTGAACGTGACAGCTTCATCTCTGTTCTGAGCTTCAGTCTTAGCATTTCTAGGTTTCATTACAGGGCTCATTGGTGTCCCCAAGGCCCCTGGAGGATTTTGACCGTGTGGACCCTTCCAGGTATCAGACAGCCTTCCCTTACCCTGGTAATGGGGATTGTGGTCTCCACTGATGGCACCTCCTCTGAAGAGGAAGAGAGGGGCAGAAGGGAGAGGAGGCCAGGTTTCCCTATGCAGCTTCCCAGGGAAGGACCTGTGGGAGGAGAGGCGCAGGCACAAGGGGCGCAGGGCCAGCAGGTAGTCCAAGGTGGAAGGGGCAGCAGAAGACGCCACTATCCTGCTGCCAGGGTTTACAGGCAGCGACGCAGCTACCTCAATATGTCCGAGGTGCAATGCCGAAGGAGGCTCCGCCTCTCCAGGGAGACCATGTCCTCCATTTGTTAGATGATTGGGCCTGAGGTCACCTCCAACTGTGTAGATGGACACCCCATGCCAGTGGCTCTGAAGTTGAAATTACTCAGAGGCCCTCAACTTCTATGCCTCTGGCTCTTTCCAGGGGTCAGTGGGGGATCCGTGTGGAGTCTCCCAATCATCTGTCCACAGTTGCGTCAAGCTGGTGACAGAAGCTCTGCTCAGGTGGGTAATGACATTTATTCATTTCTGTACGGACGAGGCCAGCAAGGCTGAGCGAGCCAGAGGCTTTGCAGCAATTGCTGGCTTCCCCCGCATCCAGAGTGCAATCAACTGTACACATGTGGCCATCAAGGCGCCAGCGGGTGAGCCCGGTGCCTTCATCAACAGGAAGGGCTTCCACTCCATGAACGTGCAGATAGTGTGTGATCACAGGATGCAGATTCTACAAGTCTGTGCAAGGTACCCAGGCAGCTCCCACGACACCTACATCCTCAGACACTCCCAGGTGCCGAGGCTCTTCAGTGCTCCAGCCCGGCTGGATGGATGGCTGCTGGGTGACAAGGGCTATCAGTTGAAAAGGTGGCTTCTGACGCCTCTCCGCCACCCAAGAACATAGGCAGAGCAGCGTTATAATAGAGTCATGTCTGCATAAGGGCACTGATAGAGAGGACCATAGGTCTTCTGAAGACTCGCTTCCGATGCCTGGACCATTCAGGGGGTGCACTACAATACCCCCAGAGCGAGTATCACTGATAGTGGTTACATGCTGCGCTCTCCACAATCTGGCTCTGGTAAGGTGGGGGGACCCACTGGAGGAAGAGGATCTTGAGGCAGCTCCACAGGCCACAGAGGATGAATCCAGTAGTGAGTCAAAATAGGAGCACGGTGAGGAGAACGCAGAGGGCATGGAGGCAGACCTCTGAAGCCTTCATTGAGGCAGGGACACCATGGATGCCTTGATCCAACGTTCCTTCAGCTAGGCTACCAAAGATCATCTTCCACCTCATGCCAGGGCTGCCGTCTCCATCCTGGATGTTTGAAATGACCTTTTCCTTTGAACCCAAAATCCACTCTGTGCCTGTGCAATGAAGTTTAGAGCCACTCACATCCAGCATCCTGCACCTACAAAACAAGTGAAGCATGCTCAGGCCATTAAGAGAAAAGCAAAATTTATATCATGTTGGCACTCACATCAAATGAACACAACAATATATGGTGTTAATGATCACACCAGTAAACAGATTAACAAAACATGGCAGAACAGAGGCCTCCATGCCTAACACAAACAGGTGGAACCAAACTCAACGTTTTATTTATCCTTAAACCTCATGGGGAAAATATCTTGAGAGTAAATGCATTTTCGTTAGCTTTGCTTCATTAACCAATGACTGAATGATTAAACCAAAGATTTAATTTCACCAGAGTTTAACTTACTACAATAAGTTAATTGAAAAATTATTAAAATTTTCAGTTCTAACAAATAGGAGCAAGCCCTGTACAAAAATGATTTGTAATGTTTTGGTGGTAAAATGGAGAAAATGGCAGCTAAAGAAAAGACATGGGGTAGAATTCTCCCCATGTCGGGAGGGTTGTGCGGGGTAGGGTGTGGACCTAATCGGCGCCCCCAATCAGGTCCGTGCTGCCATTTTACATGAGCACTCTCTGTGCACGCAGGGTTGGGGGGGTTCCCTGAGTCAGGGCCTGCACTCTCAGGGGCATTAGTTTAAGTTCCAAAAATTTTAATGAAGAAAAATAAAATTTAAGACGTGTGCCCTCTTGTGACAGTGTCACATGGGCTGGGACATGCCCAGGAACATTAATGAAAAAATTTATTTAATTTATAAACTCTCCATGAAGCCTCATCCCGCCCGTGGATGAGGTTCCATGAAAAATGCAAAGGCCGCCCGGGCTCTTCGCCTGCCCGACAACCTTAAGGTTGGACGGGCAGCTTTCTCAATAGGCTTAATTGGTTCATTAATGGCCTTAACCAGGCCTTTGACAGGTCGGCGGCCGCACAGCCAACTCAGCTGCGCATCTGCCGAACTGAAAATCTAAATGACGCGTGGTGACGTCGGGACACACGCTTGACATCACCCCGCATCATTTTACACCTCGGCGAGTGGGCCCCGTCCTCGCTCACCGAGCCGAAGATTCAGCCCATGAAGGAGGAATTATTCAAAGGGAAGAAATAGAATTTCTGCCACACTTCCAGCGAGAGGCATGGCAGCAGAATGAGAGCCGCACTGAGAAAACTCTTGCTCTTTGGGATTCACCAAGGGTACAGTAGCATTTGGAGTAGTTATCCGGAGAAGATAGCTGACCTTTCCAGACACTGGGAAGGCCATTGTTCCAGCCTCCTGGACAGACTCCGAACATTCTCCCGCGGCAGCCTTCAGGGAGCTGCCTCTGCCGGTTTTAAAGCGCCCGCTGAGTCGCCATTGGACCCGGTGCCCGACAGGCTCCCCACCCCCACCCGGCCCTTGCTGACCATGGAGAGGGGCGTTTCACGCTGGGTGAACCCTAGTTGACCATCCAGTGCGAAATTGCTCATCGGCAGCCAGGAGAGGATTCCACAATCGCTTCTGCTCCCGTCAGCTTGGCACACAGGCCAAGTGTGAAACTCGGGCTCGGGTTTTCCTAAACTCCCACTCCGCTGCCTAACGTGCCCTTTAATTGTTCCGGCGTTCAAACCGAAGGTTCTCACATCTTCTCCCGCAGAAACTTGGGCCGGGATTTTCCGCTCCTGCCATGGTGGAGCGCAGCATGGGGGATGCAGCAAGCCATCCAAAAGTCCATCGACTTTTGATGGGACCAGAAGGTCCCTGGGGCCAGGCAGGACCGAGGACCCTTACCTCCCTCCATTCCTCATTCTGAAATCCACATCCTTCTAAAAGCTGAGCTGGGCAAAATCTAACCACTGTGCACGGCTTGATTCAAAGTGCTTGACTCATCCCTCTTCCACTCGACTCTCTTTCATTATGAGCAGAGACCCGCGCTCTGGGGGGAATTTTATGGCCCCTCCGGCCAGTGGGATTTTCGGGTCCCACCCGAGTCTATGGACTTGTCAATGGCTCGCCTCATTTTCCGGCCCCACCCCCGCCACGATGGGACCACAAAATTCCACCCTCTTGTGTCGTGGTTTCTTAACTGTAAAAGATTCTGAGGCAATGTTATAGCTGTTTCATTTTGAAGTGAGATCAAAAGAACTTCAACATTAAGCAAACTGTTGGTTCCTACCTTCTTTGGAAGAACATATACGTATCATAAATAAAAACTAACACCACTGAGTGACTCCAGGGAATCGATCAAACTTTGGGATTTAAGTGGGCTAGCAGCTTCTCGACCAGTTTAATACTTGGTGATGTTCCTCGAGCTATTTGCTATTTTCAGCAATGAAAACAGTGCATTGTTGATGTTCGATAAGTGAGACAAATTCTAAAAAATTGTTTTATTACATTAATAAATGAATAGCGCTATCATAGAGATTAACACTTTGTTATTGATTATTCACCTTTCTACATTAATTCACCGTCCAACCCAATCTTCCAGTTAATTCTAACCTATTATGAGTGGTTCTTTAGCTACGTGGACTTTTAAAAGTGTCTAAGTTATGTTTCTTTACAATCATGTTGAGTAGGCCAGTGCTGCAAAGATGCTCCGTTTTGAGCTGCTACATTTGTTCTTATTCTAGCCCTATAATCTATATAATCTATCTGTCTGGGTGGGGAGGTGGTGGAATCTGGACTAGTATTCCAGGCTGATGGTCCGCCTGAACCACTCTTGGTTAGGTTTCCTCCCAATTATGTCAAGGACACTCTACCACCATGGCAGCTGGTGGAATTTAAATTCAATTAATAAATCTGGAAAATATAAGTATTCCCAGTAATGGTGACCATAAAACTGTCATCGATTGTTGTAAAAACCCATCTGGCTCACTAGGGAAGGAAATCTGCTGTCCTTACCTGGCCTGGCCTACACATGACGCCAGACCCACAGCAATGTGGTTAACTCATAACTGCCCCTAACACGCCATGCAGCTCAAGGGCAATTGGGGATGGGCAACAAATTTTGGCCTCGTCAGCGATGTCCACATCCATAAAAGAATAAAGAAATCCTAAACAAAAACAGAATTACCTGGAAAAACTCAGCAGGTCTGGCAGCATCGGTGGAGAAGAAATCAGTTGACAAATCCTGTAGGAGATGTGTTCTGCCGAAGGGTCGTGAGGACTCGAAACGTCAACTGATTTCTTCTCCACTGATGCTGCCAGACCTGCTGAGTTTTTCCAGGTAATTCTGTTTTTGTTTTGGATTTCCAGCATCCGCAGTAGCTTTTAGCTTTTTGTTTTTAATAAAGAAATCCTACTTAGCCTAGCAGTAGTGCCGCACAACAGTGTGAAGACCAATCCTCAGTGTGAAGATGGGACTGTGTGATTGTTACTCATTCTAATGTTATACACTGATGCATCTGCAACGGGTAATTGTTGAGGATCAGATCAAGTAGGTTACCCTTTACGTTGGTTTTCTCACCACTTGCTGTAAGCCTAGTCTGGAAGCTATGGCTTTCAGAGTCCAGTCCGTGATGGTACTATTGCGCCACTCTTGGTTAGACCCACAAAAAGTGAATTTTGTGCTCCTGGTGCCCTCAGTGGTTCCCCCAACTTGTGTTAAACACAGAGGAGCACTGATTCATGAGCTGAGGGAGGGTGGTAGGTGGTTTCCGTGTCCATGTTTGACTTAAAACCATCAGATGTGATAGGGCTCTGAGTCGATGTTGAGGACCTCCCAGGGCCAAATTCTCTCCTGTCTGTTTACCACTCTGCTCCTCCCTCTGGCGGGCCTGTCCTGCTGGTAGGATAGGACATATCAGGGGATGGAATTGAAGAAGTATGAGAGGAGCTTGTTCATAAATAACAAAAAAAAATTACGATTTTGAGGAAAAGCAGGGGAGTTGCCCCTGTAACCTGGCCAATATCTATCCCTCAGTCAACATTACTAAAAATAGATTATCTTGGCATTATCACATTGCCGTTTGGGGGAACTTGTGTGCAAATTGGCAACGACATTTCTTAACTTGCAACAGTAACTTCACTTCAAAATGTACCTTTCTTTTGTTTCTAAATATAACTTTGTGAGTATCAATATGTAAGATTGTTGTTTGACTAGTCTTGTGGGTCAGCTCTCCCAACTTTGGCACCTCAGGTGTTAGTGAGGAGGACTTTGGAGGGTCAACAGGGCTGCGATGGAATAAATTACGGAGAAGAGTGAGATTATTCACTTTGGGAGTAAGGATAAAAAGGCAGGATATTTTTAACAAGCATGCACTTCTAAATCTCATCAGAGAAAGATCTTCTATATGCCACATTTCCCATGCCCTCCAGGCAAGTGGGGATTTGGCACTGGGCTCTTCCCTCTTCACTTGCAGTCACTAAGGGAATTCTAATTGTTAGGTTTATGTTGATGTTCTGAGGGACTTGTGTTATGATATGGCAGGTAGTAATTGCCGGAGTGACCAAATCGCAAAGGGAAACTTGGCCAAGCTATCACAACAAGTTGCAATTTGTATTTTATTATGAGAAGGTGTGTGCACTGAAGTCAAAAGTAAAGATTCCACTACCGCTTTTGGAGATTATAAATATTAAATTAAAACATTTATTAACAAAAGAAAAGAAAACATAAACACACAAGATTACAGTTGCACAGTTAAATTTAGTCTTACAACATTTCCCAAAAGACTTCTACTTAACTAGACTCCCAAAAAAACACCCTTTTTCAGGCAACAGTCCAAATAAATTTTTAATCTATAAAACATCCAGTTTTATAAATTACCACAAGGCACCCTCTGTTGCTATAAGGGAGGTATTTCGCAGCTTCTCTCTCCTCCTCACTTGACAACGGAAATGCAAGGCTTTTAACAAAACCCTGCTTTCTGGAACAAACAAGTACTTCTCTGGGGTGATTAGAGGCTGATTTTCACAGGTCTGTCTTCGCACAGCCCACCTTTCAAGGTCTCACACGGCCACTCACCTCATATAGCTTTCAATCTTTCCTTCAATATATTTTCTCCCCTTTGATCTTTAAACCCATTGCTTTAACTTTCTTTGGAAGTTACTTTTCCCTGAATAAAAAATCTTTCATGTTGTCATTATGGCTAGTACTTTTGGGAAAATATATTTCGTAAATGTTGCCTTATTTATTTATGATTTTTGCCAGTTGTAAAACTTCCTGTTATGCCTCTTTGAAATTCAAAAGCTAACAATTCACTCCACTTATCTCCTAATGTAAATTCCCATTCATTCTGTATCTACTGGGATCTCATCTTAGCTCGCCCATCTCCATTTCAAAATGCCTGCTTTCACACCTAAACCCTTTGATGATTTAAACCTTGCAGTCTGACTGTCCTCAGTTTAATTAAACTAGTCACACACACCCACAAACATACGCACAGCCCTCCAGTAATACTAGGAAAAATTATAATTTCTTTTGGCGCACTCAAACATGGAATATAGAAAGTTAGTATGCAGGTACAACAAGCAATTAGGACAGCAAATTGCATGTTGGCCTATAGTGCAAGGGGATTGGAGTACAAGAGTAAGGAAGTCTTGCTACAATTGTATAGGGCTTTGGTGAGACTACACCACGATTACTGTGTGCAGTTTGGTCTCCATGTTTAAAGAAGTATATATTTGCATTGTAGCCATTACAACGAAGACTCATTAGATTGGTAGCTGGAATTAGAGGGTTGTCCTATGATCAGAGGCTGAGTAAATTGGGTCTATGTTCTCTGAAGTTTAGAAGAATGAGAGGCGGTCTTATTGAAACATGCACGATTCTGAAAGGACTTGACAGGGCAGATACTGAGAGGTTGTTTTCACTGGCTCAGGAATCTGGAAAACAGGGGCACAGTCTCAGGATAAGGGGTCGATCATTTAGGACTGAGATGAAGAGAAATTTGTTCACTCTGAAGGTTGTGACTCTTTGGGGTTCCCCTGAGGGTTGTGGATGCTCCATGGCTGATAATATTCAAGGCGAGATAGATAGTTGGTCTCTCAGGAAATCAAGGGATATGGAAAGTGGGCAAGAAACCGGAGTTAAGGCAGAAGATCAGCCTTGATCATATCGAATGGTGGAGCAGACTGGAAGGGCCATTTGGTCTACTCCTGCTCCTATTTTTTATGTGAGAGTAACTGCCCATAACATTAAAAACAGCTTTCAACCGAGTGTGGCATTGAGAAACCCAAATATAATTGAAATCAATAAGAATCATTTATTTATGTTTCTGTTTTTTCACAGTTTGCTGATGACTGTTCAGTCAGCTTACAGTAAGATGGAGTTCCTTATTTGGTTGAGTTAAAAACCGCAGATTGTCGATGATTTTCCAATTCCTACAATTAAAAAAACATATCTACGTCATGTTTCCTAAAAAATATGTGTCCAAAATATTACTCAGATGATGAACATTAGCAAAGATCAAGAATGTCAGTAAGTAAGATGCATGGCGATATAAAAGGCCCTTCTTATTCCAAAATAGAGTAGAGGCCCCCCAAAATATTGGAAAGTAAAACTGAATGTTTGTAAAAGGAAACCTCATCTCTTTAAGGAATTGTACCAGATTACTGAACACTTGACATTGTCTGTTCGTGTCACTGTTACCAGGCAAAATTAAATCAGAAGAGGAAAATATTAATTTAAGCTAGGAATAGCCTGTTCATTTCCAATTACTCTGTATTTTGTCAGCCCTATCTGACTGCAAACAAGAAAGGAGGTTGGATTAATTGCTTTGGACTCTGCCCCACAACAGGTCCAATTATAGAAGCATATTGGCTCCCAGCATTATTATATACACTGCTGTGCAGGAAATTGTGTGAATTTGAAAGGATTCATACAGTACAATGACCAGCGTGGCTCAAAGTAGTATTAGTAAGCCAGTGAACGTCTTAAGGGAGGGGATAAGGTTAAGCTTGTAGGTCTGTTTTGTGTATTAAGGGATCAGCTTGTTAACCTAGGCAATGGGAATAAAGCTTATAACATATCAGCCAGTGGCATGAACTATAGCCACATCAGCGAAGATTTAGTGCAGAATTTCATGCTTATGAATGAACAGATGTGAACTTCAAATATATTAAGGTGTTCTGGATTACATAGGTTAATTAACAAATAAGGGCAATGCAATGTATATGAAAACATATGATATAAGACTGTTAGTATTTTCAGTTAAAGTGCAATCTCTACATTGCAGAAGTTTTTGGTTGTACTTTTTAAAGAAATAAAACATTCTGAAACACTTCTTAGAGCTATTGTAATCTGATTGCTAAGATTAATTCCAAATGTTAATATTGTGAAGCAGTAGCATTTAAAGGGAAGCTTGGTACATGCGTGAGGGAGAGGCTAACAAAGGGCTGTGGGTGTGAGAGGATGGGACAGAGTGGAAAGAGGTCATGAGAATGGGAAGCGGTCTGTGTGGAGTGAAATGAGCAGCATGAAACACTTGGGCCAAATGGCCTGCATGTAATTTTATTCCAGTGCTTCCCAAACTTTTTCCCACTGTTACCCCATTTTGGTGCTTGAAGATTTCCGTGACCCCCTACAGTGGGAGCTGTAAGAGCGGGATGGAGAAACCTGTGAGAGTGGGGTTTGGGGGGGTGGAGGGGGGAGGGGTTGGGCGTTTCTGAGAGTGGTCAGGGAGGAGGAAGCATTTAATCTTCAGGGATTTTTCAAAAACTTACCTTTTTGCTGGATTTTTTGGAGCAGGAAACAGTCCCCAGACATTGGCCAGTTGTGCCACTCCCACTGTTAAAAAAAAGCGAGGATTTAAAGGGACCTTGCAGCTATTAACATTTAGTTGGAGTTCCCCGGCAGCTATTGCTGCCTCTGATCTCATGATCCCAGAGTCTCACCTCACTGGGGGTCACGACCCACAGTTTGGGAAGCCTTGGTTTATCCTTTCCAACAAGAACAATTAATTTGTAACCTGTTCAAAATTCTTAAAACTCCATAGAAGTATTCTTATAGTGGCCCAACCCTTAGGTTTGACTGAAATGCCTCATGAAACAGTTTTTCTGCTTTGGTTTTATGTCAAATTGATGCCTCATAGTTTTTGCAGCATTTTCAGGTGAGAGATTCAATTAGTTACGTGCTTTATTCATTTGCATTTATATGAATACTCCTAGGAGGAAGACACATTGAGCACTTACAGGTGAGAGAGGAAGACCTGAGTGGGAAATGGGAAAGATTGAAGGAATTGGGCAATTGAATGTACAGAGAGGTAGATTTGCATGAGGTTATTGATGGAAGGGAGAGAAATGAAAAGATAAGTATTTTGGGGAAGAATTCCAAACTGCATATTTGTGGGGACTGAAAGATCTATCTTTGGTGGCGGACCAGAGGCAGTGGGAGTAAGTCATGAAACAAAATGAGGCAATTTTAATAGAATTTAGAAGGAAAGACTATTTCACAATACTTGGTGCTGCCACAATCAGATCTTTGATAATCAAGGGAGGTGAGTTATATATCCGCATATCTCCTGTGGTGCTGCTTGTGGTACCTCAGTGTGCTGTTTTCTAACAGTTGAAATGTCATTAACAAAATATAAGGAGGAAATGTTACAGGGAGTAAGTGTGAGACTGGAAGTGTGACACAAATACAACGTGTGTGTTATGTGTGCTTTGAGATGCGGAGTCCATTGTACTTTGGACATTTCACATAGAAGTATTAAAGAAAGAGAAAGACAGGCAGCCATTTTATGCCTCCTTTCTTACTAAGCTGTAGCTTTAAACTTAGAAGCATCCGCCAACCTGCAAACTTCCTTTGTCGACACTTAGTGGCAATTTGATCTTAGGATATACCTGTTTACAGCAATTAGACTTTGTGACCTTCAAAGGATAGGCTATTTAAACCCAGCTGCACCAGAACAGTAAAAATAATACCTGATGCTTTACACTGCTGTCCCAGCATAAGCAGCAACCCCATCCTCTTACCCTTAACGTAAAATATGATCACCTACAATTGCTACTTTCATGTATTTTTGCTGAGCATAACCAACCAAACAGGCATAATTAGACCGGAATCCTGTTCCAACAATGAGCTCTGTGAGTTTCTGGTTAGAAAAATAGCCTTATTGTAGTGATATTCTGGGCAAACCTATTTAAACACTTACATTTTTCATTGGCCTTTCTCATATGGACTAGAGCGGAGAATACTTGCAGTTTGAAGGAGGGGTAATGCTATCATTCCTGACTGCAAAGTGTAGGTTGAACCAAAAAAAAAGCAAAGTATTTGTTAAAACCTCACTAGTGCCTGGAGTACTCCTGGCACTAGTGAGGTGAGAGTACAACACTTAAAACGACAAAAATAATATCAGCCCTCAATGGGTTAAAATGTCCTTTTTGTACACAACATGATAAGCGATAGGCCTTTTGAGTGAATGAGATTTTAATAGACATTCAAATGTAATGTAAATCTGGATGATATGCACTCAGTTTAGATTATGAGTCTGAAGCAAAGCTTTATGATTTATGCCACAGGAATTTTTAAATGTTGCTGACATTTCTTTGAAGTCCACAGTCAAACTTGAGAGTACAGCAGCTTCCATGGAGGGTGAGGGGTTAATGACTGGATATTACGATTGTCCTCCAAACATTTCCCTTAGTGGTTTAGCTATCAGAGTATATTCTGACACCTGTCAATCCACAGATGTTGACGTTTCATGTATTCTAATCACTAAGTAACTTTTTTTAACCTAATTTCAAAACAAAGACATAGGGCAGAATTTTTCGCTTGATGTGCGGGCATGTGCCCGACCCACTAGAGCGTGAAATAGCGCGTGATGATGTCGGGAGAGCGTCTCGATGTCACTGAGCATTCGCACGATATTTCAGTCAGCGGGCGTTCGCGAGAGTCGGAAACGCGCCTGCCGACAATTAAGAGGCCGATTAAGGCCATTAATGTAGTAATTAGCTGAGATTTTTCACTGCCCGTCCAACATCATGGTTGACGAGCGGGTGAATCAGCCAGGTGGCCCTTTGCATTTTTCAGGAAACCTCATCCGTAGGCGGGATAAGGTTTCCCATGTTAATTTTTTTTAAAAATGCTTGTACAGAGTTTTCACCATCCGTATGTTCCGGTGACTGATTCTGATGCGTGGACATTTTTTCCCCGGTTTTTAAAATCTTTATTTTTGGCATTTAAATTCTTCAGCTCCCTGAGGCAGCTCTCTGGCCTCCATGGAGCTTTCATTCCGTGCTCCCCAACGCCCGCGCTGACTTCAGGGCTCACCCCACCCCCCCCGCCCCCACTCTGACAGCACCAAGCTTTTTGTGACCATTAGCCAGTGTGAAATCGCAGTTGGGGGTCTGTTCTCCGGCCACTCCCGGGCCTGTTATTTGCTGGCCCCCGCTGAACTAAAAATGCTGCCATAGACATACCCAAATATAACCCATTTCAGAGCGCTGTTTCTCATTGAACTTTCTGATAGCTCGGACTAGATGTGGCTTTTTTTTAATCAACTGTCATAGATAAAAGGGGCGTCCTTAACTGACGCAGTTGGATGAAGCTGCTTTTAAACCTGAATTGCCAGTCCGTGTAAGTTCATATGACGTAAAATATCTGTATTTTGTTGCAGTCACTATAAAAGCAAATGCCTCCAAATGCACTCGGAGTCAGAAAAGTAGAAATGGTATTTGGAACTAAATCTGTTCTAAATATGTAAAATTAGGACCAAAGGGAGGTGGGTACGGGACTTGGTGTGAGTTACTGGACATGAACAGCGGTGTTTTGAATGGCCAAATGTTTGTGGAAGGTAGAACTATGGAGGCTGGCCAGGTGTGTGTGTGAATAGTCACATCTAGTGGTAACAAAGGCATTAATGAGGGTTTCAGCAGCAGATGAGCTGAGACAAGGTCAAAGTCAGGTGATGTTACGGAAGTGGAAATAGGGCAGTCTTAATGATGGCACAAATATGTAGTCAGAAGCTCCGGCCAGATTGTGAGCACTCTGGTTCAGCCTCAGGGGGATGGACTGGGCAGCAAGGGAAGAGACTTTGTGACAGGGAACCAAAGACAATGGTTTCTGTCTCCCCAATGTTTTAGTTGGATGAAATTTCTGCTCATCCATTACTGGATTTTGAACGAGGAGTTTGACAATTTAAAGACAATGGGCAGAATTTGCCCAAATTTGCAGTAAGTGCGGTAGCGGGTGGGGTAAAGCGACGTTTTACCCACTGGCCACGATGGCGGGTTTTCACACCGAATTGTCCCGATCCAGCCTCATTATCTATGCACTCCCGGGAAACGCGCCATTTCCTTGGCGGGCGGGCTCTCGTTTGCCCACCGGCCATCACCTCGCCGCTGCGTCATGCCGGGCATCATGTTTAAAGTCCAGCCGCAAGCACAAGTCTCAGTGCTTCCAGCTCACCGCTGCTGCACGGACAACATGGCCCTGAAACTGAAGACTGCAGCCCCCAGGTTCAGCGACACATCTCTCGAGCCATGGAGGCCTGCCAGGAAGTCCTCTACCCCCGCTTTGGCCACAGGATGGGCAGCAACCGCACTAACCCGGTTTGGGAAGTGTGGGATTGATGGTCAGTGCCAACACCCTGCAAAAGAGGATAGCCACCCAGTGCCGCAAGAGGATGAATGATCTCCTCTGTTCCGCCAGAGTAAGTCACTCATTTCATCACTCAACTCAAACATTCACAAACCCATCACACATCCACAGGGCCCTCACTCGCTGCCAATTCAAGGGACATCGCCATTCACTCTCTCACACACACCGTCATTGTCCTCATCCCATCCATGGGACCACTCACCACCCATGCAGGCCAGGCATAATTGTCATCTGGCCTGGCAGGCGTCCTGCTTACACTCTCTCCATCTCTATCCATGCAGGACAAGCTGACACACAACAACAGGGAGAGGTCATAGACCAGTAGCAGAATGCCCGAAATCAAGGTCCTCGCAGACTTTGAAAACAGAGCCATCCAGCTGGCCGGCGATGACCGGGACCATTCCTGTGCTGATGGTGAGGTCGGCGCTGCTCTACCAAGTGAGGATCCAGCAGTGCAACATCCATCAGACAACCATGCTGTGAGTGATGTGTCCTGTTTCACAGGCCACTGCCATGTACTAATTATCTCTCCTTGCTTTCGCCGGCACATCTGCCAAACAGCCGACAGAGTCCACGACCTAGGGCCTCCAATCCAGCCCTGAAGAAACCGCTGAAGAGGAATCGTGAGGCACCCTCCCTGAAGTCCCGTCACAGCGCCCCCACTCACCCTCAAAAATCGCCTCAGAGGCAGGGCTGCACTTGCGCCCTGAACCCCCCCAGTGTCCCTGAAGCCTGCAAAGCAACAGGCAACCCGGGCAAACTCTGCAGAGCATTGCTGTTCACTCACCTCCAGTTTACCCAAAGTGCAGCCGCCAAGTGCACGTTGCCCGTGTGCTGTTGTGAAACACGTCAGCGTGCTTTCCCGCCGACGTGGACGGATGATCCAGCGGGGGTGCAAGAGCCTGGCGGGATGGGCCTGATAATGACATGCTGATGTATTACAATGAGGTTACTGATGACCGATGGCGGGAAACATGGTTCGCCGTCGGTGGGCTGAGCGGACAATCGCCACCTGCCTTCCCACCGTCGTGAAACCGATCGCGCCATATTGCCCGTTCACCGCCACCTATCACGCCCGCCGTCAGCGGGCATGGAAAATTCCAGTCAATGGAGGGATGGAGAGCTGGTGGTGAGATGCAGCTGGGGTATTGTCAGCATAAATGTGAAAGCTGATGCTGTGTTTTTGGATGGTGTTGCCAAGGAGCAGCCTGTAGTTGAGAAATAGGAGAGAGAGAGCCAAGGTTAGTTCCTGGAGAACAGCAGAGGTAATGGTGTGGGAGCAGGAAGAGAAGCCAATGTGATTTCCTAGCTGTGACTGGATAGGTAAGGATAATGGAGCCAGGTAAGTGCAGTCTCGTTCAGCTGGACGATGGTGGAGTGGTATTGGAGCGAAGTATGCTGGTCACTTGTCTGGGATAGGGCCACGTAAATCAAGCTGTAATGCTAATATTTCGTAAAAAGTCCAGGCCTCAATCTTTTAGCGAGGCCTGAACTATGACAGAAATCGCTGAGAAATCACTCAGAAGCTGTTCTACCTTGTCAGTGGAAGTAAGAGCCATAGAAACTCAGTACAGTGGATTTCATATTTCAATTTGAGAATATTAAAATGTGACTGGCTCCAGTGTTATTTAATGTGCTGTGACAATGGTACAAGTAGGCGCAGCACCTATGGCCACTGTAGGTACAGACTGATCATAGCATCGTGATGACTGTCAGATGAATCCACGATGAAACCTTACTATGTAGACTGGTGCTAGCTGAGATTATTATGATTCTAAAGAACTTCTATGTACAGATGTTTCAATGCCAGAACATTAGCACCCTAAACTTGGTCATTTGAATCAGTGTAATAAATCTAAATGCCACTAAATAGTGCTTAGGCTTTGCAGCCAAAGCAGAAAGGACAATTTAGGAGATTAATACATTTGTTATCTCCACTAAGCAATGATGTTCATAGTGCTTACAATCTTCTCTGGTAGAACGAGAGAATATGGTGCCCGTTAGATAAAGATAGACCCGTCACATAGTAAATCTACTACTTTATAGTGTCCTCTACAGAATGCAATAAATATCTGGACTCTCAGCCGGGCAAAATATTAATGCCTACTCTTATTCTTCCTTTCAATAAGACTTACGGAATTGATATTTAAGACTTTCTTGCAGGTCCTTTAACAGGATTACTTTATAGCAATAGCTTTTTCAGAAAACGAATTTCAGTTGATAGCTTTTACTTATTTTAAGATTTGCGCTGCTCCAATAATGGGCCGAAATCATTAACACAAAACAGTGCTCCAAACAGATTAGTTACAAAAGCGGAAGATGTGGTTTTTCCTTTTTTTAACAAACACCTTTTCTTCTGCGTTGAAATTTTCCACTGTCAAAGGGACTAGCACCCAACTTTTAAACTACACCGCAATAATAAATGGTGTTCAGTTTTCACAATAGCTAAGGTAGAACTAGTATTGATTAACTTTCAGCTAACCTATTCCTGGAGTTATGTGATTTATTACCTGCCGTTATTTTTATGTTTGTTATCAAATCTGCCTTGTCTCCCTCGTTGATAGCTTACAGACAACCAACAGCAGCAACTGTGGCTGCCATAATGTGTATATAATGGCCATCAATGCAGAGTGATTAAGGAATTTTGTCCTAAGTGCATTTGGCTTTTTAGCACTTAATTACACCACAGATGTGGATATCTTGAAGTTTTGGGGCTCACTTGGAGAAAACTCACCTAAATTGCTATTGACGTAAATTTGAAAATGAATTTCCTTTTAACACGATGAATGAATTATTTAACGTTGGGATAAGTGTGGCTCGTTTTGCCCGCAGTTGGCAGCAACAGTGATTCTTAGGGCAGTGCTGACTGCCACAGTAAAGGGAAATTAGCATCACTGCAGGAATATTCAAATATTGGTTTAAATACTTACATTTGGTGCACTGTTGCACTGCAGAGTTTCTGCTGGGAATTCAAGAACTGTGGCTGCACGTAACATCTGGAGCATTTAGAGGCCGTTGCTCTAGGTGCATGCAACAAAGAGTTCAACAGGAAAAAAGAAAAGGGCACTAAAATTGTAAGAATCGCAAGTAATCCCATCAGGGACACATGTAGAGGGAACATACTGTGAATGATGGGAATAATGCCACCGCAGTATCCTCTTCAAACTAGTGTTATTGATGGCATCTTACCAAGGCACATGCAGCATGGCTTAGAATTTTTAAAAAAAAGTCTCTTGAACCTTATTCATTGTTGGGGCGGGGGCGGGGGGGGGCGTTGGGTGGGGGCGGGGTGTGTGAGGAGAGAGGAGGAATTCAAACATGGTGATCTAGCAGGCCACTATGTAGCACTAGCTCTCCAGTTCCTCATGTTAATTTTCCTCCTCAGCCAGTGATAGCATTCAGCACCAGAGTGTTGCCTGTGCATGTCGACTGTACATCAGCAGAGATCCTCACCATCAGTGGAAAGTCACTGAAAATTGTTATCCCCTTAACATAGGTCTCACAAATGTCTTAGTGCCCGTCACACAAAAAGATAGAGTCACAGCATAGAAACAAACCATTCGCCCTAGTTTATCTATGCTGATACTTGTGCTCCACATAAGCCTTCTCCCAACCCTCTTGGTAGAACCCTGTCAGCTGACCCTTCTATTCTTTTCATCCTCATGTGTTTGTCTAGATTTCCCTTAAATGCATCTGTGATATTTACCTCAATTGCTCCTTGTGGTAGCGGGTTCCACATTCACCGGGTAAAGAAATGCACTTTGAAGTGCAATGAGTGTGATGCAGGGAAGTGTAGCCTATTTATGAAGTGACCCGACACATAGCAATGAAAAGTATCTGTTTTTGATGGCGGTGTGTAGGACTCCAGAATAAATATTACATTCTTCTCCTCTTTTACTCGAACTATTGTTTTATGCCAAAAAGAATCTGAAAATAAAGCCTTTGAGGAAATTTGTGAATGCCAAATATACCTGTTTTATAAATTTTTGCAAGACAATATTTAAGATAGAAGCATGATCTAAATATTATAGAGTGTACTGTGGGTGTGGTGTGGAGCAATGAGGAACATTGGAGAATTAAATTCTTGGAGTATCTATCGAGCTGTGAAGAATAATTGCTACTTCAGCACTCTGAGTTAGAAGGAAAACAGTGCCTAAGCTATGTCAAGGCACTGCCCATTTTCTCTTGTGGCACCTGATGTAGCCCTGGCATACTTGGCATTGTGCAAGTTCATTTAGGTAATATTGGATCAGTGGTAGCATCTGGGTCAGAATCAAGTTTCATGAAAGGGCGTAAGTATGCAAAGTAGGCTAATGTTTCAGGGAGTACCTGAGGGAGCGCTATATTGCTGGAGTTGCTCATGTTTGGATGAGATCTTAAGCCAAGTCCCTGATGCTAATTCAGGTGAACCTAAAAGATTTGAAGACCAACATCCATCTCACATTCATCAGCAGGACAGAGTAAGCGGTTATCTATCTCACTATTGTTTATTTTTGCTGTGTGAATTAACTGCCATGTTTCCCTACAAACAATTACTATACTTCACAAGCAATCCATTGGTTATGAAGCACTTGGATCGCCTTATTCAAGATGCTGTATGAATGCCAGCTCTTTCTTTCGGTAGACTGGTCATAGTATGGGCTGTATATATTATTGGAAATGTCAACTGTGGCTCATTAGGTTTGAATCCTTGCATTTGAGCCAGAAGGCTGTGGGTTCAAGTTCCACTCCAAAAACCCAGGCTGACACTTGAGCGCATTACAGAGGGAGTTCTGCACAGTTGGAGGAGCTGTCTTTTGGATGAGATCGAAACTGAGGCCCTGTCTTCCCTCTCAGGTGGACATAAAAGATCCCATGGCACTGTTTCGCAGGGGAGTTATTCCATGTGTCCTGGCCGGTATTTATCAACATTCAAACAGTTTATTGATCATTATCACATTGTGGGGCCCTTGTGTGCAAATTGGCTGGTGCATTTCTCACAACGGTGACTACCCTTCAAAAGTGCATCATTGGCTGTAAAGTGCTTTGGGTTGTCCTGTGGTTGCAAAAGGCACTTTACAGTTGGAAATCTTTATTTTTAAAAAAAATATTTAAACCTAATAAGAAGGACTGGAGCCAGTGCCTCTAGTAGAAAACTGTGAACCACTGGTACATCTATCTTTGTTAAAAAAGGTATGAGTTTGTATTGTATAATCTATATTGCTTGATCTGAATGACACTTTGCTTTAGAGATATATGCTGTGCACCATTACCTACTCAAGAGAGCAGGCAGGCAAGCAGTCTGTGTGTGATCTATACAGATCCCCCTGCATTAGCATAAGACCCTTTATCAGACTAACGATTATTGGTGAAGATGTCACAACAGACCCATAGTTCCTGTTAAAATTACCCCTGTGGCATATTCGTCGCTAAGTGAGGCAATTCTTCAACATTTACAACAAAACTGCTCGATTTGTGCAAAGCATTTTCTCGCCTTAGCGTTTGAAGTATTTGCATATGTTTTTGAGAAGTGCACAATAGGAAGGGGGAAAAAAGAATATCCCACGGTACAAGCTCCATTCTTCACTCCTAGCTCCTTTTTGAGTGATTTTCAAAGTGATTACAGAGCCACAATCAGATGATGGGAAGATTTACTCTTGTATGCATGTAGCAAAACTGTAAATACCACTTGCCATTTTGTTGCACATAGTGTAACTTCCTCACAAGTGGTGCATTTTGCAATGCACTGTGGGAGTGCCTTTACAAAAGAACAAAGTACATTAGCATTCGATAGTTTTTTAGGTTTTAAAATCAAGTGAAGCATTCTAAAACAGTTTTGGTCCTTAATGACAAAATGGCTGAAGTGATTGTTTAAGATCAAATCTGAATAGATCCTATGAGAACCCACTTGTGTTGTATTGTGATGGTTTCTAATTCGTTGGTTTCACAAATCCTATTAACTTTCAGAAATAAATGGCATTGTGTAGGGATTGGTGGCACTGGGTTAGCACACTGTCCTTTCACCTGCCTTCTAAACTAGTCCAGAATGATGGAATGAAAGCCTCCTCCCTCTGCTTCCTCAGGGTTTTATGTGAAATGAGGCTGGAGTAACTTCAGCATTATTGTTAATGGACTTTTGGCCCACAGCAAATAAAACACATGATACGGTTGCAAAAAGTGGCAATCGTACTCTGTGAACTCCAACATCTTGATAAGCACAAAGTTCATTAATTTGATTTTATATTACTTTGTGAAAGTTCGGGGCGATGCATGCAAACTCCCAATTGTGAAATGCGTCCCAGTTAAAGAACCCAGAGCTTTACAATACTTATACTAATAGACTGCTTATAGGAACTGCCCAATTTTGCTCTGTGTTTCCGAAACCCTATGGCACTTGTTCTCTTTTGAGAGTTTTACATTATTAAGCTCTCTTATGATTTAATGGGTAAATGCACTACCTGGAATGGTAATGAGCACATACAGATCAGTCAAGTCCCAGGCACAATTCCTGATTCCTACTGAGCCATCTGATCAGGATGGTAACATGGGCTGCACATTGAGCCAATGGAGCTAAATAGCCAGACTCCACTCCTGACTATTGTCTAGGGACCCCGCGGGCATGGGCTCAGACTAACTGGGCTGAGATGCTCCTTGTGACTGTACCGCCTGCCAATAGTCACCCACATGAGAATAGATTACATGAGATAAAGAAGGCTGCTGGCGCTTGTGAAACCCTATCAAAGACCTCTAGATCAGAACCAAGATGTGTGATGCCTTCAAAAAGAGGAGCTATTTTAACTGTGTTATTTGCCCCCACAGAGGTTCCAGGACACCTGGTTCTGAAAAGCTATTTTTGTTTTTGAATCCTTAAATCTCTTTTTGCTAAACCAGGGAGAATCTCTGACTTATGCCTCTGAGACGGACTCTTGTTTTTACTTTCATCCATTTGTTAAATGCATTAGGCTTAACTCTGGAAGACCATGGTTCCATGGGTCTTGCTCAACATCCAATCTGTTTAATGGCCTTTCTTCATGAACAGCTAAGACAGCAGCACCTGGCATTTACATGGTCCCTTAATGGGGAAAAAAAATAAACATGGAGTTAGAAAGTAGAGAGGTTGGGGATAGAATTCAAGGGAGTGGAATCCGGGTTACTGGAAACATTTGTGGGGTGAAAAGTGGTGGTTGCACGAGAGTCCAGTGCCAGAATTTGAGGTGGATTTATAAAGCTGGAGGAAGCCAGAGGCCAGAGACTTAGAAGGGCCTAAGGCATGCTAGGTCATCAACCGCCTGTGTCTGATTCTGTCCTCAAATGGCATGCACACTCAATTGTTCACCGAGGGGAGACTCCGGATAGCAATCAGGAGGACAAACATGATTTTTCTATTCACTTCCCTAACCAAAGGCCAATTATGGTGTCCTTTGTTAAAGTCAGCTAAATGAATCACAGATCATTCCTGGAACTCGCTAGGTTTGTATGGCCTGGTTTATAATATTTCATTTTAAATTCAGTGTTTAAAATATAATTTATACAAAAGATGGAGGCGATGAGGATGTTTTCTCTAACCCTCTTGGTGATTATAAAACCTTATTCACTGATTGAGCAAATCTCTGTATGGAACACGTTTAAAATACTATAATTTCAGGGAGCCTGATCTTGAAGTCACCAAAGGTAAAGAAACAGATAATTATAATTTGCTTTCCATCTAAAACAGCTGCTTTAAAGAACTGAAATGATGATAATAGTTGCATCGGAAACACTCACCGGTAAAATGGACACCATTGAAATGGATATGGCAGCAATAGAGTACTATCTTTGCTGCTGAATTCATTGAGATTCCATTAGCTCCACAACGATTGTGGCAGCCCAGATTTTTAGTGACACTTGTGTAGGTTCAAAACAAATTGGCTCTGTCATACTGGACAATTTTGAGATGTGAAGTAAATTAAACATGTAATCAAGCAGGAAATACTTTACAACACTCTATCACAAGATTTCCGTGAAGCTGCACACAGTATTTAGATGTTGCCATTTTTTTTAGACACTTTCAGTGATAGCAGGGTAGTAAACCAGATGAGGCAAAATATATTAAATGCATGTGCACTTGCTAACTGGGGTTCCTTCAGTCGTTTAGAGTTTGGCTTTCTTTCAGGAGTGGTTAGCTGAAGCTAATTGTAAAATGCTTAATACATGGTACACATAGCATGCCGAACTCCTTTTGAAAAATGAACAGGTTTGAGGGGAGCTTTGTTTGCGTTCGAACCCTAATTTACACCTCCATGAACCATGCACCCCCCCCCGACTCACCTTCCAACCCACACTGTTTTAAGTTTAACCTGGACGGATTAAGCCTGACTCTTGTGTCTAGAGGGGCTATTAGAGGTTCCAGGTAAAATAAATTTGGTCGACTTTTGTCCTCTTGCAGGTGATGTGTGTATGTGATGTAAAACTGCCCCCATAATTCACATTTGCCACTGAAAGGGGGAATGATCAGCTTAGTGTACCTTCCCTCAGTGAGTTATCAGCCTTGAAATTATATCATGAGTTTATGATTATGAGTTTAAAGAGTCTAACATGTTGGACAAAGGTGGTTTTAGCTAGCCGAGAGAAAGGAATGTCAGATGAACGAGCATTTGAGAGCCAGTCAGATTGCGTGGCCAGTTGAAACCTGACCAGGTCACATCCCAAATGTCAACGACCCTACAAAATCTCCATACATTTAGTTCATTTAGAAACAGGCAGCTAAACTGATCACGTGTGCAATTCACAACAGACTCTAATGCCTTACTGCTTATTAGAGAAGAAAAATGTCTCACCGGTTATAATTAAGATTCTTAATTGCAATTAATGTCCTTTTCTTCTGCCATTCCACATTTTTTTCTTCACATTTCCAAATCTTTTTGTTTCAACACCGAATGTTGACTAAATCATCCTGAAATAGGACTGGAAGCTGGGGGGATTAGCGTGGGGCAGCTACTGTACTGACAGAATGAGGGAGCTGAATTAATGTACACAGTTGAAATGGTGAGACTGCAGAAACACTCTGGGCTACTGACTGGAGGTCCTGATTGATGCACACTATTGGCTTGCTTGGTCTGAATAGGACCTTGTAGTGACACTGCCTCTTTTTTAAGAAAACAATAAAAAGAGTCCACGCATATATTTTGCGAAACCACCATATTGTTTTGCCAGATGGCACTTGTAATGGAGGCATTGGCGCATGGGGTGGGGGGCGGTGTTGTCAAAGTTTTGAACACTCTCGGAATTGGAGAGGGAGGGGGAGGATCCAGTTGTGGTGGTCCACGTCGGGACAAATAAAATAGGTAAGACTAGGAAAGAGGACATGTTTGGGGATTATCAGGAACTAGGAACTAAATTAAAGAACAGGTCCTCAAGGGTTATAATCTCCGGATCACTACCCGAGCCACGTGCAAATTGGCATAGGGACGCGAGAATAAGGGAAGTAAACATGTGGCTAAAGGAGTGGTGCGGGAAAGAGGGGTTACATTTCGTGGGGCACTGGCATCAGTATTGGAACAGGAGGGATCTGTACCGTTGGGATGGTCTCCACCTGAACCGATCTGGGATCAATGTTCTAGCGAAAAGGGTAAATAGGGTGATCAACAGGACTTTAAACTAGAAAGTGGGGGGGGGGAGGGAAGGGTAAAACTCCAAGAAATATGACTAATGGGAAACAAAGCAGCAGGTTAGCGTGTGGGGGGGTGGATTCAACTTAATGGAAAATTATGAAAAAACTGAAAAGAAAGGAGAGCCCAGGAGAGGCTATTAAAGTCTCCAGAACACAAAATAGGACATAGTGTTTGGAAAGGGCTAGGAACCTAACTCCAAGCACATCAGATAAAGGGACGACAATGAGAAAGGGGGATGGGAAATACAGGACTGAAGGTGTTGTATCTGAATTCACACAGTATACGAAATAAGGTAAATGAGCTTGTGGCGCAGATTGAAATTGGCAGGTATGATGTGGTGGGCATTACGGAGACATGGCTGCAAGGGGATCAGGACTGGGAGCTAAATATCCAAGGATATACATCCTATCGAAAGGATAGGCAGGTTGGCAGGGGGGGTGAGGTTGCTTTGTTAGTAAGAAATGAAATTAAAACGATAGCAAGAAATGATGTAGGGTCAGATGATGTAGAATCTGTGTGGGTAGAACTGAGGAACCGCAAAGGTAAAAAAAACATAATAGGAGTTATGTACAGGCCTCCGAACAGTAGTCAGGATGTGGGGCACAAGATACACCAGGAGATAGAAAAGGTGTGTAAGAAAGGCAATGTTACAGTGATCATGGGGGATTTCAATATGCAGGTAGACTGGGAAAATCAGGTTGGTAGTGGATCCCAAGAAAAGGAATTTGTAGAATGTCTACGAGATGGCTTTTTGGAGCAGCTTGTAGTGGAGCCCACTAGGGAACAGGCAATTCTAGATTTAGTGATGTGTAATGAGGCAGATTTGATAAGGAAGCTTAAGGTGAAGGAACCCTTAGGAGGAAGTGACCATAATGTGATAGAATTTACCCTGCAATTTGAGAGGAAAAAGCTGGAATCAGATGTAACAGTATTACAGTTGAATAAAGGCAACTACAGAGGCATGAGGGAGGAGCTGGCCAGAATTGACTGGGAGATGAGCTGAGCAGGAAAGACAGTGGAACAGCAATGGCAGGAGTTTCTGGGAGTAATTTGGGAGACACAGCAAAAATTCATCCCTAGGAAGAAGAAGTATACTAAAGGGAGGACGAGGCAACCATGGCTGACAAGGGAAGTCAGGGACAGCATAAAAGCTAAAGAGAAAGCATACAATGTGGTGAAGAGCAGTGGGAAACCAGGGGATTGGGAAGCCTACAAAGACCAACAGAGGACAACTAAAAAGAAATAAGGGGGGAGAAGATTAAATATGAGGGTAAACTAGCCAGTAATATAAAAGAAGATTGCAAGAGTTTTTTTTAGATATATAAAGGGTAAGAGAGAGGCAAAAGTGGACATTGGGCCGCTGGAAAATGACGCTGGTGAAGTAGTAGTGGGGAACAAAGAAATGGCGGAGGAACTGAATAGGTACTTTGCGTCAGTCTTCACAGTGGAAGATACAAGTGACATCCCCAAAGTTCAAGAGAGTCGGGGGGCAGAGGTGAGTATGGTGGCCATTACCAAGGAGAAGGTGCTAGGAAAACTGAAAGGTCTGAGGGTGGATAAATCACCTGGACCAGATGGATTACACCCCAGAGTTCTGAAGGAGATAGCTGAAGAGATAGTGAAGGCGTTAGTGGTGATCTTTCAGGAATCACTGGAGTCAGGGAGGATCCCAGAGGACTGGAAAATCACTAATGTAACCCCACTGTTTAAGAAGGGAGTGAGGCAAAAGACGGGAAATTACAGGCTGATTAGCCTGATCTCGGTCGTTGGTAAGATTTTAGAGTCCATTATTAAGGATGAGATTTCAGAATACTTGGAAGTGCATGGTAAAATCGGGCAAAGTCAGCATGGTTTCATCAAGGGGAGGTCATGCCTGACAAATCTGTTAGAATTCTTTGAGGAGGTAATGAGTAGGTTAGATAAAGGAGAGCCAATTATCTACTTGGACTTCCAGAAGGCCTTTGACAAGGTGCCGCACAGGAGGCTGCTCAGTAAGATAAGAGCCCATGGTGTTAGAGGCAAGGTACTAGCATGAATAGAAGATTTGATGTCTGGCAGGAGGCAGAGAGTGGCGATAAGGGGGTCCTTCTCAGGATGGCGGCCGGTGACTAGTGGAGTTCCGCAGGGGTCAGTGTTGGGACCACAACTTTTCACTATATACATTAATGATCTAGATGAAGGAACTGAGGGCATCCTGGCTAAGTTTGCAGATGATACAAAGATAGGTGGAGGGACAGGTAGTATTGAGGAGGCGGGGAGGCTGCAGAAGGGTTTGGACAGATTAGGAGATTGGGCAAAGAAGTGGCAGATGGAATACAATGTGGGGAAGTGTGAGGTCATGCACTTTGGTAGGAAGAATAGAGGCATAGACTATTTTCTAAATGGGGAGAGAATTCAGAAATCTGGAGTGCTAGGGACTTGGGAATCCTAGTTCAGTATTCTCTTAAGGTTAACTTGCAGGTTGAGTCGGTGGTTAGGAAGGCAAATGCAATGTTGGCATTTATTTTGAGAGGACTGGAATATAAAAGCAGGGATGTGCTGCTGAGACTTTATAAGGCTCTGGTCAGACCACATTTAGAATATTGTGAGCAATTTTGGGCCCCGTATCTCAGGAAGGATGTGCTGGCCCTGGAGACGGTCCAGAGGAGGTTCACGAGAATGATCCCAGGAATGAAAGGCTTAACATATGAGGAACGTTTGAGAGCTCTGGGTCTATACTCGATAGAGTTTAGAAGGATGAGGGGGGATCTGATTGAAACTTACAGAATATTGAAAGGCCTGGATAGAGTGGACGTGGGGAAGATGTTTCCATTAGTAGGAGAGACTAGGACCCGAGGGCAAAGCCTCAGAGTAAAGGGAAGACCTTTTAGAACAGAGATGAGGAGAAACTTCTTTAGCCAGAGAGTGGTGAATGTATGGAATTCATTGCCATAGAAGGCTGTGGAGGCCTGGTCATTGAGTGTATTTAAGACCGAGATAGATAGGTTCTTGATTGAAAGGTTACGGGGAGAAGGCGGGAGAATGGGGTTGAGAAACTTATCAGCCATGATTGAATGGCGGAGCAGACTCGATGGGCCGAATGGCCTAATTTCTGCTCCTATGTCTTATGGTCTTATGGAATAACATGTTCTGAAGGTTTGCATAAGTGAGATATAAAAGCTACTGGCTACATAAAAAGGACTTTGCATTGTTTCTTCTTTGCTCTTTGTGGGGCTTTGGGAGAGGACTGTTGCTAGTTATTATCCCAGGTCTTGCTCTATCTGGCTACTGTCTGAGGCTGAATCAGACTGTTTGGAAACTCGGCACTCTATTTGACCCCAAAATGAGCCAACGCTATTCCATTCCATCACCAAGACCACCAACCACTGTAATATCACCTGTTTCTTGCCCCTGCCTCAGTCCATTGGCTGTGAAACCCTCCATGCCTTTGTTATCTCCAGACTCAACTATTCCATTGCACTCTGGCCCACCCTTCAGCATTCCACTCTCCATAAACTTCAGCTCATCCAAAACGCTGCTGCCCATATTGAAACTTGTAACAAGTCTGTTCACCCATCGCCTCCGTGCTGTGTAATGAACTACGATACTTAATTGAAGTTGAGTTTGTGAGGAGCAGGTCGAAGATTGCAGCTCCCGGTGGGCCTCAGGACTTCTGCTCATGTGCCAGCCAGCAAAAGGCCGCACATGTGCAGTTGGTGTCTTTCACGTCTTCAGGCCAGGATCCAGCCCTGCCCATGTGCAGTTCGTTTCCTTTACATCTTTAGACTGGGAACTGGCCCTGAACACCTGGCAGAAAGAGAGGAAACAACGAAATGAAAGGCGGGAAACTGGAGGTCGGGTGACCTGAACTGGAGTACCGTTCGAGAGAAGGTGTCCCAGGGAGCAGGGCAACGACAGGGAGAAGGTCCCAAACCAAGAAGAATGTCCCAAAACAGGCAGCGGGACAGAAAGAGGTCCCAGAAAAAGTCCCAGGCAGGGACAAAGACCAGGATCAGAGATAGATCCCACTGAGTCAAAATAAATGACAGGAGCAGAGAAAAAGGCTCCAAGTTAAAGCTAGAGCTGCAGGGAGCAGACTTGAAGCAAAGTGGCCTTGACAGAAGCCCAGAAGACCTGAGTGGGCAGTCGAAGATTGATGACTCAGTGTTGCAGGCTGTAAGGGCAAAGGTACCCTTTTGGAGCAGTGGTGCTCTGCTAGGCACAGCTGAAGATCTAAGAGTGTGCTTGGGAGGTGATGTGTGAGCACACCCGGAGATCCAGGGGAAAGGAGTCTCAGAAGGTGAGATTGAAACCCTGGAGCTGGATCCTCGCGGAAGCTTCCCAAGTTTGAAAAGAGTTCCAAGTTCTTCAAACGCGGGGATTGGAAATCCTCGTGATAAAGACAGAAGCCAAGATTTTCTAGCCCTGCTGCGGCTGGTTTCCCCATGGTGAATGCAGCAAGCCATTCAAATCTCCGTTGACTTCGGTGAGACCAGAAGATCCCGCCAGTGGGAGGGGCCGGAAAATCCCACCCAGAATTTCAGTGAGACTGATTGGCTTATGGTGTGACAATCATCTGGGTGGGTTGTTGGGAAATCCATAGAATCTGCTTTGGTCGAACCTGTTATTTACTTTGGAGTGTGGTGTGTCTGTCCACAGTTCACCAGTTGGTTCACATGTACCACATACTTACCCTGGACATTAGAGTATAAGGTATGAGATATGGTAAATTGTTTTATCTTACCGTGTCTTTAAAGATATAACTGAGGTGAAGGAATAGTGAATATTTGAATTATTTTCTTGTGTTTGTATTGAGATCATTCCAATTGTTTTGCCTGATGTAATATAGTTCATTTTTCTTGTTAATTAAATGTTTTAATTTTTGAGTTAAAAGTTCATCAGCAGACTCCTGTGAATTTGTTCAGTAACTTTGCTCCATGGTTTCAGAAAAAAAAAGTTAGGATCTGTCAAGCCAGGTTCCCCTCTGGAATTCGACTTGTCTGGTAGTAACATCAGCTGGGCTCATAACAAAGTTGGGGGCTCTTGTGGGATCAAAAATCCTTAGATTTAAGTGGGATCTGTGAACTCTTAAAGAAACGGGTATGTGGGATTGCTAAGCATAGGAACAGGGTTTGCTGTGGAGTGTATTACACTGGTTGGAACTCAAAAATGGTTTTGACCATTGCCAAGACTTATCTGGAAGTAGAATATATACTAGTGGGTTATTTGGAATCCTTGACCAAGGGCGGGATAATCTGCTGCTGCGATCGTCTAATCCCGCCGAAAGTCAATGGGCTTTTGGCTGGGCTGCCGCGGTGGGTCCCATCTCAACGGGACCGGAAAATCCCGCCTTAACGCTACACTGGGAGTTAGCAGGTAAATCGAAGGCAAAAAATCAAAGCACGATCTCGTAAGGATGATGGGATTAAAATAATTACCCAGCGTTTAGAATTAAAAGAGGAGAAACCTGACGCAGGTGTATCGTAGCTGGAGTTAGCAAAAAATTCAGTTGAAAATGTAGCAGCTTAAGATAGAAAAAGGGATGAAAAAACTCGAAGTAGCAGAGGATAAAGGAATGGAAATGAGAGAGTTTGAATTGGAGAAAGGGGAAAGGAAAAAAAAAAGATAGATTGAAAGAAATGGAAATTAAGAAGCTTGAACCTGACTTTCCAAAGAGGAAAGAGGTAGAGGCCGGGATTTTCTGGCCCGTTGAGGCGGGTCCCGCTGCAGGAGATTCGGCCGCCCAGCCAAAGGTCCATTGACTTACAACAGGGCTGGAAAATCCCACTCAGAGACCCTCAAAGAGAGAAAGAACTCAGACAGCATGAAATGGCTGGAGGAAAGCTTAGGGTACAGGGTGAAGGAGCTTGGTTAAGGAATCGAGTTTTGATATACTAAAGAGTCTCCGCTTAGTGCCAAGTTTACAAAGGATGGAGTTGAAAAATATTTCACCTCATTTGAAAAGATAGCTGTGAAGTTGAAGTGGCCAAAAGATGCTCGGACCTCAATGTTACAAAGTGTCGTGACAGGTACAGCTATGATTGTGTACACTAATCTGTCAATCTGCAGACTATGAAGTGATTAAAAAGGCAATACTCAATGCTTATGAGCTAGTCCCTGAAGCTTATCGATTAAAATTTTGGACCATTAAGGAAAACGCCCAATTAAGACATTTGTAGAATTTGCTGGGGAAAATGAAATGCTATGGGATCAGTGGTTTTGATCATTAAAGTTAGAGAAACATTTTGAGAACATGAGGGAAATTATGATTAAGGAAGAATTCCAAAATAGCATTCCAGTAACCATTAGACTTATTTAGATGAGTGTCAAGCAGTAAAGATCTGAGAAGCAGTAGTTGTTGGTTGATACCTATAATATCTCATACAGACAGTTACTTGTGGGAATCAACAGGGGAAACTGGAGGAACAGCAAAGAGTCTAGCTTTGTGGAGAAGGCAGAAGATGGTTCCAGTCAAGAAAATTGATAGTGTAGAGAATAAAAGGGATGAAAATAAACCAGTATGCTTTTATTGCCATCAAACAGGGCATCTCGAAGCCTATTGTTGGAAGCTGCATGGTAAACAGGTGGCAGTAGTAGGAATGCTTAAGGAATTCTCAGAAAAGGCTCTACCAGATAAGTAACTGGGTTTTAAGATTGTAGCAGTGGTAATGGTGAAACATGTTCACTCAGAACCTACCAGAAGAGGGGATATGGCTCAGGTGAGTCCAGAGGTTTCTTCCCTGACTAATGCAAAAGGGAGTCAGGCAACTGGAGGCTCCAGATGTTTAGTCTTAAAGGGAGAAATGTTCCCTTACACCTCCAACAAAATAAGTAAACAAATTAACCTTTTGAGAGATTCTGGGCAGATCAGTCATTGCTGGTGGTTGATGATGCAGTTTGTGTTCCAGATAGTTTGATGAAGGTAAAAGGTATTAATAGGAGATAATCGTGGAATTTATAAACCTGTTCCTTTGTGTAGTCAATTTACGAAGTGACTTAGTAAATAGGTGACCTATTGAAGGGGTAGATTTTATCCTGGGTAATGGTTTGATTAGCAGAAACAGTAACATGGCGATGACTGTATTGTTGATCTTACCAAACTGTAAAGAATTACTGTGACCAAGTATAAGAAGCTTATGGCCGATAATGAGCAATTACAGGAAAACCTGATCAGTGTGGGGAACCAACTTTCACACATGAAAGATGAGTTTGCTAATGAAAAAAGAGAATTGATAAGAACGAACAATTGAGCATCAGTCACAGGAAACACTTGACTGAGGATTTCAAATGTCTAAACGATAAACTTGTAGAAGCAAACTTAACAAAGGTAAATCTTCAATTAAAACTTGATGAACTTCAAGCAGCAGAAGGAAAAGGAATTGTTGGTAAATCAGAACATTTGGTTGAATGTGGAATTTAAAACCAAAACTGATGAACTGTTAGAATTTTATCGTGAAAAGAGCAATGGGATTCTTGAACTCTCATACGATTGAGAGAACCAACAGAATGAGATGTATGGTATGGAAGAGCAGATCCAGAATTTAAATGCAGATAAGGGCAATTTTAAGAAACGCATTGAGGATCTAATGGGTGCATTGGAGGAGATTAAAGAGCAGTCAGAGGCCATAGAAGAAAGATTCTGAAATGAACTGAATGTCCAAGCGAAGTTACTAATCTGGTTAAGGGTTTCACAACTGAACTTAAGACCAGACACCTGAAATCACAGAGTAATTTCTGAGTTGAATAAAAAGATTAACAAACTTGGGAAATAATTGGAAAATGAGAGAATTTTGGATAAAATTGTGAAAGGTTAGGAGTTATGATAATTCTATGATGTTTAAATTCTGCTAATCATACTTATTACACGTATTGATTTATGCTTTGGTTAAACCTTTGTAATTGTATAAAATGATGTGTGTAGTTGTGAAACAAAAATGGAAAGGTTATCTGTATGGTATGTAATAAACTATTTGTTAGAAATTTATGATAAGTTCTTGTAAAGCAAGTACGAAGCCATTGTAAAGAAATCTTCATGTAGTGAAGCGTTCTTTCTTCTGAGGGGCTTGTGAGTCGCAGTTCAGGAACTACAGGAGAAGGAAGGGGTGAGCAGGAGGGTTGGCGAGGGGGGTGGGTCAGGAACAGGACATGTGGCAAGTGGGAGGTTTGGCGAACAGGATTGGTGGGGACAAGGAGGGTGGAGAAGCAGGAGAGGCGGCAAGACTGAGGGTCAAGGAGCAGGGTGTGTAATGAGCTGGAGAGTCAGCGAGCAGGAGGGTAGGCGAGTGGGAGAGTCAGGATGCACGGGGAGTAGGATGTGTAGTAAGCTGGAGAGTTGGCGAGCAGGAGGTAAGTAGAGAGTTAGCATATTTCTTTTATTATTTTAGATTTATTTTATTTTAAAAGTTATTTCATTTACCAATTTAGGAATTTAGCAATGTGAAGTATTTCAACTTGCAGAGTGTAATGTTTTAATTTTTTTTCTGATGGGATAGGTCCTACAGAACCTGACTACAGCTTTTAAAATGGTTTCGATGGGAAAATCTGATTCATTTAAATTTGTTGCACTTAAAGTTGCATTTTTCAAGAATAAGTGAGGACTTACTGTAAATGTTGAAGAGTCATGCGGACTCGAAACGTTAACTGTGGTCCCTTCCACAGATGCTGCCAGACCTGCTGAGTTTTTCCAGGTATTTTTGTTTTTGTTTTCAATTTCCAGCATCCGCAGTTTTTTGCTTTTATCTTACTGTAAATGTAAGTTGTTGTTGTTCTTGGAAGTATGTGAGGGGTTTTGATTTTGTAAAGAAAAGAAAAACTCACATTTTTCCAGAAGTTTACAACTGCTGAAATACCTGTACAAAGTACAGCAACCAATTAACGTAGAGCAAGGTCCCTGAAGCAGTAATGTAATAAAGACCAGGAAATATATTTGTGCTGTTAGTTGAGGGATAAATATTGTGCGGGACACTGAGGACAACTTCCCGTCTTCAAAATAGTGCCGTGGGATCTTTTCTTCTCTGCCTACACAGTCCTGCAGGATCTAGGGTGACTTGCTTTCACTCTGGCTGATGGCTGATAAATCCAATGTGCAATCTGCAGACTATGAGGGGCAGGTAGAGCTTGGAGGGTTGGGTAGATGGGTTGTTTGGCAGTTTGTGTGCTTCCCCCGACACTTCGCTATGTCAGCAGAGGTGCTTTGATGTGGGCATCTCGAGGCTGGGCAAGTTGGCTTGGAAGAGGACGCTGCTGTTGGATCGCCTTTCTTGCCACTGGATTTGGGAAATCTTGTGAAGGCAATGCTGGTGGTACTTAACCAGTGCTTTGAGGTGCCTGGTGTAGGTTGTTCAAATCCCTAAAGCACACAAGAGCACTGGGATCATTTCTGCTCGGTAAACCATGACCTTCATCTCGGGTTTGAGATCCTGGTCCTCAAAAACTATTTTCCTGAGTCTGCCAAAGATGAGGCTGGTTATAAAACCGTGCTGGAAAAATGCTGGAAAAACTCAACAGTTCTGACAGCATCTGTTGAGAGATTGAGTCTGTATCGCCCTTCTTTAGAGCTGAGCTGATACATTGGACGTGATGATGAATTTCATTGTCCATGTCTGCATTTGTTGAGAGGAGGCTCCCAAGATACAGAAAATGGTCCACATTTTCCAGGATCTTGCCATTATCCTAATTGGTGCGGGAGGGTGGGGGGAGATGGAGGGGGCGGTGGGACGGGGGGGGGGGGGGGGGGTGGGTGGCGGCATTGTGCTGTGGGACCTGGTTGGAAGAGGACCTTAGTTTTCGGGTGTTTAGTGAAAGGCCCATTTTCTCATGCTTTGAAGAAAGAGCTGACAATGACCTGGATGTCACGAAAGTATAATAATTCTCATAATATTATGGTGATTTATTGTAAAAGTACATTAATAGTGGGGTTTGGATAGTTTGTGTGTGTGTGTGTGATTTATTTGAATTGGAGACATTGATCTGGAGGCTTTGACTCATCAAAAGAAGCTAGGTTTGAAATGCTAAATACATAAACATGGCTGAAGTCTTAAAATGTGAGGAGAGGAGAATTTGCATTTTCAGATAAATCAGGGTAGTTTGAATTTCAAAGAGATGGTAGGATGTTACACCTAGCCAGAGAAGCTAGGCCAAACAGTGTGTTTATTTTTTTCCCAAAGGCTACTGATAATATTAGCGCCATGAAAAGATTTATATTATGAGAAAAGTAAAGTTCCAAAGACGTATGGGAACAATGGGATTTGCATTAAAAGGGAGAAACATGTATAAAGGGAAATGAGGCTATGTGCCAGAGAAGCCATTGTTAGATCTACCAAAAGTGTGAAAAGCCTCCAGTTGTGCATTAAGCTGCTGTCTAGAGAAACCGAAGCTGGGAAAAGCCACTTTGAATTCTACTGTCCAGGGTAGTGTGTTGACTTGCCTGGATCTGTTTAAATCTATTTGTTTTCACTGTTGCCTTAATGGGAGTGTAACTGGAAGCCAGATTATTTAGGGGATTTTGGAGTCATTACAGTAGTAATTTGTAGACCTATGTATGTGCTTGAAATCTTTTCTTTTGTTAATAAATAATTTATTTTTCTTAAAAAATCCCTGAAATCTGGGTGGACTTATGACTACTGAATTCAGGGCATGCATCTCGAAATAAATACAAATTGTAAAACCGTTGACTGCGTGATCAAGTTTCCCTCGTGGATTTGATCCGCTTGGCACACATCAACTGCCACGTCTTAACACTGGAGCTCAGTTTCTGAATGAGCACACACAACCATCATCTGTATACTGAAGCTTTGTTTGACCCGATTTAGAAAGGATTTGTGGTGGTTCTGTTGGTGAGGGTTACGGCTTGCATGTCGTGGAGTAGGCGGAAGGTGGTGACAAATTCCTGAGGGCAGCCAAACTTGCGGAGCATATGCCATAAGTCTTCACAGTTAACGGAGCCAAAGGCTTTTGTGAGATCAAAAAAGGTCATGTACAGCTGTTAGTGCTGTTCCTTGCACTTTTCTTGAATTTGCCATGCAGTGAAGATCGTTTCTGTGGTGCCTCTTGATGGGCAAAAACTGTTCTGTGACTCTGGTGGAGTTCCTCGACCACCAGGAGGAGGCAGTTGAGGAGGATCCGTGCAGTAATCTTCCCTGTGGCAGAGAGCAGGGAGACTCCTCTGCAGTTATTGCAATTGAACTTGTCCCCCTTCTTGAACTTGGTCATCATCACAGGGTCCCTGAGACCTCCCCCTACAGCATGTGCTCTTCTTCCTAAGTGAGGGACATGAGGTTATGCAGCCATGCCAGGATGGCCGCCCAACCTTGTATCCCTCATCTGGGAGGAAGAGCATATGCTAAGGATCTTTCACATCCACTACAAACCTCCAAGATCGATGCAATCCTCCAAGAAGGCAGTCAGGGTCTCAGTTTAATGGCTCATCTGAATGGTGGTACCTCTGACAATGCAGCACTCCACCATTTTTGCACCGGAATGTCAACTTAGATTTTGTGCTCAAGTCCCTGGAGTTGGACTTGAACCCACAACCTACTGACTTCGAGGTAGGTTATCTCTGATCCATAGCTAACAAGACATTAAGGGCTCTGCTAAAGGCTCCAGACTACCTATTACCTAGAGAGCTCCAGGTGGTTTCTACATTACCTATTCCAACTGTTACATGTCCCACAGATTCTTCACTTGTATTTGTGGAGTACATTAAATGTAACCTATTTTTCAAAGAATAGTGACATTATCCAATTGACAGTATGTGCAATAATAACCCTTTCCCCACATGATGATAGGCATTCATCTTCATTATAAAACTTTAATTTACTCACCGAATAGAGGCTGTAGTTGGTAGCACAAATACAGCAAATATGATTGTGGGGTTAGTCCATGGCCAAGATTGACCCCAACTGTAAGCATTGGGCCTGAGCTCCAGCCAATTTTGGCAAAGTTGTCAGGTCGTTTGCTTTAGTTTGATTTACTGCATCTGAAAGGGGGGGGGGAAAACTGACATTCTAGTTTCATTCTTCTATAAAAGTGATTTCTGTCGAACAGATAAAATAATGGAGATTGCTGACAATTGTAGAGAAATTCTAAACCTGCTTGAGCATGTTTCTTCAGGTTCCCTAAGGTGACTGTTGACCCAATTTATTTTCTTATTTTCCTTTTGGTGTTGTGAAACCATACTTTATATCAGAAAATGATTTTTGAATTTACTGCCTGGAAACCCCTAATTTTTTTTTTTAAAGACTAAAGCTACATTCCAGTGACTTGGGATCAAAGCACGTTTGTATCACTGTATCTTCCGCATTCCAAAACTATTGAAATGGAGACAGCCTGTCTGCAAAGTCAAAGTCAAAGAAAAATGGCCTTAATAGAGAATGAATGGGGGCCATCTCCTACCCTATTAGCAGAGTGTCCAGACAACCACTTGTGTAATTAACTGGGTGGAGACAAACCATTGGACATAATCACTTGGACAATGGAAGCCTGGCTGAGAGAGGAATTCCCAACCATGATCTAATCAAGTTACAATTGGAATACACTATCCATGATCTTATTTGGATCACTGGGTAGTTGAAGAGAGAAGGTCATGTGTCAAACCGACTCTGTGTGTGTTTTGAGCACCTGTTTTCTGTGCAGAAGAGGACAAGCAACTGATATGCTGACAGAACATGACCCTGAGTGGGTTCCTTTTCTCTTTCTCTCTCTCTCTCTCTCTCTCCATCCAGCTTGCAAGTTTTTTGAACCCTATCTGCTGATTTTGACTACCCAGGTGTTGCAGTTTTTCTTTAATAAAACTCAATCCAGCATTGCTGTCTTCAGAAGAACAAATAAATCTCCGTCTATATCTTTAAACTACCTCAACGCCAAAAGCAGCAGGACCACCGACTGAAAGCAACGAGACTATCAAGTGAAAGCTGCAGGACCACTGAATTCAGCCTGAAACCAGCTCCAAGAACTCCAATAGGAATCACCAGCCTCCAAGAACCATATATCCCTTTAATTTTACTGGACTCTAAATTGCTTAATCTATCCTGCCCACTCTTTAATCTTTTTGCGTGTATTTGAACCTCCAGTGTGTGTGTGTGTGTGTGTGTGTGTGTGTGTGAAAGTTGGAGCATTGTTTATTATTTTGACTTAGACCCAGTTAAGTACAATAAAAACCATTGTCTTTTCCTTTTCAAAACTCAGTTAACCTGTTTGATTGTGCCTTTTATGGTCATAACACGCTAACAGTTAAATATCCATGGAATTGGTAAGTATATCCATTTTTAAACTAAAACTGTTGCAGCCAAACAGAGAAAGGGAAAAGAGGGGAACCATTCGACCCCTCCTCACCTGATCATAACATCGGAAAGGTCTAGCTCTGGACTTGCCCCATATTACACAGCTGACATTTGGAAGTAGGCAAGTGAGGGAATTGCGTGATTCAAGCCCACATCTAATACTTGGTAAACTAGGGCACTCAAAGACTATCCCATTATATTGTTCTTTATATTGAATTTTCCAGTTCCATCAGGTGACATTTTTGTGTTGCACTCCACATCTCTGATGCTGAATGCATTTTCCAAGGATGTTAATAACTTATGATGTATTGTATGAGAATTACTGCTTGTACCTGTATTTATCTTGCCCACTGTGTATTTTTTGTTACAGTAGTGTACTGTTTAGATAAACTGGTTGAGTAGAAATGACTTCCATTCATTTTACTGAAGCTTCATATTTGTGTCACTAAATATGAAATCAGGGAAAAATCCACCAAGTATTAAACCTTAGCCCATTATCATTTGTTTTTGTTAATAAACTGAAAAAAATTGTGAAGCATTAATTTATCATCTGTAGAAATTTTGTTTTATATCATGCTTTCAATGGAAGGAAGATTTCTTCAGCATTCTGTTTCTATCAAAATCAAAAATGCATCCTTTGTAAATGATTGATATTTTTGAGACAAATAGCTCGCAAATGAAACCTACCAATTCCAGCATTTGAAGAGTTAACTTTGTTTTGCTTGCAGTTTATTGAGGGTGTGTAATCTGTCCTATTTAATAGTCCTACACACAGGGAGACTGTTCAGTTGGCAGGACTGATTGCTCCTTTCTCACCTGTCTCACGATGGATTGCAAGGGGTTTCACTCTTGCTGATGGATGCTCCAAGGCTCCATAAAATTGATGTTCCAAATAGGACTCAAAAATCGGACCAGTGGCAGCAACAAGCATTGTGTTCACAAGCCTTATCTCAAATGACTTTTTCCACAAAAGGTTATCATAAAGATAACTACTAATGCTCTCTTCTGATAGCAGATTCATTAGTCTAGCCTCTTGAGCGAACTAGAAAGAAGGAACTTGCATTAATATAATGCCTTTCCCATCCTTGGGAAGTCCCAAATTGCTTTATAGCCAATGAACTCCAGTCTCCCTGATCTATATTGTATCAGATCTACTGATCAGTACACACAGAAGCATTTAGCTCTGTGTTATGGACTGGCATCTTCAAATTACATCATCCTGTATTCACCTCGGTCTTTCTAGACCACTTTGCCAAAAGAAATGCTAATCAAATGTTCCTCTATTTCGAGGAGTGCCGTGAAAGGATGAATCCGCAGAACATTAATTTCCATTTATAGTTTGGTATCTGAGCCTACTCATTGTTAAATATAAGAAGGATCATTTTTCCATGTTGCCTCAACATGTTAGCTGGTGCTTTGGCACTGATTTAGCTTTGCATATCCAGCTCAAATTCATTCTGACTCCAAAGTGAACTTTGGTTAGTTCAAAACACGGGTTGACAGTATAACTTATACCTTGTTAAAGACTAATTTAACACTACCGATGTGCTATTGTCATGAAGAGATATTAATGTGTATAATGTTATTGGGAATTATTTTTCTAATAGAATTCTAGTGGGGGTCCATGTCTAGGTGTGTGTCTGTGTGTGTCTTAACTGGATTAAAGCCAGCTAGTCTGGGTGCTTTGATGTAGAATGGTTTTGAGATGTTAATTGGGTGAACAGGAAGGAGAACAGTAAGGTAAAGTGTTCAGTTGCATTTGTTGAATAAACCATTCACGGCTGTAGGTAAAATCTTGCACCTAGCTAGAAGCCAAACAATGTGTTTATTTTTTCAACTTATTAATAAAATTGGTGCTATGAAAGGGGTTTTATTGTTAGAAGAGCTGAGGTTCAAAAGAGCTAGTGATACAATGGAAAATTTACATTCAAAGGGAAAGCTAGGTATATAAAGAAGGGAGTTTGTGTGTGTAAGGTAGAGGCCTTATTAAGACCTAATCAGCCTGTACGCCTCCAACTAACTTGCAAAGGAACCTCATTTGGAATTCTTAGGGTCAAATGTGCTTTGCCTGGTGTCTATTTAAAGTCTATGGGTTACTGTTGCCTTAGTGGAGATTTACCTGGGGGTGATTAATTTGGGGATTTGTTAAAAAGTTATTATAGTAGTAATTTGTAGCTATATGTATGTGTTTAATTTGTTGTTAAATTAATAAATGTTTAATTTAGTTTTATATAAAAACCATGAGACTCGGTGGTCTTATTCCTGCTGAATTCAGAGTCTGCATCTCGAAATTACAAATTGCAAAAATGGATTATGACAGTTGTCTCAGGTCCCCAGGGGGATTTGAACAATGCAGCCTTTACCATACAGCTATGTCATAATACTATTCTACTTGAAGGCTTGTTAGGAAAAGAGATTCTTCATTCATTAGGTTCAAACAAGTGGTGAAATTCGTGGCTGGACTTTGATGCCCAATAGATTTTTTTTTAAAAACCTGGGCCGGAATTTTCCAGCCCCTCATGCCGACGGAATCTTCCGGTCCCACCGACGTGAATAGAGATTTCAATTACTCGCCGGCTGGGGCTGGAAAATTCCGTCCCTGTTCTCTGCCACTGATTCTCAAGTTCAAGATTTGTTGCAGTTCCCTTCGTCAGATGTGTCACCTCATATCAGACCAAGTTGCCTCTGTCAGGATGGTGGCAATCTAGTGCTGCCAGAGAGAAAAGGTCAGGCTTCTGGGCTCCAGTGGGTAAATGCCCAGTGTTTTTTGAGGCACAACGCAAACACACTTTACCAGTCACCAAATGCCTTTTTTTGATTTTTTTTTTCATTGAGTGAGGCAACTCCATGCCGCTCTCAGATAGTTAATCCCTTTCCAAGAAACACCTGCCTATCATTGCAAAGATCTACAAAGAGAGCCATTCAAAGGAACTCAACTGTTTTGTCTATTTAAGGCTTTAATTAAATGGTTCAAAGCTGCCGACTTCAGCTGCTTGCTGCTGTCAATGAATTTATCTGTGAATAAACCGGTTCAAGTTTAGCCTGTTATGAAAGTGAATGGTACGTGCGAATGGTATTAATGGTATTAATTGTCCCCTCAAGTGATTGTGGAAATCCCAAGTGGAAATCCAGAAACAATCTAACTGGTCTATTGTTCATGAGACATACAGGCACTTGACAAATGTTAGGAACAACGTGACAGATTATGTTGGACATGAGGCCAGATTTTGCTGGAAAAGGGTATCTAACATGTCTCCCGTGAGATCTTTTTAAATGATTATGGGCAGCAAGTTGTTGAAAGTGTAAGTCGATTGCAATGCAGCAAGAGAAACTGGGCTGGGACTCGAGTGAACAAGGCCAGCAACTGTGGGTGGGACTTAATGCCCTCCCACCCAACCCCCTTGGCAGGTTTGGAGTGGTGTAGGGAGCAGGGCAGAGGGTGCGGGGTGGAGATCCTTCCACCTTCCCCCAATAATTCAGAGGGCGGGAAGGCTTGAAGTTGGCCTTCCTGCCCAGACGTCAGCTGAGGCCCTTAAATGGGCACATAGGTTTGCCGCCTAGTTTGGGGTGGTGGGAGTTCCCTTGTTCAAAAGCCCTCTGTGCCTGATCGAAGGAATCGGCATGAGGGAGGGGAGGTCCAGATGAGAGCCACACCCTGCTCTTTCCCCCGACCTCACTCCCCTCTCAATCTTGCTGGCAACCTTCTCCCCATGACCCCAACCCACCCTCAATTACCTTTCTCCAGCGACCCCCAGGTGAAGGGCCAAGTGAATTATTGGTGGCAATCACCGCTCCCAGTGGTGCTGGTGGTAACGGAGAGCTGTTGGCCTCTGGCTGGTAGTGTTCAGAGTGTTCAGTAGGGTGGATTTCCACCCTACTGGGGTGATCCCTGCAATTCAATGTCCTTCATGGAGCCGGAAGTCCTAGCGGCAGTGTTCCTACTGCCAATCAGGGACTTAATTTCCTCGGGGCTTCAAGTGCATTGCTGGCAGTTGTTTGTAGTTGCATTAGAGATAGTTTGTGGCATTTCTTGTGTGCAAATACCCTTTGAACAAGGCTGCAGCTCCCTGAGGCAGCTCCGCAGCAGCTGTCAGCCTTCATGAAGCTCTTTGTAAACCCCCCGCCCGCCCCCTCACTTGTCTCGGCGCCCGCCCTCTTCCCACCGCCCCTCCCCACCCCTCGGCAGCGCTGAGCCCCTCTTGGTGTGTGTTTCGCGCTGGCCGCCAGCTGATTGGCCAGCCAGCGTCAAATCGCGTGTCAGTCGTGACCCGGGCTGGAAGCACATACGGTGTCCGCCAATTGCGTGCACACGACGAGTGCAACATTCAGGCCAGGAAGTTATAACCCTGGGTGTTTTGCAACCAATTGGCCAAGGTTAGATGTGTAGGGTTAGCATGCAGCAGGTTGAAGTTGTAGACGAAAGCAGGTGTTAAAAAAAGCAGAAAAGGTGCATATTTTAGCACAACGCCTGGAATTGGATAAAGAAGAGGCTGAACCAGATGAAGTGAAGCTTGAGATAGACAGGATGCATTTGCAGATGAAATAGCTTCATGGAGAAAAGCACAAACCTGAACTGGAAATGGCACTTGGAAAAACCTGAATCAGAGGCTGAAAGAGAATAATTTTGCCGTAGACAAGGGAAAGGCTTCGTTCACCTGGTGAAGGAGGAACTTATGGTTTGGACGGTACTTTGAATCTAACTTCAAGCTTTGATTTGGGAAAGAATATTCGGCTAGTGCCTAAATTAATGAAGACTGAATTTATTGAAAGACAGTTTACCGCACTTGAGAAGGCTGCCACACAGGGCAGAATTTAGCCCTTGTCGGGCGGGCTCAGCAGGGGGTGGGCAGGGGCAGTCAGGAGGCTGACCACCACCTGCAATCGAGGCCGGAAGGCGATTTCATGCTGGCAGGTCAATTAAGGCCCTCCCAGTGTGAAATGCGAGCAGCAGCGCTTAGCGCTACCTGTGCAGGCGGCCGGGGGTTGGGGGTGGGGAGTGGGGAGTGTGAGCCCTTCAGAATCTCCCTGAGGCACAGAGCTGCCTCAGGAAGATGAAGAGTTTTAAAATATATAAAGAAATTAAAAAGGTTATAAAACATGTCCCCTCAAATGACTCTGTCACACGAGCAGGGACATGTTATTGATTAAATTTTAAATTTTATTTTTATTTGCTTTAGGAAACCTCATCCCGCTCGTGGATGTTTCCTAAAAAGTGCAAAGGCCGCTTGGCCTTTTCGCCTACCCCGCCCACCGCAAGGTTGGATGGGCAGTGAAAAATGTCAGTCAAATGATACTTTAATGACCTTAACAGGCCTTTTAATTGTTGGCAGGCGTGCTGCCAATTCCCGCGTGTGCCCACCAGCCAAAATATCGCGCCATAGCGCGCTGACGTCGGGACACTCACCCAACGTCAACACGTGTCGTTTTACGCTCGAGCGGGTTGGGCCCACCCGCTGAGCTAAAACTTTTGCCCACAGTTACTGTGGCCCAAGGAGACACGGACTTCGATTTTGCAAAGCGTTTTGGTCAGAAAATCAATGGATGTTTATTCAGTCTTTTGGGAGAACAATTTTCAGATTATGAGACAGTTAAAATGTGGTACTTAACATGTATGAAGTTGCTCCTGAGACATATCAATTAAGATTTTGGACAGCCAGGAAAAGCCAAACCAAACCTTTGTGGAGTATGCTAAAGAGAAAGAGATGCTGTGGGATCTGTGGGATCGTTCAATGAAATTACCTAAGACCTTTGAAAATGTGAGGGAAGCCATGATCCTGGAAGAATTCAGGAAAAACATTCCAGTAGCTATTAGGTCTCATTTGCAGAATTGGAAGGTGTCTAAAGCAAGGGAAGCTGCAGTTTTACCCAATGGATATGATATCTCACATAGACAGCTAGGGAGCATTAAATATTCATTAATGAGCCCACAAGGAACCTGGAGGAATCAAAAGTTTGGTGAAGGTTCTGGCTTTAAGGGGAAGGCTGAGTTATTAAGGATTGCAACATCCTAGATAAAAGTGATGTAAAGAAATCCATTTGTTTTTATTGTGGTAAGCTAGGATACATAAAAGCAAATTGTTGGAATCTTAAAGGAAAACCAGCTGCAGGAATAGGAATGCCTAAAGAACCTTCAGAGACGACTGTGTCAGTAAAAGAAATGTGGAATAAAATCATAGCAATAGCGCAGAATGCTTAGGATAGTCAGGGAGATTCTTCCTTATGTAGTGATGAAATGAATCAGGTTACTGAAGGTTATAAAGGTTTTGTTTCTAAAAGAGATGTATTTCCTTGTGCCTCTAGCAAATAAGGAAACAAATTCATATTTTGAGAGATACTGGGTCAGTTTAGTGATTGGTGGCTGATGATACCATTTGTCTTCCAGATAGTCTGGTGAAATAAAATGTACTGATAGAGGGTATTTATGGGTGGTATGAACCGGTTCCCTTATGTAAAGTTAAGTTCACGAAGTGACTTAGTACACGGAGTTGTTGTTACTGGAGGAGTTGTTCCTAGTTTGCCTGTTGAAGGGGTAGATTTCTTATTAGGAAATGATTTGGCAGGTGATAAGGTATTAGCATCTCCAAGAGTTTCAAGAGAGCCAGTTGATGTGAAAGAAACTGAGATTTTGCAGGAGGAACATCTTGGACTGTTCCCAATTTGTGTTGCAATGAGGTTTCAGGCTCATAAGGTGAGAGAGGATGAAGCAAAATAAACTGAGAGGGTGAATGATTCAGGTATTCGATTAGCTAGGACTTTTTGTCGGACGATTGGATGAAGATTAAAAGTATGAGACTGACTTATTTAGTTGATCTTCCTTCAGTGATGCCCATCAGGTAGATCCTGGTTTGCAGGGATTGTCTCAGACAGCGTATTCTGAGGGAGAATCCTGGTTAGCGCAGGGAAATATTAAGAGTTGCATATGAGATTCCAGTGACAGGTCATTTAGGAATATGAAAGACTCAAGCTAAAGTAATGAAACATTTTACTTGGGATGTGGTTGGCTTCTGCATGACATGCCACACATGTCAAAAGATTGGAAAACCCCAGCCATCAATGAAACCAACTCCATTGACCTCTGTACCCACTTTTGATGAACCATTTAGGAGGGTTTTAATGGATTGTGTGGAACCCTTACCTAAAATCAATATCTTTTAACTATCATGGATAGTTTAAGGCAATTCCCTTAAAGATTACTGCAATGATGGTAATTGAAGGGCTAATTCAGTTTTTCACGAGGCGTGAACTGCCCAGAGATGTTCAATCTGACCAAGGGTCAAATTTTATGTCATATGGATTCCAGGAAACTATGGGGAGAATTTTCTCCCCGTCGGGCGGGCTGGCTGGGAGCGGGAGTGGGCGCAGAGCCAATCACTGCCCGTAGTTGGCTGCACATGGCGTGGCGCCATGTCAGGATGCACACCCGACGTCACCGCGCGTCACTTTACGTGTCGGCGAGCGGGGCCCTCCTCCGCGCGCTGAACAGAAGATTCTGGTCTATGTGTAGTTTAGGAATAAAACAAGTTAAATCGATTGCATATCACCCACAGTCGCAAGGGGTATTGGAATGATGCCATCAAACTTTAAAGACTATGACAAAACTTATTGCCTTGAATACCCAGAGGACTGGGATAAAGGAATTTCACTGTTATTGTTTGCAATTAGGGATGCAGTTAATAAGTCAACAGGTTTCAGTCCCTTTGAGTTAGTTTATGGACATAAAGCATGTGCACAGTTCTGGACTCCATATTACAAAAAGGATAGAGTAGCAAGGAGAATGTGCAAAGATTTACAAGCAGAATTGAGAAGGTACAACTATTGAGAAAGATTGGGCTCTTTGCTCTAAAAAAGGGAAAACGGACCTGAGAGATGTCTTCAAAATTATGAAGTACTTTGATCGGGTAGACGTGCGGAAGATGTTTGCACTTGGTGGGAGAGCAGAACTAGTGGTCATAAATGTAAGAAAGTCACTAATAAATCCAACAGGGAATTCAAGAAGAGGTGAGAATATGGAACTTGCATGAAGTGCTTGAGGTGATTCGCATAAATGCATTTAAGGGGAAGCTAGATAAATACATGAGGGAGAGAAGAATAGAAGGATATGTTAATATGATGATATAAAGTAAGATGAGAGGAGGCTCATGTGGAACATAAACATCAGCATAGACCTGTTTGGCTGGATAGCTGTTTCTGTGCTGTAAAATTCAGTGTAGTTCTCTCATCCACTCATACTCCAAACCTCTATCTAATCTGCTCCCCTTCCTCCAGCCATATTGCTCAGTAGGTAAATGTAATGCATTATGTGTTCCTGAGCCAATTAGACAGGACAGTCTAAAGTTTTATCCCAGGTCTGTATTTATCTATTCTGATCTCAGTCCATAAGCTTTATAGGGCACTAATATTTATTTCAACACTTCTAGGCTGGAGGGAGAAATCAGCCACAGTTCCCACTCAGCCTCCAGTGGCTCTTGCTGAACATATGGATGCTGGATGAAGACTTGGCTATGATGGCCCATGGTTTATTGCCTCTCCCTGTTGAAATTTATATATGAAGGATAAACCACTAGAGGAGATGACTCAGCATGAGTGATTGCCTCCAGGAGAGGAGGAACAAGGGGAGAAAAACTGCTGGAGTAAAAATAAAAGCAAAATAATATTGCTTCAATTTTGATATGAAATCTCATAACTCGGAGACCCAATCAAATATGTGTTTTCTTTCTTTTATGTCAACTACTCCAGTGTAGTATAAGGGTCTGGCACATACAGGGTTAATGTGGGACTGAGTACAGGGCCGCCCACACAGTGATGTAAGAGAGCACATGACCCAGACCTATGTCAGTGTGGTTTTGAGCAGAGAAGTTTTAATACCTAGACATGGAGATAGCTCTTTGCCTGTACCCGTTACTGTATATATGTATATAATTACAAGTAGTGAATAAAGACATACTGTTAACATACAGAAGAAGACAAAGACTTCTTTAATCGATATGTTCTGTAGCCAACACCATCCCAACAGCCAGTATACGATCCAGTTGTCAGCAGATGTTTCTAGGAGTTTTCAGTCATTCTTGATAACTTGGGTTTCACTGATATCCCCAGGCTATGTGTAAGTTGGCCTCTTTAAGATACCGCATGTGCACAGCCATGCTAAAATGTTTACACGGTCTGCACACTAAAATATTTACACGGCCTGCATGCTTAAATAAATAACCCATGTACCACTAAAAAATTAGATGATACATTGTTCCATGCTCAGTAGCCTGAATCAATAGATACGCATCTGCAACCTGTCTGACCAATGACAAACTGATAGACTTCAGGATCTGTACCAGTAGCAGAGGCACAAGGTTTGAATGCTCCGTAAGCAAAAACTAAAATAAACAAATTTCTCAAAAGGTAAACATATGAACTCTCTAACTGCTTTGGCTGGAATCTTCTGCCCCTGTAGGAGGTGAGGAAGGAGGTGGGCGGACCCGAGAATTTGGCGGGTTGGCATCGGGACCGATACCCAACGTCTTTCCACCTTCACTGGAAGGTGGTAGGGCCCATTGTCAACTTCCCTGTCCTGCCTCCACTTGAGTCCTTCAAATGGCCGATTTATGACCACTTAAGGGCCTATTCCTGCCTCTGCTGCAATCAGCCTAGCTCCAGGCAGGCCTGTCAACATGCAGCCTACATGTCTGATAAAACTCTGCGGGCTGCATGTCAGTTGGAGGGGGAGTTCCCTCGATCTGCACTAATCTGTGCATGATTGAGGGCATAGATGTGGGGCAGGTGGGTGGCAGCTGATGGTCACTCCTCCTGCACTTACTGCCGACTCCCATGGACCCCTTCTCCCTGCGGGCCCCCACCTTGAGGGCCCCCCACCTCCCAACATCACTTACCTTTCTCCTGGGTTGCTCCTTGATCCTGGGATTCCGGGGAGGAGGGAGGGTGTTGTTCCAGCAGCAGCCATGGCCTCCTCTGTGGCGCTGTTGAGTGCAAGAGCTGCCAGCCTCTGATTGGCCAACGGCTCTTGGCAGCCGCAAAGTCATCTCCAGGAGTCCTCAGTCTGAAGGAAGGCCCACTACTGTCCACTTAACTGCCTTAAATGCCTTTTTTAGGCAACGAGCGAGAACGGAAGATTCTGCCCGTCATCATTGACTCAAAATAAATTTTAAAATTATAACACAGATTAAATTTTTTCTTCAGATATTTTGACTGAAGGAGCATTCAGTCAGTGGTTTCCTTTCTTGCTAATCTTACCATTAGAAATTATGTGGGAATCAATTTAGAGGCATTTTGTATTGATGAGTATAGAATAAGTTAGAGTTATTTCATTAGTACCGCAGATACTGCTTATGATAAGCAGGTCATTAGTATACTTTCAAGAAAACCAGTTTAATGAATAGTTACCGTTAAATGTAGTCAGACTTGCAGCATTTGGGAATAATTGCTTTTATTTCCCTTATAGTTAATTCTGTTGGGTTTTTTTTATTAACAAATCTTAGTTTTCTTATTGCTTTGCTGAATTTTGTCACTTTAGCAACCTACATTCCAAAAAAAGGAAACTCAATTAGGAAAGGTTATTCTAATTAGGTTCTTACCATAATTAGTATGGATGATCCTATTTAGCTAATGTTAAACCCCAGTGGTACATTCTGATAATAACTATAAGGTTTTTTTTTTCCTGATGGGATAATTTAAAAGGTACATGTTAAGGGCCCTGACTGAATTAAACAGTGTGGAGCATATCACTGGAGAGAAAATGAAATAATGGATGAAAGGTTTGTCCCACACTTGGTCAACGAAGAAAGTTTTCACAAAGCTGGAACAAAACTTTACTTTTCAGCAGGAAGATCCTGAATGTGTATTGGGAATGAATGATTTGGAATTTGTATTGTGAGACACAGAATTTATGTTCTGAACGTGAACATTTTGCTGATACCAAAATCACAAGGCAGTAGCCATGAGGTCATGAACTAGAAAATTTCACCCCCCCACTTATCTTGTTGTTCTTTCCTACTTAGCCCCTTTCAAACCAACAATGCCTTCCTCCTCCATTTCTTATCCTTCCTCACCTTTGCCTCATCCTGTAGTTTCTGCTCCTCCCTCTTCTCCTTCCAATTATAACCTCCACACATCTCATCCTCCCTCCTCTCCTCCCTGTTTTTATTTCTCCCTTCTCAAGCAATGGATCGCCTTTTCTCTCCTCCGCACTCCTCACTTCCTCCCCTCCTCCTTGCTCCTCTTCTCATACTTTCCTCTGCTCCCACATTTCCCTGTGTTTCCCTCCGTCCATATGATCATTGCTCCTCCTTGCCTCTCTTCCTCTAATTCTCCCCCTTCTCCCTCTCCCCATTTGACATCTTCTGCCCTCAATTTCCCCTGCCTGCTCCCTGTCCTCCTCTTGCCCCCGTCCCTTTGTTTCCATATCACCCAGCTGTAACCCCTAAATCCACTTGACCTAACATATCCACCAACAGCACACGAGGCTGACCATTAATAAATTAAAGGGAGTCCACACTTCTTGTTGACTTTTCTCACTGATAAATCCTTATGTCCACATTTATAAAGGGAACCTGTCTATGTAAAGTAGCCATTCTGTAATTACACCATCTCCATCAATGAAGGTGTTGCAGCATTACTACAGGTGGGAGGATGTCATTACAGTGTGACAAGTTTACATAGGTGGTTTCCATTGTAAATGTGGAATTAGGAATTTAAAAAGAGGACTGAATTGCACCTGTGAACCCTACATCCAATCTCACATCACCTAAAAATTACTTATTCTTCAGTGCGTAATGCCACAGGGGATCAACTAATCATCCAGCACTCCTCCTTCACACATCATTACCGCTGTGCAACAATTTTCAGAAAGAGGGAAAAAGCCTGAATTTTGTAAGCATTTGCAACTGGCCTCAGATTGACCTTAGCGATTCATAAAGCAGCTGCAATGTTTGAATTTGCCGATGTAAAAGTGGCCTTAAAGGGGCATGGCAGCTCAGAAGCGAATGGCCACAACATTCTCCAGACACCAGGATAAATCACTAGTGTACATACCATTTTAAAACAATACTGAAATATTTGGCAATAATCTAATTATCCCAATTGAGATGGTTCACAACTTGCTCTACGAGCAATAGGAATAAAAAGGAAAAAACGGTGCCAACTAGAAACTCTAATAAAAATACATCCACAGATCTTTTGTGACTGCCTAATGGTGCATCGGAGGCTACAGTGTATCGAGGAAGTATGATTGGAGATGGAAATAGTGGAGGGGTAAACATTTGCTTAATGATTAATCATTTTGTTAACGATTGCTTCGAGTTATTTATGTAACTTTATGAGCATCATGGCTTTCAAGTTCCCAGTATAAACAAAACAAAGATACGTTAACTGTTAACAATTATTCACTGCAAACTATGTAGATTCCACTTTGAAATCTGACTGTTTAAAGTTTGATTTGCAACACAGGAAACATGTTGCAAAGAACTCCTTTAATATAGTAACCTTGGAACGCAAGGCCAATACCTTGTCCTGTATAATATCTAAAATATTAGTTCACCTTTATCATTACAGATGCTGAAAGGCACACAGTGAATGTCTTGTTTTTAATCCTCCTGGATCCTGTGAGCTCCACCTACTTTGTAAACCATGGGCACTAATCCAGAACCCTCTGTGTAATTTTTTTTTTAGTAAAGAATTTAGTTCATGTGTTTCCTGTGAGGATATAATGCTGCAGTGATGACATCACAGTGGCATTGCTGTGGCATTTATTTTTCACCATGTCCATAAAGCAAGTTTTCAAAGTGAGAAATTGACCCTGAGGAATGGAAACTTCTTTCAGTTTTAGCTGCTAAGAGATAATTGCCCGAGTTAGCCCTACCAACAAGCAACCTTGGTGCTAGCTGCACATACTGCACGCTGCTCACCGTTTCTTGCTGTGCGTGGTCAGTAGGCGAGGGCTCCCTGCCATCACCTGACGTTGAGTCATTGTCCCTTCCGAATGCCCGTTTCACATCCTCCCAGATCAAGTGTGGTAAGGCCCCCAGTGGCAAAGCATTTCCCAATTCCTCTAGTGGATTTGCCCTGCACTAACTGGCAGCAGAACAGAATGAAGACAACCATCCCACAAGTCACTTTGGTTGCCAAGCATAATGTTGGTGTATGATGGATCCAGTCCTGTCAGCATCATAACAGAGCACTCACCTGTTATCCACATAGTAGAACTGACAATTTGTCAAAGACCTGCAGAGGAGGAGGACAGTACTGTAACTTTCTGAACCAGAGAGAAACTTAATCACTACTTAAGGCAGTGGCTTTGGATGTAAATGAAGCACGTCACTAGCTTATGTAATATAGTATAGAATGTTCCTGCTGCTATGCATATTGTTTGCTAACTCAAAGATGAAGGGAGAGGCAAGAGATATGCAGACTTCCAAGAAAGTTGCCTGAAGCTGTGTTTGTCGTGAAGCCAAACAGAGGCCAAATAATTCGCGTAGCTCAACTTTGCTGTCCAGCGTTGGACAGTAGACTTTATAGCTCTCTTTCAGAAATCAGAAGGTTACACAATGCCCCCTTAAGCTACCACCCTTGGGCCTACAGAGAGCAGATGGAGTTACCTTAACTAGTCCAATGAATCTGGGGCTGATTTCCTCTTTGAAAATATATGTGCATTTGTTCCAGTATTTGTCCCTGATTCAAGTAACTCCCACTTGTGGCTCTGTAGTTTCTGTGCAAAGCTATAATCATTAACCAGTATTTCAATCATTACTCGGCATATAAAAGGAATAATAGGCCCCCCATAACCATTTCTTGGATCAATTACAAATGATTTCAGTGCAGTTTATAAAAGGAAAGCTGGAGGGAAAGGAATCCAATAACCTCCAGCCAGGTGATATGGTGTCATTAGACTTGTCATTAGGAAAAAGTGCTGTAGAATTACCATTACATTTTAGGGCTGAAGAAACTCACAACAGTGCTACTGTAACACAATCTCAGCGCTGAAACGTGCTCCCATTTCTATAACACTGACACCTATATTAAGAACCACCATTGTTACTTGTAGCAAGTGCCGAATTCCATCAAATGGCTCTTTTAGTTTCTGTTCATATTCAGTAGCTGTTTAAAAATTATTATAATGTACAAAAAGTTTTTTTGATTACTGAGGTTTAAAATATCATTGGTTAAAACAATAATTATTTCTATTTTAATTTATATCTCAGAATCATAGAATAAAGCAGTAGAGAAAGGGACCATTTGGCCCATCACACCGACACCACCTCCAATTAACCCCACATTCTGGCCCTGTCCCCAAAGCCCTGTATTTTTATTTCCCTTCATTAATTTATCCAATTCCCTTTGGAAAGTTACTACTGAATCTACTTTCACCACCCTTTCAGGTAATGCACTCTTATATCTGCATCAGAATGTTCTAAGTGTGTATCCCACTCCACTTAATCTAGGCTGACATTCCAATGCAGTATTCAGGAATGTTGTATTATTAAAGCTGTCCGTTTTCAAACGTTAATCCAAAAAAAAGTGTGTCAATCCAGGTGGAGGTAAAATATCTCAAGAGTGTTCTCTTGGTGTCCTGGCCAATATTCTTCACTCAACCCACAGTGCGAGAATCGGTTTTCTGGTTAAAAGCAGAAAATGCTGGAAATATTTCAACAGGTCGGAGAGCGTCTGTTAGAGAAAGCAACAAGGTTAACTGGCTGGGTTTACATGAAGGAGATGGGTATCAGGAGTCAGGAAATTGGGTCTGCAAAGCCTATCTCCGCTAGGGACGCCCCAGCTGCCATATTTTCGTTTCAGGGAGGCAAAGGGCAAATGGAGTTGGCACCACCTCCCCCAGAGGTAGGCCAAAGTCGGCAACAGAGGTGGGACAGATGGCAAGGCCTGCCAGCGGGAAGGCCTGCCCTACAGGGACACCAGCCCAGTTGTAATCATGAATGTCAAACCCCACAAGCCCTCACCCCTGACTCTCTTCCATGCATCCACTAGGGCCCAATGTTTAAAAATAAGGGGTTATCCATTTAGGACAGAAATGAGGAGACATTTTTTCTCTTGAGTGTTGTGAGTCTTTGGAACTCTCTTCCTCAAAAGGCTGTGGAAGCAGTCTTTGAATATTTTTAAGGCAGAGATGGATATAGTTTTGATAAGCAAGGGGGTGAAAGGTTATAGCAAGGGGGAAAAAGGCAAAAATGGCCTGCTTCTGGTCCTACGTCTTATGGTCTTTTCAGTAAGGGAATCAAGGGTTATGGGGAAAAGGCAGGAAAGTGGAGCTGAGGATTATCAGATCAGCCATGATCTCATTGAATGGCAGAGCAGACTCGATGGGCCGAATGACCTACTTCTGTTCCTATGTCTTACGGCCTTATAGTTATCAGGGGTAGGTGGAAATGTGGGGTTGAGGTTATAATCAGATCAGCCTTGATCTCATTGCATGGCTGAGTAGACTTGAAGGGCTGAATGGCCGACTCCTGCTCCTAATTCAGATGTTCATATCCTCCATGCCCACTCTCCCGGTATCTGCTATGTACAGAATCAATGAGCCATTGGCAAGTCTTGCAAGTCTTTGAAATGCTCATGAAACTGGCACAATAAACTAGGAGGCTTTGAAAATCTACTGTGGGAAAAAAAAACTCCTCAGCTTACAACATTAATCACAGCCATTTATAGTATCAATGATAAAAAGCTATTATCCACGTCACACCACTTAACATTGTGTAAATAAACACATGGGCATTGAAAACAAAGCTCTTTAAAAAAAGATCTGGTTATTACAAGGTAATAAATATTTCATTCAAACAAAGCTGCCACACCCCTCAACAGCTATGTAAACAGATCCCTGCTGAGAGCTAAGTAGATTAATCATGCTTGGAGCTCAGCCAAGCATTCATAATGAGGCCATCAGGCAACTGTCGCAACTAAAGTAATTAGAACAGAATGTTTTTTCCAGATGGCCTATCTCAACAAGATTAAGAGGTCTGGAGTGGATAAAACCTTTTGTCATTGATGTTATGAATGACTGTGACTAGCAGCTTTATGAGACATTACAAGGGGCAATATAAATCAATGGGAAAGTTGAATGGCTGTTTTTTTTTTCTGTTTCCCCACTCGGGACTAGGGATCCCGCATGGTTCACGACTCCACTGAGAAGCCACAAACATGTCTCCCAATGGAGTGGGCCTGACTCCATCAAAAATGGGCGTTTGGAATGGCCGCCCCTGCAATAGAACCAGCGAGGGCAGGAGTGCTTTTTACAGGCTTGCTACCTGCACCATTATCCCATGCTGGCCAAAATTGCTGGGAATGGGAATGGGGGGTGGGAATTGCAAAATTGAGTCCGGCCCACCATTTTCAAAGGCCTTCTCGAATCTGCCCAACTCTGTGAAAATCTGAGCCAAATCTGCTTCAAACTTTCAACAGAGCTCATCAATCAGGCCATCAGCCCGGACCATTACTAAAAAGAGAAAGTGCTGGAAGTACTCAGCAGGTCTGGCAACATCTGTGGAGAAAGAAACAGAGTTAGTTTCCACTTTTTTTTTTCAGATTTCTAGCATCTGTAGTATTTTGCTTTTATTTTTGACCTGAAACATTCACTCTGTTTCTCTCTCAACTGCTGCTGTCTGACCTGCTAAGTATTTCCAGCACTTACTTTTGTTTCAGAATTCCAGCAGCCGCAGTATTTTCCTTTTTAGATCTCCTGGATGTTTCTGTTGATTGTGGGGCCTTACTATGTAAATTGGTTGCAAATTTGCATCCAAAGTGACAGTACCTATGGTCCATAAGAAATGTTGTAAAGCATTTATAGAGGTCCTGAGAGTGTTTCTTTTTTATTCATTCACAGGATGTGGGCTTTGCTGGCTAGGCCAGCATTTATTGCCCATCCCTAATTGCCCTTGAGAAGGTGGTGGTGAGCTGCCTTCTTGAATCGCTGCAGTCCATGTGGTGTAGGTACACCCGCAGTGCTGTTAGGAAGGGAGTTCCAGGATTTTGACTCAGGGACAGTGAAGGAATGGCGATATATTTCCAAGTCAGGATGGTGAGTGGCTTGGAGGGGAACTTCCAGGTGGTGGTGTTCCTGTCTATTTGGTGCCCTTGTCCTTCTAGATGGTAGTGGTTGTGGGTTTGGAAGGTGCTGTTGAAGGAGCCTTGGTGAATTTCTGCAGTGCATCTTGTAGATGGTACACACTGCTGCTACTGTGCATCAGTGGTGGAGGGAATGAATATTTGTGGGTGTTGTGCCAATCAAGTGGGCTGCCTTGTCCTGGACGGTGTCAAGCTTCTTGAGTGTTGTGGGAGCTGCACTCATCCAGACAAGTGGGGAGTATTCCATCACACTCCTGACTTGTGCCTTGTAGATGGTGGAGAGGCTTTGGAGAGTCAGGAGGTGAGTTACTCATCACAGGATTCCTAGCCTCTGATCTGCTCTTGTAGCCACAGTATTTATATGGCTAGTCCAGTTCAGTTTCTGATCAATGGTACCCCCCAGGATGTTGATAGTGAGAGATTCAGAGATGGTAATGCCATTGAACATCAAGGGGTGATGGTTAGATTCTCTCTTGTTGGAGGTGGTCATTGCCTGGCACTTGTGTGTTATGAATGTTACTTACCACTTGTCAGCCCAAGCCTGGATATTGTCCAGGTCTTGTTGCATTTGGACATGGACTGAGGGGTCGTGAATGGTGCTGAATATTGTGCAATCATCAGTGAACATCCTCACTTCTGACCTTATAATGGAAGGAAGGTCATTGATAAAGCAGCTGGACCAAGGATGCCACCCAGAGGAACACCTGCAGTGATGTTCTGGAGTTGAGATGACTGACTTCCAACAACCACAACCATCTTCCTTTGTGCTAGGTATGACCTCAGCCATTGGATAGCTTTCCCCCTGATTCCCATTGACTCCAGTTTTGCTAGGGCTCCTTGATGCCACACACGGTCAAATGAGACCTTGATGGCAAGGGCAGTCACTCTCACCTCACCTCGGGAGTTTAGCTCTTTTATCCAAGGCTGTAATGAGGTCAGGAACTGAGTGGCCCTGGCGGAACCCAAACTGAGCGTCAGTGAGCAGGTCATTGCTAAGCAAGTGCCACTTGATAGCACTGTTGATGACCCCTTCCATCACATTACTGATGATCGAGAGTAGGCTGATGGGGCGGTAATAGGCTGGGTTGTATTTGCCCTGTACAAGACATACCTGGGCAATTTTCCACATAGCCGGGTAGATGCTGGTGTTGTAGCTGCACTGGAATAGCAAGGGGTGCAGCAAATTCTGGAGCACAAGTCTTCAGAACTATTGCTGGAATATTGTCAGAGCCCATAGCCTTTGCACTATCCAGTACCTTCAGCCGATTTTTGATATCACATGGAATGAATCGAATTGGCTGAAGACTGGAATCTGTGATGCTGGGGACCTCTTGAGGAGGCCGAGATAGACCACCCACTCGGCACTTCTGGATGAAGATTGTAACAAATGCTTCAGCCTTATCTTTTGCACTGATATGCTGGGCTCCTCCATCATTGAGGATGGGGATATTTGTGGAGCCTCCTCCTCCAGTGAGTTGTTTAATTGTCCACCACCATTCAGAACTGGATGTGGCAGAACTGCAGAGCTTAAATCCGATCCGTTGGTTGTGGGATCACTTAGCTCTGTCTATCACTTACTGCTCATGCTGTTTGGCACGCAAGTAGTCCTGTGTTATAGCTTCACCAGGTTGAAACCTCATTTTTAGGTATGCCTGGTGCTGGGCTTGGCATGCCCTCCTGCACTCTTCATTGAGCCAGGGTTAATCCCCTGGCTTGATGGTAATGATAGAGGGTGATATGCTAGGCCATGAGGTTACAGATTGTGTTCGAGTACAATTCTGCTGCTGCTGATGGCCCACAGCGCCTCATGGATGCCCGGTCTTAAGTTGCCAAATCTGTTCGAAGTCTATCCCATTTAGCACGGTGGTAGTGCCACACAACATGATGGAGGGTATCCTCAATGTGACAGCGAGACTTTGTCTCCACAAGGACTGTGCGGTGGTCACTTCTACCAATCATGGACAGTTGCATCTGCAGCAGGCAGGTTAGTGAGGATGAGGGCAAGTATGTTTTTCCCTCTTGTTGGTTCCCTCACCACCTGCCGCAGACCCAGTCATTTAGGACTTGGCCATCTTGATCAGTAGTGGTGCTACAGAGCCATTGTTGGTGATGGACATTGAAGTCTCTCACCCAGAGTACATTCTGCAGCTTTTCCACCCTCGGTGCTTCCTCCAAGCGGTGTTCACCATGGAGGAGCACTGCTTCATCAGCTGAGGGAGGGCGGAACGTGATAATCAGCAGGAGGGTTCCTTGCCTATGTTTGACCTGATGCCTTGAGGCTTTATGGGGTCCGGAGTCAATGTTGAGGACTCCCAGGGCAACTCTGTCCTGACCATATACCACTGTGCTGCCACCTCTGCTGAGACTGTCCAGCTGGTGGAACAGTACATACCCACGGATGGTGATGGTGGTGCCTGGGACATTATCTGTAAGATATGATTCTGTGAGGATGTCAGGCTGTTGCTTGACTAGTTTCTGAGACAGCTCTCCCAATTTTGGCACTCGCCCCCAGAAGTTAATACGGAGGGCTTTGTTGAGTTTGCCGTTGTTGTTTCTGGTGCCTAGGTCGATGCTGGGTGGCTTGTCCGGTTTCATTGCTGGTGAAAGGTGCTTTAAAATGCAAGTTGCTTCTTTCCTTAAAAATACATTTTGACTGGGACAAAATTGTATCCATATCCATACAATGTGTTATGTGGGCTGTTATTTGGAATGCTGTGTGACTACTTCATTCCCACCTTCCATTTTCTCACACCCTTCTCTATAGATAGTGACTTAGCTGGAGATGCATTTCCACTGGTGTCAACCTGTCACCCAAGTGACCATCCTTCATGTGAGCAAGCTCCTGCTTAACAGCGAAAAACTTACTGAAAGATCCTATTATAGTAATAACTTGCATATGTCCACAGTGCCCTGAGCAATAACTGGCTCCTGCACTTTGATTAAACACTCTACATTTAATCAGCAGGGGAGCCATTTATTGCTTTGTACACTCTGGACAAAGAGAAATTATCATTTCATTTTAGTCTAGTTTATCTTTCAGTACCTCCTATTGTTTGGTGTAATGTGTAATGTATGAGTTCTACAACAATGAGGACAGTTTTAGTGCATCTTCATATTTAGTGTATCCAAACATCACATGTGCTACTCCCCGCTGTGAAACTGGTTAATGGCTTTTTAAGAAATAAATAGCTTTTCACAGAAATGAAACATGAACTTGTTTGAGATATAAGCAGAACATTCACTGGATGTTAATGAGACATGGCTATATTACACTCATGGGGAGGATTTGTGTAGCCCACTCAGTATTCAAAAAAGGATTTGACACTATGATTTGTATCTTTGATTTTAAATCCCTCCATAGGATTGCTCCACCATACCTGAGAGATCCTCTCCAGCCAGATGTCCCTGCTGGCATCCTTTCCTCCCCCAGGCACTTGGACGATGGTCCCTACTTTCTATAATGAGAGGCCATTTCTTTTATTATTAACCCTTTTCACTGAAATTTCCTCTTGAAATCTCTTTGTCTTGTTGCATCCTTCTGTGCCTTCAAAAGCCTCCTTAAAATTCTTCTCCTTAAACATCCCTCCAGTGTCCCCACCTATTTGTCACAGAATCGTAGAACATTGGAGTACAGAAGGAGGTCATTGGCCCATCTTGCCTGTGTTAACTTTTTGAAAAAGATATTCAATTGTTCCACTCCACCTCAGTCTTGCGAATTTGCCTTCTTAGTTAAATAACCGGTTACAATCCCCTGGGGGTCAGTACTGGGACCACTGTTTTCATACTATATATTAATGGTCTAGACTTGGATGTACCGGGCACATTTTCAAAATTTGCAGACGACACAAACGTGTGAAGCATTGTGAACTCTGAGGAGGACAGTGTTAGACCACAAGAGGGTATAGACAGGCTGGAATGGGTGGACATGTGGCAGATGAAATTTAATGCAGAAAAGTGAGATGTGAAAAGGTACATTTTGGTAAGAAGGGTGAGGAGAGGCACTGTAAAGTAAAGGGTACAATTCTAATGGAGGAGCGGCGCGTTCTGGGGGTATATGTGCGCAAAGCATTGAAGGTGGCAGTTTGAGGTTGATCTACAAGGGAGTCAAGGGTTATGAGGGACAGACAGGAAAGTAGAGGTAAGGTTACAATCAGATCAGTCATGATCTGATTAAATGGTGGAGCAGGTTTGAGGGACCAAATGGCCAACTTGTACTCCCATTTCTTATGTTCTTATGCATAAAGTGATTAGAAAGATGTACGAGATCCGAGGATTTATAAATAGAGGCTTAGAGTAAATAAACAAGGACATTATGGTGAATACTGGTTCAGAATCAACTGGAGTAGTGTGTCCAATTCTGGGCACTGCACTTCAGGAAGATTGTGAAAGCTTTGGAGAGGATGCAATAAGTATTTACAAGAATAGTTCCAGGGTTGAGGGGATTTCAATTATGTGGATAGATTGGGGAAACTGGGGTCATTCGCCTTAGAGCAGAAAAGATTGAGAAGTGATTTGATAGAGGTGTTCAAAATCATGAGGCGATTAGAGAAAGTGTCCAGGGAGAAACTGTTCCCATTGGTGGAAGGGCCAAGAACTAAAGGGCACAAATTATTTTTTCTCAGCAATATTTAAGTTCTGTGCTATCAAGCAACTATTTGAAAAAATAACACACAAGTTACTTAATTGCTTTTGAGTCTTAATAAAGTGAATATCTCCTTATTCTAATACTTGTGAATTTAGCGCAGTTTGCTTTTGCTTGATTGGATGATTCAGTCCCTTGACACTTACTGACCTGACTCTGAAATAGGCTGTATCGAGGGACAGATTGGTACGCTGGTGGTGATTTTTTTATTTGAGCAGCAGGTTTACTGGGGAACTGTCTAGTTCTTTATGTTCCTGTACCTATGGCGTTGCTGCTTCACTGGTCCCCTCACTGTGTTCCAGAACACACTGCTCTGGGCATTCATTCTTCAGCTCTGAGTCTGCTATTGGTTCTGCTCTCCTTAAATGCAGTTTTGAATATTTTTTTCAAAAAAATATGGGGGACAGAGTTTCAGTATTTATAACAAATTTGTAAACATCTTTTTATACTTACATTTCTAATTCTTGCTAACTTTAATAAACTGAATAAATGCTCTGTGTGCTTGTTGGAACTTTTAAAAATTGGTAACTATTTAAGCAAAATTAACAAATTAGCCTTCACATACTAATAAAGAGCCTACGCCTTACCTTGAACATTGCTACACTCTCCCAGGCAGTGATCTAAGTACATTTATCATTGGATTGGATTTTCTAACTATCCCAACCATCCTCAACACTGCTCATGGCTTTTGTTTTCAAATTAAACTCCTGAGCATCAAGAAAACAATGATTAATAATTCACTTGATTTTAGCTGTTAACCACACTGTCCCTGGGCTGGGGAGGAACAAAATAGCCAGCGCTCACGTTTCTATGAGCCATCCATCGATCTTTATTGCTCAATGGAGGTGTGTGAATGTCAGCGCTTGGCAGGAATATCACAAGCAATTGAATAGACTGCCAGCACCCTGGGCGCACCCATGAAGACATGTCACTTGAACAAGGTACCAGAGAGCATGTGGCACCTGTGAAACTGGACCCCAGATCATTTTAAGGAGATGATGAAAATTTGAGCTGGGGACGTTTGAATTTCCAGGAAATTCATCTGCAGCTGCCAGAACTTGTGACGTCCAGCCTTAGCGGTGAAGTGTATGGGATTTACTTCCCCCTCTGGGTCCCACAACTAAGCTCTGTGTAGCCTTTCAGTGCCAGCATTCAATGCCTTGCTTTGCCATGTCCAAAATACTGCCTGTCAAACGAACATACAAAAGCACTGGACAAGAAAAGACCAGCTAGTCCATCTAGCCTGTCCCATTAGTTGTGAAGCCTTATGCGTCAGGACAAGAGGTTCCCTGGCACTATTTGTAGAAGAACAGAGGTGTTTTCTGTGGTGTTCTCCACAATGCTTATCTGTCCATGAACACTGACAATTCAGATTAAATGGTCTTTACCTCATTGCTGTTTGTGGGACCCTGCCTTGCGTTACCATGTTTTCTTACATTTCTACATTCCTACATCAGAAGTGACTGCACTTCAAAAAGTATCTCATTGGCTTTGGGACATCCTGAGCAGAGGGCTGTACAAATCCAAAGGGACCCTTACTCTTTCTGATATATATTAATGACCCAGACCTCGGTGAAAGGGCACAATTTCAAAATTTGCGGATGATACAAAACTTGGAATCATTGTGAACTGTGAGGAGGACAATGTAGAACTGCAAAGGGACATTGACAAGTCGGTGTACTGGGTGGTCAAGTGGCAGATGAAGTTCAACGTGGGGAAATGTGAAATGATACATTTTGGTCAGAATGAATCTTTTCTGCATTCGGAAGATGGTCGGAAGAACAGAGTGACAATATAAAATAAAGGGTACAATGCTAAAGGGGGTGCAGGAACAGAGGGATCTGGGTGTATATGTGCATAAATAGGTTGAGAGAGCTGTTAATAAAGCATACAGTATCCTAGGCTTTGTTAATAGGGGCATAGAGTACAAGAGCAAGGAGACTATGTTGGACTTGTATAAGACACTAGTTCAGCCTCAGCTGAAGTATTGTGTCCAGTTATAGGCGCCAAATTTTAGGAAAGATGTGAAGGCATTGGAGGGAGTGCAGAAAAGATTCATGAAAATAGTTCCAGGGATGAGGAACTTCAATTATGAAGATAGATTGGAGAAGTTGGGACTGTATTCCTTGGAGAAGAGATGATTGAGAGGAGATTTGACAGAGATATTCAAAATCATGAGGACTCTGGACAGAATAGATAGGGAGAAAATTTTCCCACTTGTGAAAGGATCGAGAACAAGAGGGCACAGATTTAAAGTAATTGGCAAAAGAAGCAACAGTGATATGAGAAAAAATCTTTAGCACTTAGCAAGTGGTTAAGGTCTGATATGTACTACCCGAGAGTGTCGTGGTGGCAGGTTCAATTGAGGATTTCAAAAGCGAAATAGACTATTACCTGAAATGTGCAGGGTTATGGGGGAGAAGGTTAGGAATGGCACTAGGTTAACTGTTCATTTGGAGTGCTGGGTGCAGACACAATGGGCTGAATGGACTCCTTCTGCACTGTAACAGCTCTGTGAAGGCTTTCTTTCTGAAGACTGAAAGGGTGGAATTCATTTGGAATGTGAACCCAAATCCATCCTAATCAGAAGAGATGTGAAAGGGGCTTTGGCAAGATCAAATCCTAGTTTGTCATGAATACAGTCCAAAGCACAAATGTCCTTTTAAATTTGATTCCAAATGAAACTGATTCCAGTAATTTCAGTATCCAGGGCTAGAAAGTTAAGAAGACTTGGGGGTAATAGTATAACCATGGGAAGGCAATAAAAAAACATGCCACATCTTTGCACAAAGAGTCTACATCAGGTATGCAGACTCATGTGCATTATCTTTAGTGAAATAAGTTCCAAAATTTCTGGATGATAAAATTAGAAACAAAGGAAGGCCTGTTTGCCTTGCTGACAGTCCTCGATATTCTGCCCTTCTGTCATGCGGAGATGGATCCCGGGTCATTGGTGGCAGCACACAAAAACGTTTCTGTTAAACATGGTGATTTATTTTTTATGACCCTAGATGTTCCTGATGCTGGCCTTTCCAGCTGGTCTAATTAATTGGGACATTTGTAACCAGTACACCCAGATTTTTTGCCATAATGGAGAGCCTCCCTGATGAGGCAAAAACAGCAGAAATGTCCTAAAGACCCATCCCCGAACACAGCATTTCTTATTTTTGTGGGGGGAGGACTGGAGTTGGGCTGATGTTGTGGAGGCAGCTGGCTATTTAAATCATCAGCTGCCTCCACTGAAGCTGGATTTCTATAGGCCAGGTGTATGAACCCGGAGTGTGCAGATTAGACCAGGTAAGAGCTGATCTGCAGTTGGTGGATTTGTTTGGATAGCCAGGGGTACCCCTTTGGAGAGATAAGGTCCCCCTTTGGATATGATCCCGGGACACATTTGGGAGATGTAAGGCACCCTTTTGGAGAGGCAAGACACCCTTTGAGATTATTAGAAGTAAACATTCTTGTGCGCAAAAAGTGTATAAACTCATTGCAAATGTCAAAGCTGTCACAGAACTTTCAAAACTCATTGGAACTGTCAAAGCTGTCAATGCATTTAACTCTGCTGCGCTTTACATTAAAAAAAAGTCTGGAGTTCCAAAAAAAATCAGTGCTTGATGTTTCATTTTGTCTGTTGGCAAGCCTGAGGGTTATCATTATAGGATTTGTGCTGCAATGACTGATTTTATAAACTAAGATTATCACAGTGGGGTGCCTGTTATGTGAACAGTTTGATTGACAGATCCAAGTGGCTATGGAATAGAAATGTTTGTTTTTCTATGTATTGAATGTTTTTTTACCAATTAGAGTTTTTGTGTTTAAAATCACGACATCGTCAATAGACGCCTAACTTTAAGTCAGCATGGCTCCTGAGGTTTGCCTATGGTGGATACTAGGTGAGTTGGCATGGAGCAAAGGGCGGTGGGTTAACATGAATTGGCACTAAGTTGGCATAGGTGCTATGGGGATGTTGGGGGCATAAGGGGTATGAGGGGCCATGGGGGTAGGTAGAGGGACATGGGTTTGCTTAGGGGGTATGAGAGGCCATGGGGATGGTTGGTGGGGAGCATGAGGCAGCATAGGTTGACATGGATGGAGCATAGGGGAGTGTGTGTGGAGGGTGTTGGGGCGGGGGGGAGGGAGAGGTGAGGGCTGGAGGGTTGTTTTTTGTTTTAATAATTTTTTAATTAAATTCAACAAAGTGCCAGAGCACAGAGGCAGGCCTTCCACCCAGCCAACCTCCGCACCCAGCCAACATCCGCACCCAGCCAACCTCCGCACCCAGCCAACCTCCGCACCCAGCCAACCTCCGCACCCAGCAGCTTCCACACTTGTTCTAGGGGTGGAGGGCCTGACTTCTAATCAAGTCTGCCCCCCCACCGGAACGAAAATTGGAACTGCGGGCCGTTATTTTTAAAAGTCGGGATCACGAGCCAGGAATTCTCCCATCTCTACGCACTCAACCCAGGAGCAAAAACCTAGGCCCTAGGGGCTGCTGGAGACAAGCAAATATATTTGATGATATTAGCACTTTACCTCTGGCATAGGAAAATCGCTTCTTTAGCTATTTAAGCCCACCTTGCAATTCCATTCATAAAGCTCTCTGCCTCTCCACCGCCCTCTCTTCCGTAAGACCCACCTTAAAATCCACTGCTTTGACAAAGCTTTTGGTCACCGCTCCTGATCTCCTTTTGTGGCAATTTTTGCCCGACTTCATCTCTGTGAAGTAACTTGGAATGTCTTCCTACATTAAAGGTGCTTTATAAATGCAAGCTGGGGTTGCTGTGAAAGATCCCAAAGCACTATTTGAAGAAAAGCAGGGAAGTTTGCATTGTGTTTTGGACAACATCACTCTCTCAGCCACCACCACTGAAACAGATTAGCCGACCTTCTATCTCATTGCTGTTTGCAGGAGCATGCTTTGTGGAAATTGGCTGTTGTGTTTGGCTATGTTAGAACAGTGACTAGACTTCAAACATACTGGGGGAGTGCTGCTCTGTCAGAGATACACTTTTTCGGATCTGAGGCCCCATTCACTCAAATGAACATAAAAAATTCCACGTCATTATTTCAAAGAAGAGTATGGAAGAGAGTTCCCAGGTGTTCTGGCCAATATTTATTCCTCAATCAACACCAGTAAAGAAATGGAATTTCTTGTCTTTATCACATTGCTATTTGAGGGAGTTTGCTGGGCACAAAATTCTCTGCATTTCCTGCATTACAAAAGTGACTACACCTCAAAAAGTACATCATTATCTGTGAAGTGCTTTGCGTCATCATGAGGTCATGGAAGGTGCTATTCAGGTCTTTCTTTCATTGGCTGTGAAACAATGCATGACATCCTCAGGATGTGAAAGCTGCTATATAAATACAATTTCTTTCTATGGGGTACTGGCGTGAAGAATGGCACCAAGAGTAGAGTCAACCTCTAGCGCTTGTGCAATGCCTTGGTGGAGGTGGCACGCCACATGAATGCAGTACTATATAACCATGGCCCATGGCAGCAGGAATAGACATTTTCAGGAATCAGGAAGTTTAGTTAAGGCCCACTTTGGATGTACAAGAATTGCCAACAGCGGTTCACTCTCATTTGGTGCTGCCTCCTTACTTGATAACAGGCACATCACTCAGGCCATTGTTTACCTGCTTAACAAATGCAACTGCGTGTCCATGTTGCTGCAGCGCACATTTTATTGCAGGTGCAGAAGTGCACTCTGATACTCTAATATAAACCTTATCAGCAATCATGCTGTCAAAACAGAATATACCAAGGTGTAGTCGCTTTGGTAATGTAGGAAATGGAGAGAATTTTGCGCACAGCAAACTCCCTCAAATAGCAATGTGATAATGACCAGGTATTTCATTTCTTTACTGATGGTGATTAAGGAATAAATATTGGCCAGAACACCGGGGACTACTCTTCCATACTCTTTGAAATAATGACATGGAATTTTTTATGTCCATTTGAGCGAATGGGGCCTCAGATCCGAAAAAGTGCATCTCCGACAGAGCAGCACTCCCTCAGTATGTTTGAAGTCTAGTCACTGTTCTAACATAGCCAAACTCAACAGCCAGTTTCCACAAAGCAAGCTCCTGCAAACAGCAATGAGATAGAAGGTCAGCTAATCTGTTTCAGTGGTGGTGGCTGAGAGATCGATGTTGTCCAAAACCCTGTGCAACCTTCCCTGTTTCTCTTTGAACAGTGCTTTGGGATGCTGCTTGTGAATTTTAGAGTCACAGGGCAGACCTTTCCTCTCGTCGGGCGGGCGGGCACCCGTCCCGAACGAGCGTAAAATGACGCACGATGACGTTGGGCGAGCTTCCCGATGTCACCGCGCACTCGCGTGATATTTTGGTCAGCAGGTCCGCGCGGGAGTTGGACCCACACCCGCTGTTTATTAAGAGGCCAGTTAAGGCCCTTAAGAATCCAACTGGCGTCGATTTAACGCTGCCCGTGCGATTTTTCACTCGTCACATGGACAAAACGGGTAGGCGGGCAGCCCACAATTTGCAAAACCTCATCCACGGGAGGGATATAAAGGGTCAGCAGCATCGCCAGTGTGAGTGGTCAGGGGTTTTAGAGATAGTTTCCTGCTCATTGCTTATTGGTACTTGGCTGCTTCATCTCTGTTTGGGGCTTTATTCTTAGCATTTCCACGTGACATTTCTGGACTCATTGGTATCTCCAAGGCCCCCTGAGGATTCGGACCGTGTGGACCCTTCCAAGTATCAGACAGCCTTCTGTTACCCTGGGAATGGGGATTGTGGTCTCCGCTGGAGACACCTCCTCTGAGGAGGATGAGAGGGGCAGAAGGGAGAGGAGGCCAGGTGTCCCTATGCAGCTTCCAGGGGAGGGACCTGTGGGAGGAGAGGCTCAGGCACAAGGGGCGCAGGGCCAGCAGGTAGTCCAAGGCAGAAGGGGCTGCAGAAGACGCCACTATCCTGCTGCCAGGGTTTACAGGCAGTGATGCAGCTACCTCAATATATCAGACATGCAATGCCAATGGAGGCTCCTTCTCTCCAGGGAGAGTGTGACCCCCATTTATCAGATTATCGGGCCTGAGATCAGCTCTGACTGTATGGGTGGACACCCCATGCCAGTGGCTCTGAAGGGCACAGTGGCCCTCAACTTCTATGCCTCCGGCTCTTTCCAGGGGTCAGTGGGGGACCTTTGTGGAGTGTCCCAATCAATTGTCCACAGTTGCGTCAAGCTGGTGACAGATGCTCTGTTCAGGCGGGTATTGACTTTCCTTCATTTCCGTAAGGACGAGGCCAGACAGGCTGAGCGAGCCAGAGGCTTTACAGCGATTGCTGGCTTCCCCCGCGTCCAGGGTGCTATAGACTGTACACATGTGGCCATCAAGGCGCCAGCAGGTGAGCCCGGTGCCTTCATCAACAGGAAGGGCTTCCACTCCATGAACGTGCAGATAGTGTGTGACCACAGGATGCTGATTCTACAAGTCCGTGCAAGGCTCCCATGATGCATACATCCTCGGACACTCCCAGGTGCCGGGGCTCTTCAGTGCTCCAGCCCGGCTGGATGGGTGGCTGCTGGTTGACAAGGGCTATCTATTGAAAAGGTGGCTCATGACGCCTCTCTGCCACCCAAAAACAGAGGCAGAGCAGTGGTACAACAGGAGCCATGACTCCACAAGGGCGGTGGTAGAGAGAACCATAGGTCTTCTCAAGATGTCTGGACCGTTCAGGGGGTGCACTACAATACCCCCCAGAGCTGGTGTCAGTGATAGTGGTTACATGCTGCACTCTCCACAATCTGGCACTGGCAAGGGGTGACCCACTGGAGGAAGGGGATCTTGACACAGCTCCACAGGCCACAGGTGATGAGTCCAGTAGTGAGTCAGAGGAGGAGCACGGTGAGGAGAATGCTGAGGGCGTGGAGCCAGACCTCGGTAACCTCCAGGGAGGCAGGGACACCAGAGACACCTTGATCGAACACTCCTTCAGCTAGGCTGCCAAATAAGCGCTACCACCTCATGCCAGGGCTGCTATCACCATCCTGGACCTCAAAAATGACCCTTTGCTTTGCCCCCAAGATACACTCAGTGCCTGTGCAATAAAGTTTTGAGCCATCATGTCCATCATTGTATACTGGTGTACCCTGCACCTACAAAACAAATGAAGCATACTCAGGCCAATAACAAAAAAGCAAATGTAATATAATGTTGGCACTGACAGATTAAGAACAGAACAATATCAAATGTTGATGGTCACACCATTAAAAAAAAAGTTTAATTAAATGGGAGAACAGAAGATCACCCGTGGCCAGTCCTTCTTGTACTTAAGATGCTTTAAACTTAAGTTTACAGGTGCTACGTCTAGGTTCTCCCCCCTCAGTGGCACCGACATTGGAGCCAGCCTGCTGACTCTGCTGTCTTGTTGGCCTTGATGACCTTGGAGGTCGTCCTCTGGCCAGTCGAGTCTGGGAGGGAGTGGCCAGTGCCACGGCTGGCACCTCCCCAGTCGCCACAGCTTCATCAGATGCCACAGTCACTGGCAGAGGAGGTGCTGCCGTCATCTGGAGTGCCCTGAGAGGAGCCCGCAGAGATGACAAGCAGCTCGTGCGCCAACCTGAGGCCGCTGTGGACCTTCCTGCTCATCATTGATGGATGGGCACCATCTTTCAATGATCAATGAGAAATCCAGTCTGGAGGCTCCCATCAATGATGAGACTACACAAGGATGTTTGCAGCATCTGAAACTCTCACCTCAGCGCTCTGCACTTTTACCTTTGTCTGACACCCTAGCCTCTCTGTGGCTAGTTGGCTGAGGTGCATGGCGCCTCTCGAGCTCCAAGGCCTCCTGCTTGTATCTGGAGAGGATGAGGAGGTGTGGGGGTCCTCTGCCAGTCTGCAACCTCTCAGTATTGTTATGGGATGTCTTCTCTTGAAAGGACAGAGGAGCATTGATTAGTCCACTCTCTACCCGCAGCGCCATTGCAGCCTGGTCAACCCCAGCTGAGGAACACCTTGCAGGGCACATCCAGGTTGTGGCTCTCGAGCCGCAAGGCACTCAGTCCAAGCAGCCAGGGTTCACCCCCTTGGCCAGCTTTGGTGTCATTGACAGTTGGCACTCAGGCCCTAGCACCCCTGAGCTCCGCGGGGCGATGGCCAGACCTTAACACTTCAACACACTGACCCATGCCAACCCGGTACTCAACCTTCCTGTGCACAGCAGGTAATTAAACCTTTCCTGGCGCTGCACCCAAGTGCAGCGCACCATGACATGGCTGCTCACGTGGGCTGCCACCTCCTCCTATGCCCTCTTTGTGAGGTGCACCTCTGTGAGGTGCCCATCTCTGGGGACAAGGGTGTCCCTTCTGGCAGCTGTCTCCTCCAGGAGGGTGGCGAGGTACTCATCGGAAAAACAGAGGACCGAGTGCCCAGCCGACCTCACCTCCTGCCTGGCATCTACATCTGCATTTGCAGCCATGTCATTGCGCAACTCGGACATGGGTTGGCCTCCCTGGGGCTGCCTGCGCTGTTTATGAACCGGCCGCCGGGTCACCATTGGACCCGCCGGCCAACAGGCCCCCACCCCCGCCCTCCCCTTCTAGAACATTCTGCAGCCGGCGTTCACACTGGGCGGCCTTAACTGGCCAGCGTGAAATCCCAGCTGCGGCCCAATCGCAGGCTGCTTCCCGACCACTCCTGCTCGCTCCCGCCAAGCCTGCCCAACAAGGGCAAAATTCTGCCTGGACAGCCATGGAGTTTTACAGCATGGAAAGAGGCCCTTCGGCCCATCGTGTCAGTGCTGGTCATCAAGCCCCTATCTACTCTCATCCCATTTTCCAGCACTTGGCCCATAGCCTTGTATGCTATGGTGTTCCAAGAGTTCATCTGAATACTTCTTAAATGTTGTGAGGGTTCCCACCTCTACCAACCTTTCAGGCAGTGAGTCCCAGATACCCCCCCACTCTCCCTCCCACCCTCTGGGTGAAAGAAAATTTCCTCAAATCCCCTCTAAACCTTCTGCCCCTTACCTTAAATCTGTGCCCCCTGGTTCTTGACCCCCCCCCCCCCACCCACTAAGGGAAAAGTTTCTTCCTATCTACCCCATCTACGCCTCTCATAATTTTGTATACCTCAATCACGTCCTCCCTCAGCCCTCTCTGCGCTAAGGAAAACAACCCTAGCCTATCTAGTCTCTCCTCATAGCTGAAACGCTCCAGCCCAGGCAACATTCTGGTGAATCTCCTCTGCACCCTCTCCCGTGCAATCACATCCTTTCTATAGTGTGGCGACCAGAACCACACACAGCACTCCAACTGTGGCCTAACTAACATTTTATACATCTCCATCATAATTTCCGTGCTCTTCTATTCAGTGCCTCGACTAATAAAGGCAAGTATCCCATATGCCTTCTTAACCACCTTACCCATCTGTCCTGCTGCCTTCAACAGTCTGTGGATATGCACACCAAGGTCCCTCTGATCCTCTGTACTTCCTAGGGTCCTATAGTTCTCCGTGTACTCCCTTGTCTTGTTAGTCCTTCCAAAATGCATCTCCTCGCACATTACAGGATTAAGTTCCATTTGCCGCTGTTCTGCCCATCTGACCAGCCTGTCTAAATCATCCTAAACAAAAACAGAATTACCTGGAAAAACTCAGCAGGTCTGGCAGCATCGGCGGAGAAGAAAAGAGTTGACGTTTCGAGTCCTCATGACCCTTCAACAGAACTGAGTAAAGTTAGGAGAGGGGAGAAATATAAGCTGGTTTAAGGTTGGGGAGGGCTGGGGGGAGAAAAGTTGGGGGGGGTGGTAGTAGGAACAAGCAAGCAGTGATATGAGCAGATAATCAAAAGATGTCACAGACAAAGGAACAAAGACGTGTTAAAGGTGGTGATATTATCTAAGAGAATGTGCTAATTAAGAATGGATGGCAGGACACTCAAGGTACAGCTCTAGTGGGGGTGGGGTGGAAAGACTGACAGGGCATTACAGGTATAGATTTAAAAATAATGGAAATAGGTGGGAAAAGAAAAATCTATATAAATTATTGGAAAAAACAAAAGGGAGGGGGAAGAAACGGAAAGGGGGTGGGGATGGAGGAGGGAGTTCAAGATCTAAAGTTGTTGAATTCAATATTCAGTCCGGAAGGCTGTAAAGTGCCTAGTTGGAAGATGAGGTGCTGTTCCTCCAGTTTGCGTTGGGCTTCACTGGAACAATGCAGCAAGCCAAGGACAGACATGTGGGCAAGAGAGCAGGGTGGAGTGTTAAAATGGCAAGCGACAGGGAGGTTTGGGTCTTTCTTGCGGACAGACCGCAGGTGTTCTGCAAAGTGGTTGCCCAGTTTACATTTGGTCTCTCCAATATAGAGGTGACCGCATTGGGAGCAACGAATGCAGTGGACTAAGTTAGGGGAAATGCAAGTGAAATGCTGCTTCACTTGAAAGGAGTGTTTGGGCCCTTGGACGGTGAGGAGAAAGGAAGTGAAGGGGCAGGTGTTGCATCTTCTGCGTGGGCATGGGGAGGTGCCATAGGTGGGGGTTGAGGAGTAGGGGGTGATGGAGGAGTGGACCAGGGTGTCCCGGAGGGAATGATCCCTACAGAATGCCGCCGGGGGGGTGAAGGGAAGATGTGTTTGGTGGTGGCATCATGCTGGAGTTGGCGGAAATGGCAGAGGATGATCCTTTGAATTCGGAGGCTGGTGGGGTGATAAGTGAGGACAAGGGGGACCCTATCATGTTTCTGGGAGAGAGGAGAAGGCGTGAGGGTGGATGCGCGGGAGATGGGCTGGACACGGTTGAGGGCCCTGTCAACGACCATGGGTGGAAAACCTCGGTTAAGGAAGAAGGAGGACATGTCAGAGGAACTGTTTTTGAAGATAGCATCATCAGAACAATGTGACGGAGGCGAAGGAACTGAGAGAATGGGATGGAGTCCTTACAGGAAGCGGGGTGTGAGGAGCTGTAGTCGAGGTAGCTGTGGGAGTCGGTAGGCTTGTAATGGATATTGGTGGACAGTCTATCACCAGAAATTGAGACAGAGAGGTCAAGGAAGGGAAGGGAAGTGTCAGAGATGGACCATGTGAAAATGATGGAGGGGTGGAGATTGGAAGCAAAATTAATAAATTTTTCCAGGTCCAGACAAGAGCATGAAGCCGCACCGAAGTAATCATCGATGTACCAGAGAAAGAGTTGTGGGAGGGGGCCAGAGTAAGACTGGAACAAGGAATGTTCCACATACCCCATAAAGAGACAGGCATAGCTGGGGCCCATGCGGGTACCCATAGCCACACCTTTTATTTGGAGGAAGTGAGAGGAGTTAAAGGAGAAATTTTTCAGTGTGAGAACAATTTCAGCCAGACGGAGGAGAGTAGTGGTGGATGGGGATTGTTCGGGCCTCTGTTCAAGGAAGAAGCTAAGGGCCCTCAGACCATCCTGGTGGGGGATGGAAGTGTAGAGGGATTGGACATCCATGGTGAAGAGGAGGCGGTTGGGGCCAGGGAACTAGTCTACTGCATTCGTTGCTCCCAATGCGGTCTCCTCTACATTGGAGAGACCAAACGCAAACTGGGCGACCGCTTTGCAGAACACCTGCGATCTGTCCTCAAGAAAGACCCAAACCTCCCTGTTGCTTGCCATTTTAACACTCCACCCTGCTCTCTTGCCCACATGTCTGTCCTTGGCTTGCTGCATTGTTCCAGTGAAGCCCAACGCAAACTGGAGGAACAGCACCTCATCTTCCGACTAGGCACTTTACAGCCTTCCGGACTGAATATTGAATTCAACAACTTTAGATCTTGAACTCCCTCCTCCATCCCCACCCCCTTTCCATTTCTTCCCCCTTCCTTTTGTTTTTTTCCAATAATTTATATAGATTTTTCTTTTCCCACCTATTTCCATTATTTTTAAATCTATACCTTTTATGCCCTGTTAGTCTTTCCACCCCACCCCCACTAGAGCTGTACCTTGAGTGTCCTGCCATCCATTCTTAATTAGCACATTCATTTAGATAATATCACCACCTTCAACACCTCTTTGGTCTTTTGTCTGTGACATCTTTTGATTATCTGCTCCTATCACTGCTTGCTTGTCCCTATAACCACACCCCACCCCTGCCCCCCTCAACTTCTCTCCTCCCACCCCCCACCTTAAACCAGCTTATATTTCACCCCTCTCCTAATATTACTCAGTTCTGTTGAAGGGTCATGAGGACTCAAAATGTCAACTTTTTTCTTCTCCGCCGATGCTGCCAGACCTGCTGAGTTTTTCCAGGTAATTCTGTTTTTTGCCTGTGGTTAGTATTGTGGCACTTCCACCTTACACAGCACTGGGGACTCACAGATGGAGTCCAGATAGGAAATGGAAAACGTTGACGCGAGGAGTCACAAATTGGCAAAATTACCATTAAATAACATATGTCCCTTTAAGACAGCAAAACCACAACTCTTGAAGCAGCTTCTTGGCAGCATTCACCTTTATATGGGCAATACAAAGTAGCAGCGATTTCCCATTGCTGATACCAGGTTAGGGTGCTTTTAAATGATTAATGAGGTGTATGTCATTGTTATGTCCCACTGGATGAGAAAGGCACTCAGTACTTTAGGCAAACAACAGGTTTAAAGCCTGTGCCCCTCATAATATGGAATCTAGTTGCAGTATTAGCATAAGCAATCTGAAATAATTCTCCATGGCACCCAGCTTAAAGGACCCTGTGCTAATATGCTACATAATCTCAACAGAAAAAGGAAGATAGATAATAACAGCCCAAGTGCTAAAAAGGTGATATAACATTTTTATTTAATGCGCACGATACCATCATAACTCTCAAACAGCAAAGTTGAAAGCAAGTTATAAAATCTTGCGTTTAATTAAAGTCCTACCTTTCCTTTTAGTGTTTAGGTTCTGCTATTGATTTTTGGTGCATTTAACAATAATAAATGTGGTTTCCATTTCTAATAGATTTATTGGAATGGAGCAGTGAAGGGTAAATTATTCAAAGGTGACAAGTGGTACAAGTCTTGTCATAGCTGGAAAAGAATAGTGTTCCAGTAGCGCAAGGGACCAATATGTAGCTTGGCAGAAGTGTAATTCCTTTCACTTAAAGACCAGACAGACTGCTGCATCTGGGCTTATGCTAGCAGTCTGTCGAACCTTCGGTCTGGCACGTAACTTACTCTGCTCTAAAAATACTCCTCTCCACACTGGGATCTAGTGTGCATGCCGAGCCTTGCATCACATCTCCTTGACATTTGTACATCTTCACCATGCTGTGGGATTCTGTTTACTACTGTACTTATTTGTTTTGCCTTTATTGAGGGTAAGAATTTCACAAGTACAAACCCAGGATCAAAATATTAAATACAACAGACAGAACAAACTGTGTGAATTGGCCGCCGAAGATAAGATATGCCTGGGCCTGCTGTGTCAATCTGTCTGCTTGACTCATGGGTCTTACTCCCATCTTGAACCTGACATCTGTTGTCTGTTCTTGGGGCAAGGTAGGGAAAGAGGATGTTGGCAAAAACAAAAGAGGAAAGACAATCTGTCCGCGCCTTATTTGCTGAGCCTACACAAGCCAGAAAGTGATTGTTTAGCAGCTACTGCAGGCTTGGGATCTGAAGCAGGGGGCGAGGGTAGGAATGGGAGTTCATTGCAGGAAAGTACCTTGTAGAATGAGCACATGTTTGTTTGTAATTTAACCACACTTGTATTCATTATAAAGTGCTTCAAGACCATTGTAGCATTTGGATCGAAATAAACAGTCTTTTATATGATTGTTGCACTGCACGTTTTGTGAAACAATTTGAAGTAAACTCATTTGAATGTAATACAAACAGAAAATGCTGGAAAAGCTCAGCAGGTCTGGCAGCATCTGTGGAGAGAAAAACAGAGTTAACGTTTCAAGTCCGTCTGACTCTTCTTCAGAGCTAAAGAGAAGTAGAAATGTGATGGATCTTGTGCTGTTTAAGAGGAGGTGGAGCCTGCTGAACTCTCACCTATCCCCGACTTTCTATCTTGCTCCACCCCCTCTTAAACAGCATAAAATCCATCACATTTCTACTTCTCTTTAGCTCTGAAGAAGAGTCATACGGACTCGAAACGTTAACTCCGTTTCTCTCTCCAGAGATGCTGCCAGACCTGCTGAGCTCTTCCAGCATTTTCTGTTTTTAATCCCAGGTTTCCAACATGCACAGTATTTGCTTTTATCATCTGAATGTAAGTCACTTTTACCTTGAGGTTTGAATGCTGGGAAGAGTGAAATTTAAATAACGCCCCCATGTTACTCTTTCAGTGGATTTAAATATACCACCTGTCACCTGAAGGGCCATTGGTGACTGTTTCTTCTGGACATGGGCAAAGTGTCCTTATACTTTAATACGTGCAGTGGGCTTGAGAAGTGAGTGGATTGACTCTGTGTCTGGATCCTTGGCATGACTGAAAGCAGCTGCTCGCTGAGTGGTGGACGGTCATTTTGACTTTGGGCAACAGCATTTCAATTATGTGCCATTGAATTAACTGCACATTGTATACAATATCTCCCATTTTCATTCTCATTGAACTCACTGGTTTCACACCACTAACCATAGTGTAACAATGCCTTCAGATAATTCACATAATACTACCAGTGTTTTGCGGTTGTATGTATTTCCCTAGTTTTGCCTTATAATATCCAACTGCCTTCTGTTTGCCCAGGAATACCAATTTCCATTCACTTCAGAGATTCAAAGCCCATTAGCTAGCACACAGGTGGCATCCCCACTACCCCCCAGGGTGAAGAATTGATAAGTTGACAATGTGATTATCCAATTCTCACAATATTGATCCAGACGCAGAGTAAATGATTGACATCCAAAATTAACTGGTCTTGCTTTAATTTTCTACATTCTGTGAAACACCAACCTGAATACAAATATTGATGTATGAATGTTCAAATGATATTCTTCTATTCAATGAACTGACTTAATCTTTGATAAGCTGATATACTTTGCTAATTGACCACAGCTATTGTGCTGATTCACCTTTGCAAAATAAATCATGGTGTGAATTTCCAGTTAATTGTTGATTAAAGTGTATTGAAGGCCATGATTCTGGTCCCACAACTCACCCTCTGCCATAAAGGTGCTGTTTCAATTAAAATTGTTTCCCAAGTATAATGATGTATCAGGATCGAGGAACATGTACTTAGCCATCACTTGGATGGATCAGTTGATAAAGAATAATTTCACATTTAGATGAGAGATTTTATAAGCTAATACATTTCATGCATTGTTTTCTATTGAAAAATAAATGACTGCACCTATTTAAGAAACTGTAAACGGCTAATGTGAAATCAGACCTACGTTTTTAATGGGATAGAGTGAAGCTGCATCACTTACTTTAGCTGATCCCTAGCCCTGTGTGTGCCCAAAGAGTAAATTACTCAATATGCATTAATATGGATTACACGTGATATATTATATGCTAATATGTGCAAAAAAGGAAGCCTTGTATTTTGTTACAGCCAGATGAGGAGGGGTCGAATGGCTCTCTGCTTTGCCCTCTCGTTTGACCACAACAGGTTTGTCTGTTTGAAGAGGATGTATTTGCCAATTCGGTGAGTACTTAACTGTTTATGCACTGTGATGATAAAAGGACCAATAGGACAGGTTTTCCTGAGTTTAAAAAAGAAAGAGGTTAGTTTTATTATACTTAAACCAATCTTAATGAAATAATAAAATATATGCACTGACTTTCACACACACATACACTTGAAGTCCACACCTACACAAATAGAGATTACAGAGTGGGGAAGGATAGGTTTGCCCATACACAAAGCAAAAGAGTATACGCTCTGTAGTTTGGTGACTCGGTTGGCTTCAGGCTGAAATCGATGGCCTTGATGCTTCCGATTTAAGTTGTAGAAAACAGAGTTGGTTGTTCTTCAGGAGACAGCAGTGCTGGGTTGGGTTCTCCTAAGAAATCTCTATCTGCAGTGGGGCGTCCCTGGATGACCACAGTCAGCAGACAGGGCTTGAAGCTTACCAGGTGGATTGGAGAAAAAAGGAGGCAGGAGGCACCCCACTTAGGTCTTCTCCCTAAGCTGCTTGTCCTCAGTTCTGCTGAGAAAGCATTTGTTAAACTGCATAAAGCTTTTTCTTGTCATGTGACCTACCTTCTCCAACTACTAGGGGCATTAAAAAAAAAGACATTTTGTATGTATCCCAAAGATGATTTGATTAGCCCATGTCTGGTAGCTAACTTAGCCAGGGTCCCATTGTCCAAGTGATTAGTCTAAATGGCCCATCTCCAGCAGTTGAATACTTCAGGTGATTGCCATAGGTGCCCTGATAATGAGATAGGAGATGTGAGTCCTTCACATGCCCTGAAGTCAGTCAAACCAACTCCACTCCAAGGAATTGGAATGTGGACCATATAGTAATGTAAATTGCGGTTAGCCACCTTGGACTGTAAATTCAAAAGTCTGTTTCTAGAAATTCAGTTTAGGTTCCCAGCCATAAGACCATAAGACATAGGAGCAGAAATTAGGCCATTTGGCCCATCGAGTCTGCTCCACCATTCAATCATGGCTGGTAAGTTTCTCAACCCCATTCTCCCGCCTTCTCCCCGTAACCTTTGATCCCCTTACCAATCAAGAACCTATCTATCTCGGTCTTAAATACACTCAATGACCTGGCTTCCACAGCCTTCTGTGGCAATGAATTCCATAGATTCACCACTCTCTGGCTAAAGAAGTTTCTCCTCATCTCTGTTCTAAAAGGTCTTCCCTTTACTCTGAGGCTGTGCCCTCGGGTCCTAGTCTCTCCTACTAATGGAAACATCTTGCCCACGTCCACTCTATCCAGGCCTTTCAGTATTCTGTAAGTTTCAATCAGCTCCCCCCTCATCCTTCTAAACTCCGGTGTACAGCCAGTGGATTGAAAACTATTATTTGTAATAAAGCATATCTTCATGACAATTTATGCAGCTTATTAGCTTATGCCAGATATTTTAGGAATGCAATTGTCACAGCCTCAGGTGCTTAACAGCTGATTAAGGACTTTGTCATGATCCCCATAGAGACTGATAACTTTTTAAAAGTTATTTGAATTGCCAATGACGAACTGAAAGCAATTGCTTGACAAAAACTTTAAGTTTTAAGACTTTTACTGTAACTAACAACCTAAAAGCAACATTCAATAAATATAGAATCATAGAGGTCTACAGCACAGAAAAAGGCCCTTTGGCCCTTCGAGTCTGCGCCAGTCAAACAAGTACCTAGCTATTCTAATCCCATGTTCCGAAACTAGGCCCATAGCTTTGTATGTGCAAGTGCACATCCAAATACTTCTTAAATGTTATGAGGGTATCTGCCTCTACCACCCTTTCAGGCAGTGAGTTCCAGATTCTCACCACCCTCTGGGTGAAAAAATTCTTCCTCACATCCCCTCTAAACCTCCTGCCCCTTACCTTAAACCTATGCCCCCTGGTTATTGATCCCTCCACCAAGGGGATAAGTTCCTTCCTGTCTACCTTATCTATGCCCCTCATAATTTTATACACTTCAATCATGTCCCCCCTCAATCTCCTCTGCTCCAAGGAAAATAACCCCAGTCTATCCAATCTCTCCTCATAACAAAAAATCTCCAGGCCAGGCAACATCCTGGTAAATCTCCTCTGCACTCTCTCTAGTGCAAACACATCCGCCCTGAAATGTGGATTCCAGAACTGCACGCAATACTCTAGCTGTGACCTAACCAGTGTTTTATACAGTTCCAGCATAACCTCCCTGCTCTTATATTCTATGCCTCAGCTAATAAAGGCAAGAATCCCATATGTAACTGTGCTCCTTTCCGCAGATGCTGCCAGACCTGCTGAGTTTTTCCAGGTATTTTTGTTTTTGTTTTAGTATCCCATATGCCTTCTTAACCACCTTATCTACCTGCCCCGCTACCTTGAGGGACTGGTGGACATGCACACCAAGGTCCCTCTGATCCTTGGTACGTCCCAGGATCCTACCATTCATTGTGTATTCCCGTGCCTTGTATGTCCTGCCCAAGTGTATCATCTCACACTTATCTGGGTTAAATTCCATTTGCCACTGATCAGCCCATCTGACCAGCCCGTCTATATCCTCCTGTATTAACTATTATATTAACTAATAGGTAACTAATACTCTAAACTATAGAAAAGATAACCCTTATTAATATCTTAACATGGCCTATAACCCCATACTACATATATATACTTTATAGCATGCTTTCCACAAAATTGCAGTCCTTGCAGGAAACAGTCGATTGTCACTTGCAGCTTCCAAAAGGTTCATGTCTCCCCATTTCACTGAGTCATAACGTCCAGCAACCATTAAAAGTCCTCTTCCTCAGTCCTCTGAGAACTCCCAAACCAACTTTCAGTAGTAAGGCCACTCCAGTGGGTACTTCTCCTGGCCTCGTCGTGGTTAATCTTCCAGTGTCCCTAAATTGCTGCTGTTTTCTTCTCTTCAACGTGCTGGCAAGCTTTTCCCAGCATTCTGTCTGGTAGCTAGCAGAGAGCACAGCCCTTTCCTGGATTATATGTTCACAGCTCTGGAGTGGAACTTGAATCCTTGGCTTTCTGGCTTATAAGTAACTGTGTTACCACTGAGCCAAGGCTGACACTTGCATTCCTAAAATACCTGGCATAAGCTAATGGGCATAATATTTAGCCTAACATATTTTATGCTGGCACCAAGATTCATTAATCAGCTTTCTATCCCTTCTTTTCTTCGTCTGAGACTGAAAATACACAAACCTATGTAATCTTCCTTCCTGTGCCCTTGCTGTGTTGAAATGCAAATGCACTTAGAGTTAAAACAAGGTGTAATTTTTAGGTGAATTGGGAGAAGAGAAGTCAGGGTGTGCAGCAGTTCTTACTGTAAAGTCGAACTTTTCAATTATTAATTTTAAATAACACTTTGATTTTTTAAATTTATATTTAAAATTATGCAAATTTAGGAAGCAAGGAAGTGGAGTTGATTGAACAATAGGAATTTCTGTGCAATACAGGGTGAAGAGTTAGGATGTGTAAAATTGAGAGACTACATTGCCACCACTAGGAAGGATGATATCATTGTACACAAGTTTACAGTGGCAATTTCTATTACAAATGCAGACGTACATGAATTTATGATGGACAAAGTTGGCAAGCGTGTTCATAAATGTCAAATTTTAAATACATTAAATAGATTACAAGTGCCGAGTTAGTTAAACCTTGATACTAGACAATCTGCTCCAACCAATGTCCGTGCAATAAACAGAATGGGGCTAAATTGAGAGGTGTAACAACTATATTTGAGGTGCTGTGCAGTCACGTAACGCTTGAAAGTGGGATCCGAGATGTTCATGCACACACTTTGGACAGGAGGTTCGCAGGAGGCCATCTTGCCAAAGGGTTTTGTGCATCCTAATGACCACCAACATCAAGCAAAGCAGGTAGGTCTTGACAGGAATCAGTGTGTAATGCTGACTTGCCAGCAGCACTGCCAATTTTGAACTGTACAATCCAGCCAACACCTTGTCCTAATCTCACTCAGTTGAAAATGACATTAAATGTCGTGCAGCCCCTCCACCAGTGCTACTTAAAGAAATCATGAATTACTTACAAGTTAGCTGCTGGATTATTTCTTCTGGCTGCTGATGAAATTAAATGTGTTTTTTAAGCTTCCCTGTACTCAGTTAAAGTTTGAATAGTCAACAGGGAGTGGCCTGGCTGGTGCTGAAGTTCTCTTTTGGTGATTTGGAATCTTGTGCTGCAACAAAGTGCTCACGGACATGAATGTCCTGGTAATGCTTCTTCCGGGAATGGAACTTGACTGGGACAGTGATGAGGCCGTGCAGAGCAGGACAAGTGGCTGGAAATGGGAGGAGCAGGAAAGTTGTCTGACAAGGGTCATGAGGGAACAATTCTCTTACCTCAACTTCAGCAAGGGCCAATGCCTAAGACATCTTTGCTTTACATCGGGGGCTTGTGATTGAAAGCTGCCAACTGCTGCACCCACAACTGCAACCTCAAAGCAGGGCAAGGACCACATTGCCTGTGGCTGTCATTGTGACTGTGGCTCTTAACTTTTATGTGCCTGATTCCTTCCAGGTTGCTACTGGAGATTTAAAACAACATCTAATAGTTTGCAGTGCATTGCTACATAAGACCCAGTATACTTAAGGAAACAGTTTCATCTCATTCCCTCTTGCCAGAGACAAGCAGGTAGAGTGAGTGTGGGGGTTTGCATGGATTGCAGGCTTCCCCGTTGTGCAGAGTGCCATTGACTGCATGCATATTGCCTTCCATGCATCTCATGAACTTGGCCATATTCATGAGCTGAAAGAAATGTCCATCCCTCAATATGCAGCTAGTGTGCAAGCACAGACAGCACACCTTGCGTGCCTGTTATCCTGGTATTAGTTATGACTCCTTTGTTCTGCAGCAGACCTTTATTTGATCCACCATTGCAAGTTAAAAGCTGGTTACTAAGCCACTGATAACATGGCGTATGACTCCGATCTGGAATCAATGTGCATATACACAGCAGGTGTACAACGAGGCCCATGTTGCCACAGGGAATGTTATAGGTCATGCCATTGGCATCCTCAAGCAGCAGCTCTGCGGCCTCATCCGCTCCAGGAGTGCCCTACAGTACTCAGCTGAGTGGGTATCAAGATTTGTGGTAGTATGCTGCATGCTGTATAACCTGGCCATTATGAAGGAACATCCCGTGCCACTGTCTATCAGGTGAGGAGCTGAGTTTCTGGGGGAGGAGGAATTGCAACATGGAGGGGAATAACACGAAGAAGAAGGGAGGCTGTAATATGAGAAGCCCCTTTTCTGCTCAGGACGTGATGAAATTATTTATGAGCGATTCCAGTAACCCCAACCACTCCTCTCCATTTACCAACAGTACCACACTCCTTGGGCAGGAATTTCCAGCCCCACTCGCTGCCGAGATCATCTGGCCCCACTGAAAGTCAATGGCTTTTGGCTGGGCCACTGAACCTCCTGCGCTGGGTCCCACCACGGTGGGGTTGAAAAATTCCGGCCCTTATCTTTCCTCTAATCATCATGTCGAACTCTTTCTGACAATGCAAAAATAAAGATAACCAGCTGCTGTGACTTGTGAGTCACACTAGCACGCTTGTTATGGGATAACCGAGTTGGTAGTTAAGGTAGAATAGTTCTGCAGACACTTCTTAGGTGGAACACATTCTGTTTATTTACAAGGTACTCAGCAGTTACACATGGGTGCTTCTACACCAAACTCTACCTACATACTTCTGCTGCTCACTTGCAGACTACTGACTTCCAACTAACTACAGAGTCAGTCCGTGCTACTCCACTATTGGTTACAATTTCCAATTGCTGACACTTTACACAATTCTTCACCAAGCTCGCTATTTCTCCATCCATTCCAGGCTACCATAGATAGCTGTGTGCTATGGTCTTCATTCAGGAAATTCCTGGATGTGCGCTGTGTAGTTCAATTAACAATGGCTTTCTTCCCTTTGGAGGAACAATCACTCGTGCTCCCCACAATAAGATACTATCCTGGCTAGTTACTTCATGTCTCCTGTTAAAGTTTGGTTTCATTTTGTCAGATACAAAACCATGAAGCACTTGTTCTCATACTTGAGATAGGACTGGATCCCTACTTTTCTAGTCTCCGATCTGTTGAGCACATACCAGTGATGAATCTAAGAAATTAACCACAAGGCGAGTTCTTGTAGAACTGGGACATCTTCATCGCTTCCTTGTAAAGGCAAACGACTCAGTGCATTGGCGTTTGCAATTTGATTTCCATGCCCATGTACAAAATTTTACTCATACGCTTCCAAGATCAGAGCCCAACATTGTATTCTTGCTGAGGCTATGGGCGGTATAGCCTTGTCCTCACTGAACATTCCTAGCAATGGCTTGTGGTCTGAAATGATAGTAAAATGATGGCCGTGTACGTACTGGTGAAATTACTTTATACCAAAGATGATGGACAGGCCTTATTTTTCTATCTGTGAGTATCCCTTTTCTGCTGTGGTGAGCGTTCTTGACACATATCCTATAGGCCGTTCCGGGGCATCGTCCATCCAATGGGAGAGCACTTCTCCCACTCCGCAGGGGGTTGAATCGCACGTCAACAGCAATTCTTCCCTCTGGTCAAAATGTGCTGATAGGTTGGATGAGTGCTACAATTGTTTCACCTCAGTGAAATCTTCTTTCTGGGGTGTCTCCCAAGATCAACGTTGGTTCTTCCTGAGTAGAGAATACAACGGTGCCACTTAAATAGACAAATTGGGTAAGCATCTCCCATAATAATTGACTATTCCCAAGAATGACTTGAGCTCAGAGGTGTTCTTTGGCGCAGGTGCCTCTCTTATGCCTCTCACTATTTCCTCAACCGGGTAGAGGCCCTGTGAATCAGTGACCCAAATAGATTACCTCCATCGCTTGGAACATTCACTTTTTTTTTTAAATGCACTCCAACCTGCATGAAACATTTTAAGACTTCTTCTAAGTTCACCAAATGCTCCTTTTCAGTGAGTCCTGTCACCAGAACATCATCTGAATAAACTACAATGTGGGGCAGTCCCTGCAGTAAACTTTCCATTGTTCTCTGGAAGATGACACAAGCTGAGGAGATGCCAAAGGTAATCGAGTATATTGGTACAACCCATTGTGGGTATTAATTGTGACAAATTCCCGGGAGGCATTCTCTAACTCTAATCGCTGATAAGCATGACTAGTATCAAGCTTTGTGTAGGCGGTTCCACCTACCAGCTTGGCATACAGGTCTTCAATGTTTGGAATGGGGTGTCTGTCCACATAGGCACTTTGTTCACTGTCAATTTGTAGTCTCCACAAATTCAGATGCTTTGGCCGGGTTTAAGCACGGGGGCCTATTGGCGCTGCCCACTCTAAGAACTGCACAGGTTGTATAGCGCCCAGTTTCTTTAATCTGTCCAATTCGGTGTTGACCTTTTCCCGCAGTGCCTTCATGAATTGTGGGGTTGCCTCTAGATCCACATGAATTTTTGCCTGCAGCCCCTGGATCTTCCCAAGCTCGTCCCTGAAGACTGAGATGTATTTTTATAGTAGCTCTGGTAACCCACTTGCTCTCAGCTGGAAAATTTCAGCCCATTCCAACCTAATCTCCTTTAGCCAGTTACACCCAAGGAGACTTGGCCCTTCACTTGCTATCACTATCAAAGGTAGCTTTGCTGATTGGCTTCCGTGATAGGCAGTAACTCTACTTATGCCTTTGACTTAGATGTCTTCACCCATGTAAGTTTTTAACTTGGCACCAGCTTCTTCCAAATTTAATTTATGTTGACCATAATTCGGGTATTTGAAGGTGTTCACCGATTACTGTAGTGGAAGCTCCTGTGTCCACCTCAATATGAATAGGTCTGCCATTCACTTTCACTGTTACATAAATTGGTTCTGTTTTCCCTACCTTCAAATTAAATAATGAATAAATATCTGAATTTGTCGCTTCAGGCTCTTCTACACTGTAAATCTCACGGGGTTTTCTCTTTTGCTTGAGAGTCTGTTTGATTTTTCCCTTGCGCTGTCTCATTATGTGTCCACTTCGATTACGATAAAAACACTCGATATTTTTAAGCTGCCGATCGTTACTAGTCTGCTTACTTCCACCTCTGTTTCTGTTATTCCTTGTTTTCGCTGCTGAGTCAATTCTTTTTATTTTTCTGCTAGCGATGGCTGTTTCCCAGCTTCTTGGCAGAGTCTTGCATTTTTGCGCTCTTTTTGGCTGGGGCTTCCCACCCAACGTGGAGGACGGCACCATTTTGCACTCCCTGTGTGGCTTTTGAATCCCTTATTGCGCTCTCCATGGCCAGTGCTATCTCTAGCGCTTTCTTAAAATCCAAACTTGTTTCAGACAGTAATCTCTTCTGAATTGTGTCCCCATTCATACCGCGCACCAAACGATCTCTGAGCATGTCTTTGAAGAGGTACCAAACTCACAATGTCCTGCTAACTGTTTCAAACTTGCCACAGAACAAGCAACTGTCTCCCCTGGGGCTCTATTCCTTGAATTAAACTTGAAACGTTGCATTGTTACCGAGGCCTTTGGCTGGTAATGACCCTTCACAAGGTCCACCAACTCATTAAGATTTTTCAAACCTGGGGCATTGGGTGCCATCAAACTTCGAATTAAGTCGTAGGCTTTATTCTCACACGTAGATAAGAGGATCGCCTGCATCTTCTCTTCCCCCCGTAATCTCGTTCACTTGGAAATAGAACGTGAGGTGTTCAATATAATGAGACCGATCCTCTGTGGCTGAATCGAAAGGATCAATTTTTCCGAATTGCGGCATTCTGTGAGGGAATTACTTTGACGATTTGGAAATTCTACTGACAATTACCATGCGAGGTACAGCCTGATTTTGCTTCTCTCTATTTCTTCTGTTAAGTGATTTTACTCTCAATGCTAGTTCGTTGTATCTTCCCTTCTATCCTCGCTTTCTCCCCGTCACCGGTCTGTTGCGTCCTCGTTGCGAGTTTACTGGGTCTCCGCTTTATCCTCATTTTGCCTCGTTTTTTTTCCTTGCTTTATCCTCATTTTATCCTTGTTTTATCCTCACTTTATCCTCATCACCAGTTTGTTGTGACTTGTGAGTCACACTTGCATGCTTGTTGTGGGGTGACCAGGTTGGTAGATAAGATAGAGTAGTTCTGCAGACACTTCTTAGGTGGAACACATTCCGTTTATTTACAAGGTGCTCAGCAGTTACACACATGTGCTTCTACACCAAACTCTATCTACATACTTCTGCTGCTCACTTGCAGACTACTGATTTCCAACTAGCTACAGAGTTAGCCCGCGCTACCCCACTATTGGTTACACAAGATCACGTGATCTTCCTTTATAGTACTCTTCTTAAAGGTATACTACAACATCAGATAAAACTATAATTACCACACCAGCAAATACATATTCTGATCCAATTTTATAAAATAAATCATTACATAATGCCTACAGAAGTAAACTAATTACCCTTGTGCCTAGTGCCTGTGTGCCTTTACCTCTCATAGTGCTCCTAGAAGGTGATTCCTGAGTGGCTGTAGCATGAATGGTGGAAGCCTGCTGACTTTCTATTGAGGAGACTGTAGATGGCCTTGGAGAGTGATCTCAAGCAGCTCTAGACCTAGAAGACCTGGCTTCAGACTGCGCCATTTCGGCCTGAGCTGACTGGCTGACAGGCAACAGCAAGGGTACTGACAGACTGGCAGAGGTGGGAGCACGAATGCTGTCATCCCCAGAGTGGACAGTAGGTTTGTTCTCCACAGTGTTGCTGCCACTCTCTCCAGGCATTGCTTCAGCAATCCTACAGATTGATGGCCTACTGTGAGACCACATGTTCAGACCCGTAAGGGAGACAATCTGAGTTTCCATTTCAGCGCTCAGACCTTTGGTGGAAGCTGTTTGTGCTGCAATACGTTTCCGTATCTCAATCCCCACGCCATTTTCCAGGGTTACCTAATTTAAACCCCCTTTGGCTCTGAAACTTAACAGGCAGGATTTTGAGGTCATTGGGCGGGCGTGGCGGGCAGGCCTGGGAGCAGCTGGGAAACAGCCCCCCGCCCACAATCGGCCCCCAACCGCGATTACACGCTGACTGGCCAATTAACAGCTGGCCAGCGTAAACCGCGCACTGAAAGGCTGAGCACTGCCAGGGGTGGGGGGCGTGAGTAGGGTGAGCGCGGAAGTTGGCGCGGGCACAAGGGAGCACGGAAAGAAAGCTCCCTGAAGTCAGAGAGCTGCCTCAGGGAGCTGAAGAATTTAAGCTCTTAAGGGTTTTAAAATTCTAGAAAAAATTTCCACACATAAGAATCATTCATCTAAGCGCGTTGATGCTGAAAATTCTGCCCAAACATTTTTTTTAAAAATTATTATCGGAAACCTCATCCCGCCCGTGGATGAGGTTTCCTCAAAAATCCAAAGGCCGCCTGGCCGATTTGCCCGCCTGCCAACCGTAAGGTTGGACGGGCAGCGAAAAGTAGTGGTTAATTAATTGACTGATGGCCTTGTTAGGCCTCTTAATTGTTGGCGGACGCGCTGCCGACTGTCACTCGCGTCTGCCAGCTGAAATAGCGCCCGAGTGCGCGGTGACATCAGGACGCTCGCCCAACGTCATCACACGCTTATTTTATGCCCGATCAGGTCGGGTGTGCACCTGCCCTCAGGACGTAAAGTTCTGCCCAATATGTTTTCAATGCACAATTGCACAAGTTGGCACAGGAGGTATTTTTAGGTAAGCTCAATGTATTAAAATAAGGCCATGAATTCATAAACGTTGGGTTCATTTTTTGTCCTCAAATTGGTTTGATTTTTGGAGCCAAATCCACCGATGGTGGGGGCCATGTAAAACTTGAGCTGATAGGCCATGGGCTCCAATGTGAACTCCTGGGCTGAATTTTGCTGTCGGTGACCAGGGGGCGGGGCCCGCTCGCCGACGTGCAAAATGACGCAGGATGATGTTGGGCGGAACCCCCGATGTCATCCCGCCCCATTTAAATTTTCAGGAAGGCGGGGGCGCAGCAAAATCAGCTGTGGGCCCACCGACCTGTCAATGGCCAATTGAGGCCATTGACAGGATCATTAAAACAATTAAAGGACCCGCCCGTCCAACCTTAAGGTTGGCGGGTCGGCCAGGAGCCCCGGCGGCAAATAGAGAAAACATGAAACCTCATCCAGTGGAGGGATGAGGTTTCATGTCGGTTTTAAAAAGTTTAATAAAGTTTTAGTGAAATTTATGAACATGTCCCATCTCATGTGACATTGTCACATGAGGGGGACATGTTAAGGATTTTTCTTTTCTATTTTTAATGTTTTCACAATTGTCAGCGATCTCCCTGAGGCAGCACTTAGCCTCAGGGAGATCTGTGCACTCTCGCATTTGGGGAACCCCCCCACCAACCCACACAGGAAGCACATAGCGCTTCCCGCCGGGCATCACGCTAAGCGGGCCTTAATTGGGCCCGCCCACGTAAAATGGCGGCGGGGATCGGCTCCCCGCCCGCCAGAGATTGGGTTGGGCCCTCCCGCCCAGTAGGCAGAAAATTGTGCCCATTACCTGATGAAACAGGAGGAATCCCTGGTGGGTTATGAAAATTGGCAAATAATCAAATCTTTTGAAAATGTTACCTGTCATATTTGGTACAGCGACACTGGGATAAGATGAGCACAGTACGAATAACAGCAAGAGGGTGTCATTTTATTCCCAAAGTAAAAGAAAGAAGTAAAAACAATGATAAACTAATTGCAAAACTTTGTCCCTTAACAAATTCTGGACATGATCAAGATGGCACTGAAATGGCTCCACTGTGCAATATCCTGCAGATGGAAAAATACATATTCTTGCTGATGAATTATTCAATTTGACTCACATCTCCTACTACAGCCCTTGAGGGGTTAAAGACATTTCAAAGTGCGTTTTACTTTTTTTTTGCAAATTGCTCACTTCCTTTAGGAGTTATGTATAGCTAGGCTAGAAAAGGAAAATGTCTTTTATTCACTCTGTGTGTTTTGTTTAATTGTAAATGCAAATAGCAACCATTTGTGTTCTGCTGTGATAACTGAACGGCGGTAGATGCCGAGATGTTCAGAGAAGCCCTCGCTACAGTTTCGAAACCTCAGTGAAAACCCTCTGCAAAATGTGTTATTGAAACTTGCACTTGCCTAAAGGACATCCATAAATTTACATAGTGCATTCCCAATACCCATGACATGCTCGTGTTTTGTAATGTGTGCTTCCATGCGTGAAACTATTTAGGTCAATCTTTGCTCGTGATTTCCGGAGATCTTTTGCTCTGCTTAAACGTATTCCCTGTCCCAGTTGCCCGCACTCACGGCAACAACAAAAAAAAAACCTTGGGTTTTAGCGCCGTTCCCGTGATGCAGTGGGCTACCACCACACCTGCCGAAAATGGTAACCAGCGCAGCCAAAGTCTGCGGGAGGTGATGTGTTTGCTGGGGTGAATGGGCTGACATGCAGCGACTTTCTCAAAGTCACCCGGCTGACAGTTGATTTTAATTGCAAATTCCTGGATTTTTTAAATGCGGGCACTAGCTTCAGGCTGCAAGAGCAGGCGAGGGAGCTGAGATCGAGTTTGGACTGCCAAGCTGAGTCGAAAAGACAAAGATTTAGTCATAAATAATCAGGGAGCAGAGGCCAGCGCTGGAGGGGTAGCTGCATTGTTTTGGTTGGCTGTTTCGGAGGAGCCTTGTTGCTCAGGCATGGGCACATTCTTGCAATTGTAGAATGTTTATCGGCAAATGGAAGACAATCATGAAAAGATGTGTCGGCGGTTTTAATGGATAGGAAGGAGTTGAGGGGAAAGAAAAGTAAGCTATGTTTGAACACTGTGAAAAACATCAGGAGGCTTTCTCTTTCAAACAGTCTTCTGAATAGAAATTGCTTATTAGAACTGAGACACTCATAAAAGGAAAAAAAACATTCCAGATACATGGATGATGTGGTAACATTAGGTCTCAGGGCTTCTGACAGGAAACAACACTAACAGAGTTAACTCCTTACTGTGCATAATTTACTTCAGGAAATGCATTTTCCTACCTCCTTTGCTTTTTGTCCTCCCCACGGCCATCTACCATCAGACCTTCCAACCCGACAGGAGGATTTTCTGAGGGTGAGGGTTCAGTTGAGTGCTGAAGTCTAGAAGTTTAGCCCAATTTAGCTTGGATTCAGGGTTTGATTTAGGCCTCAGAGCTTTGGGCTCTCAGGAAAATTGATTTATTCTGTTCCATTCTAAAAAAAAACACAACGAAATAAGTAACTGCAAATATACGTTCATAAAAAAAAGTGTGGGTGTTTATTCAGAATGGGGACTGTCGCTCTCAGACTGGAAAGTCAGCTCCTCTCCAGAAAGCAGTCAAGAGAATCTGCATCCGGCCTCTGCTAATGCTCAACTCTTGAGAAGTACAAAAGGGCAAAATGAAGTAAATCCCTTCCAATGGAGAGGTGCCTGACTGCCTTGAGAAGTCATTTGAGGAACTTGTGCCCTACCCATTGGCATAGATGGGTAAGAGCAATGCCAAGCTTCACAGAACATGGTGAATTGCGAAAGGAAACATTAGTAAAAATCTGTGGAAAAATTAAAATTAAAAAAAAATGAACAATGACAAGATAGCAGTAATGCCAAAGGAATGTAATGTTCACTATTTACTAGTAATCCCAGTAACTGAAGGAATATTTCAAGGAATATAGTGCTAATTTGCTGTTTGCAAAAATGAACTATTACCTTGCTTTTCTTTTCTGCCTAATTTCCTCCCATCCCCTCCTAAAGTCTTCCTGAGAGGCAGTTCTATAAGGATCAATCTCCCTCTAACATCCAAATCCTGTGACCATTTGTCTGCATTTGTGGAGAAGATCGCGTTTGTTTTATGAATTGGCCTACAGACCTTCAGAAGGTGGAGTTACAGAACAATCCAAACACAACAAAACGATGACCATATGAACAGGAGTAGGCCATTCAGCCCCTCAAGCTCATTACCATTCAGTTAGACTATAGCTGAACTGTTGGTTTCCCACAGTATGACTAGACAGAGTCAACACAGTTTAATGAAAGGGAATTCACATTTGACAGATCTGTTAGATTTTTTGAGGGTATAACTAGCTGGGTAAATAAAGGGGAAACCAGTGTATTTAGTAGTATATTTGGATGTTCAGCAGGCATATAAGATGTCACAGAAGAGGTTGTTACAGAAGATTAGGGCTCATGGTGTTGTGGTTAATATATTAGCATGGATTGAGGACTGGTAACAGTCAGAGAACAGAGTTGGAATAAACGAGTCATTTTGGAGATGGCGGGGTGTAATTGCTGGAGCATCACAAGGATCAATGTGTGGACCTCGGCTATTTATAATTAATATCAATGACTTAGAGCAGTGGACCGAGTGTGATGTATCTAAGTTTTTTGATGATACAAAGCCAGGTGGGAAAGTAAACTGTGAGGAGAATGTAAAAAGGCTGCAAAGGGATGTGGGCTGGCTAAGTGATTGGGCAATGAAGTGGCAGATGGAATATAATGTGGGGAATTGTGAAATTATCCACTTTGAGTAGAAACAATGAGTAGATTGGGCCTATATTCTCTAAAGAAGAATAAGAAATGATCTAATCAAAATGTATAATACTCTGAGAAGGCTTGACAGGGTAGATGCTAAGAGTTTGTTTCCCCTGCCTGGAGAGTCTAGAACTAGGGACCATATTGTCATGATATGGGGTTGTCCATTTAGGACTGAGATGTGAGGGTAATATCTTCACTTACAGGGTTCTGAACCTTTGGAATTCCCTAGCCCATGGGGCTCCTTTGATGCATATAACCCAAGACAGAGATTAATAAATTCTTGAGCACTATGGGAATCAAAGGATATGGGGATAGGGAAGATAGTGGAATTGATGTAGAAGATAAACCATGATCTAAATGAATGGCGATGAAAGCTCGAGGGGCCAAACGGCCTACTCCTGCACCTATTTCTTATGTTCTCTCCAAACTTGGGGATGCGTAAATGCACCTAAATGCGATGTTGACAAACATCAGGGAGATTAGAGAATGAATACTGGGGAGCATGAGGGACATCAGCTAGCAGAGAAAGAGGTAACATCATAAATTGGATGCTTTTGAACAGGATCAAAATTCTCTACATTTTGCAGCCGTTATGGCTATCAGTATCTCATTAGCATGTAAAATGACTTGACAACACAACAAAAAATAAAACTTGATATTTTGAAATGATCTGGCCCAGAGGTTTTCATTCTGTTATCCTCAATCCACTGCTTTCTCTCTTTGTCTGTATAAAACTTAAAGGAACATTTCATAGATGTCTGAGAGACAGATTTTAAGATGAGATTGTGAGGAGCAAAAATAAATCCAGACCACAAGGCACAAAAGAACAGATTGTGACAGCTATGGTATAAAAGGGAACAGCAGTAATAACAGTGGAGCGAAAGTGCTTGGAATACTCCATGTTCAGCAGGCTGTCACAGTACCGCACACTGTGACATAACAATCTATTTGGCAAACTCCCAAACACTGCGTTTTAAAACTTTTGAACTAAAAATTCATTAGAAAAAATTGATGTCATTTCCACCCCCTCAACCTATTCTCCTCCTGAACACACAACTTAATGTTGATGTTATTGTTCAGGTATTCATAAGGGAGGCCATTCGGTCCATCTAGTTCACCATTCTGTGGAAGCCTGTGGTCATACCTGTCGTGTTGTTATAATGACATAGACACCAATCGCTTATAAGGCTTTGTGTAAACATGTTGTGGGGACTAGGTATATGAGAACATTGTACATAGGTAGAAAGCTTGAAGACATCAGCAGCTGAGCTGTGTGTGTTTGTGTGTGCTCTGCTCAAAAGCAAAAATGAAACTAAGACTGGATCGCATGACACACTTCCCTTCTAGTGATGTCATGCTGCTATCTCTTAAAGGCACATTACAACAATAACTCCAACCATTCCCCTTCGAGCATCTAATCACCTTGTGAATGAACCCAAAGATTTTTGCCTGTATTATACTGCCTGGAAGACTATTCCAGCTTTCATTGTGTAAAGAAATGTTTCCTGACACCAGCTGTAAATATTACACGTGTCACCTGTTCTTCCGTTATAGTTTAACTTAAATCACTACTTTGGATATTTTTCTATTCTACTTCATATTTTGTATATTCTATTCAATTTCCTCTTTTCAACACTGTGTTGTCTTGAGCTTTTCTATCTGATCCTGGCACTAGAGTGGCGGAACTTCAGAAAGAAAGACTTGTATTTGCATAGCGCCCATGGCTTTTATAGCCAATGAAGTACTTTTGAAGTGTAGTCACTGTGGTAATGCAGAAAATGCACTAGCCAATATACTCAGAACAAAGTTCCATACACAGCAACGTAGGATGACCATATAATCTTTTCATAGCGATGGTAGATAAATATTATCCAAATCATCAGGGAGAACTTGCCTGCTTTCCTTCAAATAAGGCCAAGGGATCTTTTACATTTAGCCAAAGGGACAAACAGGACTTCTGTTCAACATCTCATCTGAAAGACAGCACTTCTGGCAGTGCACCACTCTGTCAGAACTGCACTCAAGTGTTAGACTTTGTGCCCTGGATTGGGGCTTGAAGCAACAACCTCCTGACCCGAAGGTGAGAGTATTACCATTGAGCCTTGGGTGAGGAGGGCAGGATTTCATGTTCGTCGGGCAGGCATGTGCCCGACCTGGTCGAGCGTAAAGTCACACACGATGACATTGGCCGAGCATCCCGACATCATTGCACACTCTCGCGACCTTTCAGTAGGTGGGTGCGCGCAAGAATCAGCAGCACCAACGCCAACTATGAAAAGGCATATTGTGGCCTTTAGGCAATTCATGAAGTTGTATTTTTTTTTCTGCCTGCTCCACCATTCGGTTGGCGGGCGGGCGGGTAGCCCAGGCGGCCTTTGCATTTTTTTACGAAACCTCATCCACGGGCAGGATGAGGTTTGTAACAGTAAGTAAAAAAAAATAAAGCAAAAAAAATGTTTCCACTTCATTTTGAACCTGTCCCTCTTCATGTGACTGAGTCACGTGTGGGGGGAACATGTTTACATCATTGATTCAATTTTTATTTTCCTTTGTCCAAATCTTGAGCTCCCTGAGGCAGCTCTATGCCCTCAGGGAGCTGTCAGCGCACACTCCCCTGCGCCTGCGCCTGCGCAGACTTCAGCGCCCCCTCCCACCCCGGCAGCGCTGAGCATTTCAGTGGGACTTTCACGCTGGCCGACCCTTAATCGGCCAGCCAGCGTGAAATCGCGGTCATGGGGAGGGGGTGCAGATCGCGGGCGGTGGGCCGCTTTTGCAGCCGCCACCTCACCCACCCGACGAAGGGAAAATCCTGCCGGAAGGTTTTTCTTGGTGGAGGGGGTGGGGGTTGCTGCTTTATCTGCCAAATTCAAGCCAGGCTGACAGGCGCTGTCAGACCCGCTGAGTTTCTCCAGAAATGTTTGCTTTTGTTTCAGATTTCCAGCACCCGCAGTATTTTGCTTTCATTTTGACATTATTGTATGGTGCTGAGAGGTACTATCAGCAGTGACATCTTTTGGAGGAGAGGTTAAATCGATGGGAAACCTGCTTTTGTAACATATCCCACGGTAATTGTTCAAAGAAGAGTCTTCGTATCTTAACTAATATCATAGCTCGACTAACCCCACTGAAGGAACAGTCCAACTAGTATTTTTCCCACACACTGTGGGTGGCTCCTTTCTCTATCCAAATTGGCTGTCAGGTTTACCTGCAAACAACAGTGACTATGTTTATTATCTGTAACGCACTGAGATATCCTGTAGATATGAAAGGTACTATGGGAATACAAAGTCTTTCTTTCATTTATAAGATCTCCTATGGTTAATTGACTTCAGTTATATGAATTTATTCTGGTGTTCTCCTGCTCATACTGGACCTGGCCCTGGGAGAGGGTACGCAGGGAATCACATGTTAGCAGCTTTGCATTGTGGAGAATCTGAAAGAGAGACACAAGGATAGAAGTTTGAACCATCTTATAAAGGCTCGGCTGATGAAATAACTCTTTGCAAAGCTTCCATAAAGGGCGTAAGGGAGAAAACGTTTGCTGCCAAAATTTGTGAATATATGAAAGGCAAAGAAAATATCGTCAAGCAGTTAATGTACCTCAGGCGCTTAATGTAACCTGTTACACGATTCTCCTGACTCTGATTAATGCTGTTCCCTGAAAGTGGAAAATCAAGAGGAAAAATCTCATTGCCAATCGTAGAGAATCTAGTAAATCGCTGACTTGCCCTCTGAGAGGATCAGTTACACTTCATGAGACCAGTTTCCATCAGGCATTAGAATATAACTTAGTTAAACGCTTACCTTTTATAATTGGTGATGCCTTCTTCTCTCAGAAACTTGCCCAGTTCCCTTTTAAAGGGCTGGAATGACCCACCCTCACTATATGTCATGGATGTTTGTTCCAAAAGATGATGATTCTCTGGGTGGGGGGAAAAAAATCTAAGCTCTTTACCTACAGATTTTATAGACATGGCCTCATCATAATCCCTTTCAAACAGCCTATCTGCTTCCAATCCCTTCAGCATTTTAAAAACATCATTGCATCCCATTTAATTTGGTGCTTTCTGAAAAATAAATTATCTGAACTGTTTGAGCCTTTCCTCACAACCAAAAGTTCTAAGGTTTAGTATCATTTAGTCAGAGTCCTCTGCATTTTTCAGGAGACGCAATACTCTTCACTAATTAGAACAATGCGCTGTCCAACCACACTCGCTCCCACCCTGCCCATTTGGTAATTGGCAAGGTGGACACAGTGCTGCATGGGATAGGAAAGGAGCTGAGTTGCCCTTTTTGTTCTCCATGGCACTCGTCCCTGTAGCATGGTGGCAGGAGGTAATGGTCAAGCTCAATGACGTATGCATTGCCTTCATGATGGAGGAAGACACAGAGATGCAGAAAAGAAAGGTGCCAAGGCACCTGTATCCGTTTATCAGGTACATAGCCCAAATATTTGTGCTACAATGTGAGGCTGGATAAACTTTTGCTTTTTTCCTGTCGGCCCTCCCTGTACTTTGGGAATGCAGCAATACACTGGGACTAGCCAGTTGTGTCATGTTTCTGATGATAGTCAGTAACGGAAATTAAATAGTTGGCCATGGTGAATAATCAGTCACTTTCTCCATTGATCTATTAGCAGGCTGTACATTGTTTGTTAATGCAGATAACACCTATGCTAGACTGGTAGCAGACGGAGGCAGAAAAAAAACTGAGCGTGGTAGTGACTTTGTCTTCCAGTGCTGGTGCTCACCCTTTGAATGGCGTTGTCCTTGCAGTAGAAGAAACACATTGTACGTGATGACAAACTAGCCTGGTTTATCCGGCAGAGCTAATTTCCCACAGTCATTGCCAGACAGGTGTAATGTGACCTGCAGATATAGGTGGTGATATCACCATGGGTGGACTCCAGCTCCATTGCTCACCGATCTCCATGGCAAGCCTTCTTTCATCTACTTCCACTTAAATGCCCAGCATTAAACAATAACTTGGTGTACCTTCCTCCCCGGCCATGGCCCACCCAAAGTGGAGCAAATAATGATATCAGGCTCACTCTACAGCCCTTATCTTTGTACTGTCAGACTGTTTGAAAATGTTTCTGTACAGTCAGTTTCTCTGAGATGTTGGAACATGATTCTGCTGATTCTCTTGTGATATAGGTATTCCTTTTGTTCGAAAACAGGGAGGGAAAATCCAGTGGAGAGAAAAAAAATCAAACATACTAAATACTAGGCGCAAACCAACAACACCATTTATACTCTAAACACCTACGCACTAAAGGCCTCGTGTATTCTGTCCACCAAGGGTACTTCCTGCTATCATGACTTTATTTGTCCAAGCTTTCGTCTAAGATTTTCTCATTAGAAAATGCTCTGTCAGCATTCCCCGGTTAATGTTTCCACTTCAACTGTTGCAATGTGGTTGGGTGCTGTAAGTTATGGGCTCCCTATGATTAGTGGAGCAAATTAGAAAGTTATCGTTTATTGTGAGGGGAATTGATCACAATAGTAGGGAGGTTATGCTTCAGTCGTACAGGGCATTGGTGAGACCACATCTGGAGCACTGTGTACAGTATTGGTCTCCTTATTTAAGGAAAGATGTAAATGCGTCAGAAGCAGTTCAGAGAAGGTTTACTCAACTAATACTAGGAACAGACAGTTCACTCCTCTCCTAACTTCACTCAGTTCTGTTGAAGGGTCATGAGGACTCGAAACGTCGACTCTTTTCTTCTCCGCCGATGCTGCCAGACCTGCTGAGTTTTTCCAGGTAATTCTGTTTTTGTTTTGGATTTCCAGCATCCGCAGTAGTTCTTTGTTTTTTTGTTTTTATCTAGGAACAGACAGGTTGTCTTATGAGGAAAGGTTAGACCGGTTAGGCTTGTATCCACTGGAGTTGAGAAGAGTAAGAGGCGACTTGATTGAAATCTCTCAGATCATGAGGGGTCCTGACAGGATGGATGTGGAGAGGATGTTTCCTCTTGTGGGAGAATCTAGAACTAGGGGTCACTGTTTAAAAATAAGGGATCACTCACTTAAGACAGAGATGAGGAGAAATTTTTTTCTTTCAGAGGGTTATGAGTCTTTGGAACTCTCTTCCTCAAAAGGTGGTGGAAGCAGAGTCTTTGAATATTATTGAGGCAGAGTTAGACAGATTCTTGATTAACAAGGGGATGAAATGTTATCAGGAGTAGGCAGGAATGGGAGTGGAGGTTACAATCTGATCAGCCATGATCTTATTGAATGGCAGAGCAGACATGAAGGGCTAAAGTGACCTACTTTATTTTTATTCATTCACAGGATGTGGGCGTCGCTGGCTGGGCCAGCTTTTATTGCCCATCCCTAGTTGCCCTTGAGAAGGCGACGGTGAGCTGCCTTCTTGAACCGCTGCAGTCCATGTGGTGTAGGTACACCCACAGTGCTGTTAGGAAGGGAGTTCCAGGATTTTAACCTAGCGACAGTAAAGGAACGGCGATATATTTCCAAGTCAGGATAGCGAGTGACTTGGAGGGGAACTTCCAGGTGGTGTTCCCATCTATCTGCTGCCCTTGTCCTTCTAGATGATAGTAGTCATGAGTTTGGAAGCTCCTAATTAGTATGTTTGTATGCATCTTGACTATTCAAAGAAAATCTTGTAGTCATCGACATCAGGAGGCCCTGATTTGCATATCGTTTACATGTGTAGTTTGACTCTTGCTCAAAATGAAAAGAGGCAGGTTAAATACTGGTTAGGTAGAACAGGAAGTGATTTCTGTGGGGTATCAGTGTCCAGTTTCCCAAATCATGCTGGCCATAGGTATACCATTGGGAACCCAGAATAGAAAATGTTGTATTCTTCACATTGATGTTCGTCAAGAAACAAATGATTTTTCCCTATCTCATTACTTTATATGACATTGTTAAAGCTAATTGAATTTAAAGTAAATGCATTAATAAAGTGAACTAGGAATTCTATTATACTTATTTGAAACGGGTCATTACCGCACACTGACTGACTAGTCTATCCAATGTAAAATTTTATACTCTAAGGGCCCTTGATATTGACCTAAAATGCTTAATGTTTGATGTGTTTATGCTAGAATACTTTATGCAAAACTCAGGGTCACAGGCAAAGTGTACCGTTTTCCCCCCAGTTGTTTATGCACTGGACAGAATGCACAGCTTTGCTCTGCTCCGAGTTTGCACTTGTTGTTCACACCAAACACAACCCACAACAAAGAGAATGCTACAAACCATTTCCAATGCCACTTAACCACCCCACACCGTGAGCGGAGCCAGGATATTTTCTGGGAGAAATGGAGACCATAAAAGGCATAAACCAAAATTTGCGGATTGAAGTTTTGCAGGTTATAATAGATGCCGTGGGGCCACGACAAAGTGCCCTCTGCCGAGCGGAAGAACAAACCACCTGTTGTAGGGTGGCCGAGTTGTACTATTAATGATAGAGTTGATCTGCAGACAACTTTCTAAATGGAGACATTAAGTTTATTTACAATATACTCAACAGCAACTACACGTTTGCTTGGAACTCCAACTCTATCTCCACACTGACTGCTGAGGTAGCCTGCCTACTCTCCTATTGGTTATTACAGATCCTGTATTCTTTCCGAACATGTATAATTCTTAAAGGTACATTACACATTAAATAAAACCATGATCACTACATTCCTCCCCCTTTAACATATATTTACAAGTACATATTTTTCAAGACAACAAAATATTTACACTGGGTAAGGAATTTATAAGTTCAGTCTTTCAGGTGGTTTCCTGGTACGTGTGGAATGTTTCAGCTCCACAACTTCAGATTCTTTGTCAGGAACCTCATTTTCTGGTGTTACCTGAACATCAGGTGCTTCGGTGGGCACTTGCAGTTCTGGATCCTCAACTCTTACAGGAACATCAGACATGTCAGTCCTGGGTTGAGTATCCTCAACAGGAAACACCAACCTGGTCATGGTCACTGGTGGAACCAATTCTTAGGGATTTCTCTCTCTCTTCCTAAAATGGTCCACATGTTTACGGATGATCCGGCCTTCCACCTCCACATGGTAAGATGGAGGCCCCGTCACCACACTTATTTCACCTGGTAACCACTTTGGTCCTTCCCCAAAGTTTTTCACGTATACTGGCCCTCCCACAGTAAATTTCCTCTCATGACTATGCCAGTTGTGTCTAGTTTTCTGGCTTCCCTGACTCCTTTCCAACTTCCCCTCAAAATTCAGCGTTATTAAGCTCAATCTCATCCTGAGATGGTGTTTCAACAATAAGTGCAGGTGTGACACCTGTTGTATGAGGGGTAATCCTGTAATGAAAAAGAAAGCGGCTAGTTTGGTTGCCAAGGAATCGCCAGTTAGTTTTTTCATGCCTGCCTTGAACGTTTGAACTGCCCTTTTGGTCAGTCCGTTTGAGGAAGGGTGGTATGGTGCAGTGCTTACATGAGTGATACCGTTGAGGCTGATAAACCGTTGAAACTCAGCACTCGTAAATGCCGTGACATTATCGGAAGCGAGTACTTCTGGTAGTCCGTGAATAGCAAAACTCTGACATAGTTCCTCAATTGTAGCACCTAACGTTGGTGACTTCACCTCATATACGCCCAACCATTTTGAATGGGCATTGACAATGAGCAGAAACATTGTTCCCAGGAAAGGTCCAACGTAGTCAATGTGTAACCGCACCCAGGGTCTGCCCGGCCACTCCCATGGGTGTAACAGAGCTGTCACTGTCAACTTTTGCAGTTGCTGACACTGCACACAGTGCTTTACCATACTCTTTATTTCACCACCCGTCCCAGACCACCATAGATAGCTGCGTGCTATGGTTTTCATTCAGGAAATTCCTGGATGGGCATTGTGTAGTTCAATTAAAAGTGGCTCCCTTCCCTTTGGAGGAACTATCGCTCATGCTCCCCACAATAAGATGCCATCCTGGCTGGTTATTTCATGTCTTCTGTTGAAGTATGGTTTCATTTTGTCAGATATGGGCTCCTGTGACCAACCATTTAGCACTTGTTCTCATACTTGAGATAGGACTAGGTCCTGACTTGTCCAGTCTCTGATCTGTCGAGCACATACCGGCGAGGAATATAAGAAATTTAAGAGTAAAACAAGTTCCTGTGGGACGTGCTCATCATTTTCTGGTAAAGGCAAAACAACTAAGGGCATCGGTGTTTGCGATTTGATTGCCAGGCCTATGTACAGAAGTGTATTCGTATGCTGCCAGGATTAAAGCCCTTCGTTGTATTCTTGCTGAGGCCAAGTTTCCTCACTAAACAGGCCTGGCAGTGGTTTGTGGTCTGAAACAATTGTAAAATGATGGCTGTGTACGTACTGGTGAAATTTCTAGACACCAAACATGATGGATAGGTCTTCTTTTTGTATCTGAGAGTATCTCTTTTCCGCTGTGGTGAGCATTCTTGATATATAACCTATTGACTGTTCCATGCTGTAATCCATCCAGTGAGAGAGCACTGCTCCCACTCCATAGGGAGATGCGTCACATGTCAGCACCAATTCTTTCGTCTGGTCATAATGCACTAATAGGTTGGGCGAATGCAACAATTGTTTCACCTTTCTGAAAGTTGCTTTCTGGGGCGCCTCCCAAGACCAAAGGTGGTTCATTTTGAGTAGAGATTGCAGGGGGGGAGGGGGGAAACACTGTAGACAAATTGGGTAAGAACTGCCCTTAATAGTTGATCATTCCTAGGAATGATTTGAGCTCTGAGGAGCTCTTTGGCGCAGGTGCCTCTCTTACGGCTTTCACTTTTACCTCAACCGGGTGGAGGCCCTGTGAATCTACCCGGTGACCCAAATAGATTCCCTCCCTCACTTGGACTGTGCACTTCTCTTTTATTGGACACACTCCAGCTTGCAAGAAACCAATTTTGCCCCAGGAAGCTTTACCCTTCACCTGCTACCACCATCATGGGTAGCTGTGCCGATTGGCTTCCATAATGGACAGTTACTCTACTTATGCCTTTAACTTATGCCTTCGCCTGTATATGTTTTTAGCTTGGCAGCTGTTTGTTCTAAACTAAACTGATATTCACCATTATTCAAGTATCTGAAGGTATGTTCCCTAGTTACTTTAGTGGAAGCTCCAGTGTCCACTTCCATTTTAACAGGTTTGCCATTTACTTTCACTTGTGACAAATATTAGTTCTGTCTTTCCAACTTTCAGGTTAAACGAGTAAATGTCTGAATTTGGTGTTTCAGGCTCTTCTACATTGTAGATTTCATTGGGCTTCTTCTTTTGTTTACAAGTCTGCTAGAATCTTTCCTTGAGCTGCCTCATCATGTGTCCATTTCTGTGGCAATAGTAGCATTCGATTTTTTTAAATTGCCAATCGCTAAAAGACTGATTGTTTCCACCTCTATTAAAATTATCCCTTGATTTCACGGCTAAGTTATTTTTCTTTATTCTTCGGCTTCTCGGTAGAGTCTTGCTTCTTTGTGCCACTTTCCTGCTCAATGTGGAGCACGGTGCTATTTTGCGCACCATGTATTGCTTGTGAATCTCTTCCAGTACTTTCTATGGCCAAGTGCCTACTTGAAATCCAGATTCACTTCAGACAATAATCTTTTCTGAATACTGTCCTCATTCACACCACACACTAAACGATCTCTGAACGTGTCATTCAGAGTCGTATCAAACTCACAATGCTCCATTAGCTGCTTCATATTTGCCACGTAGCATGCAATTGTCTCACCTGGGGCTCTATTTTGTAAATTAACCCCTGCATCATGACTGAGGGCTTGGGTTGAAAGTGACCCTTCACAAGGTCCACCAATTCATCAAAATTCGTCAAATCTGGGGCACTGGGTGCTGTCAAACTTTGAATCAAACTGTAGGTTTTGCTCCCACAAGTATTCAAGAGGACCATTCGCCTCTTCTCTTCCCCATAATCTTGTTTGCTTGAAAAAAGAACATGAGGCATTCTATGTATTCAGAAAAATCATCTGTGGCTGATTCAAAAGGATCAGTTCTCCCAAATTGTGGCATTTTGAGAGAGGATAACTTCTTCAATTCTAATGGAGCTTGCTACTTATAATCACTGGGTGAGGTACAGTGCCAATTTCTTTTTAACTTGATTTCTTTTCTTTAATCCTATTCCATCCTCATCACCAGTTTGTTGTAGGGTGGCCAAGTTGTACTATTAGTAATTGATCTGCAGACAACTTTCTAAGTGGAAACATTAAGTTTATTTACAATATACTCAGCAGCAACTACATGTGTGCTTTCAACTCCAACTCTATCTCTACACTGACCGCTGAGGTAGCCCATGCTATTCTCCTATTGGTTATTATAGATCATGTGATCATTTCTAACAAGTAGTATTCTTAAAAGTACCTTAAACACGAAATAAAACCATAATTACTACACCATCACTGGCCACAGGGTGAAGAAGATGTGGAAGGTCATCACACGGGTCAACATGGAGTTGTATATCAGGAGATAATGGAAAGAAGTGTGGCAGAAAAGTTGAAGAAACATGGGGCAGGATTCTCCTTTTAGAATGTGAGGGCGGGCCCCACATGACCACATGTAAAATGATGCACAGTGATATCAGGCTTCGCGGCCATTGCTGGCTTCCCCCGTGTCCAGGGTGCTATAGACTGTAGACATGTGGCCATCAAGGCGCCAGCGGGTGAGCCCGGTGCCTTCGTCAACAGGAAGGGCTTCCACTCCATGAATGTGCAGATAGTGTGTGATCACAGGATGCTGATTCTACAAGTCTGTGCAAGGTACCCAGGCAGCTCCCATGACACTTACATCCTCAGACACTCCCAGGTGCCGAGGCTCTTCAGTGCTCCAGCCCGGCTGGATGGATGGCTACTGGGTGACAAGGGCTATCCCCTCAGAAGGTGGCTCGTGACACCTCTCCACCATCCAAGAACAGAAGCTGAGCAGCGGTACAATAGGAGCCAGGGCACCACAAGGGCTGTGGTGGAGAGAACCATCGGTCTTCTCAAGAAGCGCTTCCGATGCCTGGACTGCTCAGGAGGCTCACTCCAGTACCCCCCAGATCGTGTCTCGCTGATAGTGGTTACATGCTGCACTCTCCACAAACTTGCGCTGGAAAGGGGGGACACAGTGGATGATGAAGATGTTGACGCAGTGGCTGCGGCTGCACATGATGAGTCCAGCAGAGAGTCCGAGGATGAGCACACACAGGGAAATGCTGAGGGGTAGATGCTGACCCGGGCACACTCCAGGGAGGCAGGGACACCCGGGAGGCTTTAATCCAATGAACCTTCAGCTAGCACACCACGTATGGACCCCCAGGACAAGTCTGTGCTGTGGGCTCCATACTCGATACCTAAGTGCAAAATCTGCCTGGTTAGGAACAGTAAATAAAGGCCTTGTTAATAAAGCTGAATGTCCCACAAAGCACACATTACATTATTGGAAAGCATCCACCTGCAGAAGAAAAGAGGCACCTTCAGCCATGGTGACATGTCTGAATTTAATATTACAACCAAAGGAACTTAACGAAACAAAATGACAAAGGTGTTAAAAATCACACCAATTCATAAAGACCTAATTGTGGGCCAACACAAAAGCACCAGTGATAAACCCGTGCTGTGCCTAAGGTGCCTTATGTTTACGGCTTCAGGTGCCATGTCTTGGTGCTGCCCCCTCGCTGGGAGTGGTATCTGAGACAGCTGCTGACTCTGCTGTCCTGTTGGCCTCGATGACCTTGGCGGTCGTCCTCTGGCCCATGGAGCCTGTGCTGGCCCCGCCTGGGAGGGAGCTGCCAGTTCCACAGCTGGCACCTCCCCAGTCGCCGCAGCCTCACCGGATGCCACGGTCACTGGGAGAGGGACGGAGGAGCTGCTGCCCTCATCCGGAGCGCCCTGAGAGGTACCCGCAGAGACGCCAGGCAGCTGCTGCGCCGACGTGAGGTCACTTTGGACCTCCCTGCTCACCGTGGATGGATGAGCACCGAGCTGGGAAACCTGATGCCCAGACCATCTCCCACACTGGCACTGACCAGCTGAGGTCAATGTCAATGTGAGGGCTTGCTAGTCAGAGCGCATCCCCAGGAAGCCCTGATTGTTCTCCTGGGGGAGCCTCTCCATGAGAGTCGCCACTATCTCCATGGAGGACGCATGGCACTCGGACATGAGGCTCATTGCATCGGCGATCATCCGCGTAGACTCCTCCACCACGGACACCAAGCCAAACATAGCCTCATGTATCTCCCCCAGATGCTCCCACACACCCGGCCGCATTTCCTGCACCTGCTATGTTGCAGATGACTCCAGAGGGACATCATCAGGCACTGACTGAGCATGTGCCTGGTCCCCTGCAGCCCTCCGACTGCTGGCACCATGGGCACTCTCTGTCTCTGCCAGCTCCTCCAGCAACTGTGAAGTGCCCTCACCGGTGTGCCCTGGGACATTAGCAGATGTTCTAATTCCCACCAAGGTGCTGGTATCTGCGCTGGTGCCTGCCTGGGAGAGATGGTGTGCCGCTGGTGAGACTCCAGGGCCCTCAGGTGTGAGAGGGGGTCTCTGCTGCTCCTCCTCCCGGCCCTGCTCCACTGATGTTGAAAGGAAGAACAAGGACATTGGATCAGTTAACATGGAGACAATGTCAATGTGCATCCCTGTCCCCCGGATCATTATGTGCTCATTCTTCCATAAGCAATGGTCAAGCCATGTTGCAAACTTCAATCACTGAACATTCAGCACTGCCATGGCTGTTGGGAGAACAATGGTGACCTCACTGCTGGGCAAACATACCTGCCCGTGGCACCCCAGCCTCACCGACACTGATGGACCTGGGCGCATGGCACCTCTCCAGATCTAGGGCCTCCTGCTCAAACCAGCTGAGAATCGCCACCTGCGCCGGTCCTCCGCCAGTCCTCACCCGCTCGGCGGCATTATGTACATTCTTCTCCTGAGAAGGAGAGAAGAGCATTGATTGGTGCTACTTGTACCTGGACTCTCTTCGCACACGGCCCACCCCAACCAGAGTGGGACATATCAGGGCTCCAGTGCCTCCTCACCCCGCTGCTGCCAAACACTCACACGAAGATGCTGGGCCTGTTCCCCACCCCCACCCACCCCCTTGGCCAAATGCTGCCTACATCACATTAGGCACCACACAGTCTAACCTTCCATAACAAGGAGGCGCAAGCACGTGGAGCGCAGAGGGCAGCAGATGGATCGGTGCCAACGCCACCTTGAAGCTCCCCTCCCAGCATCTCATCTCCCTGACTTGGACATGTCCTGGAGTTCCAGCACTGCGCCTGGGGGCAGCTCCTCCAGGTTACCCCCAAAACAGTCATGTGGGTCTCAGTGTACCACATGCTGCGGGGGCAGAACCCATCTCTTCACCACCCTCTCATGGTGACCTCGGCATGGGCAATATCTGCTGGCCCACCCAGCGAAGGACACATGTCGTCAATGATTCAATGCAGTCACTACACTTAGATTTGGGGTGGGGGGCAGCAGGGGGTAGGCTGACTTGCTGGGTTAAATGTCCAATGCCAACATTGTCCTCACCCTTCCAGAGCGCAACAAGTCGTTGAAGCGCTTGTGACACTGGATCCAGGTGCACCACACCACGTTGCGGGAGCTCACCACTTCCACCACCTCCTCCCAGGCATGTTTGGTCTTGTGGGGGGGGCCTCCTCCTCCTATCCTGGGGAACCAGCACCTCCCACCGTGCTGTCACCTCCTCGAGGAGGGCAGCCAGGCAGTCATTGGAAAAACGAGGGGCACATTGGCCCCCCTGCCCTACCCTCCAGCCTGACCTCACCAGCAGCGCCCTGGGGAGCCCTTCCACTGGCCGGGATTCACAGCCTTGGAAAGGCTGCAGGAGCTTTTTACAACAGGCCCCCGGGTCGCCATTGGACCTGGTGGTCATTACAGTCCCGCCCACTCCCGCTGTCCTCGGGAGCCACAATTCACATTGGGCGGGTCTTAATTGGCGCCCGCGTAAAATGGTGGCGTGGACCCGATCACGGGTGGTGATCATGTCTGCACTCGCTCCTGCTCCGCCCCCGCCAGCCAGAAAATTCTTCCCACGATGTAGTATAAGGGTCTGGCACATACATGCAGAAGACTATGAAGAGTTTTAACGGACACTTTCTGTAACCAACACCATCCCAACACATGCCATCGCCATCATCATATCTTGTCATACCACCAAAGTAGTCGGGATTCATCTGGCATAGATCCTTGTTGTAAAGGTTGTTAACAGGGGGCAGTGCATCAGGCAGGATTTGAGTATTTTCCCAGGCTCTTCACATTCACACCTGGGAAGATCCATGAGTTTCCAACTTGGTCATATTGTCACCGGCCTTTGACATCTAAGCTCTTGCTCGATTTAGGGTAGATCAGTGTTTTTGTTCAGGGTTGGTGCCTGCAGGGAGGTGTTCTGAAGGAACCATGTTCTCCAAGAACATTAGCATCTCTTGCCACTTTGTTACTGTGTGGCTTTCCACAGTGGGATTTTGGAGTAAGTCATTTGTCGGGGGCAGGGTCCGTTCTGGATTTCAGCCTATCAGGTGGTTGAATGTGTCCAAGTATTGGGTGTGAGGGATGATGCACCTGTTTTTGACTTTCCATTTTGCTGAAGCCCTCCCACCTTAATGACGTTGATGCGATTTAAGGTGAGGGGCAGGAGGACTCCCACACTGTGGCCAAACTGCCTAGCAGAGATTGCATAGAGTCATAGAGGTCTACAGCACAGAAGAAGGCACCTTCGGCCCATCGAGTCTGTGCCGCTCAAACAAGTACCTAACTATTCTAATCCCACTTTCCAGCACTAGGCCCATAGCCTTGTATGCCATTTTTTCATCCAGAGGATGGTGGGAATCTGGGACTCACTTACTGAGAGGGTGGTAGAGGCAGAAACCCTCATAACATTTAAGAAGTATTTGGATGTGCACTTGCGATGCCATTGGCATACAAGGCTATGGGTCTAGTGCTGGAAAATGGAATTAGAATAATTAGGTACTTGTTTGACTGGTGCAGACTCGATGGGCCGAAGGGCCTTTTTCTGTGCTGTAGACATCTACGGCTCTATGCAATCTCTGCTAGGCAGTTTGGCCACAGTGTGGGAGCCCTTTTCAAATGATGAGCCTACAGGATGGACTGAGTTCAGCATTGATTTCCCGTGACTCAGTTACTGTTGTGCTCGAGCCATACACACTGTGCTGGAGTAAGAAATGGAACTGAACATGAATAAATTTTATATGCCATAGATGGGGGTGGCTACTGATGCCAATCAACTTACAGATCGCAGACGAGTTTCTTTGAATCCAAATTGACCCAACAACCAACTGTACATGCCACACAACCTGAAATAGTGAACACGTTGAGCACTACTCGAGCAGAGAGATGCTAGAATGTTGAGGACTGAAGACTCATTATAATTATTCCCATAGAAAATTGATAGTTATGATGCACCTAGTTAGCTCCTACACACTCTCACAAGCTTACTGTAGGCAGAAGCATGCCTCCTTGCCTTACCCCATGCTCGATGCGGAGTAGTGCCCCTCGAGCTATATAACCACTTGTCGCTGTGTAACAGAGAGAGATGCCTATGGTCTCTCGTGGACTATGGCTAATTACCCTATTATCCTATTGTAGTCAAGGTACTTTACATTCAGGTAAGAAATACATGGCCATAAAATGGTGCTGCACACAACATGCAATTTGCTCGCTCAATGCATTTTATCTTCTTGTGGGAAAGAAGGCTGAGTGTGGAGGATGGAATGAATCAGTAGGCTAAACCTTTTGCCCTCTTTCAAGATGCTATCATTAAAGTCTGTCAGTTGGAAAGGCGGCGTGGGTGACTCTCAAGCTGGAGGCCAGCAATACACTCCGGGTTTGTATAATTATAATTACACAGCTTCTATGTGCAAATGTTTTTCAGCAGGTGCAAAGCATTGACTGTTGCACTACAAAATGTGCTTCATGCTGTCTACACAGCAAATACACATGTAACTGCGCATTTTAACTCATTGTGTATCCTCCTTGCCGCAGAGCTTCCCTGACTGCTCTCAGTAATAAGCCTCACTCAGCCCTCGGTGTTATCAACTACTTGAAGCAAGAACCAGCCCACAAGTAGATGCCAGGAGGGCTCTGAAGAGGACGGGTTGCCTTACACGAGATGGAGCTGGAGAAATGCTGACCGCTATAATCAAGCAGAGGCCTAGAATCATCAGAGGCCCCATGTGATCGGGAACTTCAGGTTGCCGATTATGAGATGGAGGGTACTTCAGGAGCCTCCTTGTAGGTCAAGCTGGGTATATCATAGTTGCGGAGTCAGTTTCCTGATCGGGCTCTGTTGTGAAGCAAGAATTGTCTGTCCTGCAGACTGCTACTGAGCAGCACCATTGGCATCGGTGGTAGAAATCTCATTTATGCTGATGGCAACCACAACTGAAGAGTCCCTCAGTAACATTCGCAACTTGAGAGGCCAAGACCCACACTCCATGACACAATTACCACCAGACTCATGCAGTTGGAGGCAGCTGCCATGAAGGAGTGATTTAAGAGGCCGTGTGACAGTATAAAACTGAGTTTAAAGAGAGCCGTGTCTTAACTTCCAGTAGGACCAAGCAGCGAGAAGCAGATGCACTTGCTGACCTACATTAGATCCTGGTCTGGTAATGTCTCAATTTTAAAAATCACATCCTTGCCCCCTCTATCTCTGTAGCCTTCCAAAGACCTACAAACACAGCCCACATTTGCATCCCCTGCACACACCCCTGCCCCATCCCCCTCCCCCACCCCACCCCACCCCACCCCGAGACCTCTGCGCTCCTCCATTTCTGGCCTGCTGTGCATCCTCAATCATTATCCTTAAACCTCATTATGTGGCTTTGTGTCAAATGTTGCCTGATAACACTCCTGTGAAGAGCCTTGGGATGTTTTAATTGCATTAAAAATGCTACATAAATGCAAGCTGTTGTTGTACAAGAAGGCTCTCAGTTCACCAGCAGTTTCTTGCTTGTAGCTACCTCTGGACACGAGGCAGATACAATCAGATACGTTTTGCAATGTACAGCCATTTACACATTTCAAACAACCAGGCAATTTCCCTTGAATGTCTCCTGGGACTGATGTCTACTGAGATATAATTGCAGTAAAATGGCTGCCATTTTGCTGTGTTGTCATTCATGTTCTTGTTGCCTGATTCTATCAATAATATGAGTATAGAAATTACTGGTAGCAATATCAGGAAATGCGCAGTTAACATGCTCTTGTGACGTCGCTTTCCCTGCTATTTTCATGGAAACATTAACCCGTTTATAATAATTTCTATCGAATTTGCTGACATAGGAATATCTAATGAAGTCACATCCACTGATATTACCATCAGTAATTTCTAGGATGTCAGGTCTCTCACAGAGCACGATAGCCTGACTGCAAGACCACAGCCCGCAGAAATGCTGGTTGTCTAAGAGTGTTGTGCGAGTGTGGGGTAAGTCCTGAAAGGGGCCTAGCGAGTGGCTAGCCCTTTCAGGAGTGGGAGTAGAGAGGCTCAGATTTTAACAGCCGGGTCTCATTTTTACATGCCACCAGTCAACTTCTTGGCCAAAATGGCTCAAAGTTGGTGGAAGCAGGTGCCCGGTTAAAATTGGGCAACGGGGGGAACCAGTGAGAACCAAAGGGCATGTTTCCTACTTAGGTGAGTCTTCATGAACACGCTTTGACAGAGATCACAGTCAGGACAGGGTATATGGGGCAAGAGAGGTGCAAGGTTTCATTGAAGGAACCTGAGAGAGCAACCCCTCCTGTCTGGGCCTCTTCTGGTTCACTAATGTCCTTTAGGGAAGGAAATCTGCCATCCCTACCTGGTCTGGCCTACATGTGACTCCAGACTCACAGCAAATCGGTTGACTCATAAAAATGCCCCTTTGAACAAGGGCAATTAAGGATGGGCAATAAATGCTGGCATAGCCAGCGAAGCCCACATCCCATGAAGGAATAATTTAAAAAATCCAACTACCAAACAGCTTTGGCCTTGTGGAGAAGCCATCACTGCTCTTCCACTTGGCTTCAGGTTAATGTTACAGTCGGTCGCAATGACATCATTGGAACCCAAATCCTTTAAAGAAGGACCCTGCCAGCTATGGTCGGGCGTCCTTGCTGCCTGTTTAAAATGGCTCCCAGTCCGAGCAGGGCAGGATGCCAGCGGGTAAATTCCCAGCTCCATTAGGAGTGCTTCCTCTCAGCAAGTTTCTGCTGGGTATTGAAAGGAGCTAAAATCTCCCCCCCGCACGCCCCACCATCCGTGTGTATGAAAGAAAGATGACCGACCAGTCACCCAGGAATAAGATTGTAGCTGAACAATGGGTGTTAAATGCCTTTTAATGACGCTGAGAAGTCAGTTTGCACTACTGGCGATCCAGTTGCTCAACTGTTCTGCTCCTTGTCGCTTGCACACTAACAATTCCCTCCTGGTCGACGTTTAGGGAACACCTTTTATTTCTCCACCTCTTGTGTCATTTTGTCTACAGGTTTTGCCTGCAAACGGGCTGCAATGTGTTGGAAACAGAACAGCGAGCCTCATTAGCATGCATTAGCATCTGTTATCTGCATTTAGCATACATTACTACCCATTTCCTGATTGGCTGGAGCCTTGGTCATAGATTGCTCTTAACTTTTGCAAATCCGTGGCATCTCGGCTGAAAATACCAACAATGTGAAAATAATTGAATATTTTCTGTGAGATGCAGGAGATTTGCATGAAAAAAAAAACTTTCAGAAATTCGGACCCTAAGCTTCTTTAAGCTGATCTAACCGGCCTGTTCCTGTAAATGGAAAGTGGTATTATTCTAAATGAATTTTTAGTGCGCCAATGTAATTTATACAGGGTCCTCTTCACTGTCTACCTTGGTAAGTATATAACAAATTGTAGGAAATCAGTTATACACTCTACAGCAGTGCACTGAATCAGAAATAGGATAGCTTATTATTTTATAGACAAATCACTTGGATCTTAGATATGTCAGGTCAAAGCAGTTGGCCCCTTTCCTTTGTTTCTGCTTGTACAGATAGACAAAGAGGACTGATGGAAAGTAAGGCTTATAATTCCACTGGATCTATGTCACCTGCCACCTGTCTGTTCTCGGGAGCCTCTTGGGAGATTGGAGGGCGGCTCAACAATGCAGGCAGTGAGGGGAATGTTAAACTGGGTTGCCTCTGGACTTAGAAAAAAAGCTTCTGATCCCCAGGTGTGACACGTTGGCTCAGCTGCAATGAGATGCGCAGTCATGCTCTCCCTGAGACGCTGGGTTAAAGATTTGCTCAGGGCAGTCAACAGCATGCACCAAGTATCTGCCTAAAGAATGCATCTGTTGTGTCTTGGCCCAAGTACTGGTACTCGGCCCAGAGGCATCGCCCAAGCCATAGCACTATCTTCCCTTCATCAGGATTTTCAGAGCTCTGGCTGTTATAGCCGTCATCAAGATCTGGAGATCTGCCTCCATATGCTGCCTTTTAATCACTGACCCATTACTTTCCTCGCCTTCCTCATTAACCCATTCTATTGCACGATACTCTTTTTGTGCAGCTCTGAATTCTTATTGATCAGGACCTCTACAATTATCATAGTTTTCACAAGGGTGTAAAGAGCACTTCTTTGAGGCTAGGATTCGTGCACATCACTTTGTATGTTGTGAAACATACCGTGGGTGTGACCTAAACTGTTGTAAACAATTTTGAAATTCTAATTGTGTGCCCTCTACAAAAAAGAACAACTTACGGTTATAAAGCTGAAGTGCAAATCTTTTTCTCTCACTAAGATAGTCTGTTCATATTGTCAATTGGCACAAAGAGCTAGGGGGAAAGCAGGGCAAACTGATGAGTAGGTTAGGCTCTCCAAGTGTATGTTATTTTGTGCTGAGGATTAATTCTGCATGGTTTAATCCTGGTCAGTGCAGTGTAGGTCCAAACAGACCTGGGAGCATGACCTCCATCATGTGATAGCTAAAGAAATAATATTGAGACTGCAGAATACAAAGCCAAACAGCGCTGAAGATCACTGAACTGTATTATTAGGATGTGGTTTTCATTCTTCCTTTACTTTCAATGCTTGTTTTTTTTCCTGCTGTCTCACACCTCCCAGACCAAACTGAGGTCAAAGCGAAATGCTGGAAATCTGAAACAAAAACAGGACATGCTGAGAAAACTCAGCAGGTCTAACAGCACCTGTGGAGAGAGAAAAACAGGGTTAACGTTTCGAGTCCGTATGGCTCTTCTTCAGAGGTCCTTGCATCTGATGTTGTCGGCATAGAGATGCCAGAGGGTCTGCCCATCTCTCACCAAATTTCCTATTTGGATTTTCCTATTTTGTTGATTTGAAATCAAGGGTGAAATTGACCACCCCCCATCCCCACCCCCACCACCGGTGGGAGTTGTGGGGAGTAGGGGCGGACAATCCGTGGGAATTGTAAAATTGGTTTCCTGACTGCGGGAATCGAGGGCAGGCTCTGGCTGTTGTGGCGGAGTAAGGGCAGGTTGACACTCCTGCCAGAGGCCATCGGGAAGCCCTTTCGCATCCCATTGTCGGGATGCAAACTAAGCCCTGACTGGAATTTTCCCCCACCGTCCAATTGTCCCACTCTGCCGGCGCAATTTCACACCGGATGTGAAACAGGTCCGGGCCATTGTGGTGTTCCTGTGTTGGGACTTACCTGGATGAAGGCCTGGGGCATCTTGCGGAGAATGGAAGATATGGAGGCCTCCGTGGACCCTGAAAGACCACGTGCGGCAGTGGGTGGGTGGGCGGAGCATCTACCACACGGATCCTCAAACTGCAGGTGATTCCAGGATGTAGATCCTCGAGCAGCAGCTGCCCCAGGTACCTTTTCAATATGGCACCCGGACATGCCAACGGGCATCCTGCCTGCCCTGCCACATAAAACGTTGGGAAACCCCCCTCCCAACTGCTTAATTAATGAGCCCAGCATCACGCGATTTGACGCGATTTTCCGCTGGGCTCCATAGCGGGAAACATCCTCGCCTCACGCCCCTACCACAGGACTTGGACCCGGAGTGGAAAATCCCGGCCAAAGGTTCTGCACACTGAGGTCAGAATATTTTAAACACGGCTGAAATGGTCCGTGTATCCCAGCATGCATTTGCTTTAAAGGGAAAATGAGTGAACAAAGACAGTTTGGAAACTCACAAGACAGAGAATGATCAGTAGCCAGGCCGAGAGATGGCCCACACCGAGATAATTGAATAGTTGGTAAGGCACCACATATACAGTAAGAGGTACCATAGGCATTGAGAATTATGGATGGCTGCAAGGCCACTTGGCCTACGCCTTAAATAAAGCTTGTAGAACAACATTGGAAGCCAAAAGATTGTAAGTGGTGTAAACAGCCACAGCCAAAGTGCTCCTAAGGATACTGTTGAGAGTTGATGCAGCTCAGGGTAGCCAAATAGTGGAAGAATGCAACCTTTCTCCTCTTAAGCATCAGCGCTCTCTCGGGACAGTGAAAATTCCATTCGCCAGGATCACTAGTCTCAACAGCTCGAACAATACTTCATGAGGACAGGCGGTATCAATCGCTTGCCATTTAATGCAGCACCGTAGGGCAGTTGTATAAAAACACTACTGTTATTGGCCAATGTATATTGAGGCTAGCTGTTTAAAACTAACTCGGTCTGAATCTTTTGAAGGTTTCTATTGCTAGATGAACAACACGTATGTTGTGAGCTTAAGCACTAGGAAATCCATCGGCAGGATTTTTAAAATGACGGAGTTTCCCTTCCCACCATCCGAAGGGTCAGCGGGGAACATATCCATGCCCAAACTGGCAGCCCCACAGCTATTTCAGGCTCCAACGAGTGTTAATTGGCTGGAGATGAGACTTCTGCCCCTCCTTCAGGGAGAAGCTCCGCCTCAGATTGGCCGCCTAATCTGATTGGCCAGCAGTTCTCTAGTCCCTGCAGTGCCAGAAGCTGCAGTGGACAGGACTGGGACTGCAAGCAGCCCTCGGAGCCTAAGTCGCAGGAATCCAGGACCAGGTAAGTTCTGGGGGTCTCAGGATAGGGAGCGGGGGGGTAAGGCCCAGGGGTGGGTTGGTGTAGGGGAGAGGTTGGGTGTGTTGGTGGAGAGGCCGGTTGGGAGGGAGGACCTGCAGGGACCTGACCCTCTTGGGTGTTAATGATGGAGGCCTAACCCTCACCACACGCCCCCACTTCCCACCCGAGACCTGAACCTGGTTCATTTTCGGGCTTCCCCCCCCCACCCCGGAACTCCTCCTGCCAGCCTGGAAATTGAGGCTGGACGAGAAATGTCCGTTAAGTGGTCAATGACCGGCCACTTAGGGGCCACAATCGGGGCAAGGGTGGGCGGGCCTTGCCCGCCGAAGTGTAAAATTGCAGAGAGGTCGGGGGCATCTGGAGCGAAGGCCATTAAAGAAGCTTTACGCTCAACCCCCGCCTAAAAACCTGCCAGGGTGGAAATGTCAAATTCTGCCCCATTTCTGGGTTAACAGTCTTTCAAAAATGAGGGCAGGAGTCAACTGGAATCATTTCAATATTTGTAGAAAAGGCTTTTGATCATTATTTTTGGGGGTGCTCTTTTGTGGCGAATTTTGAAAATAGTTCCTTGATCCCCCTGCTACTGAATGGAAAGGTAACTCACTTCCAGACCTCAGTAAGTCACACTCTTGGGGGGAGCTGGTAGAGATATGAGTGAAATGGTGTGTCAGTACAGGCAGTTCTAAACCCACTGAGAAGCGAATTACATAGAAACATAGAAACCAAGAGCAGGAGGAGGCCATTCGGCCCTTCGAGCCTGCTCCGCCATTCATTATGATCATGGCTGATCATCCAACTCAATAGCCTGCTCCCTGCTTTCTCCCCATACCCCTTGATCCCTATAGAAACATAGAAACGAGGAGCAGGAGTAGGCCATTTGGCCCTTCGAGCCTGCTCTCCCGTTCATTATGATCATTACCTGTGACTAAAACCCTTGTTTTGCCAATCTGTGACCCAGCACCTTGGCACAACAATGCCCTTTAATACCAAGCTGCCTTGCTTAGATTTACATTCAAGCACTGCTCCAAGACCAGAACACACAATTAGGTGATATTTCTGGGTAGTATTGAAGACATAATGAATTATTGGACAAGCTTTCTTTTAGATGAGATGTTAAATTGAGGTCCTGCCTACTCAGGTGCATGGGGAATGAAATCCCCTGATACTATTTGAACAAAAGCAGAGAGATCTCCCAAAGTCTTGGCCAATACCCCAACCACAACACAAAGCAAATGAACTGGCCATTTATCTCATTGAACTTTGCGGGACTTTGCTGTGTATAAATTGGCTGCCCTGTTCTCCTACAAGACAATAGTGAATGTGCTTCTTTTGGCTGTGCTGTGGATTAGGATGTCTTGAGGATGTGAAGGGCACTGTGTAAATGAAGGTTCCTTCTCTTTGTTACGCTTGACATTTTTGTCTCCTTATTGGCCACTTGCCTCCAGCGGGGTTGCTGGAGTTATGCTTTTCAATCCTTATCAGTTTTTCTCCATGGACTGATAGCAGGACCCGGGTTGTAGCGGAGTGGGGCTTGGTCATGTCCCTTTTCCCTCTTCCCTGTACTGCTGTGCTGTCATGATGTGCTTGGTCTACTATCCTGGCAGAGAGATATGCAATGTATCCAGCTGAAGCAAGCAAATTTCAATAAGTGACTTCCCAACCCTAAAGGATGACCTGCTGGTTCACTTGACTGCTCAGGAATACCAGGATGGCTGGAATATACATTTCCAGACCCCATTTCATGGAATTAATAGCTGCAGCCATTATTGGGCATTGCAGGGAAATGAAATTATGGGCTAGCAGCCAATTCAGGTCTCAACACTGCAGAATTTAATTTGCTTATGCATTACAAATAGCACTAAAATGCTGCTATAATCCTCCAAGAGTTTAACAAGCTGGACCAGTGTCAGTCTACCGTGAGTGCCCAACTCCCTGCTGATAATTCCAATTAGCACAAGTAGACTAGTTCAGACTAGTTGATCTAGCTTGAAGCATTACAGACCTCATTTTTTTATTTCTCTCTGCCGCCCCTGCCCTTCTCCATTTCTCACTGAGGTACATCTTGCTTCAACTCAGCAGCCCATGCAATGCACCAGCCTAACCACCGCATCCGCTACAACCATTTTGACTATGGCATTTCGATAAAGATTTACTTCAGCCAATGGGAATTAATAAAACCAAATGATTTTTATTGACTTGGGTAAAGTTTCTGCCCTTCATCATAGGTTCCAGCCCTGCAGCCTTCCAAGATCTCTGCACTCTGCCAATTTAAGCTTCCCTCCAACATTGGTGGCTTTGCCTTCTACTGCCTAGGCCGTAAACTTTGGAATTCCCTCGCTAAAACCCTCTGCTTCTCTATTTCACTCTCCACCTTTAGGATTCCCTTTAAAATCTATCACTTTGACCAAACCTTTGGTCACTTGTGGCTTAAGGATGCTCAGTTTTCTTTGATAATGTGAAGCACTTTGGGATGTTTTACTACACATTTATTTGACACTATACTGATGCATATTGTTATTATTATGAGATAAAATACACATTCAGATGCAGCGGAGATCTTGTGGAGCTGGCATACATTTGGAGCCTTTTCCAGACAAAGGGGTTCGGAGGATCAACCCCTGAGCCTGAATTGCGAGGCCTGAGGTACATTGGTTCTAATTTCCATCAAGCTGGTGAGCTGCAAAGAGTGGCCAGTCACTCACCTGCGAAACCTGAATGCAGATCGGCCTCTGCTAACGTCTCCGTGCCCCCCCCCACAAGGTAAAAGAGGAAAGGGGAGGGCACCCAGAAACCGGTCAAGAGGGAATGATGACTGGGGTGATGAGAGCAATGGCAAGCGGGGAGGGGGCAGGGAGCGACAATTACGGGTTAGGGAGGAGTGGCCAGCAGTGGCCTGCATTCTCTTAATGTGGGATCAGTAGGAACATATATTTTAGTATATATCTTTAAAGCTTGCTCATTTCTTAGTTGCAGCCTAACTGACATTCCCTAGAAGGACCACTTGTTAGGCCACATGTAGGCCCAGTTGGTGCTGCACAATTGCCATTATTGCAAATGGGGGCTTCAAACAGGCTTTTTATTTGCAGATGTAAAAGGGATATTTCCCCTTTCTGGTCTGGGCACTGCATGCCCATTACTTGACTATCAGCGGAATGTCATGCAGCGCACTTCCAGCTCATAATGTGCACATACCTCCTGTCGGCCATATTGGAGGCAAGGGAAGCCATTTAACCCACAAAAAAACAGGTGCTGCATGATCGAGTTTCTAAGCCAGCACCTCTGACAGTGCAGTACACCCTCAGTACCGCACTGAAGTGTCAGTTTAGTTAATGTGCTTGGCTCCTGGAGTGGGACTTAACATTTTGACTCCCAGACTACAATACTACTAATTGAGTCAAGCTATGTATGTAACTAAGGAGCTCTACAATCTATGTTTATAGAAGTATCATAGATTTTACATGCTCAAAGTAATCCCGGATTTTATACTGTTACGAAGCAATATTGTATTTGGATTCATTCACATTTGGACATACTGAACTTTATAAAAGAGTCAAAGAGTGAAAGAATATTGGAATAACACGTTGAGCAGAGAAGAAAAAGTAACAAGTACCAATCCTTCATCAACATGAATTCCTACTGATTATGTTCTCCATTGTTACAGTTAAATAACTTGATTTTCAAATAATACATCAACTTGAATTCTAGAATAGTAAGGGTTATTAAGGTGGTTGTATAAAATGATCTTTAACATATTTTTACTGTTCTGTTTTGGAGGGTTTGTTGATGGTTTGTAAAGGAGGATTGTCCTGAGGTTTAATGATTTAATGGGGACAACTGGGGAGCAGAAATGGTTACTGCACCCTAAGGAATGGTGGCTCCTCATAGATATTACTTCAGGCTAATGGTCTATGACTGTTCACTCAGTGACTTAGGAGGGAGTCACGGTACATAGACTCTATAATACCAAATGGTCTGATTAAATGCATATTCAATAATGCTAAGTTTCACAAATCTTTACCACCAACCGGACCAATTTGTTGTTTCAAAATGTTATCACTCATTTAATTTTTTTTTTGCTGTATTTAATTTGTAATTACAGTTTCCGTAGCTCCACTTCAGCATTTTCAAAGGTGGGTTTATGATAAATCGTTGATCAATGCAGGAGATGCATATTTTCAGCTATACTCCCTAAGTTAATGCCCATTACCATTTTGTTTTATTCTCTTGTTTTGCCATCTCTCTTCTTTCCCCACATGCTGTCCTCCTTTTTGTGATTTGGTAGAAAATCTAAAAATCTTTTGTTTTAACCGACCGATCATTTGTACCCTTTCACTCCGTGTGTTGTTTTTGTTGTACTTGGTGATTCTTTGTTCCCACCTCCCTTGTTCTGTTTCTTTTCTCACTGAACTCTGCCTATTTTCCTTTTCACTTTAAAAAGAGGACTGGAATGACATTGACAGACATCTTTCCAAAGGAACCATATATGGCCCCCACTTTATACGGTGGGCACATTAACGCGATTTGCCCACTATGTACGTTGGACAGTTTAGATGTAGTCCAGTAACTGTTTAAATGCAATTAAGTATAATAGGTAGTAGTGCCTTAAAAAGGTGCAAACACCTTACTGAACACACATTTATGTCCAAAATAGCCAGTGCACTCAACATAATGTAAGTGGCCACTTGACAATAATGGTAACAGAAATTGGTTAGTTCTATTTGCCCGACTTAATCGATTGCCTGCTTTATACATGGACAGTTCATGATAGGGAGTGTATTTTCATCAATTGCAATATCAGAGTACATCTGAACAGCACTTACAAAAGAACGCATTGGATGTAGGGTTGCTTCAATTTCAACTGTGATGGGACAGGTACTTTCTTGAGTACAGGGGCAATTTGAGCACATCTCATGCGGCTCAGCTGGGTTGCAGGGCACAGGCAGCCAGTTAGAGGCCATGCTGGAAGAGGGTACCATCACGGATCATTTGCTTGAGACACTGATAGGACTTACACTTCGATTCTGTATATCTATACCTTTTCCTGGGGGTGCAGTTTGGGTCCTTGGGCAGGGGGCTATGAGTTGTAGCTTTTGCTAAAGGAGGGATGATACATTTCATAGTTGTGGATTGATTCAGTAGAGAATAATTAAATAAAGGGGAAAGAGATCAGATATACGCTAAAATTCCGAGGTAGGTATACAACAGAGGAATTTTGAGGGCATCTTTCTTCCATGTACCATGTGTAGTGGAATCTTATGAGTGTCCTTTCTAAATGTGCTAATAATTTTATGATGCATGGTGCACAGGGGAAATCTTCCCTTTTAATGCTGTAAATATGGAAATTGCTCTTTTTTTTGTTTAAATTCAAGCTCATTTTGTTTCTAAATTAAATAATTAAAAGTTATTTTCTGCAATATGATATATTTAAATGTTGCACAGTACATTAGAGGAAGATCTCAAAGGGCTTTCTATAATTATATTATCTGATTAATAAAAAGTGTTCTTTAGTTTGGCACGGAAAATGCTTTAATAGTGCTCCAGTGTTTCAAGTGGATTTTTTACCCACTGGCATATGAGAATATTGATATCTCTTGTTCATATGACTATTGATGCTATATTACACAGTTTTCTTCTTTTGGAATTAAATGCAAATAAATAGCATCACTGATAATGACATTGATAATGTATCATACCATTGGACTGTTTAAGCAGCACTGAATACCATAACCAGCCTCTACCGCTATTTTTATTGCAAATTGTGGCAAATGCCATTTATGTCACATTAAAAATGTTAACAGTATAGAATGTCATTTCAAAAATCATAGACTTTGCTCCAGAAAATTAATTTTACTTATTCCTTCTCTCCGCTCCTATCTTCAGGCCAATATTATGCTTTCCATTCTACAAGAGTAATATTTAATGAATAGGACTATTAATAATGTCAAGGTCTAAGGGGGTCTTTTGGGTAACAGATAGGCGTACACAGAGAGGATCATGTGACACAGTTAATGTTCCATGAAAATATCAGGCAGTGTGGAGTAATTATGGAGCACAGTAAAGTAGGAAACCCATTGAACTTTGAGTTTTAACCAGAGCTTTCAAAGAGAGAGGCTGATTGCAGAATATCCTAACTTACTATATTCTCAAACCTTCTGCAATCCTCTCTGATGTGTATTAGAAAAGTTGGAAATAAAATTGAGGAGCATTCAATTCCCCTTCATTGAAAACTAGTCCAATTATATTTGTTTGATGAGCTCTTTTTAAAAAAAAAAGGTAAAAAAAAACAAGACAGAGTCATGCGAGGAAAAGATTTTACGAAAACCGTCAAGGCAGTCACTTACCGCGGCTGGGTTTCATAACCTCATCCCATTTTTTTTTTCAAAAAGAAACCTTCAGGTTAGGGAAAGGACAAAATAATGACCCTTTTCATCCTTTTCCTACAAGTACAGCTTATCAAGTTTGAGAGTGACACCAGCTCTTTAGTTTTCACAAGGAGCCGAAAGTGATTTCTATGAGAAAATATGGCTTTCCTCTACAGCATGCCACAGTGAATGAAGCTATAAAATTATGTGCAGCTTTATGACTGCCATTCAGGGATGCTTGTATATTGATGGTTCACAGGCCATATCCTTCTTTACCCCCTTGAAAAGCTGACGATGTGCCTGTGTAACTATTTTTCATGCATTTAATATATTAATTATCCAGTAAATGCTCCCTAGGCTATACTTTGGATTGCGAAGACTGACAGCTTTTCAATGAAGCTCCAAAGGCAGCCATCAGGCGCAGTGTATTATGTCGTAAAGGTCAGGGTGGGGTTAATGTAACTTTTTATTTGCTGATTTTTCATAGGTGGGAGCATGGTTAGTGGAAGAGAAGTACAAAAGAGAACACAGATACCAGTGAGGCATATTTTTTGTTCAATGTCAGATCACTCAATCCTCTGGAAAGGAGACGATTTCTGCAAAGGAACTCCAGGTCAAAGGGATTTTTTTTTGCTCTCTCTCATGGTTGCTTTTGTGTTTCGTTGCCTTTATCCACCCAATCTCAAGTCAGAAATCTAGCATGCTGTTAAAGACTCATTTTATCTGGGGTTTTATTTTTTGGGGAGATTAGCATTAGATCACAAACCACAGTGTGTACAAAAAAAATAAACCAGGGGTAAAACATTTTCTCATTTTAGTTTATTTCTTTTTTTTTTTCGGGTGATAGATAATAGCCAACACCAGGCGACAGCAAGGATGTTATATATCAACCTTTGTTCTTTGAAAATGCCTTGGGGAGGAGGTCTGAAATTAGAGGAATATAATTTTTTTTAATGCTGCAGGGGTATAGGGGAAGCTGATAAAGATGCTCATCTGCAGCAGCATCAGCACACTGACAATCAATATTGTGCCAGGTCTCAGCTGCATATGGAATAACTTGGTCCACAAGTTTTGACCTCATAAAATGTATTAGAAATGCAGACATGATTAACTGTGGCCAGATTCATGTGAAATTAGTATCTGTTTAAGCACTTATATTCAAAAAAAAACCTTTGATCATAAAGAGCCCTTGTGCACGGCATATACAAGTGTTTCAATAAGGCTACCCAGGACAATTACAAAGGTCCAATCAAAATACTCTGCAATTTTTAAAAACTGAACTACGGAATAATTGAGCTCCTGCTCATGGCTTAGATGAGAGCGAGTAAAAATTGTCTGATGTAGAAAGAATTAAGCTTGTTGAGATCAGAATTCAAACTAAAGCTCCCTGAATGTGAATCCAGTTATTGGACCCCACCATATATTTGTTTTAAAGCCATTTTGGGAGAGACAGATTTCATACAATAAGTGGAAACTGTGGACAACTTGCGGTATTATTAGGCCTAACACATGGGAGTTGATGTGAGAGGAGCAAGCAGGGAGTAAACAAGTATCAATAATATATTCATTGGTTTGCAGATACATTTTCGTTTAAAAAAAAACAAAATAAATATAATTCCCATTTTAATTTGACAATGCTCCATTGTATTACGCTGCAGAAACAATTGATGTGTCTGATGTGGGCTATCTTACAATAGCTCCCTGCCTGTAACTATTGATAGAATCAAGATATATTCTTCATTAGTACGTGAATTAGGTATGAAATTAAGATTTGAAACATGTTCATATTTTTAGCTATTGTTGCGAATGAAACTTCAGGTCTTTCCACCAACCAGTGCCCTGGGCGGGGATCAATTTTCAAAGAGTTGAACCCAGCAGCACTTGGTTGCTGAGGCAAGGGCCTTGATCAGTGAGAGCAGCCTCAGATTATCACTGCAGTTACAAGCTGAACGAAGCATAGATACGTTTGACAAAGCTAATTTTAGATCCACGCGGATGAGGAGGGTAGGTTAATTTGGGTTTGATTTATTTTTTTTTAAAAAAAAGACTGAAATTTTCCTTCACCTTAGGACTTTCTCCTTGTTGATTTTATTAAACTGGGTCGTGGGAGATAACTGAGATGCCGACAAGTATTCAAATAAGCTCTGAAGGAACGTTGATGTATGCGTAGGGAGACGGTCTTCCCTAAAGCATCAAGGACTCATACATACCAGTAGGAGACCAAAAAATGCATTTACTCTGCGAAAGTTTGTGAGAACACATGGTATCAGTGGAATATTTTACAAAACATAAATTCACGGCCAGGATATTACTGGTCCCCCAGGAGGCAGGCTGGGAGGTGGGGCAGGGGGTAAAATCAGTAAAATCATTAATTTTATCATTTAGAATAAGTTAGGCCTGAGTTTTATTGCAGAGGTTGATGGTCTTACCACTGGCAGTCTCCTGATTGGCCGCCTGTTGGCCCGCTGTCCAATGGAGGACAGTTGACCGGCTCCTGATGCTCCTGGGCCCAATCAGAGGGCCAGAAGCTCTGAAGCCTCAGCCGCACCCCTTTTGGAGGGGCAGTCGCTGCTGAAGCAGATCAGAGTCCTCGGAAGCTGGGCAAGTTAAGTTCGAAAAGATTGCAGACCAATCAAGCGGCTGAGGGTCGGAGAGGAAACCCCCTCCAGGGAGATCATTGGAGCCGCAGGGGCAGCTTTCCCAGTCTGTGGCCCCCCCACTGTTTGGGCCAGAAAGCCTCTGGCTCCAATGACCACCAGGGCTGCTGATGGCCCCATAAAATGGCCCTGCTAGAGGGGTGGGGGTGTGGCCAATTCGACACAGCCGCCCACAATTGTACCCAGCCTGCCACCTAGGGGCTAGTAATATACCGGCCATGAACTTGTGTTTTGTAAAATATTCTACTGATGCCTCTAGTTCTCACAATCTTTCATGGAGGGAATGCATTTTTTGATGTGATGTTGGTTTGTGGGAGCCCTTAATGCTTTAGTGAAAACCGTCTTCCTGCATCAGCATCTTTTCAAAATTAATTTAGATACTTGTTGGTGTCTCTCGGTTGTCTCTCACGACCCAATTTAATTTGTTTAGTGGACTGTTTCATAGGTACTGCCCAAATGCCACAGTCCCCATCAAGCTGTTACCGTTATTCAGATAAAACAACTCAGGATTGGAGACATCTCCGCCCTCATGCCAAAATACAGTAGCAACATTTCCAAACTCCCGTTGCCGAATTTCAGGAATTGGACTCATACCTCATCCTTACATTACACCATTGGTGAAAACGAAGACAAACAGTTGTTGCATATTCCAAAAAAAAAAAGATCCACAAAGGCCACTGCCACCAGTCAAAACCAAAGAAGAAACATCTGAAACCCTGACTGTTAGCCTTTCTGCAGTAGCTGCTCCTGGCCCTTTGCTGAGCATCTCAGAGGAACCATGCATCAGAGCGTTGCATATCTGTGCATTTACATGCAGCAGGACCTGCTCCCTGCTGGACTGGGGGGGGCCATGCTTTGTCAGTCATCACTGCTCTGAACATTTTTTGCCTCAGATTCTAGCCAGGCCTCTGGAGGGGACATCACCCACTTCTCCTGGTCTGTAGTACACAGCTGCATTAAAGGCATGGATTTTTGCAGAATTGGTACCTTTAAAAATGGCAGGCAGGACCCGGACTTCTAGCAGATCTCATTTTTGCCAGCAAGGGGAGGGAGGTAGGGCATGAATTTGTTAGTGGTATGTTGATCATATTGTTACGGTACACAGGTGAAGTGTTTAATTAAGTACTTGGAGCAAATATAAATAGGTGACAGCTGGGACACTGGGGTGTGAGGGAGGAGAGCTATGACACTGAAAATAGTCAATAAGCTCTCCCTATAAAGAAAAGCTTTGTCTTGGTTTCGACTTTACCAACCGACTTGGATCCTACTAACATGAATCACGCACTCAAATTCAGCGAGACCATTTGAAATTGGTGCTGAGTCAAACAGTCCCCATTTCCACTGTTCCAAGGGCCTTAACCCACAGGGCAGGATTTTATGCGTTGGTGAGCAGGGGTGGGGCCTGCTGGCCGATGCATAAAATGACACACGGTGAATTTGGGGGGAACTCCCGACATCACCGCGCCCGATATAAATTTTCAGGTAGGCGGGGGCGCAGCCAAATCAGCTGTGCGCCCGCCAACCTGTCAATGGCCAATTGAGGCCATTAACAGGATCGTTAAAACAATTAAAGGACCTGCCCGTCCAACCTTAAGGTTTTCATAAAGATTTTGTAAAAAATTATGGACCTGCCCCAACTCATGTGACATTGTCACATGAGGGAACATGTAAGGGAAATTTTATTTTTCATTTTTCACATTTCCCGCCACTGCACATCGGGAACATAATTTTAATATATTTGCATCTAATTATCAGCCCTACTCACCTGAATCATCCCCCCTACATCAAATTTACCGCCCACGGTGGCGTGACTTCAGAACGGCGCACTTCACGACTGCCTTTAAAAGGCGTGCACCTGGCGGGCTGGACTTCGAGGGGAACTCGGAGGTGAGTGTACACAACCTTGCACAGCGCTCGAGAGCATCACCCAAAGGAAGAGGCACTGAGCATTCACAGGGGGGACACAGGCTGTTTCCCGGCTATCTTTCAGTGAACAGATGGAGCAAAGACCCCAACTGCAGGTCAGACAAGGTGGGTGGGTGACCAGCAAGGCAGCACAGACTGAAGGAAATACTCAAGCTTGTTCCGAGGGATGGGGTGAGTGGGGGGGAGGGTGTGGTGAGGGGGGGGAGGTGGGGTGGGGTGAGGGGGGGAGGGTGGGGTGAGGGGGGAGTGGGGGGGTGGGAGGAAAGTGGCCATGCATTTGGAAAAGCTTGTCAAAAGTGAGCATTCTTCTGCAGCTGGGACTGTTCAGCTGCAGCTCCATTGACAGGCTTGGAGTTGGGCCTCTGAAGCTTTACTGCCCACTCAAGCAACGCAGAAGCATGAAAGTGGCACCAAATGCTCCAGAACTCCCCCGACCCCAGGCGCAGACTGCAGGTTAATGTGCATTTTAGTGGACAGCAAAGCAATTGGTTGACTGGGCAAGTTGACGAATCCCCTTGCTAAAGGTGGCCATGGCGCAGTCACTGGTGGAGGCGCTCACAGCCCCCTTGCAATGTCTTTATTAATGTTTGGACCAGTATCCATTATGGTTCAAGCTAACAGTACAGCCTTGCAGTGTGGGGTTAGGAGAATGCTCCATGGGTGACCCCTGCAGGATCTCGCAAGCCTCACTGCACAAGTGTATCCAGGGGGACGTGGCTGATGGCGCCTGTGCAGCGGCCTCAGACTGCAGCAGAGTGATGGTATAACAAGGCTCATGCTGCGACTGGGACTTTGGTCGAACAAATGATAGGCAATTTGAAAATGAGGTTCTGGTGCCTCGACAGGTCCAGTGGGCACTGCACTACAGTTCACCGAGGGTGTCATGCATCATCATAGCTTGCTGCACATTACACAACCTGGCACTGCAAAGTGGGTAGCACCTGACTGAGGAGGGGATGGAGGAGCTGCATGCATCCTCCAATGAGGATGATGAAGATGAGGTCCTCGAAGGCCAGGATGTCGGTGATGAGTCCATCGCATTGGCCAGATGAGGCAGGTGTGCTCTGGAGGCCCTCATAGCTGCAAGATTCATGGAGGATGATGATGACATGCAGCAAGGACAGTCCTGACACCCTCACCGTGCCCCTGTGAACATTTGACTTCTATCTGGCTGATGGCAGGTGCACATACCCTCAGTGCTCAGGCTCATGTCGTGGAGATGCAACGAAGGCCCTAATAGTCGCTAGATTCCAGGATGATGACAACATAGAGTGAGGACACTCCATAGATCTTCACGTAGTCTCTGTGAATGTCTGACTCCTGTCTGGCTGAGGGCAGCTCACTTGCACTCTGTGATCATGGTCATATCATGGAGAGACAGCAGTGAAACTTGTGAAAAATGCACCTGATCCTTTGTCAGCTTTCATCACCTGACCCGTTCAGGAGCACTGGTCACAGATGCTGAAGAGATGGGGGCCAGCCCCACCTCAAAGGTGCTGAGAGCACACAGAGAGAATGAGAGAACTCTGTGACGCCCGCCCATGACATTCTGGCAGCAATGACCAGCACCATCGAGGAGCAGGCATCAGTAATGTGTCCAGTGAGTGTGAAGCCGGACCATCACTTTGGTCTGAAGGTTACACACTTCACAGGGAAGAGGCCCTGGACTGATCCACCTGCCTTTATCATGTGCAGGAACCAAGATTTCACATCTGAGTGACACAAACACTGCTCATCAGAACAAGGAGCCATAGGCAAGGAGACATTCTTGGGAGTTTATTTACAATAGTGAATAGTATGTACAGGTGATTAACACCTGTGCCCAGGCTGTGCAGCTACATCTTCTTAACCTTCCTAACCCTGCCGCTACGTCTTGGTGCTCCCCAGATTTCCACAGTGGAGGCGGGGCTGCCTGCTGACTGTGACGCCCTGTCTGCGATGACTTTGGCGGGCGTCCTCTGGAGGGCCGAGACCTGGAGGTCCCCGGCCTGCTTCCAGGGTCCTGCTGTGTGGCTGTGGCACCCTCCTCAGCCTGTGGAGCTGAAGTTTCTGGGGTCACAGGAAGAGGGGATTCGGATGAGCCGGACACTCCTGGAGTCGCCTGAATGGTGTACACCTGCTGAGCCTCCTAGATATGGGTACTCGAGAGCCATGGCTGACTCCTTGAGGAGAAGGGGAAGCTGCAGTGAGATTGAGCTGCCCCGCACCCCTCTCGCGTTGACACTGTTGGAGGCCAACCATGGTGCCAGCGATGGAGTTCAGCCTGCGCAGCAGTGCAGGACCAATATCTTGGACTAAGGTCTCCATGGCAGCTGCTATCCTACCAGTGTTAACCTCGGTGTATTGGCATGCAGATGCTATCACCTGAGACTGAAGGCGGACAGACTCCTCCAATGTGCCTTGCAATCTGAGGAAGTCCTTTTATTCACCCATGGGATGTGGCTGTCGCTGGCTAGACCAGCATTTATTGCCCATTCCTAACTGCCCTTGTTTAGAGGGCATTTAAGAGTCAACCACACTGCTCTGGGTCTGGAGTCACGTGTAGACCTTTAATTCCAGATTTTTATTGAATTCAGATTTCACCATCTGCCGTGGTGGGATTTGGATCTGGGCCCCCAGAGAATTACCCTGGGTCTCTGGATTACTAACTCAGTGACAATACCGCTAAGCCACCACTGGACATCCCTGCCTGATGTTCCCGAGCTTACCTTTTCAGCTCCAGCAGCTGAGGTATGTCTGAGTCCAGAGGCTCATCACCTGGCTCGGACTCAGCAGATTTCTTGCCTCCAGCAGTCCTCTGAGTGCCGGAAACCTGGGTAGTCCCTGCCTCTGCCTGCTGTGGATCAGACAGTGCGATGTGCTCACCAGATTGTGATCCTGAAGCTACTCTAGAATTAGATCCCACCAAGGTGTGTGTCTTTGCGCTGCTGGAGGGTGTGGGTGAGCGCTATGATGGGTCTTCAATTAGGGTGTCATCAGATTCTTCTTCCAAGGTGCCTTTGCGGCTTGAGTCAAAGACCTGGCTCATGGGCCCCCTCGGCTGTTTCCCAGATGTGCCTGCGAATGCGAGGAGAGATAATTAGTCCATGGCAGGGGACTGTGGAACAGGGGAACTGACTCACAGCATGGGTTGTCTGATGGATGTTCTACTGCTGGATCCTCACTTGGTTGAGCACCACTGACCTCACCGTCAGCACAGGACCGGTCCAGATCATCGCCGGCCAGCTGGATGGCTCTGTTTTCAAAGTCTGTGAGGACCTTGATGTCGGGCATTCCTCCAGCAGTCAGTAACCTCTCCCTTTTGTTGTGTGCCAGCTTGTCCTGCATGAATACAGATGGAGAGAGTGTAAGCAGGATGTTTGTCAGGCCAGATGAGAAGAATGCCTGGCCTGTGTGGGTGCTGAGTGGTGCCCTGGACTGGATGAGGACATGATCTGCAGGGCAGATGAAGGTGTGTGTGAGAGAGTGAATGGTGATGTCCCTTGAACTGACAGTGAGTGAGATCCCTATGGATGTTTGATGGGTTTGTGAGTCTGTGAGTTGAGAGTTTGAGGAAAACGAAAAGAGTGACTTACCCTGGCAGAACAGAGGAGATCATTCATCCTCTTTCGGCACTAGGCTGCTGTCCTCTTCAGCAGGGCGTTGGCGCTGACCACCGCTGCCACTATGAATTGGTGACCTTTCTTGCTGGTCTTCACCCAGAGCGGGGCTAGAGAACATCGCAGAGGATCTGCACGGCGTCCAGTAGGCACTCGAGGGAGGCATCGCTAAATTTGAGGGCAGCATGTTTCCTCCCTTTGGCAGCCATGACTTTCCAGCAGCTTTCGATCCCTTAGAGAGAGAGCGAGCCCTTTAAATACGGCACCCGGATTACTGAAGGCCTGAGGTGATGGCGGGGCAGGCGAATCAGAGGCTTGTTTCCCGGGGATGCATGATTAATGATGCAGGACGCGCCTGGAATGAGACAATACGTGAAAACCCGCCATTGCGGCCAGCGGGTAAAACATCCTTTTTCCCACCCACTACCGCACATGGTGCGAATCTGGGGCGATTCCGGCCCTCGAATGAGTTTTATTTTTGTACCAAGTGTGTATGAATGACAGCTCTCTCAGAATGTAGAAGTTTCATTGTCCACATGTTGCCCCCCACTGGAAACTGGGTGAGTGACACTGGTGGTGGCATTGGGGGTATGAGGCTTTATGGGGGGGTATGAGTTGGCATGGCGTTATGAGGTGATATGGAGGTGACATGGGCGTATGAGGGGAGCATGGTGATTGGATATGAGGGTGAGGGTCTAGAGGGCCCAACAGCCTTTTATAAAACTGGGCTGAAGTCTCAGAGAATGAAGACAGGCCTTCTAACAAACTCACTTTGAACTCGCCTGCCTCTGTGGCTGCATTCGAGTGGTCTCCAGAGCGGCCCAAATCATGCCTGCAGAGATCGCTTCCATGGAGATGGGTGTGCTGAGTCGGGAGATTTCCGGACCCGAGCTCCCTGCCGCCATGGCGAAATTCTGGCCTAAAAAGTCTCCCAACTGACCACTGTTTTCATTGTCCAGCACTGTGGCAATGGGCGGAATTTAATGTCGGCCACAGGGGTGTTGTCCATTGGCCGGAGTGCTGGAGAGAGCCCTGTGCCACCTACATTCAGGAAGGGCTGCCGAATTAAGTGCTAATCAGGCACTTACCCGGGCAGCAGCGGGCCTTCCCCAGGATCAAGGACCCCTGGCGTGGAAATTCCAGTCCCCCCGAGAGCTGCCAGCCAATCAAGGGCTGGCACCTCTGCATTGTTCAGCAGTGCCACTGGGGAGGCGGTGGCTGCTGCCAGTAATGCACCCACCCAAGGTACGAGATTGCTGAGGGACCCAGGTGAGTGATGGCAGGAGGAGAGGGGGGTCATGGGGCGGTGGTCTACGGGGGGATGGAGGGAGTGGGGTCGGCAACAAGGGCAGGATGGTAGCTCTCAGCACTACTCCCACTACCCCCACCAACTCCCCACCCAAACCCCTCGCCTTTCCCAATGCTGGGGCCCCTCAAGCAGACACTGAGTGCCTGATAAAAGCCCCTTTTGGGCTTCCCGCATGATGAGTCCCATGCCTGCCTTTGGGCGAATACCGGTGCCAGCAGGATGGAGCCCTTATGTGGGCATTAAGTACCCACTTAAGGACCTCGAAAGGACCTCAGTTGACAGCAGGAGCAGGAAAGCCATCCCCAAGCTTAATCTGGGCAGAGGCGGGAAAACCCCCACCTGCCACACTCCCGTCTGATTAAATGCCCTCTGGGGAGGGCATTAAATTCCAACCAATGTATCGAACACTGTAGTGTTAGTGTCTTCAGGACTGAAAAGGTTAGTGTGGGACTGGGGAAACAGTAACGCCCACATGATGATGTAAAGGGAATCTCATGTCTGGTAGTAGTCAGAATGGAGAAAGCTTATGGCCTGGACTAAAGAAGCCTCCTGTCTTGTATATCTGTACATAGTTATGTTCTACAATAGTTACTCTTTAGACTCTATGCCTCTAAACCTCTTCCTTAGACAACCACAACAACATACAACAAACATTCCATTTGCTTTCCCCCACATGCCAAGATATTGATTTGATTTTATCCATCAAAGAATTAACAAAGACTAGGGTGAACCTTGCCTGGATTCCAACCTAAGACCTTCTGGCACACGTGTGGGGGTTCAGTACCCTGAGCTGCCAGGTGGTCTGGAAGATTAAATTGGGGTCGATTTTAGCTCGGAGTGGATTTCAGGCAAAAGTTTGGGCAAAGAGGCAAAACTCAGGTGACTCTTGGCCACTCACTGGCTTCCAGGAAAGTGGTGGGGAGGGGGATTTTGGGAGCGTCTAGTGAGAAGAAAGGGTAGGAGTGGGAGGAGGAGTGCGAGGCAGTGGAAGCCAACACTTTCTTCATGAGGGGCCGGGGAGGAGAACTCGTACTCAACCTGCCACCTCAACTGAACTTTTTTAACATACTTTTTGATGGCCGCTTGGTTCTTGCCACCAGCTACTGCCCTGCCTCAGCCTCAGCCTCGCAGGAGAGGAGCAGTGGCTTCCACATACCATTGGATCCGGATTAGCATTTATGCACCAGGCTCCAGCTCAAACCAACGCTATTAAAATTCAGAGATCGTCAGGAACACAGCAGCAAATTGAAGCCCCCATTTTAACTGCTTGCCTGCCCTGTCCCTTCTCAGCCAGGAGGGTTAAAATTCCCACTGTCACCTTCCAATTAATACACTTCATACGCTTGGCTTTAAATGGTGAGAGGAATTGAACCGGGGACCATCGATGCTTGGCATATTGCCAAACTCGTTATTCTATATCCTAAGTGTTAAACAAGAAGGCGATTACGAATGAATCCTATTTGGTGGCTTAACAAGAACCGGGCAGTAAATTTGTTCCACCATATAAGTTAATTAAAAACAATACACTTTTTCTCCAACCAAACCAAGGGGGCTTCTCTGGGTGTAACTGAATAGAGCAATTAAGGTTCTTTCAGATTAACATTTAACAAATACAATGTCAACCTTGTGGGTTTCAGCATTTGTTGCGAACAACAGAAGGAAAGGGTATCGACCAGGGCCAATTTTGCTTCCACCCTTGTTTAGGCACATTTCAGGCGGCCTGATTCCTCGCTACCCTGACCTGAATCTTGCTGTATTTTCAAGTTCAGCTTATTACCATGGGCCTGAGGGACCCTAGCTGGCAAATGTATGGCCCTAGAGAGAAGTTTGTGACTAGACGCTCAGATATTGGCAGTAGCAATAATGGGAAATGGCATTGGGCCCCCCAGTTGCTGTCCCATCCACAGAGGCATTTGTTGTAATGGTGTTGGTTAGAGAACATGTCTGTTAAGGAAATCTTCGTAGTCTTCTGTAGGTAAACAGCAAGTCTTTATTAACTACTTGTAACTATATACATATATACGGTAAAGGGTACAGGCAAGGAGCTCTCTTTGTGGTTAGGTCTTTTGGTCTTAACACATCTCTGGCCAACACCACACTGATCCTAGGTCTAGCTCATGTGACTTCTTATGTCACTGTGTGGTCAGTACTGTACTCAGTCCCACATTAACCCTGTGTTTGCCAGACCCTTATACTACAAAGTTTTGTGCACTTTCTTGCAGTCTTTATTCTTCTCAATTCAAGCCTGCTGAACATCCACATGTAAAGATTTACCCCTGCTTTGCTTTATTATTGTATTTCTGGGGAGAGGTGGGTGTGGTTTCTGAGGGTGAGAGGCATTGAAATTCGATGGAGAATGAAGCAGCAGGAACACACATCATAACAACTCTTGTCTCATTGTGCTGAGCCTTCCCTTTGCGCTTGTCCCAGTAGGACTGTCTCCACAGACACTGGGCCTTGCTCCCTCAGTTTGCTTTGCTATAAATTTGAAGTCCATGCACCGACTTGAGTGAAGAAGGGAAAACGCTGTTGATAAGGTGTGAGGAAATTATTTCAGTGATCTGATTGGTTCATTTTGCGGCCAGTTGAGGCATTAAAAATAAAATGAGTGGTTGAATAGGATTTCTGTGGGGGTGTTTGTTCATTACTGATTATTAGTGCTGAAACAATGTTTTTGGTTGCTTTTGTATTTAATCAGTAGAATATTTAATTAGTAGATAATTAGCAACGGCTTGCATTTGTATAGCATTCATTACATAAGAACATAAGAAATAGAAGCAGGAGTAGGCCATAAGGCCCCTGAAGCCTGCACCATGATTCAATAAGATCATTGGCTGATCTTTTACCTCGTTTTACATTCTATCCTCATTCCCCTTGATTCCTTTAGTGCCCACAGATCTAGTTATACTCAACAGCAGAGCATCCACAGCCCTTTGGGCTAGAGAATTCCAAAGAATCACAATCATTTCAGTGACGAAATCGCTCCTCATCTTAGTCCTAAATGGGTGACTGAGTGTCCTGAGACCCATAGTCCAAGACACCCCACCCCAGCCCCAGGGATAACATACAAACATATAAATTAACAGCAGGAGTAGGTCACTCGGCCCCTCGAGCCTGCTCCGCCATTTAATGAGATCATGGCTGATCGATTGTAATCTCAACTCCATGTTCCCACCTAACCTTTCACCCTCTTGCTCATCAAGAATCTGTCTAGCTCTGCCTTAAAAATATTGAAAGACTCTGCTTCCACTGCCTTTTGAGGAAGAAAGTTCCAAAAACTCACAACCCTCTCCTCATTTTCTCCTCATCACTGTCTTAAATGGGCGACCACTTATTTTTAAACAGTGACTAATAGTACTAGATTCTCCCACAAGAGGAGGCATCCTCTCCACATCCACCCTGTCAAGACCCCTCAGGATCTTATATGTCTCAATTACCTCTTACTCTTCTAAACTCCAGCAGTTACAAGCCCAGCCTGTACAACCTATCCTCATAAGCCAACCCACCCAATCCAGGTATTCGTTTAGTAAACCTCCTCTGAACTGCTTCCAACACAGTGTGTCTGCCTTTGCCTTGTCAAACTCCCTAAGAATTTTATAAGTTACATGCAACAATATGGCTCAAAGTGCCTTGCAGGGTGATGGGTAGAATATAGAACTAAGTACCGGGGGGAAATGATGAGGGTCAAGGGGGACAAAAGCATGTGCCATGTTTTGTGATTTTTGATCATTTGTTTATCTTCAAGGAATGTATTTTGGGACTGACTAGTACTTAAGTGTTGTGTCCTAAAACAAAAGTAATTCACAAAGGTTTAAGAGTGGCCAGTGGTTGCACTCAGCGTCTATTAACACCAGATGAACCATCTTATGGAATGTCACAACACGCAGTCTATTTCAAACTGATACAATGAAGGTTCTAATTTGCCCATCCCAGACCCTTTAGCCATGGTGGCAGGACTGTTAAGTAATTTGATACATCATCGCAGATGACCAAAAAAACTGAAACCCCAATACAGGGGCTAAACACTGTAGGTAATGGAGAGCTGAAATATCAGCAGGAAATGCTGGAAAATTTGATCTGGAAGGCATTGCCTGTGAGCGTGGTAGAGGCCGATTCAGTCATGGCTTTCAAAAAGGTCTTGGATAAACCCTGAAGAAAGAAATGATTTGCTGGGCTACGGGGAAAAGGCAGGGGAATGGGACTAGCTGAATAGCTCTTGCAGAGAGCTGGCATGGACATGAGGGGCCAAATGGCCTCCTCCTGTACTAAAACCATTCTGTGATTCTGTTCTCGGCAAGTCCAGGCAGCATCTGTGGAGAGAGAAACAGAGTAAACGTTTTAGGTCCACGGCCTTACATTCAAGCTGTTAAAATCTTAAAACCCTGTGTAATAAGGGCCATCCTAACCATGTAGACACCACCCCTCTGCTTGCTCGAGTTTAAATGAACAGAAAGAAGAGGGAGTAAACATGCTTTTGACAGATTACAGAGGTGACTGACATATGAAATTTATAAAAGCATAATTAGAGGAGGATCTTCAGGATGTTTTTGAAGGCATGAAGGGAGGTAACAGGGTGTCAATGTTGAAGAGAGGACTCCATATGAACAAACAAATTAGGTACAAGAGTAGGCCATTCAGCCCCTTGAGCCTGCTCCACCATTTGATCAGATCATGGCTGACCTGCTTGTGGCCTCCGCTTTCCTGCCACCCCCTATACCCTTTGACTCCCTTTTCAATCACAAATCTATCAAACTGAGCCTTAAAAATGCTCAATGACCCTGTCTCCACTATTATCTATGGAAAATAATTCCACAGACCAATGATCCTCTGAGAGAAATAAATTCTCTTCATTTCCATCTTAAATGGGAGACCCTTTATTTTTAAACTGTGTCCCCTAGTTCTAGTCTCTCCCATAAGGGGAAACATAGTCTCAGCATCCACCCTGTCAAATCTCCTCAGAATCTCGATATTTCAATAAAATCACCCCTCATTCTTCTAAACTCTAATGGATACAGGCCCAACCTGTTCAACCTTTCCTCACAGCATAACCCGTCCCCATCCCAAGATTCAGTCAGTGAACCTTCTCTTAGCTGCTTCTAATGCAATTATATCTTTTCTCAAGTAATGGGACCAAATCTGTCACTAGTACCCCAGATGTCGTCTCACCAACGTACTATACAATTATATCAAAACTTTCCTACTTTTATTTTCCATTCCCCTTGCAATAAATGCCAATATTCCACTTGCCTTTCTAGTCACTTGTTGTACTTGCATACCAATTTTTCCCGATTCATGTACCAGGACGCCAAAGGTGCAGAGAACAGGAAGTAGGACAATGTTGGAGGACCAGAGGGTAGACATGGGGTGAAGCACTGATAATCTCCCTCATGCACTGAGCTGTTGGTGGATTACTCTTTAAAAAGCAGTGATTGAAAACCCCATCCAGACCTCGCTAACTGCTTTGGTTCGCAGGCCAAAACAGGTGAGGGTAGCATGTGAGCTAGTGATCACATGAGAGGGAGAACAAATATCTTTCACCACCCTTACCCAGTGCAGGAAAAAAAAAGCTGCTTTGATGGATGTAGCAGAGGAAATGGTATTCCCTTACTGTTACTGTCACTGTCTGGACAGCTATAAAGTTCACTGATATGTGCGCAGAAGGTGTTGCAGATCATCCACTGCAACCGACTATCCCTCCAGTTGTCTTCACTTGCCACCAGGAACAGATGTGCAAGACCAAGTGAGTGGGGCTGGCTAAGTACAATCCATCTCCACTGTAATGGGCTCATGTGCAGGTGTTTCTCGTGTGTACAACTTTACCAACTCCTTCATATACATCCCCTACCATTCACCCACACACTACAGTATATTACATGTGTGACAAACAGGAGAAATGTGAACTCTACTAAGCTTCTTCATCCTTGCCTGCACCATGGAAAGCCATGAAGGTCTGCAATCAGGCTTCACAGCCCTGTTAGAGTACACCACTGATGACTAAAAGTAAGCAAGAAAAGGCTATCTTCAACAATGAAAGGAAAGAGTCAGTGACGACAACAGTTGTAAACCAGACTGCTGACCGATTTTAATTCGGGGCGGCAGTGGTATAGGTGGAGAGTGAAGCAAGTGGCAAGCCACCCAATCTTGGCAATATGAGGCCTAGGGGGGGTTTTAATTCCCGCCCCTCAAATGCATCGCATTTCTCACAGAAACTGGGCAAATGGCCGCCCTTCTCATTATTAATTGTTCATCCCAAACTACGGCACGTAACAGGATTCTACACTTAATCAGTGTTAACTCCAAACAGTGCACTGCATGGTCACTTCAAAGACTGGTACTGCAAGATTTTCAGGCCAAGACACAGAATCATTAATGACCCAGGCTTTGATGTGCTGCTGCTTTGCAATGGCTGCAAAAAGATTGCTCATTGCACTTAAATTCTGATTTAATATTATTTTATGTTCTTAAAATTTAAAACTGCAAGGATTAAAATCCGAATCGCAAACTAGAATACTCAGACGACACATGACATTTAGTTATACCTTCTGAAGGCAGGATATTTATGTCTGCTAACTATTAATATTTTATAGTTGAGCCAGAACGCAGTAGAAGACATCTTTTATATTAAGTTTTTTGTCATTTTTATTTTTGAGCATATGATCATTTACTCCGTGGTCATTATACAGAAGTGGCACATGGAATCTGACAGCCTATGAATTACTTTAAATACAGCCAGTTTGTCATATTAAGAGAAATTGGCACCAGTTCAATAGTCTAACATTCAAGTCCACATTTTTTGTTTTAAATTTGGGTATTTCCCCAGGTTTATTGAGAACTTTTGAAGGCGTGATGGAAACTGATCTAAGGACAAGGGCAGCAGACGCCTGGGAACACCACCACCTGCAAGTTCCCCTCTAAGCCACACACCATCCTGACTTGGAAATATATCGCCGTTCCTTCACTGTCGCTGGGTCAAAATCCTGAAACTCCCTCCCTAACAGCACTGTGGGTGTACCTACACCACAGGGACTGCAGCGGTTCAAGAAGAGAGCTCACCACCACCTTCTCAAGGGCCATTAGGGATGGGCAATAAATGCTGGGCCTAGCCAGCGACACCCACATCCTGCGAAAGAATAAAAAATGAAGATTCAATAGTAACTTTCAAAAGACAGCTGGATACACTTGAGAAGGGAAAATTTGCAGGGCAATGGGGAAAGAGCAGGGGAGTGGGTCTAATAGGATAGCTTTTTCAAAGGCACAGTGGGCTGGAGGGCCTCCTGCACGATTCAACATTTCTATCGGCAGAATTTTACGCCTCGTGGGCGGGTACGCGCCCGACCCAAACGGGCGTAAAATAGTGCGAAAAAAATGTTAGGCGAGCGTCCCAACATCATCATGAATTGTCAGGTCGACTGGCACACGCAGGTGTCAGTGCTGCGCCCGCCATCAATTAAAAGGCCACTTAAGGCCGTCAAAAGCCCAACTGAACCCAATTTCACGCAGCCCCATGCGATTTCGCACTCGCCGCACGGGCAAAATGGGCAGGCGGGCAGCCCACATTTTGCAAAACCTCACCCAATTGCAGGATAAAATGGGTCAGCAGCATTGCCAGTGTGACTGGTGAGGAGTTTAGGAGACAGTTTGCTGCTGATTGCTTATTTGAACTTGACAGCTTCATCTCTGATCTGAGCTTCATTCTTAGCATTTCTAGGCTTCATTTCAGGGCTCACTGGATTCTCCAAGGCCCCTGGAGGATTTGGACCGTGTGGACCCTTCCAGGCACCAGACAGCCTTCCCTTACCCTGGTAATAGGCATTGTGGTCTCCGCTGATGGCACCTCCTCTGAGGAGAAAGAGAGGGGCAGAAGGGAGAGGAGGCCAGGTGTCCCTATTCAGCCTCCAGGGGAGGGACCTGTGGGAGGAGAGGTGCAGGCACAAGGGGCACAGGGCCAGCAGGTAGTCCAAGGTGGAAGGGGCTATAGAAGACGCCACTATCCTGCTGCCAGGATTCACAGGCAGCGATGCAGCTACCTCAATATGTCCCAAGTGTAATGCCGATGGAGGCTCCACCTCTCCAGGGAGACAGTGACCTCCATTTATCAGATGATTGGGCCTGAGATCAGCTCCGACTGTGTGGGTGGACACCCCATGCCAGTGGCTCTAAAGGTCACAGTGGCCCTCAACTTCTATGCCTCCAGCTCTTTCCAAGGGTCGGTGGGGGATCTTTGTGGAGTCTCCCATTCAGCTGTCCACAGTTGCGTCAAGCTGGTGACAGATGCTCTGTTCAGGTGGGTAATGGCATTTATTCATTTCTGTTCGGACGAGGCCAGCCAGGCTGAGCGAGCCAGAGGCTTTGCAGCAATTGCTGGCTTCCCCCGTGTCCAAGGGGAACACATGTGGCCATCAAGGCACCAACGGGTCAGCTGGGTGCCTTCAACAACAGGAAGGGATTCCATTCGATGAACGTCCAGATAGTGTGCGAACACAGGGTGCAAATTCTACAAGTCTGTGTAAAGTATCCTGGCAGCTCCCATTTCGCTTACATCCTGAGACACTCCCAGGTGCCGAGGCTCTTCAGTGCTCCAGCCAACTGGATGGATGGCTGCTGGGTGACAAGAGCTATCCGTTGGAAAGTTGGCTAATGACGCCTCTCTGCCACCCAAGAGCAGAGGCAGAGCAGCGTTATAATAGGAGCCATGCCTCCACAAGGGCGGTGATAGAGGGGACCATAGGTCTTCTCAAGATGCACTTCCAATGCCTGGGCCATTCAGGGGGTGCACTACAATACCCCCAGAGCGAGTATCACTGATAGTGGTTACATGCTGCGCTCTCCACAATCTGGCGCTGGCAAGGGGGGACCCACTGGAGGAAGAGGATCTTGACACAGCTGCACAGGCCACAGAGGATGTATCCAGTAGTGAGTCAGAAGAGGAGACTGGTGTGGAGAATGCTGAGGGTGTGGAGCCAGACCTCAGTAACCTCCAGGGAGGCAGGGACACCAGGGACACCTTGATCCAACGCTCCTTCAGCTAGACTACCGAAGATCTGTTTCCACCTCAGGCCAGGGCTGCTGCCTCCATCCCGATGTCTGAAATGACCCTTTCCTTTGAACCCAAAGTTCCCTCAGTGCCTGTGCAATAAAGTTTCGAGTCACCCACATCCAGTATTACACACTCGCACATCCGGCACCAATAAAAAAGGTGAAACATACTCAGGCCATTACGACAAAAACAAATTTATGTAATTTTCACAATCAAAACAAAGTAACATCACTATCTCTGGTCTTCGTTTCAACACCAGTAAACATTAACAAAACATTACAGAAGAGAAGATCACCCATGACCAGTCCCTCTTGTGCTCACAGTGCCTTAAACTTACATTTACGAGCGCTACGTCTTAGTGCCCCCATCGCACCCACCTCCCCACCCCCGGCTCACTGGCACCGGCATTGGAGACAGCTGCTCACTCTGGTGTCTTGTTGGCCTTGATGACCTTGGTGGTTGTCCTCTGGCTAGTGGAGCCTGTGCTGGCCCCGCCTGGGAGGGAGCGGCCAGTGCCACGGCTGGCATCACTCCAGTCACCGCAGCCTCAGCAGATGCCATGGTCACTGGCGGAGGAGCTGCTGCCTTCAGCCAAAGCGCCCTGAGGGGACCCTGCCAAGACGACAGGCAGCTCGTGTGCCAATGTGAGGTCGCACTGGACCTCCCTGGATGGGCACCTGGCTGGGATACTGGGTGCCTCATCCATCTCCCACACTGGCACAGGCCACCTGAGGTCATTGCCTGTGTGAGGGCTTACAGGTCCAAGCGCAACCCTGGGAACCCCTGATTCTGTCCAGAAGCTGCCTCTCTCAATGGGGGAGGTAGTTCACTTGGGGCTATGAGGGTCAACGCAGTACTTATGCTCCGCATGGACTCCTCCATCACAAAGACCATTGCACACATACCCTCATGGGCCTCTGCCAGATTCTCCTGCACATCCCACTGGACATTCAGCATCTGTCGCCTAATGGATGACTCCAGAGGCTCATCATCTGCCTTCAACACAGCATCATCCTGGTCTCCAGCAGTCCCTCCGACTGCTGGCGCCCTGGGCACTCTCCACCTCCACCTGCTCCTCAAGCGAGTGTGAAGTGCCCTCACCACTGTGCACTAACATTCTAGCCGAAGATCTAATGCCCACCGAGGTGCTGGTATCTGCGCTGGTGCCTGGTTCAGAGAGCGGGTGTGGCGCAGGTGCAGCTGAAGCCCGGCAGCACTCTGACGTCTGTGGTGGCTCTTCAGGGTCCTGTGACTGAGTGCCTGCTGGCGAATCAGAGGGAGAACAAGGACATGTCATTAGTTTAAGTCATCACACTGTCACTGTGCATGCCAGGCACCCTGGTGAGACAATGGAGATCTGCATCACGGTGCCATCATCTTTCAATGATCAATGGGGACTCCAGTTTTGAGGCTCCCATCAATGAAGAGACTACACAAGAATGTTCGCACAATCTGAAACTCTCACCTCTGTGCACTGCACCCTTACCATCGTCTGGCACCTCAGCCTCTCCACGACCGGCTGACTGAGGTACGTGGCACCTCTCCAGCTCCAAAGCCTCCTGCTCAAATCTTGTCAGGATTAGGAGGTTTGGGGGGCCTCCACCAGTCCGCGACCTCTCAACTTGGTTATGGCTCGCCTTCTCATGAAAGGTCAGAGGAGCATTGATTAGTTCACTCTCTACCTGCAGCGCCATTGCAGCCTGGCTAACACCACCTGAGGAACACCTCACAGGGCACATCCGAGTCGTGGCCCTCGAGCTGCAAGGCACTCAGTCCAAGCAGCCGGGGCTCGCCCCCTTGGCCAGTTCCGGTGTCATTGACAGTTGGCGCTCAGAATCTAACACCCCTGAGCCCCACGGGGGTATGGCCAGCCCTTAACACTTCACCACACTGCTCCATGCCAACACGGTACTTACCCTTCCTGAGCGCAGCAGGTCATTGAACCTTTTGCAGCATGGCACCCATGTGCTCCACACGACATTGTGGCTGCTGACCTCAGCTGCCACCTCCACACAAGGTCATTTTGTTAGGTGCGGTGGCCTCCTCCCTCCATCTCTGAGCACAAGGGTATCCCCCCTTGGCAGCCACCTCTGCCAGGAGGAACGCAAGGCACTCATCCAAAAACCGGGGGCTAAGTGCCCACCCGAACTGCCCTCCCGCCTGCCGTCTCCAGTCTTAGTTGAGGCCATAGCTTCAGTCCCAGAATGTAGAAGATATGTTCTACCCTGGCAGCCTTCAAGGAGCTGCCTGTGCCTTTTTTAAACTGCCTGCCAGGTTGACATTGGATCCCATGGCTAACAGGGCCCCGCCCCCGTCTGCCTTTCCTGACCATTGGGAAGGAGCATTTCATGCCTTAATTGGCCAGCCAGCATGAAATCGCGGTCGATGGATGATCGTGGGCGGGGTCCTGTTTCCCGATTGGTCCTGGGCCTATCGATTGTACGCGCCTGCCAAGGGTATAATTCAGGCCTATTAATCCCATTTAAACATGCCTTATGCTCTCTTGATTCAGACTGTTTCTGTATTGTGATTGTAAATTGTTTCTGTACATTGGGCCCCTGTTATGGCACAGCCGATGGTAAATGCTGAGCTGCTCAAATCCCAGAGGGAAACTTGAAACAACTGCCACAACTGTTTTGCAATTTGTATTTTTATTTCGAGATGCCTTAAATTCAGTGTTAATAAGTCCATAAAATCTTAGAGGAATTTTACAAAACTAAATTAAAAACTTATTCATAAAAGAAATAATTTTAAGCACATACATGGGTCTACAAATTACTACTATGATAACTCTTAGCTCCCCTAATTAATCTAATTCCCAGTTACACCTCCGTTAAGGCAACATTAAAAACAAATACATTTGAACAGACCCAGGCAAAGCACACAATACCCTGGACAGGGACATTCACAATGCGTTTTCTTAGCTTTGGTTCCTCTAGACAGCAACCTGATACCTTGAGCCTGGAGGCTTTTCACATTTGTTGGATCTTAGAATGCCTTCTCCTTACACATAACCTCATCTCCTTTATGCATGTTTCTCCCTTTTTAATGTAAATCCCATTGTTCCAATAAGTCCCTGCAACTTTACTTTTTCCATAATACAAACCTTTCATTGCACTCCTGTTATCAGTAATCTTTGGGAAAAATAAACACACCGTTTGGCTTAGCTTCTTATGGCTAGGTGTAACATCTCACCATCTCTTTGAAATTCACTACTCAGGTTTACCTAAAAATGCAAATGTTCCTCACACCTCACATTCTAAAACTTCAGCCATGTTTATGCGTTTAGCATTTCAAACCTAGCTTCCCTTTTGAACACTCAAAAGCTCCAGACTAGCTGGCTCTAATTCAACTAAATCCCCCCCCGCCCCCCGCCACGCCCCCACTCACACACACATCCACACAGAGAAACCCCACTATTAAACTACCTTTACAACAAATCACTATAATATTATGAAAATTATTATATTTTCATGACAGCCCCACAAAAGTTCTGAGGCACCTCCAGATACAGTCCCCTTGCATCAGTTGGCTTCATGTTGCTTTAAGGAAACCCCAATCTCAGAACCTGCAGTATAAAAGCACTCTCAGTGATAGCCTATGACCAGGAATGTCCCCTGGCTGCTGTAATTCTGGCAACAGTTCAGTGAATACATTCCCACCGCACTCCTCAGCAATTTATGCCGATGGACCGGGTGAAGTCCAGGAAACAGTCCTGCCCTTTGATGGTTTCATTCTTTGGTTTTGTTTCTGTGTCAATCTTTGCAAGCTGAAGACAGAATTGACTGGAAAATGGAGGCCATGTAAACCTAAGGGTCCTCCATCCCAGTCTGCCAGTGACCTCCATCATCGACCCTGTGGTGGTTTGCAGGGTCAGGGCTCCTAGCAGAATAATTCAGGTGGCTGCCCATGTCGCCACAGGTATTTCTTCAGCATGTTCCAGTGGGGGAAAAGACCAAAAACTGTGGCAGAGAGTGAGCTAAATGGCAGGGTGTGGGAGGGCGGGCAGTCGACACTGAATGGAAATTCTACATAGGCCCATTAGCCTGTTTGATAAGGGGGCCACAAGAAATGCAAAGACTTTTACATCTTTGTTGGCCAAGACACCAACTAGCCTGGTGGGCCTCACTTTAACTGATGTGGTGGTTGGCCAGTACACTTCCTCTCACTCAGTATGCTGGCCCATCAGTCTTCCAGCAGCGCAGAGTCGAAGAAATTCGACTGGCTGAAAGTCCCCTTCCCTGGACATTCCCTCTGATGTGAGTGATTATATTTGGGGTGGGCGCAGACACCACACAACGCTGGGACCTGCTCAGGAAAGACTTTAATCCTCCTTATCTGGGTCCTGGCCTAAGTCACAGCCTTTCTGCTGGCTTACAGGAACATGGACCTCTGTTCCTGATGACTCTCGTGAAATACTGAAGAAGAATGTATTCTGTGCCACAGATGAAGCTATTTTCAGAGTAGTCCCATACAATGTCAAAGTGGACATAAATAACTGGAGCTGGAACTTACAGTTTGTCTCAACAGGTTGTCTATGTATAATAATTATTTCAAACTTTTTGGAGTCGCTCTTCCTGAAAAGTTTGTTGATTATATCCAACCATGGAAAAGTTTTAGTGCTGCTTCACTCAGGCAAGGCTGTCCTGTCTTCTCCACTCTATAATCCACAATTAGTTCATCAACAATGGACCCATATGAGCTGTTCTTAAGCCTTTCACTGTTAACTTACCTTGGGGTAGTCCTGATGTAAACATTGCTGAAAATGAGTTGTATATGTTCAGTAAAATTAGCTTCTATTACAGAGGCGATAGCTCTATAAGTGTCGAGGATAAGGGAGGATTAACAAACCAGCGTAAAGTGGAAAGTAGCCTTAAGGCCACAGTCAGATCAGCCACATCTTATTGAATGGCGGGGCAGACTCGATGGACCGAATGGCCTACTCCTGACTTTTATTTCTTATGTTCTCATGATAATCGCTAACCAGTGCCACCTGCAAGAAAGTGCGCACAGTACCCAGTGAGAACGGGATCAGGCTTATGTGTGTTACCCCCCCACCATGATCAAGTGAGCTACCAGTACTTGCTGTTTGGCCTTGCAGTTGGAGGATGGTCACTTGGCTGAAGCACTGGAGAGTTCCAGTCACCCAGGCGTCTGTCAGCATTTTCAAGAGATAAGGGGGGAGGATTGAAGGAAAAGGTAAAAGAATTTTCATTTAAAGCAGCGGAGAAACAGAACTGTCTCAGGTCTCAAGGGTCTTGCTCAGGGACTGGAACTACACATGAATATCTTTTAAAGAGGGACCCAAATACAGGTTGGATGATCATTTTGCTGAGCATCTCCATTCTGTCTGCAGGTATAACTCTGAGCTTCCTGTCATTTCAATTCTGCTCCCCACTTCCTACCTGACTACCCTGTCTTTAGTCTCCTACATATCTGGAGGATATGGTATCATAGTGGTAATGTCACTGGACTAGCAGTCCAGAAGCCCAGACTAATGTTCTGGGGACATGGGATCAAATCCCACAATGGCAGCTGGTGGAATTTGAATTCAGTTAATAAGTCTAGAATTTTTTAAAAAATTCACCTTAAGTAATGGTGGCCATGAAAATATCATCAATTGTCATAAAAATCCATCTGGTTCATTAATGCCCCCTTTAGGGAAGGGAATCTGCCATCCTTATCTAGTCTGGCCTACATGTGACTCCAGACCCACAGTAATGTGGTTGATTCTTAACTGCCCATTGAAATAGCCTAGCAAGCCACTCAGTTCAAGGGCAATTAGGGATGGGCAACAAATGCTGGCCTGGCCTCCCATGAATAAAGAAAACACAAAGTAAGCTTCATGGACCAGGACCTCATCTTCCTACCTTGCAGCTCTTCGACTTTAACAATTTCAGGCCTTATCCATAGCTCCCCATTGTCTCTCTTTGGCGGTGAGCGCTGACAATGTGGGATGGGTGTGTCAGCATTTTTGGGGATGGGGGCAGGGAGATAGCAGATTGTTATTTGGATTGGCCCTGATCCATCAGAATACCACTGTTGGGGGGGTCATCTGCTCTCTTGGGTATCAGCCTGCTTTTTATCTTCCATTAGACCACTGAAGCCTCCTTCATCTCGACAGGTTTTAGTACATCCCATTCTACCTATCCCCCTTTTATCTATTCACACACTCTCCGTGTCTCCTGCAATTCTTTTATTTCTCTCCATCAAGACTGATTGCAACTCTCAAGGAGAAATGGGCAAAGCCTACACAGTGCAAATTGGTCCTATTTACTCCAAATGTCGAGAACAGGATCTCTGCCACACTTCAGTTACTAGACGGGTAGGTGAGAGGAAAAGGAACAGGAATGGGAGGAGACTCATGCAGAGCATGAATGCCAGCAAGGATTAGCTGGGCCGAATGGCCTGCTTCTGTAATGAGTCCAGAACTGTGGTGGGAGTTGGGGGGGGTGGGGGGGGTGGGGGGGGGGGGGGGGGTGGGGGTGGGTGGAGGGGGCACTGTTTTAAAATTAGGGATTGCCCTTTTAGGACAGAGATGAGGAGAATATCTTTCTCTCAGAGGGTTGTGCGACTTTGGAACTTTCTACCTCAGAAGGTGGTGGAGGCGGGGCCAGTGAATATTTTTAAGGCCGAGGTAGATAGATTCTTGTTAGGCAAGGGAATCGAAGATTATCGGGGGCAGCTGGGAATGTGGAAATTGAAACACAAACAGATCAGCCACGATCTTATTGAATGGTCGAGCAGGCCCGAGGGGCCGAATGGCCTACTCCTGCTCCTATTTCATATGTTCATATATTCTAGGTACTATTACAGAGTGGAGGGAGCAGGAGCACCTGGAAGAAAATTCCCAGCCAATGATTCCTATTCCACATTCATAATTTGTAACCTGTGCAATGAAATGTTTTTTCTTTAAATAATGGCAGTATTTCTAAACTTTGCCTTAAATGCAAGCATCGCTTCAATTTAGTTCTGGCATTAAATTTCGATGATAATGAATAGGAGAAACGAGTGGCTTTATCCTCCTCAGCTGACAAACGAAACTAAAGCACCTTATTAATGGATCAGCCGTGAGACGAAAACCAGCTCATCAGACACTCGTCCAACTTCGTGTAATCCAAATATCCTCCACAGTTTGTTCTGAAGTCACTGGGGGAGTTGAAGAGCTCCATTTTTGTTGCTCATTTTGAAAACCACTTACTTCCACAAAGGCAAAAAGTACAATCAAGGGGACCCTGTAAAAGCTGTCATCCCTAAGGAAACCAATAGAGGGAGCCTCTAACAGTAGAGTTGAGTCCATTGAAAAGTACACAGCTTCTTAAAACGTAACCATGCACATTACATTCCATGACATATTCTTTTATCTTTGTGTTTCTCTACATCGTTGTTAAACTTAATTTGCCTTTCCATGCCATGCACTGTATCCTAGCTAAGAGATGCCTAGGCAGATGCCTAGTTTACAGAATACAGCCAGTGCAGGGAAACCTCTGTTATCCGGCATGCTCCCGGACTGGGAGGCGCTGGCTAATCAAATATGTTGGTGAACTGAGATGCAAGGTGAATTCCGTGTTTTCGTCCAGTGAGAAAGCTCCAGGCTGATCACCCCAGTTGTTGAGGTCTCGAGAGATGCGGGAGTGCGTGAATCGGGTGAGGGGTGCCCGGGGCAGATGGTGCTGCAGAGCAGTGGGAGGCTGAGACCAGAGCGAGGACAGGCCACCAAATAGTGATTAACGATGAGCTTCCCATCTTCGATCAGAAAACAGGCTCGGCCCCAGGATTCCGGTTAGTTGAGAACTCTGGTTGGTAGAGTGCCAGTTAACAGGGACTCTGCTGTACTCCCATCATTATAGCTGATAGCAGGAGCACGAACATGACCTGACTGATGATTCCTCCGTTTATCCCTCAGTGCCGGCTGGAAGGGGTCTGGCCAGCGGTCAGCATCTCCGCTCCCACACCCCGGATATTGGCATGATTAAAATCAAGAAGTTAAACTCATGCCCATCATCAAGCCTCAGGCTTTGGTTCACAAACATGTCTTGTCTTACAGTGCTCAACTTTCTCAACTGCAAAATATGGTAAACTTTGAACAACGGAGCATATTTGCTTTAAGAACACTGACTCCTAGTGTGCCTTTAAACATTAGCCAAATGCTCGAGCTTTTTGCATGATGACAGTAGACTCTGTGTAAATTGAACATTTGGCATCTTGTTCTGCTGAGGGCAAAGCTTCCCTTTTGATTCCCTTCCAGTTATTTATTCCCCTTTCTAGCTCTCTCTGACTCCATTACCCAACTCTGGGCAAAAAGTTTCAAATGGACACTTGTTCCAAAACCTCTACCCATGTTGGTGAGAAACTGTCCACAAGGAGATGGAAGAATGGCCTGGACTGACTGTGATTTTCTCTCTGTCCCTGTGGGGACAGGTCCTGGAAAGTATGCAACTCTTGCTCACGATCACTCTGTTGTGATCAGTGTAATTTAAAAAATTCCTTCAGGGGTTGTGGGTGTCGCTGGCAAGGCCAGCTTTTATTGCCCATTCCTAATTGCCCTTAAGGTGGGGTTGAGCTGCCTTCTCAAACTGCTGCAGCCCAGTTTGTGTAGGTACACCCACAGTGCTGTTAGGAAGGGAGTTCAAGGTTTTTGACCCAGCGATGATAAAGGAACGACAATATATTTCTAAGTCAGGGTGGGGTTTGGCTTGGAAGGGAACTGCAGGTGGTAGTGTTCCCATGCTGCCATTGTCCATCTAGGTGAGAGAAGTCGTGGGTTTGAGAGCTGCTGTTGAAGAAGTCATAGTTGCAGCGCATCTTGCAGCTGGTACACACTGCAGCCATTTTGTGCTGGCTGTAGAGGGACTGAATGTTTAAGGTGGTGATTGTGCTTTGTCCTGGGTAATGAGGAGCTTCCTGAGCGTTGTTGGAGCTGCGCTCATTGAGGCAAGTGGAGAATATTCCATCACGTTTCTGATTTGTGCTTTGTAGATGGTGGACAGGCTTGAGGGAGTCAGGAGGTGGGTTACTCATTGTAGAATTCCCAGCCTCTGACCTGTACTCATAGCCCCAGCATTTATATGGATGGTAGGGTTAAGTTCTGGTCAATGGTAACCCCTAGGATGTTGAAGATGGGGGATTTGGCAATGGTAATGGTGTTGAATCTGAATGGGAGATGGTTGGATTTCTCTCTTGCTGGAGATGGTCATTGCCTGGCACTTGTGTGGCACCAATGTTACTTTCCAATTATCAGGCCAAATCTGAATGGTGTCCAGGTCTTGCTACATATGGGCATGAACTGTTTCAGTATCTGTGGCATTGCAAGTGGTACTGAACACCATGTAATCATCCTCAAAATTCCCACTTCTAACCTTATGATAGAGGGAGGTCATTGATGAAGCAGCTGAAGATTGAAGATTGAAGAAATAATCAACTGGCAGAGAGTGGACTTCAATGGGGCAAGAACGGAGTTGGACCAGATGGACTGGAATCAAAGGTTGGCGGGAAAAATAGTAGCTGAACAGTGGGCTACCTTCAAAGAGGAGATGGTTTGGGCACAGTCAAGGTGTGTTCCCTCAAAAGGGAAGGCTAAGACAAACAAATCCAGAATTCCCTGGGTGACAAAGGAGATAGAAATGAAGTTAAAGAAGCAAAAGTGTGCCTATGACAGGTGTCAGGTAGCAAGTACAACTGAGAACCAAGCTGAATACAGAAGGTTCAGAAGGGATGTGAAAAAGCAAATACGAGAAGCAAAGAGGGATTATGAAAAAAGACTGTCATAAAAGGAAATCCCAAAGTATTCTGTAAGCACATTAATAGTAAAAGGGTAGTAAAAGGAGAAGTCGGGTCGATTAGGGACCAACAAGGGGATTTACACAAAGAAGCAAGAGGCATGGCTGAGGTGTTAAATGAATACTTTGCCTCTGTCTTTACCTACGAGGCAGATGCTGCCCAGGCCATGGTGACAGGGGAGGAAACTCAGTCACTAGAAGGCTTTAAAATTGATAAGGAGGGGGGTATTGATTAAGCTGTCGGTACATAAAGTTGATCAGGCACTGGGACCGGACAAGATGCATCCAAGAATATTGAAGAAAGTGAGAATGGAAATGGCAAGGGCACTAGCAATAATCTTTCAATGTTTCCTGGATTCGGGGGAGGTGCTAGAGGACTGGAGAATTGCGAACATTACGCCCTTGTTCAAAAAAGGTTGTAAAGATCTGCCCTGCAATTACAGACCAGTCAGTTTAACTTCAATGATGGGGAAACTTCTAGAAACAATTAATCAGGATGGAATTAATAGTCACATGGAAAAACGTGGATTGATTCAGAAGACTCAGCATGGATTTGTTAAAGGAAAATCGTGTCTAACTAACTTGCTGGAGTTTTCTGAAGAGGTAACAGAGATGGTTAATGAGGGCAAGGCCGCTGATGTGGTGTATATGGACTCCCAAAAGGCGTTCGATACAGTGCCACACAACAGACTTGTGAGGAAAGTTATAGGTCATGGAATAAAAGGGACAGTAGCAACATGGATACAAAATTGGCTGAGGGATAGGAAACAGAGAGTAATGGCTAATGGGTATTTTTTGGGCTGGCAGAAGGTTTGTAGTGGAGTTCCCCAGGGGTCGGTATTGGGACCCTTGCTGTCCCTGATAGATATAAATGATCTAGATCTTGGTGTGCAGGGGACAACTTCAAGTTTTGCGGATGACAAAAAACTTGGGAGAATTGTAAACTGTGAGGAGGACAGTGTAGAACTTCAAAAGGACATAGACAAGCTGGTGGGGTGGGCAGATAGGTGGCAGATGAAGTTCAATACGGAGAAGTGTGAGGTGATGCACATTGGTACAAAGAACATGGAGAGACAGTATAAAATAAAGGATACTATTCTAAAGGGTGTGCAGGAACAGAGAGATCTGGGTGTATATGTACATAAGTCACTAAAGGTGGCAGGGCAGGTAGAGAAAACTGTTTCTAAAGCATACAGTATTCTAGGCTTCATTAATAGGGGCATAGAGTACAAGAGCAGGGAGGTTATGATGAACCTATATAATACACTGGTTAGGCCTCAGCTGGAGTATTGTGTAGAGTTCTGGGCACCACACTATAGGAATGATGTGAACGCATTGGAGAGAGTGCAGAAGAGGTTTATGAGAATGGGTCCAGGGGTGAGAGACTTCAGTTAGGAGGAAAGGTTAGAGAAGTTGGGACTGTTTTCCTTGGAGAGGAGAAGGCTGAGAGGAAACTTGATAGAAGTTTTCAAAATCATGAGGGGTCTGGGTAGAGTAGATAGGGAGAAACTGTTCCCGCTCGTAAATGGATTGAGAACCAGAGGGCACGGTTTTAAAGTGTTTTGCAAAAGAAGCAAATGCGAGGTGAGAAAAAAACTTTTTCACACGTGTACTTGGGGTTTGGAATGCACTGCCTGGAAGTGTGGTGGAGGCAGGTTCAACTGAGACATTCAAGAGAGCATTGGATGATTATTTAAATATAAACAATGTGCAGGATAACTTGGAAAAGGCAGGAGATTGGCACTAAGTTAAAATGCTGAGAGAGCCAGTGCAGACATGATGGGCTGAATGGCCTCCTTCTACACCGTAACTATTCTGTTAAGCCTAGGATATTACCCCCAGAAACTCCAGCAGCAATATCCAGGGCCTGCAATGTTTAGCCTCCAACAACGAAAACCATTTTCCTTTGTGCTTAGTTTGACTCCAACAACTGAAGAATTTTTCACCGATTTCCATTGACTCCAATTTTACTAGGCCAAGCTTAGTCAACTGTATGGAGAAGCTTTGATGCAATTGCCACATTCTACCTTAATGGGGATGAATTTCCTCACCACATTAACACTGCATAAATCATGTTGGAAATTTTTTGGCAAAGGGATTCCTATTTTTACCAGTTATACATCAATAAAACAATTGCCCCAAGTTACCTTGCACCTTTGGGCCTTCTGCCCCTTGAATCCACACTGGCTTCATTTGAATGTGCCAGAGTGACCGCCAGTGGCTTAAACAGTGTGAGGACCCTGGGCTTGCATTGCTAACGCACTCTTGATAAGGTGTATGAGGCACGACAAATGCTGAGATCAGCTGATAAGGTGGACCTGGCATGCTCTAGCAATTTCGAAGGAAGATTTCTGCTGCTGGCTAATGCTGTTCAAAGCCTTTCTTATTTTGTTATTTAGTCTACAGATATATGCGGCTTTCTTCCAGAGTCAGATCACTGAGAATTTTCAGATTTTCAGCCCTCACTGCTAACCCACGGCCTTGGGAACAGGTACAGCATTTCCAGTGGGCAGGCAGGAGGAAGATTACCCCCAGGCAAATCCACTGATTCCTCCCCCTCCTTATGCATTTTTTTTATTCATTTGTGGGATGTGGGCATCACTGGCTGGGCCAGCATTTATCACCCATCCCTAATTGCCTTTGCTCAGGGGGGCATTTAAGAGTCAACCACATTGCTGTGTGTCTGGGGTCACATGTAGGCCAGACCAGGTAAGGACGGTAGATTTCCTTCCCTAAAGGGTATCAGTGAACCAGGTGGGTTTTTACAACAATCAGCAATGGTTTCATGGTCACCATCAGACTTCTAATTCCAGATTTTTTATTGAATTCAACTTTCACCATCTGCCGTGGTGGGGTTCAAACCCTGGTCCCCAGAGCATTTCCCTGGGTCTCTGGAATACTAGTCCAGTGACATTACCGCTATGCCACCACCTCCCCATCTCTGTAGCACGCCATGCCCATTCTAATGGATCTGTACCAATTCAGTGCCCAGCACATGGAAGGAGATGAACATAGATTGAATACAATTCCACAGAAACACTGGCAGCTACCCAAAAATATCTTGGATGGCTTCCGTTGATAAAGATGAAATCATTTTATAAAACATATAGTTTAAAATAATCAGAGGGCTAGAATTTGCTGGCTAAAATAATAATGAGTTTAATGTGCACACCGTAACTGGCATGAAAAATACCCCGTGATCTGTGGTGAGAAAAAGTTATACCTGTGAGTTGTAAATTGATTATTTACTTCACAAAAATGGCAGCACGCCATCTACCTCTTTAAGAAATTGGTGTATTTCAGCTGTTAAAATGAAACCTGCCACAGAAGTTAGGGTCGGCACTTAATAGTATAAGAACCCTTTTTAAATAATGAGATTTATGCTCCTGTAATGCCAATCAAACTCTGCAGCCCAGAAAGGGAATACTTTAAACCATGAAGTCCCTCTCTCTCATAATTCAGTCTCTCTTTCTCTCCCTTGTTGTATCTGATGTGACTCTAGTTCACCCTATTTCCTTCTCTGTCGTTCCTCGGTTTCTCTCTCAGTCCTTAACTTTTACTGATTAAGGAGATAGGCTGTCGGTTCCGTTACCTTTGCATTTGCCATTATCAGCTCGCACTTCCGACAGTTTACAGCGTAAACGTTTTTTGAGCTGTAAGGTGGGGCAGAAATATTTACCAGGCTCCGGTAAATTCAGGGCCAAGAAACTTCCAGCAAATAAAAGTGAAAAAAAAATGATGTGCTGCATTTATCTGTGCTCATCCTCTCCCTCCACCCACTGCTGTGAAATCCCTTGTTTCCCTTAACCAGAGACACCGTGTAACCTTTGCCTCTTCATCAAGTGCTCAGCCGATCAGCTCATCCCCATTTTCTGGCCTGTGCAGCCGTCAGTCAGAATTATTTTCAATGAGCACTTCTATATCTCATGTCAACACCCAGTTCGAACCCATCACCGAATGCCGAGGCTGCAACGCATTTTGCATGTTTATCAGCCCCATGCATTGCTATTAACCTTCCCCTCTGCCACAGCCCTCTCGACCTGCTGTAGTTTACAGCCTCTGATAGCAGCAGCTGCCTGGCTCCACCTCGGTGCAAAGGAACGCACATTAACATTTCCTTCCTCGCCTCGGAATGAGCAACGAGGGAAAAAAAAAAACCCCCTCTTACACACGGCCAGGAATTTATTCCGGTAAACAACCTCATCTCATCTCAGAAGACAGTTCAGCGGAGATGCTAATTCTAACCAGCGCCGCGTTACCAAGGAGCAGATAGAAACCAGGAGGCCCCCACTTCCACATTTTGTGCACAATCCGCTCAAAACATATTTACCTGGGTGCAGAAAAATCCTTAACTTACAAACTGTGTGCCAATAGCAGTAACTGAATTGAAGGCATGCACTGCTGATTTATTGAAATAGAGTGGTGTAGATGTTGGGGTTGGAGGGGGTGGGGGTTGTTGTGATGGTGTTGTAGAGAAGCCAAATCATCGGAGGAAGACAGAAGTCTGTTTTTCTCAAACCTTCAAAAATAATAGCAGTTTACTTAGGACACTGGATTACAACATAACAGCTGTATTATAATTTTCTCTAACAACACCAATTATGCCTTGGATTGATTCTGCACACATTTAATAGGGGTAGCCACACCTCTTGTGTTACAAGTCATTAAAGGTGTCGAACAATGTAATTTTAAAATTGTCCTTCTGCTACACATGTCAATATGACAACATAATTTTCACAATTCGTACTGTGTAAACACTGCATAACAGTAATTTCCCCTTTACAAAAGCAGGATTATTAGCTGTCTGGGTTTTCGCTTGTTCCAGACACGTCAATTTGCCGCTCCTTTTCTTCTATCTGTTTTCAAATTGCTACTGTGTCTCTCTCTTCTCATTTATTGCCCAGAATGAAGCGGGCACATTTGTTTGTACCAATCGCACCACATAATCGCCGCCCAAGGTGTAACTGCGTGCTGCAAGTTGGGCACGAGACAAATTCAGGCGTCTAATTCGGGTGGGAGACTGTGTTATTGTAGACAACTTCCAGCTTGGGGAGGCAGGGGGCAGGGAGGGGGGTGGCGGAAATGAAAGGGAGGAATGGTATGAAAACAAGAATCCAATACGTTTTTACAATTTTGTTTCATTTTATTTCTCTCTTGTCCTCTTTCTCTCTCCTCTTCTCTTCTCTGTTTCCCTCCCCTTTTCTCTTTTTCCTCACTCATAAATACTCATGTAGAAACGTAATGTACATACATGACACACCTGAGTAAGTATAATCTGTTTTAGGTTTTCTTCACAGTAGCTCGCTGTAAAATTTAATGGTGTCATAAAATTGTTAAAATGGTCTGTCCTGCATCATCCTGGGTTACTTTAAGCTTGAAAATAAAATTATTTATTCCTCTGAGCGCCCATTGTTAAGATTTATTTTTTCCCTGTGACAACAATGAAACACTTTTGCCTATGACGGGCTATTTAATAGATACTTTCTCATGGCATGGCACATACAAAGTTAAAATAAAGTACTGATTCTGCAAGCTGCAGAGAATGTGCTTTACGGTCTGGTACATCAAAGACACTGATCTGTCATTGTTTACCTGCTTGCTGTGGTTAGTGAGGTCTAATAAGCAACAGTTGGATTGCTCCTTTAACTATTGAACAGCCAGAGTCCTTGAGTGAGATCCATCACTGATCTTTCTAAGTGTTTGGACTGATTAATGAGTCAACCCATTCCATTCATCTACAAGTGTTTTTTTGGGGTTGTTTACAGATACCTGTTTTTTTTTGGCAGCTGTATTTGTGTGGACAAACATCATTTTGAATGCTGCAGAAGTATATAGTTTTTAATATCCGCTGTTATGAGACTTGTGTTAAGTATTTAGGTGCTGTGTCTGGGCATCAGTGCATGAAGACCACAATCATTCTGAGGCCAGCAGGGGTACAAGGCAAACCAGAGGCTCCACGGTAAGTATTTCTACTTACTGTAAGCAAACTTCCATACATCTCCCTCTTCAGCCTCATAATCATACACTTAGTGACAATTCTCTTCTTGTATGCAGGCTCTGGTCAATGCCTCTTTTTTTGATTTTCACCAGTCTTGATTAGAGCTAAATAGCAACTAGCCTCATACACTGTAACTATAGGAATGAGTAGTGAATTAGATTTGTAGTTCAGACCTAAATTTTCATGACTTTTGTTTTAGTCACCCTTCTTCATGGCCTAGTGTCTGCTATAATGCCAGACGATACCTGGTTTCACTGACTGTCACCGCAGTATAAAATGTGAAACAAATACTTTTGTTTTTATTTCTGGTAATGCAATGGTCTTACCATTAGCATTTTAATAGAGAATATACAATCCATTGTGATCTATTGATGGAGTTTGTGTATAACTCCTGCTGGTCTATTGATGCAGTTTGTGTATGACTCCTGCTGGTCTATTGATGGAGTTTGTGTATAACTCCTGCTGGTCTAGCGATGGAGTTTGTGTAGGACTCCTGCTGGTCTAGCGATGGAGTTTGTGTAGGACTCCTGCTGGTCTAGCGATGGAGTTTGTGTATAATTCCTGCTGGTCTATTGATGGAGTTTGTGTATAACTCCTGCTGGTCTAGCGATGGAGTTTGTGTATAACTCCTGCTGGTCTAGCGATGGAGTTTGTGTAGGACTCCTGCTGGCCTATTGATGGAGTTTGTGTATAACTCCTGCTGGTTTATTGATGGAGTTTGTGTAGGACTCCTGCTGGTCTATTGATGGAGTTTGTGTATAACTCCTGCTGGTCTAGCGATGGAGTTTGTGTAGGACTCCTGCTGGTCTATTGATGGAGTTTGTGTATAACTCCTGCTGGTTTATTAATGGAGTTTGTGTAGGACTCCTGCTGGTCTATTGATGGAGTTTGTGTATAACTCCTGCTGGTCTATTGATGGAGTTTGTGTAGGACTCCTGCTGGTCTATTGATGGAGTTTGTGTATAACTCCTGCTGGTCTATTGATGGAGTTTGTGTAGGACTCCTGCTGGTCTATTGATGGAGTTTGTGTAGGACTCCTGCTGGTCTATTGATGGAGTTTGTGTAGGACTCCTGCTGGTCTATTGATGGAGTTTGTGTATAACTCCTGCTGGTCTATTGATGGAGTTTGTGTAGGACTCCTGCTGGTCTATTGGTGGAGTTTGTGTAGGACTCCTGCTGGTCTATTGATGGAGTTTGTGTAGGACTCCTGCTGGCCTATTGATGGAGTTTGTGTAGGACTCCTGCTGGTCTATTGATGGAGTTTGTGTATAACTCCTGCTGGTCTATTGATGGAGTTTGTGTAGGACTCCTGCTGGTCTATTGATGGAGTTTGTGTAGGACTCCTGCTGGTCTATTGATGGAGTTTGTGTATAACTCCTGCTGGTTTATTAATGGAGTTTGTGTAGGATTCCTGCTGGTCTATTGATGGAGTTTGTGTAGGACTCCTGCTGGTCTATTGATGGAGTTTGTGTAGGACTCCTGCTGGTCTATTGATGGAGTTTGTGTAGGACTCCTGCTGGTCTATTGGTGGAGTTTGTGTAGGACTCCTGCTGGCCTATTGATGGAGTTTGTGTAGGACTCCTGCTGGTCTGTTGATGGAGTTTGTGTATAACTCCTGCTGGTCTATTGATGGAGTTTGTGTATAACTCCTGCTGGTCTATTGATGGAGTTTGTGTATAACTCCTGCTGGTCTATTGATGGAGTTTGTGTAGGACTCCTGCTGGTCTGTTGATGGAGTTTGTGTATAACTCTTGCCGGTCAGTGATGAAGTTCTGTAAGACTCATAGTGATCTAGTAGTGGGTTTATGTGTGACTCATGGTGCCCTGAAAGGATGAAGCTAACCCATAGTTTGACTGGCAATTAAGAATGAGGCTTGAAGTCAGGATCTTGAACTGAAATCCAATATTGTAGTTTTGCAGCTACTGGTGGATTTTTGGCTACGTTCTTCCATTCCTATGTTAACAGTTGTTCCCTCCCCATTCCCCAATGTAGAGAATGGTCAAGTGACCTGCTCTCCTCAGCCCCTCTGCTTCTCTGACCTGGTTGCTGGAATGTAGCCAAGATGCCTTATTTGCTTCTGTTCAAATGTTATAACCTCGCTCCCAACTGAGGTCGAAGGAATCATCTGTGACAACTTTGATCAGCTCTCACATGCAACAATCTTGGATGCTTACACCTTCTGCTTTAGCTGCAATGTAGCCGGAATGTGTAATTCACTCTGAAGAACTATATGTGGCATTTACTCCATACAGACATTGATGAGATGCCATCAATTACCACCAGACCGCTAGTGAATTATTTGTCACAGTTAATTACACTTTAGATTTTCATAATCACCTTTAATCACTAACTAGATCTTTGACAACCTTGTATTAAAGGAGCTATTCAGAGGTGAATAGCTAAGTACTCCCTAATGTTAAGAGGTGAATATGCAAGTACTCCTTGACACTAAACATGATAGTGTATCGATGCTGCCTTTTCATCATTCGAACAATATTTTGAAATATTTATTGATTTATACAGCATAATAACTTTTTAAAATCTGCATCAGTATTAGAGATTATTGCAGCCTAACTCCTGTACATGACACAATCTGTTACTGCTCAATAGTTTTTGGTTCCCATAATGACTTAATGTTGGAATACTATTACATTAATACAGCAGTGATCAGTTACCTTGCATTAAAGTGTCATTAATATCTGTAAGAATTACATTCGTACAGTAAGTAAGGTACACTTTATATACAAAGCACATAATTAGCAGGTGCATTAGGCCATTACTTACAAGGTGTTTGATGCACTCAGAGAAATAGAAGCATGACTTTCACTCCCTAAGGCCAAAATAGCCAGTTTATCTTCTCAAATGGGCAATGAAATGGTTTATGACTGGCTCAGACTTGAATGCCCTGCTTTTCCCCATCTACACGGGCGCTGATTATACTGTATGCATTTTCCAGAGCAAGTCCAAAATGTCAGGAGTGAGAGAAAGGAAGAGAGGGTGGAGGGGTAGAATGACATGGCATAAAATAGAAGAATAAAAATAACTGAATCAAAGGAAAGAAGGCAAATTGTTGACGGCCGACAGTGCAAGAACTATGAAGATATCAGAATGCTCACCATTTCAATTGTCTTCTTTTCCTCAAATGACTTCTGGCCATGGACTTCCCAAAACCAAAACCTGGCCAACCAGTCAGTCACAATATATTCCAAAGCATACGAGAAATAAAATATTTCAAACCAGATTTGAAAGCTTAAAATTCAGGAGTAGATTCAACTGCTCTTTTTTTATTCTAATTTGGGTTTGTCCCTTTGATTCAGTCTAGTCCCAGTCAAGGCTGCTTTATCAAATGATCTGATATTTTAATTTTTGATGGCAAAAACAACTTCTAATAACCAAGTGTGGATTCTGTGCTTGTGTATGTGTATGTGTTTGAGTGTGTGAATGCGTGTCCGTACGCAGTAATTCCAAGTTTACTTCCCCGTGGGTTTAACCTAAAACAATAACCAGCTGCCCATTTCCCATTTTTGCTTGAGGCCTCTTACCTAAATGTCCTCGTGGTGACTCTTGCTCCACCTTGTATTTTGCTGAAAGTGTGGTATGAACTCTGTTTAAGTGTCCAAACAAAGTTTTTGCTGCAAGAGTCACTACGAGGACATTTAGGAAAGAGGTCTTTGACAAGGTCCCACATGGGAGGTTAGCTCAGAAGGTTCAGACACTTGGTATCCATGGAGAGGTTGTAAACTGGATTCGAAATTGGCTGTGTGGGAGAAGACAGAGAGTGGTAGTGGATGATTGCTTCTCAGACTGGAGGTCTGTGACTAGTGGTGTGCCTCAGGGATCTGTACTGGGACCATTGTTGTTTGTTGTCTATATCAATGATTTGGATGATAATGTGGTGAATTGGATCAGCAAGTTTGCTGATGACACTAAGATTGGAGGCGTTGTGGTCAGCGAGGAAGGCTTTCAAAGCTTGCAGAGGGATCTGGACCAACTAGAAAAATGGGCCAGAAAATGGCAGATGGAATTTAATGCAGAAAAGTGTGAGGTGTTGCATTTTGGAAAGTCAAACCAAGGTAGGACATACAAAGTAAATGGTAGGGCACTGAGGAGTGCGGAGGAACAAAGGGATCTGGGGGTTCAGATACATAATTCCCTGAAAGTGGCGTCACAGGTAGACAGGGTTGTAAAGAAAGCTTTTGGCATACTGGCCTTCATAAATCAAAGTATTAAGTATAGGAGTTGAGATGTTATGGTGAGGTTGTATAAGACATTGGTGAGGCCAACTTTGGAGTATTGTGTGCAGTTCTGGTCGCCTAACTACAGGAAGGATATCAGTAAGGTTGAAAGAGTGCAGAGAAGATTTACTAGGATGTTGCCGGGTCTTAAGGAGTTGAGTTACAGGGAAAGATTAAACAGGTTAGGACTTTATTCCTTGGAGCGTAGAAGGATGAGGGGAGATTTGATAGAAGTTTACAAAATTATGAGGGGTATAGACAGAGTAAATGCGAGTAGGCTCTTTCCACTTAGATTAGGAGAGATAAACACGAGAGGACATGGCTTTAGGGTGAAAGGGGAAAGGTTTAGGGGGAACATTAGGGGGAACTTCTTCACTCAGAGAGTGGTGAGAGTGTGGAACGAGCTGCCATCTGACGTGGTAAATGTGGGCTCACTCTTAAGTTTTAAGAATAAATTGGATAGATACATGGATGGGAGAGGTCTGGAGGGTTTTGGACTGGATACAGGTCAATGGGATTAGCGGAATAATATTTCGGCACAGACTAGAAGGGCCGAATGGCCTGTTTTCTGTGCTGTAGTGTTCTATGGTTCTATTAGGATTGTCAGTACTGGAACCACTAATATGATTCCACCAGTGTCCCAAGTCAAACCATAAGTGGATGGCGCAATAGGATAGAACAGCATCTTTTCACTTTATGAATTGGGTTGAAATTCAACCTTATCTATTGGGAGATGAATGTCTCTTCTTTCTGAAAGGGGCTTACAAATTAGTTTCAACAGTTCAAATCCTATTTCTGGTTGATGTGGATTCATTCCACAAAACTGCCCACAGTTTGGCAATTTCACTCAGGCAGTTTACAAAGTGTAAAAATTCACACTGGGTGCAGTTATGGGTCTTTGTTTTTTGGGATGGGGAGTTGGGGCAGAGCAAAAGCAGATTTACTTTGCACCTGATTGTGATAAACTGGAACAAAGAGGGTTCAAAGATGATGCTGGGTGCCAAAGTAAAGGAGTCTTCCAGTACAACATCTCGTGCTTTGATCAGCATAGAATTTGTCAAGTAAAAGGAAGGTAGGTGACTTGCTTTCAAAGTTGGCAGCTCCTTGCAAGTTAATCCTTGGATGGCTTTGAAACAAATGTAGAAATATAGATACACACAGACACACACACACAGACGCACACACAGACACACACACAGACACACACACACAGACGCACACACAGACACACACACAGACACACACACAGACGCACACACACAGACGCACACACAGACACACACACAGACACACACACACAGACGCACACACAGATGCACACACAGATACATGTAAGGCAGATTTGACTGGTGTGAGCAGAAACAACCTGAAGCTAACCATAGAATAGTAACAGTTACAATCGGGTCATTGTCATGTCTATCATTCAAGCTGATCGACAGTTTAGAAATGCCCATCAGCCCTGCATAAAATATATTTTCTTTAATGCTCTCTGCTGAAGAAGATCGAGAGCTAAAAGTTGGAAATGGCCTGTTTTTGGGTGTGGGGTTTGCGATACACAATCTGACCAGCCTGTGGAGTTGAGGTCAGCAGCTGACAGGGAACCAAACAGTGTGTGTGCGCTGATCACACATCATGCAGCAAGCTGCTCCACATAAAGGTAGTCTGTTCCTCTTAAAGGGGGGGCTACACTCAGTGGGTGGGACCTGCTACTGGCTGCCTGTACTGGCACTGGATGCACTAAGGAGCTGCACAAATGGCCCACCAGAAAACAGGGAGGCTCTTAGATTCACAGACGAGGCGCTGAATACCTTGGTCATAGAGGTGAACAGGAGGGGGAGAGAGGCTTGGTTTCCCCGGGGTGCTAGCGGTGGGCACAGGAGGCCCTCAAAGACCACCCTTCGAAGAGACTGGAAGCACGTGGCTAGGTAGGTGAGTGGAAGGAATCTGGCCATGAGGACCTGACAACAGCACCTCAAAACGTTTAATGTCTGGGGTTTCATGAAGAATACATCTTCAAAGGACATCGCCCACCCACCAACTTCTCACATTGCTCAAAGCACCAGATCCCCATCACTCACCCATCAGCAGTCCCTGGCGCCCAGGACTTATACCTCAGCTTCAGATACTACACCTCACTCTCACACAGATTGCAATGATGACAGCTTCATACCCATCTCCCACTGCTTTCACATAACTCAAGCTATTCAGCTGTATCAGGCACATCACCACTGTGACACAATCACTGTCATTCCACCCCCTTGCAGGACAAGGTTACGTGCAATAGAAGAGGGTGAAGCTGAATCAGTGGAGGACAAGGATGCCTTCATCTCCTCAGCCCTGTGGAGGAGATGGTTCTCAGCATCACAGAGCTGTCTGCAACCGAGCCTGGGGCATTACTGAGAACATTGGGGATGATGGAATGCTCCTGCCTTATGCCCTTTGAAAACTGCCAGCTCACCCTCATCCTAGTATCTGGCATGATACGCAAGTTGCCGATGGTGTCACAATGGATCTCTTACTTTCCACCCCAACCCCACTTCCCTCACCCTAACCCTCCCTTTTCTGAATTTCAACTGCTGCCTGACCAGCCAGAGTTGCCCAGGAGGAAGAGCAATAGCAATAGCACATCTGTTGAAGCGCAGTCACTGGATCTTATACTCGCAACCATCAGCTCCCATACTGGAACTACATGAATCTTAGAGGCTGCGATGGAGTTGTGAGGCCCAATTTTAACTCTGTGTCTTTTGAATGAACAGGACCTGCACGTGGTGAGCCACAGGGCACAAGTGGGCTGCAAGCAGGCTAAAAGGAAAGGATAGATCACCATCCAGATTAAGAAAGTGAGGTTACAGGTTCCACTGCAAATGAAGACTTCAATGGAATGGCTTACAGGGGATTGCTGGTGAGAATGCTGGGTGCGCTGACTGGCCTGCCAAATAGTCTCCTGCCGCTGTGAAGGAGCATGGAGGAGTCTGGCAAGGGCACTGTGCAGATCTTCCCCTCTCTGCAGCCTCTGCTCCATCTCCTTGTGGTGTTGCAGACCCAGAGACACCGCATCTGTAGCCGCCCAGGCTTGATGCACTTTTTGTGTGGGCAGGTCACCAAATCCTCTTCTCTTCCCGTGAGGCTGCCGATAAACTTCCTGCCAAATTCAGGAACTCATGGCAACAGCTCCAAAAACAACCAGAGTGCTTCCAGAAGTTAGAGTAAATCACTTTACCTGCAAAATTGGGTGCCTGGCCCTTTAAATAATGCTAATGCCGGATCCCTCTTGCAGCTGTATGCATATACTTTGGTGAGCGTTAAGTAAATACAGGACAGACTCGATGGGCCAAATGGCCTCCATATGTGCTGTGGTATTCTCTAACTCCATGATTGAATGGATGGAGTGGCATTGTCCATGCTTATAAATAGTGTGTTGAGTCAGCGGCCTGTCCAATGCCATGATCTGCTGGTTGGGACACTACTGGCACATCCCAGTGTGTGTGCCCTTCCCAGCACAGAGGCGCCGTGTGGGCAGTGGCCGGATGCACTGTGTGCCAGTGCTCCAGGTTTGAATTTCGTGCTCATAATGTTACTTCCCTTAAGACATCGCTTAAAAATTGCAGCTACTTTACGTTCAAACATCTGAAACATTCCATCTAGTTTTGTTTAATTTATGCCGTGTCACACATTTAATTTCCACCACTTAATTTTTCTGCCATCCAATTCCTTCCTACAACAATCCCTTTGAAAGAACTTATCTTTCCCATTTTGTTCACCTTTTTCTATTCTCATCTCTTTGTTCGTCATTCGTGTACTTGTGAAATGCAACCCAGGCACATAAATTAGCTGCAGAATAGACTCACTCCTTGTGCTGTGCTTAGTTTCACTATGTCACCTTGGTTATGCGGCACTCTCCTGTGCTGAAACACTTCCATTAAAAGAATGGTTTACATTTGATATGGAAGCCCCTCTCCTTTAGCCTAACCAGCTGCCTGTTTTCCAGCACAAGGTTTCAATCAGCTGTTTGAAACATGTTGGCTACTTTTTCCACTTGCCATGAAATTTGGGTCTACACTTTCCCCACGCGTCCTCATTTGAGGCCATTTCCCGATTCACAGTGGCCTTGAGGTGGCGAGGGAGAGGGAGCTTCTGGTGGTCCACAGTGAGAGGTGGAATTTCCCGCTTCCTTTCCCAGCGGCTGGAGTCGTGACGGGCGGGAGGGGCGCAAAAGTTGGCGTCATGGAAAAGGGGAAATTAGTTTGGAATTTTGTCCTCCCGACTTTGATGGCGGGTCCGGCTCGGGTTTCCCCGCTGATCTATGTCGGGAACCACATTTGCATTCATTTGCATCCCATGAATGCTCACAAAAGGCCAACCCGCAAGGAATTACGTGCCCCCTGTAAATTAAGTGCCCCGCCAGCGGATAATTAGAACAGTCTGTTCCCCAAACTGTATATAAGCGGCATGCACCTGGCGAGCTTCAGTTCATGGTGTATAAATGCTGCTTTCGCTTCCCTTTAAGAGTGTTCCTCCGAGATTCCAGGTGCTTGTATCAGAGGTTGCGTCAAAGCTAGGCATGGGAAGCAATGCCAGAAGGGATGGGCAAGACAGAGGCAGTACTGGGGGGTGAGTCAAGGAACAGAGTGGAGTAGTGAAAGGCTGACCTGGGGCTGAGGCCACGTTGTCGGGGGCACATTGAACAGGCTGTTCTGGAGCTGTGCAGGCCATTTTAGAAGGCTCTGCGTGGCATGCATGTCTTTGATGGGGGCTGTGGGTGGGGAAGGCCTCTCTGGACAGTGATGGTCGTGCATGGTATGGTGTGTAAGCCGTGTTCAGTCACCCAAGGAATTTGGTCCTAAGGGTTAGAGGCACGGTACTGTGACACAGATGACACAGTCTCGGTCAGGGGAGGCATCTACATCCTGTAAGTCAGTGAGAAAAAGGTCAGCAGGGGATATTGGATGATCTCATGGGATGGGGAGGAGGGGCCTTGGAAAGTCAGGGTGCATGTGGCCTCAAGATAGAAAGGGGTCAGGTCGACAAAGGACATTAAAGGGCTCAGGGGTGAGGACAGGAATATCAACATGGATGATGATGGGTTTAAGGGTAACAGGGTAAGGCTGGATAGCAATAGAAGGAAGGGGAATGGGGAGGCGGTGAGGATGGAGGAGGATAGGAGAAAATTGGTGGGTGATGGAGGAGGTTGGAAGCTTGTCTTCCACATGAATGTTAGCAGCACCATTTTCGAATGCACCTTGCAACGACACAGTTGGAAAATCAAGCTAGATTGAAGGGACACCCTATAACTGTCTAGCTCAAAGCATGGAGAGCATGGCTCAGCTGAGTGCTGGACTCAAGGGTCTAATGCACAATGAATGGGCTTGGCTCCTTTACTAATGGTGCATATTCAGGCAACAATCCATTATGTTTGGGAGCTGCAGTGCATACAGTCTTACTTGGCATCTGATTCTTACAGGGGCATGTGAGAATGGATGCAGGCTCCAAGAGTCAATAGCCACATCTGCTGCACAGCAGAGCATGGGCCCTACAAGCCTCCAGCTTCTCAGTGCATTGGTTATGGCATTCAAGGCGCCATGCTTGCAGTCAGGACTGCAAGTGCAAGGACTGGGTATCCATAGTTGTTGTAAAGGCCACTGGAAGACAACCAACACAAGGCTGACTGTGGCTCCTAGGATTTGGGTCTTTGGATCCTAATGAATACCTTTGTTATGAATGCGCATTCATGTCTGAGAAAAAATCCACCTGTTGTCCTCCAGGATGATAGAAACATAGAAACTAGGAGCAGGAGTAGGCCATTCGGCCCTTCGAGGCTTCTTCGCCATTCAGTATGATCATGGCTGATCCTCTATCTCAACACCAAATTCCCGCTTTCTCTCCATGCCCCTTGATGCCCCTAATGTCCAAAAAAGTATCAATTTCTTTCTTGAATATACTCAGTGACCCGGCCTCCACAGCCTCTATGGTAGAGCCTTCCACAGGTTGGACACCCTCTGAGTGAAGACATTTTTCCTCATCTCAGTCTTAAATGGCCTGCCTCGTATCCTGAGTCTGTGACCCCTGGTTCTGGACTCCCCAACCAGGGGAAACATCCTCCCTGCATCTAGTCTGTCTATCCCTGTTAGAATTTTATATGTTTCAATCAGATCCCCTCTCATTCTTCTAAACTCAAGTGAATACAGAACCAATCTCTCCTCATACCGACAGTCCTGCCATACCTGGTATCAGCCTAGTGAAACATCGCTGCACTCCCTCTATGGCAAGTATATCCTTTCTTAGGTAGCGAGACCAAAACTGCACGCAATACTCCAGGTGGGGTCTCACCAAGGCCTTGTATAACTGCAATAAGACATCCCTACTTCTGAACTCAAACCCTCTTGCAATGAAAGCCAACATACCATTTGCCTTCCTAATTGCTTGCTGCACCTGCCTGTTTATTTTCATTGGCTGGTGTACAAGGACACCCAGATCCCTTTGTACATCCACGTTTCCCAATATATTACCATTTAAATAATACCCTGCCTTTCTGTTTTTCACACCGAAGCGTATAATTTTACATTTATCTACGTTATTCTGTACCTGCCATGTATTTGCTTACGCACACAACTTGTCTAAATTATATATATATATATCGTGAATAGCTGGAGCCCAAGCACTGATTCCTATGGTACATCACTAGTCATCGCCTGCCATCCGGCAAAAGACCCATTTATTTCCATTCTCTGTTTCTGGTCTGTCAACCAATTCTCAATTCATGCCAGTATGTTACCCCTGATCCCATGTGCTTTCATTTTGCCCACTAGCCTCTTTTGTGGGACCTTATCAAAAGCCTTCTTGGAATCCAAATACACCACATCCACTGGTTCTCCCTTATCTATCCTACTAGTGACATCCTCAAAAAACTCCAGTAGTTAAAATAAACATGATTTCCCTTTCATAAACCCATGCTGACTTTGTCTAATCCCAGTAATGCTGTCCAAGTGTTCTGTTACCACGTCTTTTATTAGACTCTAGCATTTTCCCCACTACTGATGTGAGGCTAACTGGTCTGTAATTCTCTGTTTTTTTAACTCTGCCTCCTTCTTTAAATAGTGGGGTTACATTTGCCACCCTCCAATCTGTAGGAATTGCTCCAGAGTCTATTGAATTTTGGAAGATGACCACCAATGCATCCAATATTTCCAGGGCCACTTCCTTTAGTACACTGGGATGTAGATTATCAGGACCTGGGGATTTTTCAGCCTTTAACCCCATTAATTTCTCTAGCACCATTTTTTTTACTAATACTGATTTTCTTCAATTCCTCCCTCTCACTAGACCCTTGGTTCCCTAACATTTCTGGGAAATTATTTGTGTCCTCTTTTGTGAAGCCAGAACCAAAATATGTGTTCAATTCTTCTGCCATTTCTTTGTTCCCCATTATAATTTCCCCCGTTTCTGACTGTAAGGGACTTACATTTCTCTTTGCTAATATTTTTCTCTTCACATATTTATAGAAGCTTTTACAGTCAGTTTTTATGTTCCCTGCAAGTTTACTTTCATACTCCATTTTCCCCTTCTTGCTCAATCTTTTTGTCCACTTTTGCTGAATTCTAAACTGCTTCCAATCCTCAGGCTTGCTGCTTTTTCTGGCAATTTTATATGTCTCCTCTTTGAATCTAATACTATCCCTAATTTCTTTTGTAATCCATGGTTGAGCCACCTTTCCTGTTTTATTTTTACACTAGACAGGAATGAGTAATTGTTGTAGCTAATGCATATGCTCCTTAAATATTAGCCATTGCCTATCCACCATCAACCCTTTCAATAAGGTTCCCCTATCCATTATTGCCAACTCGTGCCTCATACCCTTGTAGTTCCCTTTATTTATATTCAGGACACTAGTTTCGGATTCAACTTCTTCACTCTCCATCTTAATGAATAATTCTATCAGCTTATGATCGCTCTTCCCCAAGGGACCCCATGCAACAAAATTGTTAATTAATCCTTTTTCATTGCACAATACCCAGTCTAGGATGTCCTGCTCTCTAGTTGGTTCTTTAAAGTATTGGCCTAAAAAACCATCACATACACACTTCAGGAAATCCTCCTCCACAGTATTATTGCTAGTTTGGTTTGTCCAATCTATATGTAGATTAAAGTCATCCATGATTACAGTTGTACCCTTATTGCATGCATCTCTAATTTCCTGTTTAATGCCTTCCCTTAAATCTTTGTTAATGTTTGGGGTCTATAGACAACACCCACCAATATTTTCTGCCCTTGGTGTTTCTTATCTCCATCCAAACAGATTCCACATCATGATTTTCTGAGCCAATATCCTTCCTCACTATTGCATTGATTTTCTCCTTTACTAACAGTGCTACCCCACCTCCTTTCCCTATTTATCTATCCTTCCTAAATATTGAATATCCCTGGATGTTCAGTTCCCATCCTTGGTCATCCTGCAGCCATGTCTCCGTAATTGCAACTATATCATAACTGTTTATATCTGTTTGTGCTGTTAATTCATCTACCTTATTGCGAATGCTCCACGCATTAAGATACAATGTCTTTAGATTTGTCTTTTTAAACTTGTTAGTCATCTTAGCTTTATTTTGCGCTATGACCCCATTTGTTTTTTGCCCTTGTTTTTTCTGCCTTCTACTTTTGCTTCTTGCTTTTCTATCTTTCATTTCTTTCCTTGTTTGTCCCTCCTCTGTCTCCCTGCTCAGGTTCCTATCCCCCTGCCATTCTAGTTTAAACCCTCCCCAACCGCACTAGCAAACACCCTCCCCAAGGACATTGGTCCCTGTCCTGCCCAGATGCAACCCGTCCTGTTTGTACTGGTCCCACCTTCCCCAGAACCGGTCCCAATGTCCCAGGAATCTGAATCCCTCCCCTCTACACCATTCCTTCAGCCACACATTCATCTGATATATCCTGTTATTTCTACTCTCGCTAGCATGTGGCACTGGTAGTAATCCTGAGATAACTACATTTGAGGTCCTACTTTTTAATTTACATCCTAGCTTCCTATATTCAGCTTGTAAGACCTCATCCCTTTTTTTTTACCTATGTCGTTGGTACCAATATGTACCATGACCACTGGCTGGTCACCCTCCGCCTTCAGAATGCCCTGCAGCCTCTCTGAGACATCCTTGACCCTGGCACCAGGGGGGCAACATGCCATCCTGGAGTCTCTTTTGCGGCCGCAGAAACGCCTGTCTGTTCCCTTACTATTGAATCCCCTATCACTATAGCCCTGCCATTCCTCTTCCTCCCCTCTTGAGTAGCAGAGCCATCTGTGGTGCCATGGACTTGGCTCCTGCTGCTTTCTCCTGAGAAGTCGTCTCTCCCAACAGTATCCAAAACGGTATATCTGTTAGAGAGGGGGACGGCCACAGGGGACTCCTGCACTACCTGCCTTCCTCTACTCTGCCTGGTGGTCACCCATCCCCTTTCTGCCTGTTAAGTCTTTACCTGCAGTGTGACCACCTCACTGAACGTGCTGTCCACGACAATCTCAGTATTGCGGATGCTCCACAGTGAATCCACCCACAGCTCCAGCTCCAAAATGCAGTTAGCCAGTAGCTGCAGCTGGACACACTCCCTGTACACATGGTCGCCAGGGACACTGGAAGTGTCCATGACTTCCCACATAGCGCAGGAGGGGCATATCATGGGTGTGAGCTCTGCTGCCATGACTTCCCTTTAGATTAAGCTCATTGGTTACTCCCTTTAAAGAATACTAACTACGCCAGGGGCCTTATTCCACTCCAAACACTCCCACTACAATCGAAAGTCCTCACCTTATTTCGTTTAAGCTAATAGTTTAATTAGTAGAAAAAGTAGAAGTAGAAGTGCTCACCTGATCCTACTTACCAATCAGCTGCCTCCCCTGTGTCGTGTCACTTTTTGAATCGTGATGTCACTTTGAACTCCCACCTGAAGGCCCTGAGGGTCTGCCTCTCCTCTCCAGTCTCAGCCTCTAGTTTTCACACCCTTTTATACCGCTCTCGCCGGCCTCTCCTCTCCGGTCTAAAACTCGCTTTCTTCCAGCCCTAACAGCAACTTTTAGTTACTTGCTAACTTAAAGAAAGACTAGATTTTAGATAGAATTTAACCCTTAATTCAACCCTTAAACTCCCTCAATCACCAATGTCCAAGTGAAGCTCTCTACTGCAGCCAAACACAGCACTCCTGTTCAGATCTAATATCATCCTGCAAGGTGGCCTTGGTATGTGATGTGCAGACTAAGGGAAAGTTGAGGGCTGGAGAATGTATTGCTGTGTTGTATATGGAGGAAGACCAGTCAACAGGAGCTACCATTGATTGCACAATTGTATCAGTTCAAAGGGGAGGTGATGGCATAGTGGTATTGTCTCTGGACAAGTAATAGAGAGGCCCAGTGTAATGCTCTGGGGACCAGGGTTAGAATCCCGGCAGATGGTGGAAGTTGAATTCAATAACAATCTGAAATTAAAAGTTTAATAATGACCATGAAACCATTGTCGACTGTTGTAAAAACATATCTGGTTCACTAATGTCCTTTAGAGAAGGAAATGTGTCATCCTTACCTGGTGGGCCTGTGACTCCAGACCCACAGCAATGTGGTTGACTCTTAAATACCCTCCGAAATAGCCTAGCAAACCACTACAAAGTCTCAAAAAAGGAATGAAACTAGGCACTGGAACCGACAACGGCAAACTCAACCCTGCAAAGTCCTCCTTACTAACACCTAGGGCTAGTGCTCAAGCAACAGCCTGACATAGTCACCCTGATGGAAATGGCAGATAATTTAAACCAATATTTTGCATCGGTCTTCACAGTGGAGGACACTATAAACATCCCAAGGAGCTAATGGGAGGAAAGATCTTGTAACAGTCTCTATCACGAGGGACAAAGTATTTGACAAACTAATGGGACTAAAGGCAGACAAGTCACCAGAACCTGATGGCCTGCATCCAAGGGTTTTAATGGAAGTGGCTGCAGAGATGGAGGCATTGGTCAAAATATTCCAGAACTCACTGGACTCCAGGAAGGTCCTAGCAGATTGGAAAACCATTAATGTGATGCCCCTGTTCAAGAAGGGAGGGAGAGAAAAAGCAGGAAACTGTAGGCCAGTCAGCTTAACATCTATCATTGGGAAATGCTAGAGTCCATTGTTAAGGAAGAAATAGCAGAACATTTAGAAAAGCTTAATGCAATCAAACTGAGTCAACATGGTTTTGTGTAGGGGAAATCATGTTTGACAAATTTGCTAGAGTTATTTGAGGAAACAACAAGCAGAGTTGATAAAGGGGAACTGGTATTTGGATTTCCAGAAGACATTCGATAAGGTGCCACATAAAAGGTTATTGCACAAGATAAGAGCTCACAGTATTTGGGGTAATGTATTAGCATGGATTGAGGATTGGTTAACACACAGAAAACAGAGATTTGGGATTAATGGGTCGCTTTCAGGTTGGAAAGATATGTGGAGTGCCACAAGGATCAGTCCTAGGGCCTCAATTATTTATTATCTATATTAATGACTTGGAGGAGGGGACAGAGAGAAATGTATCCAAATTTGCGGACAATACAAAAATAGGTGGGAGGTCATGTTGTGATGGGAACATAAGGAATCTGCAAGGGCATATAGATAGGTTGAGTGAGTGGTCAAAAACCTGGTAGATGGAGTTTAATGTAGGAAAGTGTGAGGTCATGCACTTCAGTAGGAAGAATCAAAAGGCAGACTGTTATTTAAATGGAGAGAGACTCCAAAAAAGTGCAGCACAGAGGGATCTGGGTGTTCTTGTGCATGAGACACAAAAGGTTAGCATGCAGGTGCAGCAAGTAATTAAGAAGGTGAATGGATTTTTGGTTTGTATTGCTAGGGAGTTGGAGTTTAAAAATAGGGAAGTCTTGTTACAACTGTACAGGGTGTTGGTGAGGCTGCACCTGGAGTACTGTGTACAGTTTTCGCTCCTGTATTTAAGAAAGGATATACTGGCATTGGAGGCAGTTCAAAAGAATTCACTAGGCTGATTGCTGGGATGAAGGGGTTGACTTATCAAGAACAGCTAAACAGGTTAGGCCTTTAATCATTAGAGTTTAGAAGAATGAGGGGTGATCTTATTGAAATGTACAAGATTCCGAGGTGGTTTGACAGGGTAAATGTTGAAAAGATGTTTCTACCAGTGAGGGAATCTCGAACCAGGGGACATAGTTACAGAATAAGGGGACACTCATTTAAAACTGAGACGAGAAGGAATTTCTTCTCTCAGAGGGTAGTGAATGTCTGGAATTCTCTACCCCAGAGAGTTGTGGAGGCTAGATCACTGAAAGTATTTAAACAGGAGGTAGATAGATTTTTGAAATATCGGGGAGTTGAGGGCTATGAGGAGCTGACATGAAAGAGGAGTTGAGGCCTGGGGCAGATCAGCCATGATCTTATTGAATGGCAGGGCAGGCTTGAGGGGCTAAATGGCCTTCTCCTGCTCCTATTTCTTATGTTCTTAAGTTCTTATATCTGACAGATCAAGTCCTACACACCACCAACACCATCCCTGGGTATGCCCTGTCCCACCAGCAGGACAGACCCAGCAGAGGTAGGGGCACAGTGGTATACAGTCAGGAGGGAGTTGCCCTGGGAGTCCTCAGCATCAACACTGGACCCCATGAAGTCTCATGGCATCAGGTCAAACATGGGCAAGGAAACCTCCTGCTGATTACCACATAGATCCCACCTTAGCTGATGAATCAGTGCTCCTCCATGTTGAACACCACTTGGAGGAAGCACTGAGGGTGGCAAGAGCGCAGAATGCACTCTGGGTGGGGGACTTCAATGTCCTCACCAAGAGTGGCTCGGCAGCACCACTACTGACCGAGCTGGCCGAGTCCTAAAGGACAGAACTGCTAGACTGGGTCTGCAGCAGGTGGTGAGGGAACCAACAAGAGGGAAAAACACACTTGACCTCATCCTCACCCAATCTGCCTGCCGCAGATGCATCTGTCCATGCCAGTATCGGTAGGAGTGACCACCACACAGTCCTTCTGGAGACAAAAACTCGCCTTCACATTGAGGATACCGTGCTAAATGGGATAGATTTCGAACAGATCTAGCAACTCAAGACTGGGCATCCATGAGGTACAGTGAACCATCAGCAGCAGCAGAAATGTACTCGAACACAATCTGTAACCTCATGGCCCGGCATATCCCCCACTTTACCATTACCACCAAGCCAGGGGATCAACCCTGATTCAATGAAAAGTGCAGGAGGGCATGCCAGGAGCAGCACCAGGCATACCTAAAAATGAGGTGTCAACCTGGTTAAACTATAACACAGGACTACTTGCGTGCCAAACAACATAAGCAGCAAGTGATAGATAGACATAAGCGATCCCACAACCAACGGATCAGATCTAAGCTCTGCAGTCCTGCCTCGTCCATCATGAATGGTGGTGGACAATTAAACAACTCACTGGAGGAGAATGATGATGGGGATGCCGAACACATCAGTGCAAAAGATAAGGCTGAAGTAGTTGCTACAATCTTCAGCCAGAAGTGCCGAGTGGATGATACATCTTGCCCTCCTTCAGAGGTCCCCAGTTTCACAGATGCCAGTCTTCAGCCAATTCGATTCACTCCACATGATGTCAAGAAATGGCTGAAGGCACTGGATACTGCAAAGGCTATGGGCCTTGGCGATATTCCGGCAATAGTACTGAAGACTTGTGCTCCAGAACTTGCCACGTCCCTAGCCAAGCTGTTCCGGTACGGCTACAACACTGGCATCTACCCGGCTATGTGGAAAATTGGCCAGGTATGCCCTGTACGCAAAAAGCAGGAAAATCCAACCCTGCCAATTACAGCCCCATCAGTCTACTCTCGATCATCAGTGAAGCAATGGAAGGGGTCATCAACAGTGCTATCAAGCAGCACTTGCTTAGCAATAACCTGCTCACTGATGCTCAGTTTGGGTTCCTCCAGGACCACTACTCAGCTCCTGACCTCATTAAAGCCTTGGTTCAAACATGGACAAATGAGCTGAACACCCGAGGTGAGGTGAGAGTGACTGCCCTTGACATCAAGGCAGCATTTGACTGAATGTGGCATCAAGGAGCCCGAGCAAAATGGGAGTGAATGGGAATCGGGGGAAAACTCTCCGCTGGTTGGAGCCATACCTAGCACAAAGGAAGATGGTTCTGGTTGTTAGAGGTCAGTCATCTCAGTTCCAGGACATCACTGCAGGAGTTCCTCAGGGTAGTGTCCTAGGCCCAACCGTCTTCAGTGCTTCATCAATCAACTTCTTTCCACCATAAGGTCAGAAGTGGGAATATTCGCTGATGATTGCACAATGTTCAGCACCATTCTTGACTCCTCAGATACTGAAGCAGTCCATGTCCAAATGCAGTAAGACCTGGACAATATCCAGGCTTGCGCTGATAAGTGGCAAGTAACATTCGTGCCACACAAGTGTCAGGCAATGACCATCTCCAACAAGAGAGATTCTATCCATCGCCCTTGACATTCAATGGCATTACCATCACTGAATCCCCCACTATCAACATCCTGGGGGTTACCATTGAATCTGAACTGGACTAGCCATATAAATGCTGTGGCTACAAGAGCAGATCAGAGGCTAGGAATCATGCGATGAGTAACTCACCTCCTGACTCCTCAAAACCTGTCCACCATCTACAGGGCACAAGTCAGGAAAGTGATGGAATACTCCCTACTTGCCTGGATGAGCACAGCTCCCACAACACTCAAGAAGCTTGACACCATCCAGGTGTCATGCAGCCCACTTGATTGGCACCACATCCACAAACATTCATTCCCTCCACCACCGACGCACAGTAGCAGCAGCATATACCATCTACAAGATGCACTGCAGGAATTCACCATGGCTCCTTAAACAGCACCTTCCAAAACCACAACCATTACCATCTAGAAGGACAAGGGCAGCAGATAGGTGGGAACACCACCACCTGGAAGTTCCCCTCCAAGTCACTCACCATCCTGACCTGGAAATATATCACCGTTCCTTCACTGTCGCTGGGTCAAAATCCTGGAACCCCCTCCCTAACAGCACTGCGGGTGTACCTACACCACATGGACTGCAGTGATTCAAGAAGGCAGCTCATCACTATGTTCTCAAGGGCAATTAGGGATGGGCAATAAATACTGACCAGCCAGCAAAACCCACATCCCATGAATGAATTTTTAAAAAAACAAGGAGGAGTGGAGAATGCAGGCTGCAGGCAACGCTGCCTTCTTGGTAGCTTTGATGCAAATGAGGAGAAGTAGGGCCCATCGCTGTGTGGCACAGTTTAGGGAAGACCATCACCCTGAGGAACAAGTGCCAGTGGGGCCCCAGGAAGACTCAGATGCTGACGAGGGGGGACCAAATCCACAAAGACGTTTTGCGCAACCAAAGACAGAGATCGTACATGGAGATGAGTGAAATACCGTGCCACAGGCACCATTGCTTGTCTCGGGATGTGGGAGCTCAGATCTGCCACGTTCTCTGTAAGGTACTCATGGACTTGGAGGGCATCCAATGCCGGTTGCTCTTAAGGTTACCACTGTACTAAACTTTTTTGCCAGTGGATCCTTCCAGGGTTCCACTGGAGATCTTTGCGGAATATCACAGTTGGCAACACATAAATACATAAGGGAGGTGACCAATGCCCTTTTCAATAAAGTTCACCATTCTGTGCAGTTCCACATGGATGAAGCAGGCCAGCTGCCAGAGCTGTGGGATTCGCTGAGATCTCAGGCTTTCCGCTAGTGCAGGGTGCCATTGACTGCACACATGTGGCCTTGAGAGCTCCCTGGCAACAGCCTGTGAGATTCATTAGTAGAAAAGGATGGCACTCTCTGAGCTTCCAGCTAATCTGTGATCACAGAAAGTAGATCCAGCATGTTTGTGCTCGGTACCCACGGAGCTCTCACCACTCGTACATCTTGAGTCACTCGCAGGTGCCTCAGATCTTTGAGGGTCCTCAGCACTTAGAGGGTTGGTTCCTCAGTGATAAGGAATACGCCCTAAAGACCTGGCTAATGACACCCATTTGTTGTTCACAGAATGTATCTGAGGAGAGATACAATGCTGCAGACTTAGCCACAAGGTCCTTAATAGAGCAGGCTATGGGCCTCTTAAAGATGTATTTCAGATGTTTGGACCAATCAGACGGGGCTCTCCAATACTCTCCACAAACGGTGTGTTGCATCATTGTTGTTTGCTGTGTGCTGCGCACCCTAGTGCTGAAAAGGGGGAATATTTTGCCACAGGGGCACGTAGAGGAGCTACGCTTCTCCTCAGACGAGGAGGATGTTGAAGAGGATGAGTATGAAGAGGACAAGGATTCAGACGAGCTGCATGAGGATGCCGACGAGGAAGACATTTGCGTGACAGCCTCATAGCTAAAAGATTTCAGGAGGTATGAGGTGAAGACAAATTGTTACAAGTACAGTTCTCTCCATGCTTCAATGCAGAGGAGACAGCAAGATCTTCATTTTCACCTTCAACATCTCACGAAAGGTCATCAATCTCACAATGATAATGAAGGAAGCATAGGTCACCTTCAACCCGAATGATGGGGTCATCCATGGAAGGCACAGTAGCCTGGGGAGCATGTGGCCGCTGTATAATTGGATAAGCATTCTACTAGTGTACCTCCTTTACCTCCATAGTGCAGTTCTTTCAACCATGACATGAACAAATCAGTGGCCATGGCATCCATCAAGAGGCAGAAATGCTATTGCACACATGGATGAACTCATGCCAGTTCAACAGCAGCTTAGCAAGGCAGCTCTATGAAGAAAAGCATTCACCAATGGTTATCACTTGACCATCTGAACACAGAGCTACATCCGGACAGCACCATCTCTCCAAACACCATCTCTCATGCGTGATTAATGCAGAGGCCACATCTTGATACTGAGCCCTAAGATGCCATCGGACATCAGGATGCAGTGGTCTGTCACATGACAGCATGGACGCAAAGTGGCAAGTTATGTTAGCATTGTACTCACAGAGTGTGGTTCAGCAGGACCATCACGATTATCAACAAGCACTCATTAACCTGCACTCGTCGGAAGCCTGCAACATTTTTGTCCTGCATTGCCTTGGCATCTGGGAGAGATGTGACCCAATCAGTTTTGACTCAGCAGTCAATGATAACTTATTCCCTTCATAGATACTGATGAGCACTCAGGAGATGTGCCGGAGCATCACTTTCACACCATTATAGTGCTCGACATTGACCATCTCACAAAGGTCAACCCTTGTTATGAACCCTAAGTCACTGATTGCACGGTCATGTAATGAATTCCATATCAATTGGCATTCTGTGACATCACAGAGGGATTCCATGAAGCAACGCTAGGCATTCAGGAGCAAAGTAACATCCTCTCTCACAGATAATTGGACAGCTTCATATGGATGAGCACACACCCCTAACATCACACAGTCATGCCCATCTAGCAGACATTTCAAATATCACGAGTGGAACCAACTTCCATTGCTCAGCGTCATGCATGGGGAGAGTGGGAACTAATAAAGGAATAACATCCAGCCTTAAAAGCGGAGACGAAATAACACGCAGGGAGGCATGAAAGGCTATGGTGCTCAACAATGAATAATACATTTACCAAAACCTCACAGTCAGAAAATAGAGGCCATTGCAAACATGGGTCGTGATAAATGCTTAACATCCACAAAGTACAGACTTCAGTGCAGCAGCAGGATAATCACTAACCTTCATGAACAATTCTCATGAGGTCACTTAATGTGTGCTTCAGATGCAAGCGCTACATGTGTATTGTCCAGCTATCATTTTCATCTGGGAAGTGCCTTTGTCCATGTCACTGATGTGGAACTAAAGACAATTCAGTGATGAGATTGAGTGAGACTTCATGGAACTGAGGAACAAGATGGGAGATAATTGGTGGCGAGGTCATTTGGTACCCTTGAATGAACACAGGACCTTGCATCACATTGATTAGCTATTCAATACTTGAGACCTGGAAAGGGATAAATGCGAAATATATTTACAATAGTGCAGATCATGTACAGTGAATGAACACCCATGCAACCATTGTGCATTTAAAACTTCCTAATTTACATTACTCTGCTGCCACGTCTAGGTGCAGTCCCAGCATCCACAGGAGAGGTACAGGCAGGGTGCTGACTGTTGTGCCCTGTTATCTGAGATGACTTTGGTAGGCGTCCTCTGGAGGTCCGAGGCTTTGAGGGCCCTGGCCGCTAAGGGTCTCTTGCTCGGGGGCAGGTGCACCCTCCTCGGCCTGATCTGCTGGAGTTCATAGGGTCACAGGCAGGGGTGGGGGGGGAGTTGGAGCGGTAGGACACACTTGGAGACTCCTGCGTAGATGCCCCTGGGATGTTTGGCCAGTGCTCCTCTTCCCTTTTGGGTGCCCAAGGGCCCCTCCCTGACTCCTTGAGGTGAAGGAGGTCAAGGTGCCAGGTACCCCTCTTGCCTCCTCGCTGCCGGAATGCACCCATGGCTAGAGCGACGGAGTGCAGTCCACGCACAAATCTGGCAGCAACTGTGCATTCTGCTGGATCTGGGTCTCCAAGGCAGCCGGTACTCTCCCATGGAGACTTCAATGCACTTGGTGGTGGTCTGGGGTCTGAGGCGGAGGCACTTGCTTGAGGGCAGCCCTCACCTTTTATTGCTGGTAGCTGGAATGGAGAGGAGAGATAATTAGTGATTGACTAGGCAGGCTCCTACACTATAGGTCACTCACAGTCATTGTCTGCATGTTGTCAATCTGTACTGCATGGAGCCTCACAGGCTTGTGGGGGGAGTTCAATCTTACCTCCTGCGCAGGAAGAATCTCTATCCTCTCCAGCAAGCTCTGCCCCTTGCTCCTCATGGGAGAAAAGTGTCCTCAGCTCTGGGGTAACCCTTACAGTCTTTGATCACTCCTGCCGATTATGGACGAGCGTGTCCTAGGCATAGACAGATGGATTGACTGTGATCACTATGGATAGAAAGGGCAGTTCAGAAGCATGCGTACCTGCAGTGTGTACTGAGCCCTCCCCATTAAGATGTGAAGACGCCATTTGTGGAGGATCTTACACAAGATGGCGAGCTTAAAGTGGCTGGCAGAAATTCAGGGCTGATGTCCCATCTGCTAGTGGTGTGTGACCTCCCCGTGGACTCTAACCCTTAGATGCCCTTACGAGAGTGTGAGCTTGGAGTGAGGAGAAGGCTCACTTACCCTGGTGGAGCACAACAGATCAGTCATCCTTTTTCCGCACTCCGTGCTGGTCCTTTTCTGTGTGCCACAGGTGCTGACCTCCTCCCAGGGCAGCACAGTCAGGTGTGTGGACCACCAGCTCCCATCCCAAAGAAAGAGGACCTCCCGCCTTTCCTGGACGGCCTGGAGGAGAATATCCAGGGAGGCCTTGATGAACCGTAGAGCCGAGGGTTTTGATCTTTTAGGCCCCATGGATTACCTGTCTGACACAACACCTGGCCTAAGTGAGTGAATGGGTGTGTGGGCGCTGTTTAAATATCGTGCCAGGACCTTCATTCCCTTGAGGTAACGGTGGGTTGGGCAACTCACTGCCTGTCCCGCCACGAGATTTAATGAGCACCTCCCTGGTGCATAATTAATTAGCTGGAAAGTGGGAGATTGGACGCGAAAATCCTGTGCACCGCACAGCAGGAAACTCACCGACTTTCCCACCCACCGCTGCACTTCATCTCCAGAATGGAAAATTCCACCCTAGGAAATCCAGAAAGGCTTAGTTGCTTATCCAGGAGAATAGATTGCACCAGGTGGGTGAGTAGGAAGAGGGAGGGACAGAGATCATAAAATCCAATGGTACATTAACTCAGAGTAACTCACCTCCTGACTCCCCAAAGCCTGTCCACCATCTACACGGCACAAGTCAGGAGTGTGGTGGAATACTCTCCACTTGCCTGGATGAGTGCAGCTCCTACAACACTCAAGAAGCTTGACACCATCTAGAACCAAGCAGCCCGCTTGATTGACACCACGTCCACAAATATGCACTCCCTCCACCACCGACACACAGTGGCAGCAGTGTGTGTACCATCTACAAGATGCACTGCAGGAATTCACCAAGGCTCCTTAGACAGCACCTTCTAAACCAACAACCACTGCCATCTATAAAGGACAAGGGCAGCGCATAGATGGAAACACCACCACCTAGAAGTTCCCCTCCAAGTCACTCACCATCCTGACTTGGAAATATATCGCCGTTCCTTCACTGTCGCTAGGTCAAAATCCTGGAACTCCCTCCCTAACAGCACTGTGGGTGTACCTACACCACATGGACTGCAGTGGTTCAAGAAGGCAGCTCACCACCAACTTCTCAAGGGCAATTAGGGATGGGCAATAAATGCTGGTCTAGCCAGTGAAGTCCACGTGCCCTGAATGAATAAGAAAAGGTACCTGTCAGACCCCCAAGGTGAACTTCGACACCCCTTCCCGAACCATTACTGAAATCACCTATGGCACATTATTGACTGCTTCAGCCCTGAACTCAGTACAGCCATTGCTGATACCTTTATCTGTGCTTTCCTTACATCCAGGCTTGACTTCTCCAGCATTCTCCTCGCCATCTTCCTGAGCTCCACTGACATAAACTTCAACTCACCCAATTCTAACATTTCTGCCTTGCCCTTTACAGAGTCTCATTGATCCATTATGCATCTCCTAGTCATTGGTTCTTTGTGTCTCAGCATACTGAATTCGAAATGCTGCTCCTCACTTACAGATCTATGGCTTTAGCACACCCTAGGCACAATTTTAATTTTTATCAATGGGCGAGAAGCAGGCGATATTGAGCCAGCAGTTAGTTTTACACCTCACCAGGTTTTCTTTTCCAGTCATCTCCAACCCTTGCCTTACTATCCTTGAATGCCAAACCCTGCAAACATCCTAACATCAGTGGCAGCATCATCAGCAGCTGTCTTTGAACTGGCTCCCTCAACACCTCCAATTTTCTCCTTCCCTTACCCCCCCTCCTCTCCCACTTTAAGATTCCTCATTTCCATATTTTATGTTATCTCTTATTTCTACCATTTTCATCATCCCCTTCTCCTTTGTGAAATGCTTTAGGACATTTAACACATCAAAGGCACTGTTAAATGGCGTGGATGGTTACTGAGTCCTACACCATGGGCAGGGTTTTGCCCTTGGCGGGGGTGCTCGCTGGGGGTGGGCGGAGGTGGGCGGGAAGCTGACTGCCGCCCGCGATCGGCTCCGCACCACGATTTCACCAGGCCTGCCCTGCGTGGATGGCGAGCGGCAGCGCTGAGCACTGCCTGTGCGGGCGAGGGGAGGAGGGAGAGCCGGGCCTAGCGCACAATTCGCGCAAGCGGGAGAAAGAGCACTTCAGTCTCCCTGAGGCACGGAGCAGCCCCAGGGAGATTGAAGCGCTGTTTAAAAAATTAATAAAGAGAGTGAAAATTTAATAAAACACGTCCCCTCATGTCACTCTGTCACACGAGCTGGGACATGTTTTTAATTCTAAAATAAAGTTTTTATTTAATGTTTATTTGCTTTAGGGAACGTCATCCCGCTCGTGGATGAGGTTTCCTAAAAAAATGTAAAGGCCGCTTGGCCTTTTCGCCTGCCCGCCCACCGTAGGGTTCGATGGGCAGCGTAGATTTGAATTTAATTCGATCGTTAATGGCCTTTTAATTATCGGTGGGCGCACAGCTGACTCCGGCCCACACCCGCCAAACGAAATATACCGGGAGTGCGCGATGATGTCGGGACACACGCCCGACGTCATCAGGCGTCATTTTACACTCAGGCCCGCACACCGAGTGTAATATTCTGCCCCATATTAATGACAGTTGATAACTCTTATCTGGAACCTCACATTACAGGAAAGGAGTTTGTAGCTTTCAGAAAGCTCTGTAGCTCACTGGACTCAGGTGACTTGACAAAAGGGGTTGACAATGTAATTTTGCAGCAGGCAGTCCCTTATTTGGTCAGAGTGTTTTCCATCTTGTACCAAACTCTCGCTTTTGGCTGTGACCGTGGCCAGACTATGGATGGAAGTTGTTCACATGTTGGACCTGGCCTATTAAAAATCTCCGATCTGAAAACAGATAGCTCTGCACGTGTGACTGGACATTCGGCATGCTTGTCTGCACACGCACTTCACAACATGCTTCTGTGAATAAGTGGGGAAAATGCATCGCCTAAGCATACTGTTTGATTTGAATATTTTCAGCTGGATACCCACAGCGCGCTGTTTAAAGTTCCAGCTCCCAGGTTCCCCTACCGTGAATCAGTACTAGAACAGCACCGGATAGGCTGTTCTCATTGTCAATCACATTCACTATTATTTACAAACAGCACCGCCCCTCCCCCCCTCTACCACCCCCAACCCCTTAAACAATTTTACTCCATACTTTAGTTTTATTAGAGTTAGTCATGATTTGGTGTCTAGGTCAGTTCTTAAAGTGCTAGTGTAATTATAGAGAGCACTGCAGGTCAGATACCATCTCACATGTTGCATTTTGTCTCGATCCCCCCCCCCCTTGCCTTTAGAAAAAATTATAAGTGCCTTAGAGAAAGGCCAGCAGTGATTCAGCAGGAATACCTGGCATGAAGTCACTTAGCTATGATGAGGCATGGGAGTCACTCTGGTTTTACTTCCTGGAGGAGGACTTTAAAGGGTTACCTTTCTAAAATGCTTAAAATAACATAGCGAGTCAACAGGGTCAACTCACACCTCAGGCAATTGGTAGATATTCCCTCAAATAGGAGGATCTAGAACGAAAGAATGTCATCTTAAAATTTGAACTAAAGCCAAATTTAGGAAAATAATATCTTCACGAGGGGTTTGAGCATCTGGGATTTAATGCCCAAGAAGCCAGAGATGCAGGATCAATTGAGGTATTTAAAGGCCAGGCTGATAATACTTGAGAAGTAACCTATACAAGGCTTATTTCCTAACCAGGCATTCCCAGCAAGGAACAGAGCTCACAAAGAAGTGCTGTACGGGAAATGGTGGGTCCACAATTCCTGATTTTATAGGTGGAAAATTGAGGTCTGCGGGCCCATGATTTTCTGATCAATGCTGCATGGAGGTGCCACTCCTTCCTGGGGGTATTGATGGGGTCATCAAACCTATGGAGTGTTTAGGCTATAAAAACCAGCTGCCATTGTGCAGCACGCTCGGTGATCCGAATGGCCGTGGATCGGTAAGACGACTAAATATAAATTTAAATCTAAGTTGAATTTAGTGAAATATGATAACTTGGAATTGATCAGTGGGCTGAAAGGGGCACTGGGAAGAGTAGGCATGCATTGTATTTGTTGCAACGACAAGTGATCCTCTGCTGCTTTTGCACCACAATTGATGAGATTGAATGTAAATTGGATCATCACATCTCACTGTTGGACTGAACAGAGAAAAGGTTTGCCAGTTTGCAACACATAGAGAATGGCTTTAGTTATATAAAGGGAGCTGCCCCTTTAACTGCTAAAAGTGTACAAGCTTGCATTGGTGGCCTTCCTTCTCAAGTAGCATGTATTGTTTTTGTTTTTCATCATTATTTATCATCTCCCTTTTATCTTCCTGCCTTCTTCTTGCAACAGAGACAGCTTTTTGAACTTTATTTAGCTCTCTGTTTGGTGACAGGCCAATGTAGCCCGTTGGTAATGCTTTCTTGCAGAAGTGTGCAGATGGGCCTGAAAGGGGTCAGCCCAGCAGCTCACAGATTGTGGGTTACTCAGTACAGCGTGAAAGCCGTCACCAGGTTGATTTGCAAGCAGCTGTTAATGTGAATGTTTGTTGTAGCCAAACAAAGGCAGACAGCACTGAGGCTCGGAAGGGTCTCTGGCATGGATCCAAGCAAATACGTTCCACGGCACTTTTGGTGAATAAATGTAGCACTTAGATGTGCCAAAAGCTTAGCTGGTGGCCTGTTTATCTTCAGCCACTTGTCACAATTCATTTCCACATATTGGCTCCTTCTTATACTTAGTTATGTTACATGGCAGCAAACAGACAGCTTTGTCTACATATCGCCAACTCAATCTTAAATGTCCTGTTCAACCAACCTCTTTTCTCTGTTACTCTTATAGCAATTGGAGATTTTATATAAATTGAGATTGGGTTGCTATAAGATATATTGATTGCCCCAGAAAATTAAACAACTGAAGCCTTGATGCACTCTTAAACATCCAGCTCTATTTAAATAGACAAATGTAACAACATAGGCTTATTTTGCTATAGTTTTGCTTAGTTTGCTGTAGATTATTTTCTAACTCAGTAACATTAATTGAATGAATCTGGGAATCACTGCAGAATCTACTGCTGGTGGGACATGTCCCAAAAAATAAGCACAATTAAGCTATGTTTTTACCCTTATATACATTAGCCTGGTTGTCGGTAGGTTTTACTGCTTCAACCCAGCACTGACTCAGAACAACATGAACCATGACTTTTTTTTAAAAAATGGATTAAATCAGGTTTGCAGTGGAGGGTGGGAGAGCGCGGGAGTCGATATTCAGAGGCTGAAGAGATTATTTACAATAGCTTCATTGTACAAAATGATACCTTTTGTCAAATTGATGTTTTTCTTTACGACAGCCAGGTTTCAGAGGTCTCATTCCCAGTGATACACAGCCTCAGTACTAGGTTATCTAGAATGGTATGCAAAGCAGTTACTGAGATTAACAGCGTTATTTGCAGGATTCTCTCACCGCATTTATTATTAGTTGCAAGCAGCGGGCACAGCTTTGCCTGGAGTCTACAGATTGCTCCAATGCAAAACACTCTTTGTACTCAGGTTTCTAAAGTGCGTGCATCCTCACATCACCCTGGATTCATACAACTGTGGACTAAAGAAATGTTCGGTTGATAGAGGGAGCTTTTGAATTGAGGCCACCATGTCCAGACAGCACAGGCACAACCTGATCAACCAGCAGCGAACAAAAGGGGGTTAACTATCTTAATAGAAAGGAGTCCAGGTATTTTAGGCTTCCTAACCAGAATACTGCAGCCTACAGTCTATGTGATATACAATAACAGAACACCCACCAGCAATTTTGTAAATAATTTCTTGAATTTTCACCTTTGTTAAACTATACACATTTCAGTGGAATGAAGTACAGAAGAACGATGGGGTAGTAATGGATACGCAATGTGCCCATTTTATGGGCAGGAAATCAGAGTGGGCGGTATCTGACTATGGTAATTAGGGGCTTAATGCCTGCTTCAGGAGCTCAATTTCAAATTGTGCAAAAATTGAGCAGCATTTGTCCAATGCCTGGTTTGTCTTTGGCTTGTCAGTTACACACAGTGGCACGATCATTTATAACATGAACATGAGTTTTTGACGACTTTGCAATGGGCTGCACACCAGCACTTAGGTGTGAGTTTTATAGGCTGGGAGAGAAATGAGAGTTAACTTTAGGTGTATATCCACTGGCTCTCATAGCAGTATTGTACCAGTATCCACGAATGATTTCCTTAAACACAATGTACTGATGGAAACACATTCATATAGGAATAATTAATGAGGTTTCCTAATCTTTGAGTGTAAAATACAAGAAGTAAAAAATATGAAACCAGGCTGGTTGGGATGTGAGTAGTACAGTTGTTATCTTTTCCTCTTAAGGATGTGTGTGTAAGTTCGGCAAAGACTGCTGGTTTTGTCTGCTGGTTTGAAGAATCCTTTGTGAGATGTCTTTGAGAAGCACAAAATGGTCACACTTCAGCACGAATGGACATTAAATTGAACTATCTCACTTAAATGAGACAAAAGGACAGCCAGTGTGGGAAACGGAATGGGTCGCTAAAGTTTAAGTCAAGCCACATTTGTGTAGGCAGATTCATGAATTTTTACCCCTTCCATTACTATACCTGATCGAGGAGAACTTGGCACCAACACAAGGGGGCCATTCAGGACTTACATACAGTTAATGTGTTTGTAGTCTCCAACCATTAAAATGCAGAACACGGAGGGGTGCCCTGTTAGTATCAGCGTAGGTGACCCTACACCATTAACAATTTGTAATTTTAAGATTATTATTTACTTTTGATGTGGGAAATTAGATTACAGTTAATACTCACGTTGGAAGATGGGATGGGAAGAAAGCTTTGGACATGGGCGAGGTTTCCTGATGGCTCCTGGAAGAAGACTTCTGCTCCTATTGGCCCACAAAGAACCAGATTTTGCCTGACAGGGAAATCGCCACTGTTATATCTCCCTACATATATCTCCCTACTGGTGATTTCAAATGTTATATTTTGAATGACAGCATGTATATTGCACCTGCATGAACAGAAATCTCCAGGGAAGGCCTTCAATCGAAGAAAAACTGCCCCATAAAGTACAAACGATGAACAAGACTGAAAAGCTACAAGCACTTGGAAGAACACTGGCCACAGGCTGCTTGTGAATAAAGTCATGACGATGGGTGTGTTACATATTTATTTAGGAAGAGAGAGTTGAATGAGGATTGCCGAGCTGAATAGTAACTATCTTAAGCTGCACTTTTTAAAAATACTTTTACAAAATATATTCACAATGGATTTCATAAGACAGAAATGTAGGTATAGTCTCAACATCTTAGATTGTTCCATCCAGCTGGCCCACCCTCCCTCTTTCCTTTCTCCAGAGTTACGGATATGATAGTGAGTCTACCACATCTGTCATTCTAACACACCCAGTGTGAGTGGGAATGCACGTGCAAGGTGATGGCCCTGGTAAACTGTACTTAATTATTGAGTATGGCTCCTATAATGTTGGTCAATTTTATAACCGAAGTGATGTAATAATGTTTATCTCAGGCTGCGACCACAAGATTTGCAACAACAGTTAGAGGAACTTAACTCTGTTTGGGAGTTTACCGTTGATATCTCCCCTCATTGGTGAGTGGAGGGAAGCCAGGAGGCTACACTGTCAAAATCGAGAAACTGCTCTTCTAAAGATTTTTAAAGTTCAGAAACTCTTTCTAGACATTGATTTCCATCTTGTCCGGACATGATCGTGCTACAGGTGAGATAACTAATACAGGCTGCAACCATTCCCTTCATTTCTTCAACCTGAGGCACCAAAACACATCAAAGATTGGCCTGGTTATGTCCAGGATGTGTCAATATCAGTCTCTAGTGATCTAGCGTTCAACTGTCCACCAAAAAGGCTTTGGAACAGTCAGATGCCAGTGTCAGCACCCAAGTGTCTTCTGAAAGATAGGGATCTCAAGACTGAACCACCTTGGGCTGCATATTGGCATAGCTTCAGTCACTGGTTAAAGAACTGTATTGGCAGGTGTTATGATCCTAGATTAGACCTGATTAGGGACCAATAATGTTTTGTTTAAAGTCGACAAAGTTTGAGATTCAAGACACTTGTTCAGTGAATAAAGCCACAGGATTCCATGGATTTTGAACAAACAAAACTAAAATTTACTATCCAAGGTCAGAAAGAGAAAACAAGCTTGAATGTCCATCTTATTCAAGGTAGATATGAGATACATGTGAATGAACAGGTAAACTGTCATCAAACACACCACACTACACAATAAATGCAGATGCGACCAACACAGAGTCCATGGATTTCTCAACAACCCAACCAAATGTCAGTAACACTGTGAGTCAACCAATCTCACTGAAACTCTGTTTCTCTCATGAGGGATTACAGTCTTCGCCTTCAAAGATCTAACCTGGGAATTCTCTCCAAAAGTCATTCCAACTTGGACGGCATCAACAATGACCCACCTCGCAGAGCTTCAATCCCGTCCCACAAGATTCCGTTCTCCTGGATTCCCGACTCCGGATTCAAGCACCAACTCACAAGCACAATTTCAGATCTTCAACTGCGCCGAGTAGAACACTACTGCTTCAAAGGGGTACCATTGCCCCAACGGCCCACAGCATGGAATCACCAACCTTCAGCTGCCTTGTTGGATCTTCAGAGCTTTTTTGGAGCCCTCTTCAATTACCAGGGCTTCCCTTGAGCCTACTTCACTTAAAATCTATGACCTGCAGCCATTTTCTAATTTGGAGCCTTTATTTTTTCTCTGCACCTCTTCTCTTGGGACCTCTCCCTACCCCTGCCTGGGGCACTTGCCGGCAATGGTGCTGTGTTCCCGGTTACCTGACCTGGGGTTCCACACTGTTTTTCTTCTCTTGCGTAAGCATGCTGGGCCCAAAGAATGTAAAAATTGTAGAACTGTGCATGTGCAGCCCACTCCTGGTCTGTGCACGCGCAAAAACGCCAAGGTCCATTGGGAGTTGAATTTCCCGACTTCTGCTCTCAACAAGGTAAGTATAGCTTTCATCATACAGGTCACCAGCCTAATTTCTTGGTTGGTGAGATTGGAGAAGTTGAAAGGTGTGGAAGGTGGAAAAGCAGTTAAAAAAAACATTTTCAGAAAATACTATACATACACGGGCCTGGATTTTTAGGTTGGCGGGCCCGGGATTGGCCGGGGAATGGACCACTGACTGCGATCGGCCCCCTGACCACCATTTCATACTGAGAAGCTCAGCGCTGCCGGGGTGGGAGCGGGAAGAGGGCGGCCGCTGACGCTAACATGGACGCAGGCCAGCCACTGAGAGGAAGCTCCCTGCTGGCAGAGAGCTACCTCCGGGAACTGAAGACCTGGAACAGCAAAAAATAAAGGGAAGAGAAGCTGAAAGAACGTGTCCGTGCTTCATAATAGATCACTTGAAAACTTAGCCACTGAAAATGCTGTCCGCAGAAATTTATTTATATTTTATTTCATCACGGAAACCTCATCCCGCTCACTTGATGAAAAATGCCAAGGTGGCCCTGGCAGATTTGCCCATCTGCTAACTGTAAGGTTGGGCGGACCACGGAAAATTTGGAGTCGATTGCTCCGTTAATGGGCTAAGTTGCCCTCTTAAATTGTCGGCCGGCGCGCTTCCGATTTTTGCGCGCGCCCGCCGACCGAAATATCGCACGAGCGCGGGATGACATTGGGAAGCTCGCCCGACGTCACCTCGCGCGGTTTCATGTCCGATCGGGTCAGGCACCCGCCCGCCCGATCAGCGTCAAAATTCTGTCCGCAGTGTGTAATCCATGGCCAGAGTCTCACGGCCTCTCCCGCCCAGGCGGGTTATTACTGTCCTACCGAACTGAATGGAGATTTCAGTGGCTCTGCTGGGGGTGGAGGGAGACTCGCCGCGGCAGAGCTGTTAAATCCTGGCCTATGGCTTTGAAAATTAACATAAAATCAAAAAATGCAGTGATCTGTTCAAGCTGCACAAGATGTTTGTAAGTCAGACATAGACTGCTGTAAACCTTGTGAGCGAACATTTCCTTACCCCCACCAAGCACAATTAAAAATGGTACTTTGATGAATTAAATTATCACCAGATTTCAGAGTCTGCTTAAATCTCAAAAATGAATAGCAGAAATCAGAATATTGCTTCACTGATGATATGTCACTGATGTTTTTTCTCCTTGTGCAAAGGAGTGTCATAACTCATTGCTGCTCCTGAATTACAGCCTCCTCACAGATTGAGGAAGTTTTCCAATATACCACGGCTGGCTCAATATCCTCCAGTGACCTCATCTATATGATACCATTCCTATGGCGCTATGGTCACTTGCATTTAAAAGTTCAAATATATCACCATCCCTCACGTTACAGTTCTCACAACAAACAGCATTAGCATTCACAGAAAATTTTCACAGCACCTAAATCATAATAAAACATCCCTTTGCCGAAACATCACCAGCTATCACAGGGATTAAGCCATCTCCCCAGTGTGTAGAGCTCTTGTCAGGCGCATATTAAAAGACAGAATTGTGTGGTCTTTGATGCAGAACACATTGTTGTGATTTAGATGCCCTTATGCAATCACTAAAACTCAACATCATTTGCAAATCGGTGACTTATCGGAGCCGCATCAAACCCAATGGAACTGGAAACAACTGAAAAATAGATTTTACATCTCTCTGCTGGAAACCCTCGTATTTATATTTTTTCTGCCACATGTTCTCTTCATATATCCTCTGGTGTCCTCAGAAAAAAATATTCGCTGCTGGTATCGCTTTATCACCAGAGGAAGAGCATCTGAGAACGTGAAAGCTTTTGTACATAATAAATATGTTCACGCTTAAAGATTCCACCTCTTGCATGTTTTGTGATTTATTTATGGCCAGCATGGCGATCCTTACCAATAGATTTAGAAAATACAACCACAGCATAGTTTGGTACCTGGGATTCTTTTTAAAATGAAAATAATAACTGTGCTGGTCTGGGCCACTACAAAAGAAAGATTTGTATTTGTGTTATGCCTTAATGCATCAAAGTATTTCCCATACAATGAATTATATTGGAGTGTAGTATCCGTTGTAATGCAGGTAAGTGTGGCAGCCATAGCATGATCACACAGATAACAGTGGAATTGATGATCAAATCATCTTTTGGTTATGATTGAAGGGCAAGTGTTAGGCAGGGCACTTGGTCTACTTTGGGTGGTACCATGGGACCTTTCACACCCTACTAAACAAGTAGATGGGACCTCAGTTTAACATTCCATCTGATCAGCCACACCTGCAGCAATGCAATAATCCCTTCCCTGGAGTGCCAGGCTAAATTATGTTTTCAAGTCCTTGAGTGAGACTTGAACCCACAATCATTAGTGTGTTTTTCAAATAATAATTCTAATGTTTTATCGGTTAATTCTTGTTACTATTCAATGCAAAAAAAACAGTACGTGCGCTGTGAGGCAAAGTCTATTGGAGCTACAATTCTCATCATCCAACATTAATTCCTGTCCAGGTTCCTGCATAAACTGAGTTTCCTTATCTCAGCCATGCTGTTTGTAGGGGGGACATTTGAAATAATTCTGTTGCTACCCCTGTCGTGAAAATGCCTCGTTATTTTTGAAAGAATGATTTTCAAGGCGCTTTCAATTGATTGGAAGTTTGGTACTTTAAAAAAAATGAGGCAGCAAAGTGTTTTACAATTCAAGGCCACCTTCCAAGGTGAAGGTGAGAAAAGCAAACAAGAACCCCCTCCAAAAGGAAGTGTGAAGAGAGAGACCTTTCAAAGGAAACCTACAGACACCATCTCTAGCTAAGGAAGAAATTAAAGTGCCAAGTGCTGAATTTTAATCAATAGTAAAGACAATGGTAACTGCTAACCAGCCAGATACACCCAACAGACACTCAAACCCACCTGTGGAGGATGAAATAACCCCACTTCTGGTTGGTTTTTACTATTTTGAAATGTGCCAAACTTTTCTGAGATGAAAAATCAAAATGTGATTACTTGTTCTACAACAATGGCTGCAAGACATGTTAATCAAATTCCTTTTTTTGGGAATATACAGACAGGAGGTTTTTTAAGAACTGGTTTCGCCAAAACAGAGACAGAGAGAAGTCATTGAAGTCAGCTGGAAAACCTGCTGAAGTTTCTCTCTCTCTCTCTCTCTCTCTTAAGTTAAGAAAAGCCCTATCGCTACAATATAAAGATCCAACCCAAGAAATAGTGGGTGTAATTTTCCGTGCCCGCTGGCATTGGGCATGTTCAGTGGCGTGAGTGAGCAATATGGTGAGAAGGCCAAAAATTGGTTTCATGAAATCACGAAACAGTTCGCAATCGTCCACTCTGCCCGTCAATGACGGGACATGCTTCCTGCCATTGGACATCAGGAGCCTCATTGTAATACATTGGCATTTCATTATAAGCCCATCCTGCTGGAATCATTCCCCCCATGCTGGGTCACCCACCCGAGCAAGCGGGAAAACGCACTGGTGCAGAACACGTCTTGACAAGTGTGACGGGCTGAAGTCAGGACTTACCCTCAGGGGCTTACTCACATCACAGACGTTCGAGGAGCAGAAGATGCTGGAGCCCAACAGCAATGGGACCCTGGACAAACATCCATCAGGTGCTGGGTGGATTCTCATGGATATGGCTCCACAGCTCACGGAAGGTGGAAAGTCATCACTGAGGGTCTGCTCATAACGGATATTCTTCGAGGGGGTGGAGAGGCAGGTCCAGCTGTGTTTGGGAGAGGGTACTGGGGAGGTGGGAGACGAAGGTCTAGGATTGACTGGGAGAGGAAGTTGTGTCGGGGGGTTGAGATTGGGAGGGAGGAGGAGTACAGGCGGAGGAGGTGTATCGGGGGAGAAGATGGCATAAACTTGAGGGAGGTGTGAGGGAAGAGGTTTGGAGGGAGGAAGGAGTCTAGAGAGGGGAACGAGTCCGGGGAGGAAGGAGTCTGGAGAGGGGAAGGAGTCCAGGGGGAGGTAGGAGTCCAGTGGGAGGTAGGAGCCCAGAGAGGGGAAGGAGTCCATGGGGAAGAAGCAGTCTGGAAAGGAGAAGGAGTCCAGGGGGAGGAAGGAGTCTGGAGAGGGGAAGGAGTCCAGGGGTAGGAAGGAGTCTGGAGAGTAGAAGGAGTCCAGGGAGAGGAAGGAGTCTGGAGAGGGGAAGGGGTACAGGGGGAGGTATGAGTCCTGTGGGAGGTAGGAGTCCAGAGAGGGGACGGAGTCTGGAGAGGAGAAGGAGTCCAGGGAGAAGAAGGAGTCTGGAGAGGGGAAGGGGTCCAGGGGGAGGTAGGAGTCTGGAGAGTAGAAGGAGTCCAGGGAGAGGAAGGAATCTGGAGAGGGGAAGGGGTACGGGGGAGGTATGAGTCCAGTGGGAAGTAGGAGTCCAGAGAGGGGAAGGAGTCCAGGGGGAGAAACATAGAAACGTAGAATATAAGAGCAGGAGTAGGCCACTTAGCCCTTCGAGCCTGCTCCGCCATTCATTATGATCATGGCTAATCATCCAACTCAATAGCCTGCTCCCGCTTTCTCCCCATATCCTTTGATCGCTTTTGCCCCAAGGGAGGAAGGGGTTCGGGGCAGGGTTGGAAGGCGTCCAGAAAGAGGAAGGAGTCCAGTGGAATGAAGGAGGTGAGGAGAAGGAGTAAGGGTGGAGGAAGAAGTAAAGGTGGAGGAAGGAGTCAGAAAGGGGGAAGGGCTAAGGGGAGGGGAGTGGGGGTGGGGGGGTATGGGTGGGGGGAAAAGGAGTTCCAAGGGGGGAAGGAGTCTGGAGAGAGTAGATGTCCAGGTGATCGTGCAAGGGAGGGTTCTGTTGAGTCCGTGACGGCTTCCTGGGGAGTGAACTGAGGGTGGGTGTGGTAAGGGAATGGTGAGAATGACTGAGGGCCGAGTGAGGTGATGGGGTGGGAGGGTTAAGATGCGACAGTATCGGTGGGAGGGATGGTGAGGGTGGTTGGCAGGGACTTGGAGGCAGACATGGACCCTGGCGGTGGGAAGGAGAAAGTTAATGTGGGTGGGGATGGGATTTTTGGGAAGGAAGGGAACGTGCACATTCACCAGGACATGCCCGAAGGAAAAGGGTTGTGGCTGGTAGGGCACGGAAGGGAGGTAAAAAGTGATGCCGGGGGGTGGTTGACAGTGATGGGGGAATGGAAATGGGTGACTAGGAGAGGGGAAAGGATGGGGGATTGCAAGAGAAACTGTAGCGCTACCATGTTGGCTAAATGGAAAGTGAAACGAGAGTCATGGTGGGCGAGATCAGCTCCTGCATGGGAGTGTGATCGGGGGGGGCGGAGATGCAGGTCAGCTCAGATGGTCAACTGCAAGAGAACCCCAGCAGGCAGCATTGAAAATGCTCAGGATATTGAAATGAGAGTTATGCGGGAAGGATCCATGTGCATGGGACAGTGTTTGCGCAAGGCTCCGAAAGGTACTGCCACACACACACTCCTCAATCCAGAAACATTGGTGGACTGGCCATGTGCAGCTGATCTGCTAGTTTGGGGATGGGGGATACAGGGGGAGGACTCACGAAGTCTGTCAATGAAGCTGAAAGACACCATTACACATTATTCAGTGAAAGTGAATATATTTTCAGATTGTAAAGTGACACCCAGGCAACCAACTATGATCAGAATTTCTTAACTTTTGAACCCAAAGCAAGCCAAAGGAGAGAAAATACCTTAGACCGCCATTAGGGAACCTGTTTGCATTGAATTGAAGCAGTTTCCTCTTAAAATCAATTCAAAATTATCAGCATAACTGAGGTGTCAGATTTTAGTTGTAGCAGTGAACTTAAGACATAGGAGCAAGAGTAGGCCCTCAAGCCTGCTCTGCCATTCAATAAGACCATCTCTGATCTTCTACCTTAGCTACACCTTCTCATGTGATTCTCATATCCCTTAGACACCAAAAGTCTATTAACCTGTTTTGAATATATTCAGTGACTTTACATCCACAGCTCGCCAGGCTAGAGAACTCCAAAGGCTCACTCTTTGAGTGAAAAAATTTCTCCTCATCTCAGTCCTAAATGGCTGCTCCCTTATTTTGAGACTGTGGATCCCCTTGGATCTGGATTAACTTGCCAAAGGGAACATTCTCTCAGTCGTGGCCTTTAGGAATACCCACATTATATTCCTCTCATTCTTCTAAACTCTAGGAAACACAGGCCTAGTCTACTCAATTTCTCCTCACAGGAAAATCCCCTCATTCCAGGAATCAGTTCGGTGAACTTTCATTGCAGTCTCTCTAAGGCAAGTATATCCTCTCTTAGGAATAGAGACCAAAACTGTACACAGTACTCTAGGTGTGTTCTCACCATAGCCCTGTACAGAAGCAGGAAGACTACTTTACTCTTTGATATGATCCTGTTTAGGACCATTAACATTTAAAGAAGCAACCCAAACACCCAGCAATTAACCGACAGAAATACGCCACAAGATTTCATGTTTATAAACAAAAACAAACTTTACTGTGTATGTAAAGAGAAATTAACCAAAACAAGCACCACTAACTTAACACTAGGGCTTAGAAAGGCTTATGCTGTAAACTCAGTCCTACTTTTTACTTCCCCCCCCACCAAGAGTTCCCTTATCTTACAAAATCTTAAATGTTCCTTCATTTTGCCTGGGACCAACCCAAAAGGTATATCACTGCTCTTCGGAATTCACTCTGATTTCTCTTTGGCATTCCAGATTTCATGGGGGTCCTTCCATTAGCTTGTGGCTAAGTGACCTTCCAACTTTCCTTTTAAACCTCATGACTCTGAATTCCACTGCTCAAGCATGGGCCTTCCTGAGACCCATGCACAGTGGCCCAAGACATCAGAGGGCACCCTTCATTTCCAATAGTCCGCTGCTATGGTTTCAAACTGCAACCAAGCTGATTACTTCCAGAGCTCCAACTGCAACATGGTTAACTGCCTTTCACTGAGAGGATTACTTTGGATTTTTTCCTTTAGTTTCCACTAAACACATCTTCCAATCTTTTTTTTTCCCCTTTACCAACTTTGTCTTATACTGAATACCAGCTCCCAATTGCAGGCTGTGTCATGGATGATAGATCTAGCATTTACTCTACTTCAGGTGTAGGTCTGACTTTATCCCTTGACTTCCAAGCAGCTATAAGCTATATAAGACCAAAGCTGACACAATCTCTTAGCTGTTTTCCAAACATCAGCCAGTCTTGCCTGCTGGCTATGTTGTAACTGAATTCACAGAGATAACTCAAAATAAAGAATCTCACTAAGCTGTGCCCATCTCCATGGCAATGTAACACAAACGGCCTATTCCCAGGCAAAATGCAAATTTATGACCTTTGAATTCCAAAGTTTTCCTTATTTCTGGGAGACCACATGAATAACTTATATCCTTTACTAGAATAACTGTAGAAGTCAGGTCTCTAGTTCTTTAGCTAAGTAAGCCCACCTGCTGTCACATGACTCCTACCCTTTCACACTGAACCCTGAAGTCAACATGGCCCCAACCTTCTAAGTGTAATAAACTCCAAGCTTATTTGAATTACATTTACTTCAGAGTTGCTTATCAGTTTCTCAATCATATGCCCCTATTTTCTAGTTAAAAATTTAATTCCTAAAACTCAAAGTTATATTCTAAAACATATAAATTATGAACTAAATATTCACAACATCTTATAGTCCAATCCTTTTGTAATAAAGACTAACATGCTATTTGCTTTCATAATTGATTGCTGCGCCTGCACTTTAGCTTTTTGTTATTCATGTACAAAGGTACCCAGGTCCCACTGAAAACAAACATTTCTCAGTTTCTCTGCTTTTCTATTGTTCATACCAAAGTGGATAACTTCACATTGTATTCCATCCACTACATTCTTCCCCACCCATTTAACCTATCTAAAACCTTTCTCTGCCTCTCTGCATCCTCTTCACAGCTCATCTTCTCACCTAACTTTGTCAGCAAAGTTATGTTTGGTTCCTTCATCTCAGTCACTGATGTACATTTTAAATAGCTGAGGCCCAAGCACTGATCATTACAGTGCTAGTTACAGCTTACCAACATTAAAATGACTTTTTTATTCCTTTTCTGTTTCATTAACCATTAACCATTAATGAGGGTCCATTAACCAACCCTCAATCCATGCTAATACATTACCCAAAATCCTATTCTCGGTCTGTCCTTGAAAATTACCAAAACAAAACTCATATATCAACCCACACCTGGTCATCCAAATATTCCACCTCCTATTTATGTTTAAGGATACACTGTGGAATATGTTGAGCACTTGCCATACCTCGGCAATCACCTCTCTCAAAAGACCACCATTGATGACGTGGTCTAACACTGGATTAGCTGCATCGGTTCAGCCTTCCACAAACTATGGCAGTGAACGTTTGACAACAAAGACATCTGCAAGTCAGCAAAAGTTTTAGTGTACAGAGCAGTTTTCATCACCATGCTCCTGTACTACAGCGAGATTTTGACTATGTAGCAGCGATGCATAAGAGTGCTGGAGAAATTCCATCAGCAATGCCTCTGCTGCATCCTCCAGATTCAATGGAAGGACCCTTGAACAAACGCTAGCGTGTTGCTGAAAAGAAAAGCATGCTGCCAAATTTTCCCAACTTGCATGCATCAGGACAAACACAAGATCACCAAATTTTAAATGCTCACAACAATTTATACTACAGGAGAAAAGCATGCTGATAAGTTGGCAAGTCAACTCTGATTGGCCGAGGTGTTGCCATGGAGAAAGCTATAGGGAACTATAGGCTCCCAAGCTCCCAGGTAATTCAAAAAAGGCGCAAGGCTTGAAGCTTCTGTTTGCAGAGAACGGGTCCCTGCAGATACATGTATGTCACTTCAAATGAGCATGAGTGAGCCACATTACTTTGGCAACATGTCTATTTTCTCAGCAATAAATGCTAGCATCCTTCTCAAAGCCAGCTCCACAAGCATTAGGGCAAAAGTCCTGTAAAACCAACTCTGATGGACAGGCCACTGTGTCCACATGGCTGAAAATTGTCTCCCCTGCCCCCCATCAGGTACTGTTTCTCAGCTCTTCATTGGTCAGCATTTCAGGAGGACAAAGAACATGATTCAAAGATGCTCTGAAGCTTACCCTGAAGTGTGGTAGCATTGACCATAGAGACTGGGAGGAGCTTGCTACCGGTCGCTCAGAATGGTGACAACCTGCCTATTAAACTGCAAACGCTTCGAGTCCCAGTGCCTTAATGCTGAAGCAGAGCATTGGCAGAGATGGAAAGAAAACTATGCAAATCCTGCAGTCTGGATCCTGCTACCTCGTGAGGCGTCCTGCCCCATATGCCTAAAGATCTATGGGTGAAGAATCAGCCTGTTCAGCCCATGGAGACCCATGGCAGAAACTCAGAACCCGGAGCAGATGTCATCCTTGAGTCAAGGGACAACTGATGATGACGTGCCCTAACATTGTCTAATAACCTCTTGTACAGCAACTTATTAAATACTTCCTGAAAAAATATATCACATCCGCTGCTTTCCCCTTATGCATTCTGCCAGTTACATTGTCCAAAACTGCTGGACTTGTCAAACACCATTTTCCTTTCCCTGGCTGGGCAGTTGCCAATATAATGCCAATATAGAGCATCCAGGACAAAGAAGCCCGCTTGATCAACACCCCATCTACCGCCTAACATTCATTCCCTCTCACCACTGGCACACGTTGGCAGCAGTGTTTTGGCAGCAGCAGCATTGGCAACAAGATGCACTGCAGCAACTTGCCAAGGCTCCTGCAAAAGCATCTTCCAAACCACCACCTGGAAGGACAAGGACAGCAGGTGCAAGGAAACACCACCAGCTGCAAGTTCCCCTCCAAACTGCACACCAACCTGACTTGGAGCTATAGTGCCGTTCCTTCACTGTCGCTGGGTGAAAAACCTGGAACTCCCTTCTCAACCTACCCCTCATGGACTGCAGTGTATTAAGCAGGTGGCTCACCACCACCTTCTCAAGGACAATTAGGGATGAGCAGTAAATGCTGGCCCAGCCAGTGACGCCCACATCCCAGGAACAATTTTTTTAAAACGGGAGAAGAAGAAGAAGTCAGTGAACAAAAGGCTGTGAGAGGGAATATAAGGTTGCAAATGGGTGCAGAGAGGGTGATTGGTATAAGGCCAGGAAGAGATTTGAAGGTGAGGACTATGGTTTAAATTTCAAGGTATTGCAGGTCAGGGAGCTGGTATAGCCAGAGAACAAAGAAGGGGTTGGTGGATGAGTGGGATGAATGTGAACAAAGTGGTACAGGATCACTATCGTCTGTATCACATGGTGTAGTTTAACTGCTGTCTGAACTATATAGTATGGTATCACTACAGTCTGAAACATTTGACAGTTCTCACTACAGTTAGTCATATATTATAGCATCACTGCAGTTAGTGTCATTTGATACAGGTACCACTAAACTGTATCTTACTTTGCACAGTATCTCCTCAATGTTTTCTGGTTGTGTCTATCTGAGTGAATTTTTTTTGTGTAAAATGAGTACAAATCAGATGAATTTAGTTGCTCAGCCTGTACAGGTGTTGGTCCCATTGACAAATTTGGAATGTGGGAACAGGACTGGGTCATTCAGCCACTCGAGCCTGTTCCATCATTCAGTAAGGTCTTGGCTGAGGTGTATCTCAGCATCATTTACATGGAGATTGAGGTGTAAAGGCAGCTGGAGTTCAATGTGGGGAAGTGCGATGCCATCTACTTTGGATCTAAGAGAGACTAATCAGCGTATTTTCTAAATGATAAGAGGCTAGGAACTGTGGCGAAACAGAGAGATTTAGGGGATTCATGTACAAAAATCACTGAAAGCTATTGGGCAGAAACAAAGCATAATTCAAAAGGTGAACGGAACATTAGCTTTTATCTCAAGGAGGTTGGAATACAAAGTAATGCAAGTTTTGCTGCAGTTGTATAAAGCTCTGGTTTTACCACATCTGGAGTACTTTGTACTGTTCGGGACCCCACACTTCAGTAATGATATATTGGCATTGGAGGGGATGCAGTGCAGATTGATCAGAACGGTAACAAGATTAAACAGGTTAAATTATGAGGACAGGTTGAATAGACTAGGTTTGCATTCCCTTGAGAAGATTAAGGAGTGATCTAAATGAGGTGTTTAAGATTATTAAAGGAGCGGGTAGGGTAGTTAGAAACTATTTCTTCTAGTGGGGCAGTCCAGAACAAGGGGCACAATGTTACAATTAGATCAAGGTGGTTCAGTGATATCAGGAGGCACTTCTCCACACAATGGGTAATAGAAATCTGGAAATCTCTCTCCTGAAAAGCTATCGTGGTTATAGGTCAATTAAGAATTTCAGTACTGAGTTTAACAGGTATGGGTATTAAGGAGCCTGGAACCAAGGGAAATAAATGGAGTCAACATAGAGATCAGCCATCCTCTAACTGAAATAAAAACAGAAGATGCTGGAAATACTCAACAGGTCAGACAGCATCTATGGAGATCGAAATAGAATTAACAGTCAATAGTCTTTTATCTGAACTGGAAAAAGTTAGAAATGTAATAGGTTTTAAGCAAGTGAAATGAGGGAAGGCGGAAAAAGAATAAAAGGGAAGACCTGTGATACAACTGGTAATGCAGGTCCAAAGAGAGTGGTAAATTGTAATGTAAAGGGTTAATGTAAATAGCCAGTCAAAATCATCGGTGACACATGACAACAGGATATGCTGAGAGGTAGTTCTATGTGAAGCCTTGTGCTAAGCTGTGTACTTTATATAGTTAGAAGAATGTTTAATAAAAGTTAAAACTCACCAACAGCCTTGCCTCCAGCAGTCCCTATCAATCTTAAGCAAGGACAACCTCAGCTAAGATCCACAATGCGATAACAGAGTAATGGGACAAGTAAAGAAACAAAAGCTGTGCCCAGAGGAGGTGTGAATGGCAGAATGATGCACAACTGCCAACCTAAAACCAAAACAGGAGGAAAACAAGAGTGAGATCGAAACAGGTAGAGGCAAAGGAAACAAAATGTGGGCATAGATTATGGTCTGAAAATGTTAAGCTCAACGTTCAGTCCAGAAGGCTGTAAAGTGCTTAATCGAAAGAGGAGGTGCTGTTCCCCGAGTTTACAATGAGCATCATTGGAATGCTGGAGTAGGGTGAGGACAGTCAGTGTGAGAGCAAGGCGGAGAATCAAAATGACAAGCAATGATCTAATTGAATGTTGCAATGGGCATGAGGAGCCTACTCCTGTGCCTTTGTTCCCAACTGAGGGAAGGGAGAATAGTGTCAGCATGAAATTGGAGGAGAAGAATAAAAATGCTAACTTGAACTGGGAAAATAGTATCAGCTGGAACTGTGGGTGAAGGCAGAGTACAATCTTGAACTATGAAGGAAGAGCAAAAGCATCAGCATGTTGAATCAGAAGGGAAGTACCGAAGCATCATAAATGATATGAAAAGATAAGAAATTCTGCAGCATTCTAAACAAGCTAGCAATGGTAACATGAGAAATGGTGGTAATGATGGTTGCGATGATGGTGAGCTGGTGTGTCTTAGTTGTAAAGCTTTTATAGGTGACCCGTGAATAGGAAAAGTTTCAACTCCTTTGCTGTAAAGCACGTAGATTTTCAACTTTGGAAGTTATGCTATAATCGCCTCTTTGCTTGACAAATCATAATTTGTTCATGTGCCTCATCAGTATTGCAGATTAATAATTGTGTAAACCTTGATCACCCTGTCATGAGTAAAGCCTGTTCTTTGTGTGTAAACTTTGGTTGTTTATACCTTCACTACGCCAGCCAAACAAATGCTGCCCCAGGTTTCCCACTGCAGAAATATGATGTGCATGTTTGCAGTTAGTTGAAAGATTGAACTGTTTACCAGGACTCAGCCTGACTGGCTTGATGAGTTGCGAGGACAAAGAATGACATTCTAATATGTTGCTGTACTTTGTGCCTTTGTCCCTTGGTGCTGCCACTAATTCTTTTATCTGCCCTCAACACTCCAAGCATTATGTGCATTCATAAAAACTAACTGATGCAGGGAAAATTACTGTTTTATGCTATGTAATGTAGATAAAATCTGTTGAATATTGATTTTTTTTCCCCTCACAAAGAAACCAACACAAGTTGGTCTTTAACCCTTTATCTTAAGCATGCAGAAAGATATTGGGACATCTTACTCAGTGAAAAAAATAGGATGCTGGAGAATTACTGTTATCTTATACCCAGAAGAGAAACAGGATAGATAAGGCCGCTTGAAGAATTAAAGGACTGTTGTGTTTTGGCTGTAAATTTGCACTCAAGCCATGCTATTAGTCTGTCACCAAGGTTCATATTTTTGAAGCTGTTTTGATAGACTCATTGTGGAGAACTACATAGAAAACTCATCAGCAGTTGATGCCTGAGAGCGTTATCATCACTAGTAACCACATGGTTATAGACTAGGAAAGATAATGGTTGGCGCATAAAAGAGATAAAGACAAGGCGCTTCTCATTAAGAGCTATCTCAGGCTTTGCACACCACTGAGTATTGAGTGACCAGAGCCTTCCACATTGTGGGGATCGAGGTGCATGAATTAACAGTAGTGTGAATGAAAGTCCAGTGTGTGCATGCAGGAACGATCCTGATAAAATGATGTTCCTCCATGCAATTTACAATACAGCTGAATTCATTTGCATGACAAAATTGCGTCTTCTGTTGACGTGCTGCAGCAAGACAACTGTAACATTGCAAAGAACAAGTAACCATGGGGAAGGTTACTGTTAGCAATAAAGAAATGTGCTGACCTGAATTGATTTTCTTTTTTTTCCTCTTTTAGCTTCTTATCTTAGAGAAAAATGAATGAGCCTGTTGTCTATGAATAATACACCGACTTTTTTTTTATTCCCCCAATAAAAACTTAAGATTTCTCACAATCTGTATATATTTGTCCCTGCCACTATATCATATTTTTTTTTAAGTATTGTAAATGGAAATGTTTCACTACCATCTTGGTTTAATTAAAAATCATAATTTGAGGGAAACCAAAGCTGAAATGTCTTTTGGGGTCTTATATGGAAACCCAGTCATATCCTTCACCCTGAAAAATAAATTGCAAGGTATCTCATAAGCCAAATCTATAATCTCATGCATGCTTTCTGATTCCAATAAGGTTGCTACAATGGCCTTTAAGAATGTGGTTCGGAGTTAAAAAATAATTTTGAAGTGTTAAGGCAAAGTCATTGATTCCACAACTTTGGCATTGAGCTGCACTTGAAGGGAGTAGAGATTGGGGATCAGGCTACTGCACTGAAGTGATGATTCTCCAAACTATGCTCCTTTTGATCATGGCTCCTCACTGGAAATGCCTGGATCAATATATTTGCCTTATTGTTTGAAGGCACATTAGACAAAGATTACATTTTATTTAATATATGGCAGACCAAGTAATAAATGGGATTTTTAAAACTTCAGTTTGGGGATATGGGTGTTGCTAGCAATGGCTGATCACTAGTTGCTCATTAGAAAGCGGCAATGAGCCTGCTTCTTGAACTACTGTAGTCCAGATGGTGAAGGTACTCCCACCGTGCTGTCAGGTAGGAGGTTCTAGGAGTTTAATCTAGTAACAATAAAGTAATAGTGATATACAACCAAGACTGGATGGTGTGTATGACTTGGAAGATATGGGGTGGTAGTAGTAATGTCACTGGACTAGTAATCCAGCGATCCAGGCTAATAGTCTGGGGATGTGTATTCAAATCCTGCAATGGTAGCTGGTAGAATTTAAATCCAATTAATTTAAAAATCTGGAATATAAAGCTAGTCTCAGTAATGGTACTAATGTTAATGAAGCTATCAACGATTGTTGTAAAAACCCACCTGGTTCACTAATGCCCTTTAGGAAAGGAAATCTGCCGCCCTTACCTGGTCTGGCCTACATGTGACTCCAGACCCACAGCAATGTGGTTGACTCTTAACTTCCCTCTGCAAAGGCCTAGCAAGCCAATCAGTTCTTAAGGGCAATGAGGGATGGGCATCAAATGCTGGCTTTGTCAGTGACACCCACATCCCATGAAAAAATAACAAAAAGTGAATTTGCAGGTGAAAATGTTCCCATACATCTGCTTACCTTAAACTTTTAAGTAGTGGAGATCACGGGTTTGATACATTATATTCAAGATAAGTGCATGGATGGAAATTGCATTTTCAAATGACCTATTGAGGTCATTTTTCTGCTTGGAATGAACTGTGCTACACTGGTCTCCATCTATAAGGTATATAATGCTGTTTTTGAAGCACATGTGTGTGTACATATAATTATGTGTATTTATAATAAAATCAAACGCAAAATCGAATGTTTCAGAGGTCTTCCCTTTTGTTCCCCTCCCCCCTTTCACTTGCTTCAAATCTATTACATTTCTATTTCCCTTCAGTTCTGAAGAAAGGTCCTTGACCTGAAACATTAACTCTGATTCTAACTCCACAGATACTGCCAGACCTGCTGAGTATTTCCAGCATTTTCTGTTTTTATTTCAGATTTTCAGTATCTGCAGTATTTTGCTTTAGTCTTTGTAAGCGAGAGCTTAGCTGGTTGAGTACCAGGCTTGGCTACTGCATCCCAAGCTTGCAAGAGGACAAAATTCATTCAGCTTCCCAAATCTTCTGAGATTGAAAGTGAATATCAATTTTTTTGATTTTTGGGATAAACTATGAAACTGTGTGCTGTCTTTGCAACACTATACAGTGTGAGTTAGACTGTCACAATGTGTGTCATATTGCCACGGAGTGTGTCATGGACAATCCTAATTATGTGCCAATGGAAAACAAGGATCTGAACCGACTTCTTTGAATGTCAAAGAATAATAAACCAAAGTTCAGAGCGTTGTGTTTGCACACACCAGGACATTACCTAGAGTCATTATTATTTACAAAATATGCTACAATGGGATTGATTAGTAATAAGTGAGCTAAGGGAAATTATAAGGCCTGGTAGTTGACTGGTGACATCGGGTGGAACTTAGTCCCTGCAATGAGGGTCATGGGCAGGGTTTCTTCTGAGGGAAATGGGCAGAGGCGGTGGGAGGTAAGGGCAAAGGGGGGTTGCTTTCAAAGGGCCTCCCCCATCCTGATGCCAAGTGCCTTGATCAGGCACTGAGTGCCCGTTGACATGGCACTCCACGCCGCTCACCCTGCCAATGAGGCCTGCAGGGCCATGTGAGTCCCGCTAGATTCCTGAGCCACCACTAAGTTCCAGTGGTCTCAGGGATGGTTGGTGTCAAGTGGCTCATTGGTGAGCCTAATTGACATTCCTCCACCAGCGGGTGGGATTCCTGCATTGGGCTCGTCCCATTCCGACTTAACTGAGGACAATTTTCCCGAGAATTCCTGCCTGATTCTCCTAGTAACCGGCCACCGTTCCCGCTCCAGCAGGCTCCAGTACATTCCGCCCATGGTTTTTCTTTTAGCTGTCTTAATTTTTTTAATACATACATTGTTTCCACAAGAACATAAAATATATTTCTCATTGAACCGAGTTTTTGTTTTTTAAATGTTTGAAGCTGGGCCATTAATTATTAAACTCCGCCATTTTACCTGTTTCAGTTTGCAATTTGTGGTGTTCAGTTTTCGAAAATAAAAGTAGGGAAATTGTAGATAACAAAAACAATTTTAAAAATCGAAAAACACACGCCACATCAGTCACCTTTCAGGCTATTCAATTTATTTAAGCATAGTTTTCTACTTGAAGGGAAGTGAACTGCATGACTGCCGGCCAGAACAGACACGATGATCTGAATGGCCACCTTTATCTAAAAAAACAGAATGGAGGCCTCTTCAAGGTTTCCACCAATAATCCTCCTTAGCTGGTCACTTGGAGTTATACAAGACCAGCCTTGGTTACCTTTTGTTCTTGTTTGGATTTCCCTCCCCTGCCTCTACTCAATGCTCTCACCATAATGGCACACTGGAGATCAAGAATTCCAAGTGTTTGAAGCGGCAACCATTATCGCACCTGAAGCCAGCTTTTTTGTGACGAATGAGAACTTGATCCTGCTCCTCCTCCTCCTCCTCCTCAATTCATCCATTTTCAAGAGGCATATTGGAGTATTCCCCTGTACTAGTATTCTAAAGAAGATTTTCTGCTTCATCATTCCTGGCACACTCTGGGAGCATGAACTGGTAAATTGTACGCCTCCAGCTCATTGGTTTTCTTCCATTAAAATTAATGGATGGAAAATAACACTAACAGCGCATGGTTTCCATATGTACATTGTTGGTGCGTGCCAGGGTCGCTCAAGTGGAATATACACCCTTACATCAATAAAAGTTGTTATTTGTCAAACCTTGGTGCCCGCAAATGGTCTATAGTGATACATTCTGGCCCAATATATTCATATGATATGCTAAAGCTGGTCAGATATTATCTTTCAAAGCAACTCATATGGAAGAAGCAACGGTACATCTCTTCAATACTCTCAGCAGCCTCTACATTTACTCATTCTCCCAATATGGCACCAAAATGGTCCCTCATGTGATCAACAATTTGTATCTCTGCAATATTTTATACAGATGAGATCCAGGTAAACATAATATTCTAATAATTGAAAATCATCTCAGAAAATCAAGGACAGGAAGTACAAACCCCAACATACCTTAAAAGTGATTGAATATTAGTCCCTTTAGCTGAAATACATGTGGATAAAGGGGTCATTTGATGACCAGAAGAACGTGAACATTCAACATTACATGTAATGAAATTTTGTACTTGAGTGTTCTTGTTTTTAAGTCAGGATCTGTGGTAACAGAAAATATATGTGTAGAATTTCCACTTTACATTATGTTGAAGCAAAATGTTCAGGGGGCTGCTGTGTGCCTCAGATGATATGGTAAGTGTGAAATAGATGACACAAACTTGCCAATATTTTAACATTCGGTCACACCTTTAATCAGGCTTCTAACCTGCACAACACTTATTAAGGAAAGCAGAGCCAGCATAGTCATCAAGCGAACCCAATCACATTGCCTCCATTCTGCTCTGGCTGCTAAGACTGGATTAGGCGCCTGACACAGGTACTTGATATTTTGAAAGGCTGCTCTTTAGAAAAGGCCTCCTCGGCAACACAGTGGGTAATCCCTTCAATTACCGTATTCAGCACTGCACAGAACAAATCTGTTACAGGATGACAAACCACTAATTTTAATTTAATATTTCAGGTTCCAACAAATGAAAATGAGTAGGAAGGGAAGCATATATCCCATCAATGCTTCATACTGCTTTCCCGATGGGGAGTTTTAGCAAAATTGTTAGAGAACAATTGACTATCTTACATTTGAATTAAATTTAACCCTGGGGTGCTGCAGCTTTCGAGCAGTTGGAAGCCAAGTTGTAAATCACAATCGTGGATTCCATTTCTGACAAGCACTTCCCATCAAGATGACATTTAAACCATTAATTAATTAACAGATAGAGAGATGAGGAGATTCTGAATTATCCCCATTTGGATAATTAGTATTGAACGCATTCATTATTGTGATTTACTTATGGAAGGCATTTCCTAGCCGCTCTAGAAAAAAACTTGATAAACATGGGGTAAGTAACTGTTCAAATAAGGTCACCTTTTTAAAATTAACATGCTGACCAAATATGTAGATTAGAAACACAACCAGGTGGCATTAATAATATAGCTGCCATAGCGTGCTTCAATTAAAATTATTTTTTCATTGCAGTTTGAAATTATAAATGATTGAAAACAATTTTCAGTTGCAAATTCGAAAACATAAACTGAATGACAAATAGTGCCACTTGACAGGTTTCCGCAGCCCAGGACTGCACTTTCAAAAGCTGACTTTATTAAGAAGAGTATGACATAGGAAGGAACGTGCTGCAAATGAATCCAGCAGCAGGAGAGAGCGCTCATTCACAAAATGGGAGAAAATGAATTGTAACCTTGTATTAACCCCATTAGGGTTAAGTCCCTGTGTTTGCATGTGGGACCCGATTCTAATCGGGTTGAGGGTGTCTCAGTCCGCCTTTCCCTTCAGCTAAGGTGAAGGTGATAATCAATGTATGGCTGGATCTGTTAAAACTCTCATACTTCTACAGACCTGACCATTGAAAGGAGTGAATGCTGGGCACTATTGCCATTTCAAATGTTGACCCAATCATCCATGATTTAGGCTTTTTTATGAGATGCATCAGTGAATGCCAAGGAATTTCAAGGACGGTGTGATGATGATCTGAAGTCCTCCGAGTTATCTATAATTATTAGTTGTTACAGGTCCAGCTTGGGGGGGACATGTATTGCTGAGCCACTGTTGTGTGGATTGGTGGGATGGGGAGTTGGAAGGTAAAGGAGTCCGCACATCCAGTGAGTTCCAGTGGTGTTGCCGTTGGGAAGGGGTGGAATAGAGGCAGCAAAGAAAGCAAAAATCAGCCACTACACCGAGTAATTCCATGGGCATCTCCATGGAGCTTATAACAGAGCATTGGTGACAAAGGGCCAGGAACAGTCTAGTTTTGACAAATGGTAAGTGGAGCGTAAATTTGTACAATTACCCCCTTTAGACATTTTTTTTTAAACAGCAAAATTGTTGAATTTTACATTAAAGTCAATGCAGGAAACAGAAAATGAGAGACAGGTCTGCACACCCAATGCAGTAATAGGGCATCATTTATCAATGTTACATTTTTGGTTACTTTCAATGAAGTTCTAAGAATGACACCCAAAATATCAGTGAAATTTGGCAATGGTGGCTGTTGCCACAATTATAGCTCATATTATCACACACACATAGGGTGGAACTTCCCATTCCCGCCAGTGGTGGGAATCGTGGCGGGTCAGGGCACTAGATTTGACATGATGGAAAAAAATCAATATCCTGCCAGCGGGAAATTAGTTTGGAACTTTGTTCTCCCGACTTTGATGACAGATTAAAGTGGCTCGAGTTTCCCACTGATCAATGTCAGGAACCACATCCGCTTTCATTTGCATTTCACCAGAATTACGAACCCCCCTCCCAATTAAGTGCTCCGCCAACGGATAGTTAGAAAGATCCGCTTCACAACTGTATTTAAGTAGTGCGTACCTGGCGAGCTTCAGCTCACCCAATGATATGGAGGTCTGTAGACGTTGCTTTTGCCTTCCTTTAAGCGCATTGCCGTGAGATATCAGGTGCCTGTAGCAAAAGCTGCACCAAGGCTGGGCAGGGAAGACCAGTGGGGAGGGGTGAGATGGAGGCAGGACAAGGTGGGGAGAGAAAGACGAGAGCGGTCGGGGTAGACAGGGTCAGGACTGGGGTAGGGGGAGGAAACCCAAGAAGGGGAGGGGGAAACAGAGACTGGACCTGGGGTGGGGTAGGTACGTGAGAGGGGAAGGGGAGACAGAGGCAGGACTTGGCGGAACATGGTGGAGGAAGTGGAGAGATGGAGACAGGACTAGAGAATGGTCAAGGAACAGAGTGGAGCAGTGAAAGACTGTCTTGGGGCAAGAGTTATAAGATTGTCCAAGGAAGAGTCATAGACTGTCCTGGGCAGAGGCCAGGCTGTCGGGGGCATATTGAAAGGACTGTCTTGAGGCTGAGGCCGCACTGTTAAAGACATATTGAAGACACGGTCCTGGGGCTGTGAAGGTCATATTAGAGGGCTCTGCATGGCATGCATGTCATGGTCCTGGTCTTGGGCAGGGAAGGCTTCTCTGGGCAGTGACAGTCATGCACAGTTTGGTGAGCAGAGTATGGTCAGTCGCTTAATGCATTTGGTCCTGGGGGTTTGAGTCATACTATTGTGAGGCAGAGGGCACAGTAACATTCAGGAGAGGCATCTAGATCCTGTAGGTTGGTAGGAGGAATGTCATGGGGTCATAATGGATGGTCTCATGGATGGGGTTCTGAAAAATAAGGATAAATGTGGCCTCAAGAATTGAGGGTCAGGTCAACAAACAGCATGGGGGACACCAACATTCAAGGATTTTGGGGAGAACAGGAATATCCAAATCAATAATGATGGGGCCAAGGGTAACAGGGAGAGGCTGTATAGTGACAGGAGGAATGGGAATTCGGAGGCAGTGGGCAAAATTGTCCTTTATTTGCATTAAGTGCGGCAGCGGGCGGGCAAAACAATTACCTGCCGGCTGCAATGGCGGCTTTTCACACTGCACCATCCCAAACCCGCCGCGTTACTTATGTATCCCCGGGAAACACGCCACTTCCATGGCGGGTGGGCTCTCATTTACCCACCACGCCATCGCCTCGCTGCTTTATCACACCGGGCGTCATATTTAAAGTCCTGCCGCGCGCACACCTCTCAGCGCTTCCAGCCCACGACTGCTGCAAAAAAGACATGGCTCTGAAGGGCTAAAAGACTGCAGCCCCCAGGTTCAATGACGCATCTCTCCAGCGCCTTTTGGCCACAGTGGAGGCTCACCATGAAGTCCTGTAACTCTGTTCTGGCCACGGGATGGGCAGCAACCTCACTAACCTGGCTTGGGCGACACCCTCAGCCAGTCATTTCCTCAGCTCCATCCAGCTCCTCACCTCCAGCCAAGAGGATTCCTTCTCCATTGAAGAGCTGTAAATAAGCAGCCTGGAAGACCCGTCACAGCGCTTACCCACACCCTCCACCAGCGCAGAGGCACACATCTCAGTGGGACCTAGATCTAGAGCAGGCTCAGGTTCACAATCTGGTGATCACCGCACGGACACGTGTCCTCAGCAGCAGGAGTCAGGTTCCTGAGAGCTCCCTGGCACTTGGGGGGACTGCTGGGGAACAGGCATCTGTGAGGTCCAAGTCAGATGAAAAGCCTCTAGATTTGGCCTTCCAGCTCATCCTGGAGAATCAGCAGAAGGTGTGGGAACATTACATAGAGCTGATGGAAGCCTTCAGCAGAGTGGTACGCGAGTCGGAGGGGTGCATCTGCCTGCTCTCTGATGAAGTGGTGCCCACATGTGCATGTATGGAGGTCTCCATGGGGAGGGTGGCGGACGCCATGGAGACCCTGGTGCAGCAGAATGCGGAGATGTGTGAAGACCTGCACTCCACGAGAGGGAAACGGGGCGCCTTGATGTCCCTCCAAGGTGCTCCTTCCCCTCAAGGAGTCAGGGTGGGGCCCTTGGGCACCCGAAGGGAGGAGGAGCAGCAGCTGGACAGCACTTGGTCATCTCTCAGGAAGCTCAGAGGCTGTCGTCTTACTATAGGTCCCTTCACCCGTGAGCCCCTCAACCTCGTCCTCTGTCACTGTAGAGGGAGCAGATGGCCAAGTGATTCTGGAGGGAAAATTGTGTGTGGCAGGGCCTTTCGGAGCCTTGTGCAAGAACTCACACAGGCAGGCGGATCCTTCCTGTATCACACTCATCTCACTATCACTAGCATTTTCAATGCTGCCTGCTGGGGATCGCTTTCAGTTGTCCATCTCCGCCCACCCACTGATCACACTCCCATGCAGCACCTGATCTCACCCACCACGACTGTCATTTCACTTTCGATTTGGACAGCGTGGTCTGGATTCGGTATTTTGTGTGCTCCCCCATTTTTTCCCCTCCCCCAGTCACCCATTTCCTTTCCCCCATCACAGTTGACAACCCCGGCATCACCGTCCACCTCCCCTCCGTGACCTACCAACCACAACCCTTTTCCTTAAGGATGTCCAGGTGAACGTGCACGTTCCCTTCCTTCCCAAAAATCCTACTCCCATCCACATTCACATCCCCAAACTCCTCCTTCCCACCCCCAGGGTCCGTGTCTGCCTCCAACAAACCCACCAACCACCCTCACTGACCCTTCTGCCGCTACCTTCGAACCCTCAACCTACCGCCTCACTCTGCCCTCAGTCATTCTCACCGTTCCCTCATACCACGCCCACCCCCAGGAGGCAGTCATGGACCCATCAGACTCCTGCCTTGCACATTCACCTGGTCATCCCCCCACCTGGACCCTTTCCCTGCCCAAAAACCCTTCCCCCCCACCCCTGGACCACTTCCCCACCTGGAACCCTTTCCCCCACTATGGACCGCTTTCCCGACCCCTCTGGACCCCTTCCCCCACTGGAACCCCTTCCCCCCTCCAGACCCCTTCCACCCGGAACCTTTCCCCACAGGACCCCTTCCCCCCGGAACCCCCCTTTACCCCACTTTAATCCTTCCACCGACACCCAGGTGCTCCCATACACCCACCCCTCCCCCACCCCCACTTAGTCCCTCTACCTTCTACCTTCCTGGGTCCCTCGACACTCTTACTTCTTAGACCATAAGACATAGGAGCAGAAATTAGGCCATTCGGCCCATCGAGTCTGCTCTGCCATTCAATCATGGTTGATAAGTTTCTCAACCCCATTCTCCCGCCTTCTCCTCCTAACCTTTGATCCCCTTACCAATCAAGAACCTATTTATCTCGGTCTTAAATACACTCAATGACATGGCCTCCACAGCCTTCTGTGGCAATGAATTCCATACATTCACCACTCTCTGGCTAAAGAAGTTTCTCCTCATCTCTGTTCTAAAAGGTCTTCCCTTTACTCTGAGGCTGTGCCTTTGGGTCCTAGTCTCTCCTACTAATGGAAATATCTTCCCCACGTCCACTCTATCCAAGCCTTTCAGTATTCTGTAAGTTTCAATCAGATCCCCCCTCATCCTTCTAAACTCCATCGAGTATAGACCCAGAGTCCTCAAACGTTCCTCATATGTTAAGCCTTTCATTCCTGGGATCATTCTCGTGAACCTCCTCTGGACCCTCTCCAGGGCCAGCACATCCTTCCTGAGATACGGGGCCCAAAATTGCTCACAATATTCTAAATGTGGTCTGACCAGAGCCTTATATAGCCTCAGCAGCGCATCGCTGCTTTTATATTCTAGTCCTCTCGAAATAAATGCCAACATTGCATTTGCCTTCCTAACTACCGACTCAACCTGCAAGTTAACCTTAAGAGAATCCTGGACTAGGACTCCCAAGTCCCTTTGCACTCCAGATTTCTAAATTCTCTCTCCATTTAGAAAATAGTCTATGCCTCTATTCTTCCTACCAAAGTGCATGACCTCATACTTCCCCACGTTGTATTCCATCTGCCACTTCTTTGCCCATTCTCCTAACCTGTCTAAATCCTTCTGCAGCCTCCCCGCCTCCTCAATACTACCTGTCCCTCCACCTATCTTTGTATCATCTGTAAACTTAGCCAGAATGCCCTCAGTTCCTTCATCTAGATCATTAATGTATAAAGTGAAAAGTTGTGGTCCCAACACTGACCCCTGCGGAACTCCACTAGTCACCGGCCGCCATCCTGAGAAGGACCCCTTATCCCCAATCTCTGCCTCCTGCCAGACAGCCAATCTTCTATCCATGCTAATACCTTGCCTCTAACACCATGGGCTCTTATCTTACTGAGCAGCCTCCTGTGCGGCACCTTGTCAAAGGCCTTCTGGAAGTCCAAGTAGTTAACATCCATTGGCTCTCCTTTGTCTAACCTACTCGTTACCTCCTCAAAGAATTCTAACAGATTTGTCAGGCATGACCTCCCCTTGATGAAACCATGCTGACTTTGCCTGATTTTACCATGCACTTCCAAGTATTCTGAAATCTCATCCTTAATAATGGACTCTAAAATCCTACCAAGGACCGAGGTCAGGCTAATCGGCCTGTAATTTCCCATCTTTTGCCTCACTCCCTTCTTAAACAGGGGGCTTACATTAGCGATTTTCCAGTCCTCTCGGACCCTCCCTGACTCGAGTGATTCCTGAAAGATCATCACTAATGCCTCCACTCTCTCTTCAGCTATCTCCTTCAGAACTTTGGGGTGTAATCCATCTGGTCCAGGTGATTTATCCACCTTCAGACCTTTCAGTTTTCCTAGCACCTTTTCCTTGGTAATGGCCAACATACTCACCTCTGCCCCCCGACTCTCTTAAACTTTGGGGATGTTACTCATGTCTTCCACCGTGAAGACTGACGCAAAGTACCTATTCAGTTCCTCCGCCATTTCTTTGTTCCCCACTACTACTTCTCCAGTGTCATTTTCCAGTGGCCCAATGTCCACTTTTGCCTCCCTCTTACCCTTTATATATCTAAAAAACTCTTGCAATCTTTTTTTATATTACTGGCTAGTTTACCCTCATATTTAATCTTCTCCCTCCTTATTTCTTTTATGTTGTCCTCTGTTGGTCTTTGTAGGCTTCCCAATCCCCTGGCTTCCCACTGCTCTTCGCCGCATTGTATGCCTTCTCTTTAGCTTTTATGCTGTCCCTGACTTCCCTTGTCAGCCATGGTTGCCTCGTCCTCCTTCTTCTTACTAGGGATGAATTTTTGCTGGGTCTCCCAAATTACTCCCAGAAACTCCTGCCATTGCTGTTCCACTGTCTTTCCTGCTGGGCTCATTTCCCTGTCAATTCTGGCCAGCTCCTCCCTCATACCTCTGTAGTTATCTTTATTTAACTGTAATACCGTTACATCTGATTCCAGCTTTTTCCTCTCAGGGTAAATTCTATCATATTATGGTCACTTCCTCCTAAGGGTTCCTTCACCTTAAGCTCCCTTATCAAATCTGCCTCATTACACATCACTAAATCTAGAATTGCCTGTTCCCTAGTGGGCTCCACCACAAGCTGCTCCAAAAAGCCATCTCATAGACATTCCACAAATTCCTTTTCTTGGGATCCACTACCAATCTGATTTTCCCAGTCTACCTGCATATTGAAATCCCCCATGATCGCTGTAACCTTGCCTTTCTTACACACCTTTTCTATCTCCTGGTGTATCTTGTGCCCCACATCCTGACTACTGTTCGGAGGCCTGTACATAATTCCCATTATGGTTTTTTTACCTTTGCGGTTTCTCAACTCTACCCACACAGATTCTACATCATCTGACCCTACGTCGTTTCTTGCTATCGATTTAATTTAATTTCTTACTAACAAAGCAACCCCACCCCCTCTGCCAGCCTGCCTATCTTTTCGATAGGTTGTATGTCCTTGGATATTTAGCTCCCAGTCCTGATCCCCTTGCAGCCATGTCTCCATGATGCCCACCACATCATACCTGCCAATTTCAATCTGCGCCACAAGCTCATTTACCTTATTTCGTATACTGCGTGCATTCAGATACAACACCTTCAGTCCTGTATTTCCTGTCCCCTTTCTCATTGTCGTCCCTTTATCTGATGTGCTTGAAGTTAGATTCCTAGTCCTTTCCAAACACTCTGTCCTATTTTGTGTTCTGGAGACTTTAATAGCCTCTCCTGGGCTCTCCTTTCTTTTCAGTTTTTTCATAATTTTCCATGAAGTTGAATCCACCCCCCCACATGCTAACCTGCTGTTTAGTCATACTTCTTGGAGTTTTACCCTTCCCTAGCCCCACCCCCGCCCCCCCCCCCACTTTCTAGTTTAAAGTCCTGTTGACCACCCTATTTACCCTTTTTGCTAGAACATTGGTCCCAGATCGGTTCAGGTGGAGACCATCCCAACGGTACAGATCCCTCCTGTTCCAATACTGATGCCAGTGTTGGCATCAATATTCTTCCGCCGCCCTTAGTCCTTCCCGCCTTCCGACTCCTTCCACCTGCTGTACCTCTTCCTCCAGCCTTGCTTCTTCCTCCAGCTTTACTCCTTCCCCCTTCCCGACTCCTTCCTCCACCCTTACTCCCTCCCCTCTCCACACTCCTTCTCCCCTCGGACCCCTTCCCTTACACCTTCCACCCCCTTTACACCTTCCTCCCATCTTCGCCCCCGTTACCTCCTCCTCCCCCGTACTCCCTCCCCCCGGAACCTGCCCTACCTCACCCCCGCTGATACCTTCATTCACCCCCTCCAAATCTCACCGCCCCCAGCACCTCTTCCTCTGCCAGCCGATCCTAGACCTTCCTCTCCCACCCCCTCAACCATCATCCACTGTGAGCATCAACGGTGACCATCCACCTTCCATGAGCTGCTTCTCAGCAGAGCCACGTCCATGAGATTCCACCCAGCATGCCATGGATGTTCCTCCATTGTGCCAATGCTGTCATGCTCCAGCACTTCTGCTTCTCGGATGTCCCCAATGTGAGCAAGGCCCTGGCGGTAAGTCCTAGCTTCTGCACGCCACTCTTGTCAAGGCATGTTGTGCGCTGGCGTGTTTTCCCGCCGTCGTGGGCAGACGATCCAGAGGGAGGGATGAGTCTGGCAGGCTGGCCTTATAATGATACGCAATGAGGTTCCTGACATCCGATGATGGGGAACGCGGCCCACCATCGACAGGCTGAGCGGACAGTCGCAAACTGGCTTCACAACATCGTGAAACCAATTTCTGTCTCTCTCACCGTGTTGTCCACTCACGCCACCGAACACGCCCAATGCCAGCGGGCACGGAAAACCCCAGCCTGTGAGTGTGGAGGAGGATGGGAGGAACTTGGTGGGTAATGGCGGGGGAGACTGGAAGCTGGTCTCACACATGAAAGTCAGCAGCACCATTTCCACATTCACCTAAAAATGACCCAGTTTGAAAAACAAGCTAGAAAAATCGATCAGGGAGCGGTCTCTGGTAATCTGGCAGGAGTTCAGCACAGCAATTTTTGGCCAATTGAAGGAGCACCCTATAGGTTTCCTGCTCAAACTATGGAGAGCAAGGCTCAGCTGAGTGCTGGACTCAAGGGTCTAATGCACAGTGAACGAACATGGCTTCTTTACTGATGTTGCACATTTAGGTGCGAATCCATTAAGTTTAGGTGCTGCAGTGCAAATGGTCTTATTTGGTTTCTGATCTTTGCAGATGAATGTGAGAATGGATGTAGGGTCAAACAATCAAGGGCCATAGCTGCTGCGCAGAGGCAGCATGGACCCCACAAGCCTCCATGTTCCCAGTGTACAGGTCATGGCATTCAAGACACCATCCTTACAGTCATGACATAAGTGCAAGGGCTGGGCATCGATAGCTATTGTCAAGGCCCCTGGAGGACAACCACCAGAAGCCTGACTGTGGGTTATAGTGCTTGGTCTTTTGACCATAATTAAGAGCCTCATTGTGAATGCACAGTCACGTCTGAAGGGAAATCTTAGCCACCTGTCATCCTCCATGATGATATCATCCTGCAAGGGGTGGCCTTGGTATGCCATGTACAGACTGAGGGCAAGTCAAGGGCTAGGGACTGGAATTCCTGCCTTGTATATGGAGGGAGACATTCAAGGGGAACTATCATTGATTGTTCAGTTGTATCCATTCACAGATGCAAGCAAGAGTGGAGAATGCAGACTGCAGGCAACACTGCCTTGTTGATAGTATTATGAACACTTTAATCACAGAAAATGGTTCATCTTCAAGGACTAAGAACATCAGGAAGAAGTTGTGTTTTAAAAGACATTGTCCCATAAAGGGTTAATGCTGATTGCTATTCCTGGGGGGAAAAAAATTCATTGTACAAGAAAAGGTAATTAAGCAGTTTTAAAGAAGCTGGAAACCTCTTGACCCCGGTGAACTGTGTACAAAAGGGGTCACACATGGTGGTTTATGGCTCTGAAAAAAAACATGCCTGGAAAAACTGTGTTAAAAAGTTGGCTTTGGTTTTGCATTGAGTAAAGAAAGGACCAACTGCTTGTGAAAGGAAGACAGCAGCTTTTTTGCAGTCCAGAGCTAGTCCACAGCCAGAAGTGGATGTAGGTTGCTCCTAAATTGCTACGTGCTGGAATAGAGTACCTGCAAGTGCTCCCAAGTCTGCCTGAAAAGTAATGTAATAGTCATCGACTGTTTTACAGATCAGCGCTGAGGGACCAACCATCCCGGGTGCCATTGCAAGGACTCCACTATCTTTCCTTTTCCCTTGAACTATTGACTTTTAACCTTTGACAGAGTCCCTCTATTTTTTTTTTGGTGTGTGTGTGTGTGCATGTGTGTGCATACATGTATGCGTGTGTACCAGAGAGAGACTTAGGGTATCGCAAAAGAGTAATTAGTATACTTTCTTATTCATAATGTATGTTAATAAGCTTTGCCTCTCTATTCGACAAAACTGGTTTTATTAAAAAAAAAACTAATAAGTTTGTTGTTTATTGAAGGAAGCCTGGTTAAAGTCTCTTTTATTCTGGGCTACTATAGTAAAGATAAACGATTGGCCACTTTGGTGAGTGAATCAAACTTTTAAACGAATGGTGCGACCTGTGTAGTAGTGGGGCTAGATCAACTGCGCACTCCTCTCATCCCGGTCATCACTGTGGCTATGATTAGAATGAGGAGAAGGACCCATCGCCAATTGGCACAGCCCAGGGAAGACCATCGGCTGAAAATCAAGAGCTATCAGGGCACCAGGAAGTCCCAGGTGCTGATGAGAAGGAGCCAAATCCATGCAGATGTTTGGCGCGACCAAGGGTCTACAGAAGAAGGAGCTCAAATACAAAGATGAGTGAAAGACAGTGCCGCATGCCCTGTTGTTTGCCTAGGAGTGTGGTAGCTCACATTTGCCACATTCTCTGAGGTACTCCCATCGCACAGACTAGGCTGTTCCGAAGGTTACCGCTGCTTTGAACTTTATTGACGGTGGATCCTTCCAGGGCTCCAATTGTGGAATCTCACAATTGGCGACACATGAATGCATAAGGGAGGTGACAGATGCCCTTTTCACTACATTACTCACCATTACATTGCAGTTCCAAATGGATGAAGCAAGCTAGGCTGTCAGAGATGTGGGATTCGTTTCAATCTCGGGCTTCCCACAAGTGCAGGGTGCCATCGACTGCACACATGTGGCCTTGAGAGCTCCCTGACAGCAGCCTGTGAGACTCATTAGTAGAAAAAGATTCCACTCTCTAAATGCCCATCTCATTTGTGATCACAGAAAGCAGATCCAGCATGCTTGTGCCAGGTACCCAGGAACTCACACGACTCGTACATTTTGAGTCACTTGCAGGTGCCAGAGGTATTTGAGGGGCCTCGGCGCTTAGAGGGTTGGCTCCTCGGTGATAAGGGGACTCCCAGTAGGTATGGCTAATGGTGCCCGTTTGTTGGCCACAGTGTACTCCTAAGGAGAGATACAATGCTGCACTTTCAACTGCAAGGTTCTTAATAGAGCAAACTATTGGCCTCTTTAAGTTGCATTTCTGATGTTTGGACTGGGCAGGCAGGGCTCTCCAATACTCACCGCAGACAGTGTCACACCTCATCGTTGGTTTCTGCACCCTGCACAGCCTAGCACTGCAAAGCGGGGGGATGTGTTGCCAGAGGGAGACATTGAGGAACTAGATATCTCCTCGGAAGGGTAGGACTCAGAAGAGGGCAATATTCAGATGAGCCAGACGAGGATGCCATTGCACGGGCAGATGTGGCAGATGTGCCTGTGAAAACCTAATTTCAAGAGGAAAAAATGAAGACAAGTTTTCACAATCCAAGTTTTCTTTAGGGTCAATGCAGGGGACACGACAAAACCTTCATTCTCAGTGTCAACATATCAGGAAAGATCATCAGTCTCATAATGATTATGGAAGCAGCATAGGTCACCTTCACCCCTAACTTGTGGTCATCCTTGAAGGTGCAGTAACCTAGGGAACATGTGGCCGCTGTGGAAAGAGGCTAGCACTCCACTAGCGCACCTCCATAAGCAACTACACATAGTGCAGAACTTTCAACCATGGCGTCAAGTCAGTGGGCGTGGCAGCCTACAAGCAGCCGAAACGCCAATGCACAGATGGGTGCACTCATGCCAGTATAACAGCTGCTTAGCAAGGCGGTGCTAACAGGAAAAACATTTGTCAATCGCTAGTGTTTGTCTCTCTCAAGAGGGAGCAATGTCCAGACAGCACCATTTCTCCAAACACCAGTTCTCATGGATGAATAATGCACAGGTCTCATCTTGCTACACAGGCCCAATGTGCCTTCAGACGTCAGGGCGCAGTGACCTGTTAGTCGACAACGTGTGCCCAAAGCTGAGAGTGATGTTCACTTTGTCCTCACAGAGGCTGGCTCAGCGGGACCGTGTTTTATTAGTTACAGTCATAACCCTGCATTCAGCAGAAGCCTGCCGAGTCTAGGTCCTGCATTGCCTTGGCATTTGGGGCTGATGTGGCCCAGTCAGTATTGACACAGCAGTCAATGACAGCTTCTTCCCTTCATAGATCATGCTGAGCTCTCAGGAGATGTGCCGAAGCATCGCTTTCATAGCGTAGCACTCCTCGACACTGTCCATCTCACAAAGGCCAATCCTTTCTATCTACCCTAAGTCAATGAGTGCACAGTCATGCAATGAATTCTATATTGAGTTGCGTACTGTGCCTTTACAGAAGGATTCTATAAAGCACCACTAGGCAGCTGTCCAGGAGCAAAGTAAGACCCTCACAGGTAAGTAGGTGGCTTCATCACCTCTTACAACACACACTCACACCGCTCTGGCAGACATTTCTAATGTCACCAATTGGAACCGACTTCCGTTGTTCAGCATCATGCATGAGGATAGTGGGAACTAAGGAATGAATAACATTCAGCCTTAAACGTGGAGGCAATAACCCGCTGCAAGGAGGCATGAAAGGCTATGGTGCTTGACAATGAATACCACATTAACCAAAAACTCACAGTCATAAAATAAACGCCATTCCAAAGTGCACTTAGGAGAAAAGATTCTAACGTTGGTTGCGACAAATAATTGTAACATCCACAAACTACAGACTTCAGTGTGACAGCATCAAGATAATCACTAACCTTGATCAGCAATTCTCCTGAGGCCAAATTATGTCTGCCTGAGATCCAAGGATCTCATGTGTATTGTCCAGCCATTATTCTCACATATGAGGTGCCTTTGTTAATGTTGCAGATGTGGTAATAAAGGCGAATCACTGTGATGAGACTGAGTGAGAGTTAATGGAACTGAGGGTCCAGATGGGAGCACATTGTGGGGTGTACATTATGAACCCTTGAATGAACATGGGACCTTGCATCATACTGATTATCCATTGAATACCTGACAGTGGGAGAGGGATAAATACAAACTATATTTAAAATAGTGAAGATTATACACAGTGAATGAACCCCCATGCCCCCATTGTGTGTTCAAAACTTCTTAAATTTTTGTATCCTACCGCTATGTCTGGGTGCAGCAGAGGTGGAGGCAGCTGCTGACTGCTATGCCCTGTTGTCTGAGTTGCCTTTGGTGGGCATCCTCTGGTGGCTCGAGGCCTGGAGGGCCCCAGCCTGCTCAGGGTCTCCTGCTCTGGGGCAGGTGCCCCTTCCTTGGCCTGACTTGCTGGAGTTGATGGATGCACTGACAGAGGGGATTTGGAGCGGTAGGACACCTTTGGGGCGTCCTGGGTGAATGCCCCTGAGGTGACTGGCTGGTGCTCCCTGACTCCTTCAGGTGAAGGGGCATCTGGTCATGGTGTCCAGTCCCCCTCTCACCTGGCCACTGCTGGCTGGAGTGATGGTCTGCAGGTCCAAGCGTAAATCCGGTAGAAACTGCTGGACCTGGGACTCCAAGGCAGGCGTCACCGTTCCCATAGAGACTTCATTACACTCACATGCTAGAGCCATGACATCAGACAGAATGTGGATGGACTCCTCCAACCAGTCTGCTGACAGCCTCTGACAACTCTGCCTGATGTTCCCCTGCCAGTCCAACATTTCTCTTAGGGCCCATTCCAGAGGCTCTTCATCGGACTCAGAATCAACAGGGGCCTGGTCTCCAGCAGTCCTCCAAGTGCCAAGGACCTCTGCTGTCGCTGCCTCCACCTGCTGTGGACCCGTGTCGGTGAGGTGATTGTCAGATTGTGTACCCGAGCCTACTCTAGAACTTGGTCCCACCGAGTGTATGTATCTGTGCTGCTGGAGAGTGCAGGTGAATACAGTGACAGATCTTCACCAGGCAGGTGTTCAGCATCCTCCTCATCTGAGCTGGTCTGGGGTCTGGGGCTAAGGCGTGAGCTTGAGGATATCCTTTGGCTGGAATAGAAGAGGAGATAATTAGTGATTGACTAGGCAGACTCCAACATTATAGGTCACTCATGGTCATTGTCCGCGTGTGGCCGCTGGATACTGGGTGGACCCTCAATGGTTTGTTTGGGGAGGCCAAGCTCACAGGAACGATCTCCATCGTCTTCAGCAAGCTGTACCGCCTGCTCCTGATGGGTGGAGAGTGCCCCCAGCTCTGGGGTCTCCCCTCCAGTCTTGGCTCTCTCCCTTCTGCTTTGGGCGATCTTATCCTGCATAAAGACAGATGGATTGACTGTGAGCACGATGGATGAGACAGCCTGCTATGTGTGCTGAGCCCTCCCCAGGAAGGGATTAAGACACTGTTTGTACAAGACCTTACATGGGATGTTGAGTTTAAAGAGGCTGGCAGACATTCAGTGCTGATGTCCCACCCGCTGGTCGTGTGTGACACCCCTGTGGACTCTAACCCTTAGACTGCCTGATGCCGGGATGAGAGTGTGAGTTTGGAGTCAGTAGAAGTTTCACTTACCCTGGTGGAGCACATCCGATCATTCATCCTTTTCCTGCACTGCAGGGTGGTCCTTTTTGTTGGGCACAGGCACTGACCTCCCTGGCGACCTCCGCCCAGGCCGCACAGCCAGGTGGGAGGATCTCCTGCTCCCATCCCACGGAAAGAAGACCTCTCACCTTTCCTGGACAGCATGGAGGGGGCTTCGCTGAACCATGGAGAGGACGGTTTGGATCTTTTAGGCGCCATTGAGAACCTCAACGACACAACACACCTGGCCTGCAGTGAGTGAAGGTCTGTGCAGGTGCCATTTAAATATAGCACTTCAATCCCATGAGGTAATGGCGAGGCGGACAAATCCCTGCCCGTTCCACCACGGGATTTGAAGAGCTCCTCGCCGCGCATAATTAACGAGCTGCAAAGCAGAGGATCGCGTGGGTTAATCCAACCCGCCACCCAGCGGGAATCATGCCAACTTCCCCTCCGTCCACCGTACTTGGTCTCCAGAATGGAAAATTCTGCCCAAACTGTATTAATGAGCGATCGGCAGCGATTGGCCAAAGCCATACCAGCTTCAAGTGTCATGTGTCTGGATTAATAATATGTTATCTGTTACTTCTTAACTAAACTATTTTAATTCTGTCTCAGCACTGGAAACAACACCTTAATCATATACAGTGGGCACAGAATTTCTAATGGAATAAATTGCAGGTACCTGGAATCACACAGAAATGACAGCACGGCAATGGATTGTTTGGCCCAACCCATCTTTGTTGCTGATTACCCCCCACATAAACTGTAGCTCTAATTCCATGTGTCCATCTCATTCTCACGTCACTTCATTCCTCTTTCTTTAAACCACTTCTCTGGCCTGTTCTTAAGGGGCAGAATCAGTGGGAAGCGTGGCAGGGCCGGGGTGGGTGTGGTGGGGGGAGCTTAATTTGGCGGGAGGCCAACACTCGGTTTCCCGATGGGAGGATGAACTTTAGCAATGAACTTTTTGGGACTTTTAAAAGCGGGTCAGAGGTGAGTCGAGCTTCCCAGTGAACAATGTCAGGAAGCCTTTTTGCATGTATTAGCGTGTCAGGCATGCTCATTAAAAGGCCACCTCGCTGGAACTAATTTCCCTGCCAGTGAGACATTAGAACATTCACATTTCCGACTGTATTTAAGTGGCGTGCGCCTGGCGAGCTTGACTTCTTTCCTGGGCTTTGAAGCGAAGAGATGAAGCTTTGGCCTTCTTGGAGATCACTCACAAATCTCAGTCTCTTGACTGAGATCGGGTGCCGGGAGGCCCAGCTGTACAAAGGCTGGACATGGGAGGCAGGCTAACTGCGGAAGGGAGGGAGGCAGCGAGGGAATGGCAGGGTGAAGTGGGATGGAGGGGAGGGCCTTGTTTGTTGGGTTCTGGGGGTCTTGTGGTTGTGTGGGCGAAGGGGTTTCCTGGCAGGGATGGTGGTAGAGAGATGATCCTAGAGGGCCGGGTCAGTGCTATTAACAATGGGGGCCTGGGGCTTGAACTGAGGGCACTGGGCAGCAGAGGCACCAGTCCCAGTGAGGGAGGGAGTAGGATGTGGTAGGGTGGCAGGTCCTGTGTGATAGTTGGGTAGTTGGAGGTTTCATGTGGGGGGTAGTGGGGGGAGGGGGGGTGGGGGGCGCGGTGGGGGTGGTGTTATGGAGACAGACGAAACAGATGGCTTGTATAATGGGAGGAGTCAGGGTCAGGGTGACATGGGGACGGTAATGGGTGTAGGCTCAGAGGGGAGAGAAGGCGTGGGAGGGAGATGGTTATGGGTGCAAGGGTAATGGGGTGGTTCAAGGGTGACAGAGAGGAGAGGAATGGTTATATTGGGTGGGTCAAAGGTGATGGCTAAGTTGGTGGGTGACAGGGGGAGGGTAGAAGGCAGTGCAGTGAGTCTCGAATGTCACCCGCACCATTTTGGGATTCTCAGCAATGCAACACTGTCACTGGAACTGTGATCCCTCGAAGTGGGAGAAGGCCTTTTCAGGCAGTGGAGTTCAAGGTGAGCACAACTGGTTGACTAAAGGAACACCCTAATAATCATGAGGCAACTGGATGAGAACCATGCTCAGTTGTGTCCTCCTCTCCATGGTGAAGCCCACACAGCAGCAGCTTTGCTCCCTGACTCATGGGCCTCATAAAATCCAGATCCCCGGACGATCTTGCCGTACATTCTGTGCTATTTGCCATCTGCTGCAGTCAGAGGCAGAGATGAGGGGAGGGAACAAACTCACAACTCCAAACCTCCATCCTCCCGGGTGAATAATCATGGCTGATGTGGCAAGTCTTTCTATGCTGTGAAGACAATGGTCTTTCTGTAGAGTCTCGAGGATAAGGGAGGAAAGTGAAATAGTGTCTGAGGGAGGGTTCTCACACATGGCTGTCAACGCCCCGGTCAAAAAGCAATGTCTCTACCCAGTCATGTATGAATGGGAAGATCACTCATCTCTGGCCCTAGAGGATGTCTTTCACCTGGAAGAGTGGGTGGGGAGGGTATGCCAGGGCTAGATGGAAGCCAGGCACAGGGCATCGCACTAGCTTGGTGACTCCAAGGTGGAGGCAAACCTGAATGGAATTTACTCAGTAGATTTATTACTGCAATTCATTCACAGGTCCACTGAGGACCAGGTGATGCAGGCCCCAGATAACCCTGCCTTGCTACTGGCTCTCATCCACCTGAAGAGGAGAGGAGACCGGCTCAGGTTGGCACAGAGCCAGGAGGAGCAACAGCCTGACAGCAAGAGGCAGCCAGGCCTCAAGAAGGTCAGAATGCAGGTGACCAGGAGCCAGTGCAATGGTGAGCGTTGGCTCAATCATGGGTATATCACAGGTGGTGCAGCTTTCTACGGGTGAATGAAAAGCAATGCTGGAGTCACCTTAGAACGTCCTTGAATGTGGTTACCCACATCTTCCAGTTTCTCCACGGCAACCTGCGGCCACATGGACTTGGAGCCAATCCTATGCTGGTGGCATTAAAGGTCACTGCTGCCTTAAACATCTTTGCCAGTGGCGCCTTCCAGGGCTCCGCTGGGGGCCTGTGTAGCATCTCCCAGTCAGTGACACACAACCGCATTGGGAGGTCATAGATGCCCCGTTCAGGAGAGCTCACCGATCATCCAATTCTGCCTGGATCAGGAAAGCCAGCCTGCAAGAGCTCTGGGTTTTGCAGCAGTCACAGGATTCCTGCAAGTGCAAGGGGCTATTGACTGTGCACATGGCAACAGCCAGTCACATTCATCAATAGGAAAGATATCCACTCTTTGAAAATGCAGCAGATATGTGATCACACCAGACAAATCCAACATGTTTGTGCTTGGTTCCCAGGGAACTCCCATGATGCCTACATTGTGACCCGCTCCTAGGTGCCTTTATTTCTCTGTAATTTTTTTAATTCATTCAGGGGATGTGAGCTTCGCTGACTGGGCCATCCCTAGTTGCCCTTGAGGTGGTGGTGAGCTGCCTTCTTGAACTGGTGTAGTCCATGTGGTGCAAGTACACCCACAGTGCTGTTAGGGAGGGAGTTCCAGGATTTTGACCTAGCGACAGTGAAGGAACAGCGATATATTTCCAAGTCAGGATGGTGAGTGACTTGGAGGGGGAACTTCTGTAACTCTGCAGTAATTCGAGCGATCGATCGCTGATGAAGAATGATCTCCAAAGTGCCAGTTAACAGATCCACGTTTTCACTGTTGACCAGCTGGAGTTACTGCAAGAACAAGGTGATTGCTTCGCATTCCATGTAGTCCCTTTTTTCAGCCCATTCTAACTTCCTAAAAAGGGTGAAAGACTGAAACAAAACTGTCATTCAGAACAGGATGTTTTGACTCCAAGTCCATCACTCAAGCAACTGAGCTTCCTGACCAAGAGGTAATAACATTAATATCATTAGACAATTCAGCATGAATATTATCGCCCAACAATGCCATACAGCATGCACAGCGTCAACATTCACACTTACAAACACACCTAAACCCAAATAAAACCATGAAAAAATCAACAGTATTTTTAACACTGAAAGAAACTCAGCAATGCCAGTATCTAAATGTAAAATTAAGATAATAGATTAGAATCATCCAAACTGCATGGGAGAACCTGCCCTCAGTCAAATTATTACTCTGACTTCACTACCAACTGTTCTCCTTTTGTAAAGGATGTATTATTCTGCAGTGATAACATCCCAGTAACCTCTTCAAGCCCAACATGCCATTCCAGCTGTACTTTTACTGTTCATAAGTTTTGTTGGGGTCTGGCAGGCAACTTGTGCACAAGTTTTGAACAAAGTTGTAGGCTCCCCTTCTGGTCCTTGTTTTTGACAGTCTCTAGCTGACTGCTTATTTTGAATGATAGCTTTTGAATTTTGTAGCTGATAGCTTTTGATCTTGCCTTGCCCAACATTGGCGGCCGTGTCTCCAGCTGCCTGGAATTCCCTCCTTAAACCTACCCACCTCACTTACCTCCTTTAAGATACTCCTTAAAACCTATACCTTTGGCCAAGTATTTGGTCAGCTGCCCTAATATCTCTCTATGTGTCAAAATTTGTTTTTATAAAAGCAAAAAACTGCGGATGCTGGAAATCCAAAACAAAAACAAAAATACCTGGAAAAACTCAGCAGGTCTGGCAGCATCTGCGGAGAGGAACACAGTTAACGTTTCGAGTCCGTATGACTCTTCAACAGAACTAAGTAAAAATAGAAGAGAGATGAAATATAAGCTGGTTTAAGGGGAGGGTGGGACAAGAAGAGTTGGATAGAGGGCAAGTGATAGGTGGAGATAGCCAAAAGATGTCACAGACAAAAGGACAAAGAGGTGTTGAAGGTGGTGATATTATCTAAAGGAATGTGCTAATTAAGGGTGGAAAGCAGGACAAGCAAGGTACAGATAGCCCTAGTGGGGGTGGGGTGGGGGGAAGGGAAGGGAATTTCAATCCCACCTTGGGATGTTTCATTATGTTAAAGATTCCATATGTACGCTAGTTGTTGTTGCTGCTTGCTGCTTTTTTCATTGGTGCACTTGCAATCTCTTCAGCTGTTATTTGACGCTGTTTTCTGAAAGTGTACTACATACTTTGCACTCCACCGTGGGTTGTTAACTGGGTTGCTGGTTCAATGCTGTTGCCTTATCTGTTCATGTTGTTCAGTAAATGAAAGGAAGGCAATACTGGTAAGGAGGCTGGATCAATCCATCTTTCATAGACGAATGAAAGTGTTGCATTAGCCCTAAAAAAGATTGCTCTCCTTTTACGGCAAAGTAGTTTACCTCTCTTTGACCCCTTCCCAGCCATGATTGACATTGGAACTCATTACATGGTGAATTCCAGGTGCAAACCCAGATCTGGTGGTACATTTCTAACAGTGGCCCTGGAAAAAAATGGGAGCATGCAGTCTGGCCCTCAGCAACCAGTGGCTGAGTAACAGTTAATTGTGCTGACGTTTGAAACCATTTTACTAGTCATTTCTTTCAACTCCTCCATATGCTGAAACATGGGGATCAAAGAGGGGCAGAGTTTCCACAGAGGTTCCATTCTCTCGCCATAACCTGGTAGAATTTCCAAAGGAACAGGGTTTCTGTGGATGATCTGCCAAATTTCTGGCAGATGATTTGGAGAAATCCTCAGAAGCTCTATTCCAAAGTCTTTATGAGGGTCTCAAATTAAGCCATTGTGATTTGCGCTAAGGACTTGGATGACCTGTTTGAAGTAGATATTCACCAGCTGGTCATCTAAACTATAGGAGCATAGGAACAGGAGTATGGCATTCAGCCCATTGAGCCTGCACTGCTATTCAATTAGCTCATGGCTAATCATCTACCTCTATGCCACTTTCCTGTGCTATCCCCACATTTCTTGATGTCATTAGTCTCCAGAAATCTATCAATTTGTGTCTTGAACTTGCTCAGTGATTTAGCTACCACAGCTCCCTGGGGTAGAGGATTCCAAAGATTCATCACCCTCTGAGCGAAGAAATTCCTCCTCATCTCAGTCTTAAATGGCCTGTCCCTCATTCTGAGACTGTGTCCCCTGGTTCTAGACTCACCAGCCAGGGGGAACATCCTACCTAGATCCACCCTGTCACACTTATGCTCATTTAAACACAGCTGATACCGCCATTTGTGCCTTTTATTCCTATCTCTGCTCATCAGTTTAGCAAGTCTGTTTCATGATATTTGTCTCGTAATTTAGTTCCATTTTTCTTGCAACAAATTATCATTCTCAAGAGGGTTGAAGGAATTGCGGATAAGAAGCAACATAAAGACGGCCAATGGACAAATTTACTCCAGGGGTCTGTAAGTACACTGTAGTTACTCTTCCTTCTCCTAAAAAAAACACAAACTTGGTTGACAGGCTCATGGGTTAAATTTACGATAAAAACCAATATGACATGCAAGAATTAATTTATTTTATATATGTAAGCTACTTTTATGGTAGGGTACATTTGGAAGATTTAGGTCATATTTATGCCTAGTGTTTGAACTGTTATATGCTTGAGTTCATCCATCTATTTGTGAGATAATAAAACAGACAAAAATGACTCTTGTAAATTGTATTCCCCAGAACTATAAATTATATACATACTTACAAACAAAAATTGAAGCATTTGGCCAGCTAATGCATTCTGAATGCTAATAATGTTTAAGGATTGTGTTTCAGTATGCTGTCAATATTGATCTATTTTAAGGCATTTACTTACTTAATTTGTTGACTAATAGTAAGCTAAGACTATCACCATGTGTGAGTGTAAGCCTTTGCATTAAAACTACACTTCAAAATAATTTTCTGCTGGGCCCATTAGTCCTTGATTTCAACCCAGCACCACCCCCGTGATAGGTGATTTGAAAAGATTTATCATTTTATTGTAATTTTAGTGTGGTTTATTTGTACAACACTTTTTTTGAGAATGTGGGCACTGTCATAAAGGCACAAGAAGGTAGATCTGGAAGGTTTCAATTAATAAATTGTAAAACAGCTTATAAATAAAATATACTAGCCAATAAGTCTCAGATGAATGACAGAAACTGAAGCAGTTCAGCAGCTTCCTGTGAAAAATAATTTAAGTCCAATGAGTGATGCTGATCTAAAGGAAAGCATTGGAGTTTTCATTTTCACCAGGGTGACTGTTTTTGCTGGTAACAAAATAATTTTCTTGCTCTTTTTTAACCACAAAAAAAAACTTATCACAAACTACTCATCACTGAACCAATGTAATATTGTTTTCCTTTGGTCAGCCAAGTACATTTGACATCACCAGGTAAAGAAACCACTGGTTAATGCATATGAGTGTGTTTGCCTGATGAGCGGTATAAATTTTTCCACATCAGGAAACACCCCATTTAGTCAAGGCCAAAACTCTCAGGACCCACCCACCCCCCAAGTCTGTTTAAGGGGGCTCCCGGAGTTTAACTGGTTAAAATGATGCAATATGCCAGCACACAACACTGGTAAACTGTGTGTCCAACCATTGCAATCTCAATTGGCTTACAAAGATATCTATACTTGGTGACCGTTCTATCCTTACAGGTCTGATCAATGAACTAAGCTGGCTGTCTGATCCTTCATCAACAGTGCACTGAACAACTATGGTTCTACCTAGCTCAGCCATCAAATTACAGAGTGTGCCATAGAGGATCATTGCTTCTCTCTTGCATCCAATCTTTCTTTGTTGGATTTGTCCCCTTGCAGCCAACTTGACTCAGTGAGACCCTTTTTGCTTTCATCTCTCCATCGTGACATGGCAGATGAATCTAAGAATGGTTACACCCTTGTGGCCTCTCAAGCCCATGTCAGCAATTCACCTCCTGACTCCCGAAAGCCTGGCCACCATCTACAAGTCAGGAGTGTGGTGGGATACTCTCCACTTGCCTGGATGAGTGTAGCTTCAATAACACTCAAGAAGCTCGACACCATCCAGGACAAAGCAGCCCACTTGATTGGCATCCCATCTACAAACATTCACTCCCTCCACCACCGACGCACAGTGGCAGCAGTGTGTACCATCTACAAGATGCACTGCCGAAACTCACCAAGCCTCCTTGGACAGCACCTTCCAAACCCACGACTGCTACCAGCTAGAAGGACAAGGGCAGCAGATACATGGGAACATCACCACCTGGAAGTTCCCCTCCAAACCATTCACCATCCTGACTTGGAAATATATCGCCGTTCCTTCGCTGTCGCTGGGTCAAAATCCTGGAACTCCCTCCCTAACAGCACTGTGGGTGTACCTACACCACATATACTGCAGCGGTTCAAGAAGGCAGCTCACCACCACCTTCTCAAGGGCAATTGGGGATAGGCGATAAATGCTGGCCTAGCCAGCGATGCCCACATCCCATAAATGAATTTTTAAAATCTTTCTGCAAGCTAGCCCCACTCCACTGCCCTTTCCCCGAAGCCCTGTAAATGCTTTCCCTTCAAGTGCTTATCCAATTCCCAATCGATAGCTACGATTGAATCTGCCCACACCACCTTTTCAGGCAGTGCATCCCAGATTGTAGCCATTCGCAGCAATAATAAAAGTTTTCCCTCATGTTCCTGTTGGTTCTTTCTCCAATCACTTTAAACCTGTGACCTCTGGTTCTCGACTCTTCTGCCAATGGGAACAGTTTCTCTCTACTCTGTCCAGGTACCCTCATGATTTTGAGCACTTACATGAAATCTCCTCTCAATAGTCTTTTCTCTAAGGAGAACAACTCCAGTTTTTCCCTGTGTCACGACTCACTGGGGTTAGTGCACTGTAATATCAGCCCCACTGTTCCCCGAGCCATGACAAATGTGAAAAAGTTTGATCAAACCACCAGATTGCCCCAATTTTCCCGAACTGTTTAATTTAGGTTAGCAGAATCTGAGCACCACATTTGTAAACTTAATAAATAAATAACTGTTTTTATGAACAAACTGTCATTAATCAGTGGCAAAAGAAAGAAATATGAACTGCTAATTTCTAACTCTATAACTTAAACTCTACCCCCTTCTTAAATCCCTATACACACACACATACAAGACACAAAAGACACACAAAAACATGGATTTTAAGGGTGAGATAAAACAGTTGAATAGCACCAATTCCGGGGTACAGGATTCGGGTTGATTTTGATCGCTGTCTTCCAAATTCCTTTCAGTTCTTGTTGATGACATGAGGTGGGTCTTCCAGCACTTTCAGTATTTAGTTCACTGGTTGAGCTCTTGCTTTTCAATGGGCTGAATTTTGCCATCGGTGAGTAGGGGGTGGGCCCCGCTCGCTGACACATAAAATGACGTGGGATGATGTCAGGTGGAACCCCCGACATCACCGCGCCCCATTTAAATTTACAGAAAGGCAGGGGCGCAGCAAAATCAGCTGTGGGCCCACCGACCTGTCAATGGCCAATTGAGGCCATTGACAGGATCAATTATACAATTAAAGGACCTGCCCATCCAACCTTAAGGTTGGTGGGTCGGCCAGGAGCCCCGGCGGCAAATAGAGAAAACATGAAACCTCATCCACCGGCGGGATAAGGTTTCATGTAGGGTTTCAAAAAGTTTAATAAACTTATTATGTAAATTATGAACATGACCCATCTCATGTGGGGAACATGTTAGGGAATTTTTTTTTCTATTTTTCATATTTTTTAAAAAGTGTAAGCAATCTCCCTGAGGCAGCACTTAGCCTCAGGGAGATGTGCGCTCTTTCGTGCATATGTGCAAGAGAGCACACTCTCGCTTTTGGGGAATCCCCCTCTGCCCGCACAGGAAGCGCATAGCCTTAATTGGCCTGCCCATGTAAAATGGCGGCGGGGTCTGCAGATCAATAAAATATAATATCCCCACTACTATTTACCTATGGAACTCCTGCAAGATGCAAACAAGATGCATTTATCCCATTTTCTACAGTTAAATTTTAATCTTTCCAGAACTAAAAATTACCTCTAAAATATTAACGTGCACCACGAACTAGATAAATCATCACAAAATTCAAAAACATCCCGCAAGGATCGGGGTCCTGAGATGACCTCCTGGACTGCGATTTTTAAAACCCGCCCACACCGGCTCCTGACTGCTTGGCCCTTAGAAAATGCTGTCCAAAGGATCTGTAATTCAGAGCCACTCCAGAGATGAGGAAATGATGCCACCTCTCGCACTTATTAAATAAACAAGCATTGGTACCGGATATAAATTTTCAACCAACTGAGTTAGGAACCTATGCCCCTAATTATAACCTAATTAAGAAATTATAACCTTAAATCATCCAGAACCACTTCCAGAATACAAGCTCTTAATACTAATCGACAGAGTTCATTATAAGACATTAAACCGATTCACCAATAATGGTCCCATATGCACTGATAGAGTGGCAGCCTGATCCCACTGGATTCTATCAGCTCGGCTCAGTTAAGTCATTAAAATATGTTTCTTTTACATCTTTTCCATGTGCAGAGAATGCTGTTTGCACCAGTGGAGGAAGGGATGGTGTGGGTGGAATCAAAAGTCCAGCAGTTCTTAAAGGGCTGCTCCTAATCTTAAAGGGAGGTGCTAATTTCAGTTAGACTCTGCAGTAAAATGGCTTGAGGATTGTCTCCTTCACGGAGGAGAGTCTGGAGATCTTATTGGAGGAAGTTACCCTGAGGAAAATGGACCAGAGAAGCTCATATGAAGCCACCTTACAGTGTGTCTGACAGGTGGTTGCTGGTGATATGAATGCTGTCTCCTTGCTTATGCCAATCACTGAGGACAGTGCTCCAGATTGAGGAAGCATGCCAGTGTGGAAAAAAAAAGTGTGTGCCAAATATAAAAGCAGGGGAGCAGCTGTATAAGGCATCCCCTGGGAATATGCAGCCAGTGGCATAGTGGTATCGTCACTGGACTGATAATCCAGAGACCCAGGATAATGCTCTGGGGGGCACCCACGTTCAAATCCCACTATGACAGGTATTGGAATTAAAAGTCTAATGATGACCTTGGGCAGAATCTTTCCTCCCGCGAGCAGATGTGTGCCTGACCCGAGCGGGAGTGAAATAGTGCGTGATCCTTCGGCTCGTGCGAGTGGGCGATCGGCGGCAACGTGCCTGCCGACAATTAAGAGGCCTGTTAAGGCCCTTATTCGCTTAATTAAATTGAATTTTTCGTTGCCCGTCCAACTGTCCGGTTGGCAGGCAGGCGAATAGGCCAGGCGGCCTTTGCGTTTTTAACAAAACCTCGTGCACGGGCGGGATGAGGTTTCAAACAGTGACTAAAAACGCCAGTAAAACTTTTTAAAACTCATATTTCACACGTCCCTGTTTGTGTCGTGTGTGGAGACATGTTTTCCTTATTTTTAAAATCTTTATTTGTCTTGTTAAAAATCTTCAGCTCCCTGAGGCAGCTCTGTGTCTTAAGGGAGTTGTCAGTGCGCGATCCCCCAACGCATGCACCCATCTCAGCGCCCGCGCTCTTCCCGCCCCCCAGCCTGTCAGCGCTGTGGCTCTTAGCGCACCTTTCACGCTGGCTGGCATGAAATCGTGATCAGAGTCAGTCTCGCTACAGTTCCCTGGCCTGCCCACCGTGCCCCCCGACGAGGGGGAAATTATTCCCCCATCAAACCAAAGCCAATCGTCGTAAAAACCCATCTGGTTCACTAATGCCCTTTAGGGAAGGAAATCTGCCCTTCTCTCCTGCTCTGGCCTACATGTGACTCCAGGCCCACAATAAAGTGGTTGACTCTTAAATGCCCTCTGAGTCTAGCAAGCCACTCAATTGTATCAAACTGCTCAAAAGTCAAAAAAAAGGAATGAAACCGGATGGACCACCCGGCATCAACCTACGCACCGGAAACGACAACGGCAAACTCAGCCCTGTCACCCTGCAAAGTCCTCCTTACTAACATCTGGGGGCTAATGCCAAAATTGGGAGAGATGTCTCACAGACTAGTCACGCAACAGCCTGACATAGTCATATTTATGAAACATACATTACAGATCATGTCCCAGGCACCACCATCACCATCCTTGGGTAAGTTATGCTCCACCAGCAGGACAGACCCAGCAGAGGTGGCTGCACACTGGTATACAGTCGGGAGGCAGTTGCCCTGGGAGTCCCCAACATTGACTCTGGTCCCCATGAAGCCTCATGGCATCAGGTCAAACCTCCTGCTGATTACCATGTACCGCCCCTCCTCAGCTGATGAATCGGTGCTCCTCCATGTTGAACACCACTTGGAGGAAGCACTGAGGGTGACAAGGACGCAGAAGGTTCTCTGGGTGGGGAACTTCAATGTCCATCACCAAGAGTGGCTTGGTAGCACCACCATAGACCCAGATGGTGGAGTCCTAAAGGACATAACTGCAAAACTGGGTCTGCAGCAGGTGGTGAAGGAACCAACATGAGGGAAAAACATTCTTGACCTCAGCCTCACCAACCTGCCTGCTGCAGGTGCATTTGTCCATGGCAGTATTGGTAGGAGTGACCACCTGTGGAGACAAAGCCCCATCTTCACGTTGACGACATCGTGTTGTGTGGCACGATCACCATGCTAAATGAGATAGATTTCGAACAGATCTAGCAATTCAAGACTGGGCATCCATGAGGTGTAGTGGGCTATCAGCAGCAGCAGAATTGCACTCAAGCACAATCTGTAACCTCATGGCCTGACATATCCCCCACTCTACCATTACCATCAAGCCATGGGATCAACCCTGGTTCAATGAAGAGTGCAGGAGGACACGCCAAGAGCAGCATCAGGCATACATAAAAATGAGGTCACAGCCTGGTGAAGCTACAACACAGGACTACTTGCATGCCAAACAGCATAAGCAGCAAGTGAAAGATAGACCTAAGTGATTCCACAGCCAATGGATCAGATCTAAGCTCTGCAGTCCTGCCACATCCAGCCATGAATGGTGGTGGACAATTAAACAACTCACTGGAGGAGGAGGCTCCACAAATATCCCCATCCTCAATGATGGAGGAGCCCAGCACATCAGTGCAAAAGATAAGACTGAAGCATTTGCTACAATCTTCAGCCAGAAGTGCCGAGTGGATGATCCATCTCGGCCTCCTCCGGAGGTTCCCAGCATCACAGATGCCAGTCTTCAGCCAATTCGATTCACTCTACTTGATATCAAGAAACAGCTGAAGGCACTGGAAACTGCAAAGGCTATGGGCCCTGACAATATTCCTGCATTAGTATTGAAGACTTGTGCTCCAGAACTTGCCGCGTCCCCAGCCGAACTGTTCCTGTACAGCTACAACACTGGAATTTACCCGACAATGTGGAAAATTACCCAGGTATGTCTCGTACACAAAAAGCAGGGCAAATCTGACCCAGCCAATTACCGCCCCATCAGTCTACTCTCGATCATCAGTAAAGCGATTGAAGCGGTCATCAACAGTGCTATTAAGTGGCACTTGCTTCACAATAACCTGCTCACTGACGCTCAGTTTGGGTTCCACCTGGGTGAGTCAGCTCCTGACCTCATTACAGTATTGGTTCAAACACGGACAAAAGAACTGAGGTGAGAGTGACTGCCCTTGACATCAAGGCAGCATTTGATCGAGTATGGCATCAAGGACCCCAAGCAAAACTGGAGTCAATGGCAATCAGGGGGAAAACTCTCCGCTGGTTGGAGTCATACCTAGCACGAAGGATGATGGTTGTGGTTGTTGAAGGTCAATCATTTAGTTCTGGGACACCACTGAAGGAGTTCTTCAGGGTAGTGTCCTAGGCCCAACCACCTTCAGCTGCTTCAACAATGACCTTCCTTCCATCATAAGGTCAGAAGTGGGGATGTTCACTGATGATTTTGCAATATTCAGCACCATTCGTGACTCCTCAGATACTGAAGCACTCCATGTACAAATGCAGCAAGACTTGGACATTACCCAGTCTTGGGCTGACAAGTGGCAAATAACATTCACACCACATAAGTGCCAGGCAATGGCCATCTCCAAGAGAGAATCTAACCATCAACCCTTGACATTCAATAGCATTACCATTGCTGAATCCCTATTGGCCAGAAACTGAACTGAACTAGCCACATAAATACTGTGTCTACAAGAGCAGGTCAGAGGCTAGGAACCCTGCACCAAGTAACTCACCTCCTGACACCCCAAAGCCTGTCTGCCATCTACAAGGCACAAGTCAGGAGTGTGATGGAATACTCCCCACTTGCCTGAAACATATGATTCTTAGGGGGCTTGACAGGGTAGATGCTGAGTGGTTGTTTTCCCTTGTGGGAGAGTCTAGGACCAGAGGGCATAATCTCAGGGTAAGGGGCACCCATTTAAAACAGAGGTGAGGAGGAATTTCTTCTCTCAGATGGTAGTCAGTCTGTGGAATTCTTTACCGCAGAGGGCTGTAGAGGCTGGGTCATTAAGCATATTCAAGGCTGAGATAGACAGGTTTTTAATCAGTAAGGGAATCAAGGGTTTGAGGAAAAGGCAGGAAAGTGGACTTGAGGATTATCAGATCGGCCACGACCTCATTGACTGGCAGGGCAGAGTCGATGGGCCGAATGGCCTATTTCTGCTCCTAAGTCTATGGTCTTATGGTCTTATGGATGAGTGCTGGTCCAACAACACTCAAGAAGCTTGATACCACCCAGGACAAAGCAGCCCGCTTGATTGGCACCACATCCACAAACATTCGTTCCCTCCACCATCAATGCACAATGGCAGCAGTGTGTACCATCTACAAGATTCACTACAGAAACTCACCAGGGCTCCTTAGGCAGCAGCTTCCAAACCCATGACCGCTACCATCTAGAAGGACAAGGGCAGGAGATACATGGGAACACCACCACCTGGAATTTCCCCTCCAAGTCACTCACCATCCTGACTTGGAAATATATCACTGTTCCTTCACTGTCGCTGGGTCAAAATCCTGGAACTCCCTAACAACACTGTGGGTGTACCTACACTGCATGGACTGCAGCAGTTCAAGAAGGCAGCTCGCCACCACCTTCTCAAGGGCAGCTAGGGATGGTCAATAAATGCTGGCCCGGCCAGCGACACCCACATCCTGTAAATGAATTTTTAAAACTTGCAATGCAGCCTGCAAAGCCGTTTTTCCACCTCCCACTTCTTAAATCTCCAAAATATTGTCCCTGAAGCTGCCCCGCTACCTTAATGAGTTCCTTTCACTTACTCTAGCATGTTTACTCATTAGCTCACCTATAATTATTTGGAGGATTTCTGTTCAATCTTTCACACGTGATGGAATGGGTTACTCACTAGGGTGGCCTTCATTTAATCAAAGGGTCTCTTTGATCTCCTTTCAATAGAGAAGGCTGCACATAACCATTAGAAAAGAACCTGCACTGGACACAGACCAGGCGATCTGAGACACCTCAGCCACCACGAAGAGCAGGCCCTCCAAATATTTGGGGTGGAGGCCATCAAGTGAGTGAATGAGGGAGAGTTTGATGGTTTTGTGCAAAACCCAACAAAATAACCATTCTCCTTGATGGCAGCTTACACTCAATCAGTGAGTAACAGTCAGCTACATCCCTGTCTCTGCTGCAACAGGCTCTAATGGTCTTGCTACCATGTGCACAGCCATTGGCACTATTCACAATGCTAAGACAATGTAGTATTTCCTTATGTGTAGGGTATCCCAGGACGACACTGACACCAGAGAGGGACAGAGAGCAACCCCATCGTATGAGCATCAGTCAAGCGATCCAGAACAAATACTGCCCAGAAATATCTATTTGTGGGGAATTGGATAGGGATGTCAGGAATAAGTACCTGGTGAAGAATTGCACATCAGAGGCAAGGAGACATTGGAAGTGGCAGCAGGTGAGTAGTAATGGGAAGGATACGATTAGATGAGAACTGCTCTAGGAGCCGCGAATTTGTAACTCACAGGGACTGTGATATCAACCTGTAGTCAGTAAGGAACAGAAACTTGAGAGTCTTCAGAACCCACTGCAGGTAATGGCAGACAACATGCAGCAGTGCTGTATGAACATCTGTGTTGGCATACAAAAGAAATAAGGAATCTGCAAAGCACCATAGAGCAAAGGGCATGGAAATGTCCCCTGTAAAGACAGCCCAAACTCCAATGCCATTTTCTTCACCAGTGCAATGTGAGTCAATATTGAGTATTTGGGTTCGGACTTAAATAAGCTGTCACTTCTGTTCTACAGAGTAGGGGAGTTAGCATGTCTATGGTTTCAACATTGTCTTCAACATAATCTTCAAATGAAGAATAGGTTAATTAGTACAAACATGTTGTCAAGCTCATGTAATATACTTCATTGAAACCTCATTTATGCACATCGTATGGTTAAGAACATCCTGCAATTGTCGGGAATGTATGAATGTAGGATAAACAGATAATGATAGTTAAATATTGTGCCACTTCCACTCCCAATAGAGTGATACAGGCAGTAGAGGGATGAGGTTAATGTGCAGGGACAGATCTTCCTCTTTTATACTTGGACATAACTAATCTTTGGGTGGAGAGCTTAGAGGGAAATCAGACAGGGGAAGATTGCTCATTGTTAAGACATTCATGTCTGATCTTCTATCCATTCACCCCATCCATTAATTTAAGAAGCTCTGTTGTGCTTGTGATCCTCCCTGCCCAAATTTTCTTTACACATGCCACCTAGGCGGTTATTGAAAACAAAGAACAAAAGATGAAAATCTATCCAGTCTTTTGAAATGCAAATATCACTAAGGCATGTTTTTCAAGGTTGAATACGGAAGGTACTAGTAAGGGTGGTGTTGGAGGAGGCAATGTTCATAAGCACGCCTTCTGGTTTTGGAGTTATCCTTTAAAAGATGAATTGCTAGCTTAGGAGTGCATCCAATTCTGGTGTGCTGCATGAAAACAGCTTCCCTTTGCTGAGGGCACTTCATCTTCCCTCAATACTAACAGGCAGCATCATTACAGAGTCCACCTTCAGTCATCTGCATCCTGTACAGTCCATTGAATGAAGTTCCATTGAGAAGGGTTTGAGGATACATCTAACAATGCACGTCAGCTCTCTTTAACATCAGAATTTGAGAGGAAAGCGTAGGCTTTTATTCTTTATTTAATGTAATTCAGTTCTTTTCAAAATTGCTTTGCAAGTCAATGATCTTTTTGAAATGACGAATGTTTATTATTGGTTCAAAAAAAAAAGCATGTTCTTGCTCGCAACTTGGATTTGAGGGGAAAAAAAATTCCAAAATTCAGAAGGCCTATTATTCATGAGCACAGTTTGTACCTGAGGAAAACTGTAGCGCTTCTGTGAATTGGTGATTCCAAATATCATGCATTGCTAGACAACTGTTTCAGTGCTTTAGTAGGAATTGAAAGATATATTTTTCAATAAATAACTAAAGTTGAATTCTTCTTTCATTTGTTTTTGGATATGGGTTAAGCTGGAAATGCCGCATTCAATGTCCATCAGTAGTTGCCCTAAGAATCTGACAATGGGCTTTCTCCTTCCACTGTTGCAGTCCTTGTGGAGATCATGCTCCCACAATGGTATTAGATCAGGAATTCCAGGATATTGAGCCAGCAATGATTTTTGCAAGAAAAAAAACTGGCCTTACACATCATAAATAACTGAAGGAACAACGATATAATTGCTCTGTGCGGTATTGTCACAAACAAGTCAGTACGTTTGCATGAGTTTTCCCTGTCTAATGTTTTAATGCATGCACTAATCCAAAATCATACTGCATCATTTTAAAATAGTTCATGACAGAAATTCATATGGACGTTTGTTGCTAATATATTGTCCATACGATTTCAAATGACATCTATAGGCACAAAAATGACATTTATTATTATATTTTAAGTGTGGTCACATGCTGAGCATCAAACAATTTGCATTCAAATCATGGGGGTGGAGCAGGTTGTTTACTCATCCTGTCAGGTCTACATGTAAGACTTTAGCAAAAAAAAAAGGAGGCCTTGGACTTCAATAAAATTGCAAATTTCAGTGTATTTCATGATATCCTAAATAAACATGAACAACTCACATTTCTCTTCCAGCATCAAATATTAATCCATTTGAGGTTGGTGCTGCAATTGCCATTGTGTGTGCGTTGACACTGTGCAAACAGTTAGGATATTGCTATTCCAGCCCTCTCATTCTTAGGCAAAGTCAAGAGCTTGACAAATTCTCTTCCTAATTATACCTGCCAGTGTTTGCTTCCCAATACAGTTAAGCTTCAATCAGATTTTTAGAATTCAGGACTAAGTTTCATGCTGTAATGCTTCAATATATGGAAAGCCTTGCATTGTTTAGTTTGTTCTGTCTCGATCATAACTCGGGTCTTAGTTTAGTCAAATATTTCATTGTATGAATAAGCGCAAAATGCACAGTGCAAAACATACCTGAATACACATATACAAATGATAAGTAGCTGGCATAATGTACAAGTAATTATACATGCAAGGCAGCAGCGGGACTATTGTCTTTCTGCATGCATTAGGATTCAATCCAAAGTAGATGGACTTGTAAGACTTATCCATGTTTTGCATACTTTACTACATGTAAATCTCATACATTTTAGACCGTCAAGAATTTCTTGACAGCAAATAAGAATTCTACTGCAAGTTTAGAAGCAGCTATTAAGAGAACAGAGTGACAAAAGTGATAAAGGGGATTCATTTAATGCCAAACACAATAATTGCCTTGAATTAATTTCTCACCCAAGTGTCAACCAAAAATGGCTTTCTTATAACAAAGCTTACGAACTTGACCACTCCCATGAGACACTTATCCAATGGTTTTAACAAAGTTGGTTGAGGGTTGCTGTTCCTCATGTTAAAACTTTGGCAATGTTCATGGTCAGTGACATCTGGGAGCTCAAACCTGTGAATCTAGCTGAGCAGGCCTTCTGACAAATGGTGACATTTGGCTGAGGGGCTGGCTAGGATGTAGACATGCTCCAACCTGAGAGTGGGCAGCAAATGCCACATTGTTGTGTCAGGTGCTGGGCAATAGGACACCAGTCAAACTGAAAGTGGACATCTCCATACTTTCAGCCAGATGTGTGGAAATCGATTTGGCAAATTTTTCCCATATCTCATATAATTGCTTGCGCGATGCAAGGCAGCTTCTTGTCAAAGCTGGTAACCTGAAGTTCACCATCTGAGTTCAGCTGGCAGAGCTGGGAGGTCACCTCTCCCTCTGGTGAGCCGTTGTCTGGACCGTCCCTGTCACTGCAACTTGCTCCTGATCACCCGTGCTGACGTTTCACCAAGTGCAGACCCCTCCAGTTCACCATCCAACCCATCCAAGATGCCAATCTTTGTGCTGGTGCTTGAGAGGGGTGGAGTGCGCAACACTACATCCTCTGGAGGATTGCCCTCATCCAACATGCCTTGAAAGTTTTGCTGCTGTGAAGGAACCAGCTCAAAGGAAAAAGGGGCCAGAGATAGCAGGAGAGTGTCAAACTGGACAGCGACAGATGACAGGCTTCACAATGAAACTTGAAGTTTTCAGGGTGGCTGAATGTCTGATTTCCTTGAAGTACATGATGGGCTGCAACTAATAAGCACAGACCCTGCCCTTGAAGGGCTGTAAATTTCCATAGCTTCCTTCTCCACCTATGTGAGGCTGTGTAGTCCTCCAGCCCCACCACATGCCCCACCACTTTACCATGTCGTACTCCTCTCCTTTATGCAGTGCATCATTTTGTCCTGCAAAAATGAGAGAAGTTAAGTGGCTACTGAAAGGGAAAGTGCTTCAGAATGTCGTGCAAATGCCAAAAGGCAGAAGAAGCAGGATGGGAGGTGTTGATTGGAAAGAAAACGCCTGGAGTGTAAAGTGAGGAAAGAGTCATGAAAACAAGCTTCTGGGTCTGCAAATGTTACCAAGTGGGACCAGATTGTAGGTAAAGGCTTTTATGAAAGAGGTGAATGCGAATGTGAGGTGGTACAAAGTGCTTTTTGATTGTTGATGGAGGATGTGATGCAGGGGAGAGAAGTACTCGGAGGTCAGGGGGAGGCGTCTGTTGCCAGTTGTTACTAAGAGAAATAGAGAGATGTGCCCTCCTTTGCTGGTATTAAGATCACTGAAGAATTTTCTTTATTGAATGCTGAACCTGGGAGTGATACTTCTGGAGCAGATCATCTTTGCCACCTTTCTCCAGGCTTAACATATGGGGATTCCCCCACTTCTAGGAAACAGAACATCCCTCCTTGCCACACCTTTTCTATGAAGGCAGGTATTAAGAAACCGAAGGACAGTCTTAAACCCTTTGCTCAGATTCTCCTCTTTCCAACTGTATAAGTGACTGCAACCTCATTTTAAGAGCTGTGTTCCCACTTCTGCAAGTTCAGAGGAGGTCTGATTGCTTCAAGAATGTAGCTCTCTAGGTTTTGGATCACAAAACAAAATGTAGGAAATATTCAGGTAACAAGATTGAACATGGGACACAGTGAAGTAGTTCTTGACAGAAAAACTGTAACTCATGGGGTTTGGTAACTTTGAGCCCTGCTTAAGCTGCTATTCCAAATGATCAACAATCAGACTAATCCACTGAAATTTGGACACAGACTAGCTCTCACTAAATGTTATATCTAGGTTCTCTTAAATGGCCAATTGAACAAGTTAATTGTTTAATCGGAGTTTAAATGGTAAAACACTCCATTAAACTCACCTGGTGTGCATTCTAATTAATCTTGCCCTACTGACACAGTACTTTGTTTTGCTTTATGACTGAGTCTGGTTTGGTCTTGCTCAACATACATTTTGAATATCCTTTCCGATCCATTTGCACAGTGGCAGCATTGTAGCCGATGAGGTTTAACCGAGGCGCGATTATTGCTTCATGAAAACTTTTCCCAATGCCCCGCTTTGGCGACTTGAAATATAGTCGGCAAAGGCAATTTTTGACTTTTAAAAAAGAAACGTCATTTGAGGGATTTGCATTGAATTTATGTTCCGATGTGCCCAGTTCTGCTGCACATTTTCTCCCAAGAAGCACCCTGATGTGCCAGCATTGTCACTGAGTAAACTGATCCAGATCATTTTACTCAAACCACTTAATCTGATAGTGAGATAGAGATGGCTATTTATATTTTAGATACTTACAAAGCGTATTAGAGATTAATTATCAACAATTAGTGCAGTTCATGTTGGACCTTTTTGAGAAAAATTGGAATTATGCTTAACTGTGGGCCAAGAACAGTCAAGTTGCTCCTCAACTTCCACAGTTTCTATTTCAAGTGATTTTTTAAGGAAAAGGGAACGAACGTACTTTGATATGATACTTTTTGCCACCTCAGGGGATTTCCCAAAGCGTTTTGCAGCCAACTAAGTACTTTTGAAGAGTAGCCACTGTTGTAATGTAGGGAAACACAGCAGCCAATTTGCACATAGCAAGCTCCCATTAACAGGAATTAGTGTTTTTCATAATGTTGATTGATGGATAAATATTGGCCAGGAGAACCCCCCTATTCCACTTCGAGTGGTGACATGGGATCTTTTATGTCCGCCTGAGAAAGCAGACGGGTCCTTAATTTCACCCAAACGATGACACTTCCAACATTGCAGCACACTTCAAGCACTGCCCTAAAGCATCAACATAGTCTACGCCCCTAAGTCTCTGAAGTGGGCCGTAAATCCACAGCCTTCTGATTCAGGGGGTAAATTGCTATCACAGTCAACTTACACAATTTTTAAAGTGCTGTGGTTCAGTTGAAAGATTTCAAGAAAGCTGCTAATATAGCTGGTAGGTGACATTGCAGTATCAGTAAGTATATAGCCAAGTGTAAAGTAATACATACTGGGAAGCCCAGAGTGCTTAAAGTGGCTACAATTGGTATTTGTGCCCAGGCTAGAATGGTAACACTTATTTGTAAAGTGGGCATTTGTGGGTATCAGGTGAGGGCAGGTTCAGATCTTACTGTGATGTTCCTCATGATTAAATATCTTGCTAGCACTTAATATCTAGAAAGTAAAGTAAGGTAACAAAGACAGACCAGCAGCCATTAAAGCATATCTCAGCAACTTTGGAAAAGGAGAGGAGAAAATTGGACAAAAAGGTAACATCTTAAAGACTTCGAAAAACTCAGCAGGTCTGACTGCATCTGCGGAGAGAAACACAGTTAACGTTTCGAGTCCATATGACTCTTCAACAGAACTAAGAAAAAATAGAAAAGAGGTGAAATATAAGCTGGTTTAAGGTGGGGGTGGGGTGGGACAGGTAGAGCTGGATAGAGGGCCAGTGATAGGTGGAGATAACCAAAAGATGACATAGACAAAAGGGCAAAGAGGTGTTGAAGGTGGTGATATTATCTAAGGAATGTGATAATAGGTGACATTAAGGGTAGAAAGCAGGACGAGCAAGGTACAGATAGCCCTAGTGGGGATGGGATGGGGGGAAGGGATCGAAATAGGCTAAAAGGTAGAGATAAAACAATGGAGGGAAATACATTTATAAATAATGGAAATAGTGGGAAAAGAAAAATCTATATAAATTATTGGAAAAAAGGGGGATCGGAAAGGGGGTGGGGATGGAGGAGAGAGTTCATGATCTAAAATCTCCATCCCCACCCCCACTAGGGCTATCTGTACCTTGCTTGTCCTGCTTTCTACCCTTAATGTCACCTATTATCACATTCCTTAGATAATATCACCACCTTCAACACCTCTTTGTTCTTTTGTCTATTACATCTTTTGGCTATCTCCACCTATCACTGGCCCTCTATCCAGCTCTACCTGTCCCACCCCACCTTAAACCAGCTTATATTTCACCTCTCTTCTATTTTTCCTTAGTTCTGTAGAAGTGTCATACGGACTCAAAACGTTAACTGTGTTCCTCTCCGCAGATGCTGTCAGACTTGCTGAGTTTTTCCAGGTATTTCTGTTTTTGTTTTGGATTTCCAGCATCCACAGTTTTTTTGCTTTTATCTTAAAGGCTTCTCCTGCAAAACCCAAATGAAAACGTTGTTGGCGTTCAGATTTGGGTATCCTGGGTTGTCCCCAACTCTAAGAACATGTTAAGAAAAATCGAAAGAACATGAAAATTCCCTGGTGTTGTTGAATCTAAGAAATATGAAGTGAAAATAGTGATCTTTCACCTTATTGCAGATCTTAGCTTTGAGAAAACTGATAAACTTGACACATAAGGGCTGGCATTTTGTCTCAGTTACTTCAAATGGAGGTGGGGAATTCAAGTCAAAGTTTTCTAGAATTTTCTATGTGCTTTCTATTGCCCCGGAATAGCTTGCATGTCAGCCCAATGCATACCAGAGGAAGGCACCTTCTGAATATTTCACTAGTTTGGGACAAGGAATATCGATGTTTTACAGGCCCAGAGAGGAGCAGTGCTTTGGGACAGAGGGATAGGAAAATCAGCCCGTACAATTTTAAACAGATGTTCTTGCACAGAAAAATGAAATTTAGGGATCAAAAAAAAAAGTAAATATGCGGAAAAAGATTACGTTTTGAAATATTGATAGAATACAGCAATATTATGTGAATGTCCTACTTAAAGGTAGACAGTGTTGAAGTAGCTGATTTTTGAGTTTCAATGTTCTGCCCTGGTATTAGGGATTGTAAATTCTGGAGACTAGAATGCAGTAAGAAAGTGATCAATGAGTATATTAAGGTGTATCTTGCCCCCTCATCCATGCTTTTGTTACCTTCAGCCTCGACTATTCCAATGCTCTCCCATCTTCCACTCTCCATAAACTTCAACTCGTCCAAAACTCTACTGCCTGTATCATAACTTGCACCAAGTTCCGTTCACCCATCACCCCTGTGCTTGCTAAACCAGAGTGGCACATTGGCACAATGCCTCAATTTTAAAACTGAGGTGCTAGCAACTTTAAAATTGGATGTAAATTGGGGCAAATTGATGTCATATGACACTTTATTAGGCAAACTATGAGGATATTTTTTTCTGTGGGGCATGGGAAAATTCAGAGACCGAAGGCTGGGATAGATAAAAACAAAAAGCTAAAAGCTACTGCGGATGCTGGAAATCCAAAACAAAAACAGAATTACCTGGAAAAACTCAGCAGGTCTGGCAGCATCGGTGGAGAAGAAATCAGTTAAAGGCTGGGATAGAGGTTAGTGAGAGTTTTATTTTGCTCTGATACATGCCATACCTGATCTTATTGTATTTAATACTGACAGTGGGTGACAAAAATTGAAAAGATGTTGCCTACCCACTACTAACAGCCCAAAAGCAAAAGCATAGCCAATAACATTCTGAAACCTTTTAAATTAAATTATGCAGGCTACGCAAATTAACATCCTTTGTCTGAGCTGCATAAATACAAGGAGAACGGGTTAAAAAAATTCAACTGTGACAACCCGTTGCAGCAAAAGCTGTGAGAAATTCTCCTTCCCCTCACAGAATCAGTTTTAACACCTACAAGATCCTCGTTTTTGTATTACATGCTTTGGCAGTTCACTCCTCACACTCTCCATCTATCTGATCAATAACTTCTCAGTTTTCAAGAGGTGAAATAAGGCACTGTAAGTCAAACAGCGCTTTTATAGATTCTTTCTTCCTATGATATTTGTTTTTTTTAATTCACAGTTGATTCTTATGGCTTCTCTGTTTTTAAGGAGCTGTACAATTCTGATTTGCATCACGGCTGATGCTTTTGCACTGCTCTTGGCAGCTATCCTATTGAAGGCAGTTAAAAGTCGCGAGTTCAAAAGTCATTCATTTACTTGAGCGAGATTAAAATTTTTAGATGAAAGGGGAAGGCTAGATTTCAGAGATGTGGCATTGTTTGAATTATTCTATCCCAGCAAGTCAACACCACCTGGAGAGGGAAGGAAGAAAGCAAATTATATGCATGAACATTAGAACCCAGTAAAAGCATTGTTCCATAGACCATTCTTCCTGTCATTGACACTACCACAACTTTAATTGGGGAGTGAAGAAATCTCTTCCTGTTACACGAAGCAATGTTACATCACCAAACCCAGCTACTGTTTGGGTGGAGAGAGTGAAGCCCATCAATATAATTAAAAAAAGCAAATTTACAAAGTGAGGGGGATGAGAAAGGGACTGTACATTATAAAATTCCAAATATGTCAAGAACATGCATGAATGTACAATACACTCTCAGGGTTTCAAAAATGTAAGTATAAACAAGTGCAAATAGAAATAAGTAAGTATGACCTGATGGTCATTACAGAGACATGGGTATGGGATGACATAGATTGGGACCTGAATATTGAAGGGTATGTGACACTCAGGAAGGACAGGAAGTTAGGAAAAGGTGGAGGGGTGGCTCTGATAATTAACAATGGTATTAGCACATTAGAGAGAGATGACCTAAGTTCAGGAAGTCAGGATGTAGAAGCGGTTTGGGTTGAGATGAGGAATGATAAAGGCAAGAGGTCACTTGTGGGAGTGGTATACAGGCCCACTAATTGTAAGTACACTGTAGGACAGAGTATAAAGGAAGAGATAATGGGAGCTTGTCAGAAAGGTGCAGTGATAATCAGGGGGGATTTTAATCTACATACAGACTGTAAAAATCAGATGGGCAAAGGTGGCATAGATGACGAGTTCATAGAATGCTTTGGGATAGTTTCTTAGAACAGCATGTTCTAGAGCCAACCAGGCTATACTAGACCTGGTATTGTGCAAAGAGATAGGATTAATTGATAACCTCATAGTGAAGGCACTTCTAGGTAGCAACAATCACAATATGATTGAATTTTACATTCAGTTTGAGGGAGAGATGAGTGGGTCCAAGTCTAGCATTTTAAACTTAAATTAGGGCAATTATGAGGGCATGAAAGCAGAACAGACACACAGAATAGATACATTGCAATGAGAAAGAAAAATACCAAGGGGAGGACCCACCATCCGTAGTTAACTAAAAAAGTTAAATACAGTATCAAACTCAAAGAAGAAGCATTTAATTGTGTAGACAGATGGCAGATCAGAAGATTGGATAGAATATAAAGAACAGCAAAGAATGACAAAAAGATTAAGAAGGAGGGGAAAATTAGAGTATGAGAGAAAGCTATCTAGAAATGTAAAGATGGATAGTAAGGGTTTCTACAGATATTTAAATAAGAAGATAGTTAACAAAGTGAATGTTGGTCCTATAAAAAGTGCATCTGGGGAATGAATAATGGAAAATAAGGAGGTGGCAGGTGAACTGAACAAGTATTTTGCATTGGTTTTCACTATCGAGGATACAAGTAATATCCCAGAAATAGCTGCAAATCAGGAATTGGAAGGGTGGAAGGAACTCAGGAAAATTACAATCACCGGGAAAGTGGTATTGAGCAATTGTTGGTGCTGCGGGCTGACAAATCCCCGGGTCCTGTTAGACTTTCATCCTAGGGTTTTGAAAGAAGAAGCTAGTGAGGTAGTTGATGCTTTGGTTTTAATTTTCCAAAATTCCCTACATTCGGGGAAGGTTCCATTGGATTGGAAAATAGCAGATGTGACTCCTTTATTCAAAAAAGGAGGGAGGCAGAAAATGGGAAACTACAGGCCAGTTAGCTTAACATCTGTCATAGGGGAAATGTTAGAAGCAGTTATTGAAGATGTTATAGCAGAGCACCTAGAAACATTCAGGGCAATCAGGCAGAGTCAACATGGTTTTGTGAAAGGGGAATCATGTTTAACCAATTTATTGGAGCTCTTTGAAGGAATCACATGTTCTGTGGATAAAGGGGAACTGGTGGATGTACTGTACTTAGATCTCCAGAAGACATTTGATAAGGTGCCACATCAAAGGTTATTGCGAAAAATAAAAGCTTGTGGTGTAGGGGGTAACAGGTTGGCATGGATAGAAACAAAAACATAAAATGCTGGAAAAACTCAGCAGGTCTAGGAGCACCCGTGGAGAGAGGAACAGGGTTAACGTTTTAAGTCCATATGACCCTTCTTCGGAGGGAAGAAGATGGTTAGAAGATTGGCTAACTAACAGGAAACAGAGAGTTGGCATAAATGGGTCTTTTTCTGGTTGGCAGGATGTGATGAGTGGTGTCCCACAGGGATCAATGCTTAGGCCTCAACTTTTTACAGTTTAAAAAAATAACTTGGATGAAGGGACTAGAGGTATGGTTGCTAAATGTGCTGATGACACAAAGGTAGTAGGAAAGTAAGTTGTGAAGAGGATGTAAGGAGGCTACAAAGGGACAGAGATAGGTTAAGTGAGTGGGCGAAGATCTGGGAAATGGAATATAATGTGGGCAAACGTGAAATTGTCAATTTTGGCAGGAAGGATAAAAAAAAGAAGCTTATTATCTAAATAGAGAGTGATATGCAGAGTTCTGAGACGGAGAGGGATCTGGGTGTCCTAGTGCATGAATCACAAAAGGTTAGCATGCAGGAACAGCAAGTAAGTAGCTAATAGCACATTATCATTTATTGTGATGGGAATTGAATACAAAAGTAGGGAGGTTATGCTTCAGTTGTACAGGGCATTGGTGAGACCTCATCTGGAGAACTGTGTACAGTATTGGTCTCATTTAAGGAAGGATGTAAATGCGTTAGAAGCAGTTCAGAGAAAGGTTACTAGACTAACACCAGGAATGGGCAGGTTGTCTTATGAAGAAAGGTTGGGCAGGCTAGGCTTGCATTCACTGGCATTTAGAAGAGTAAGAAGCGACCTGATTGAAATATATAAGATCCTGAGGGGTCTTGACAGGGTGGAGGTGGAGAGGATGTCTCCTCTTGTGGGAGAATCTAGAACTAGGGGTCATTGTTTAAAAACGAAGCATCGCCCATTTAAGACATAGATGAGGAGAAATTTTTTCTCTCAGAGGGCGGTGAGTCTTTGGAACTCTCTTACAAACATATGAACATACGAACAAGGAGCAGGAGTAGGCCATTCGGCCCCTCGCGTCTGCTCCGCCATTTAATAAGATCACGGTTGATCTGATAGGTGGTGAAAGCAGAGTCTGAATATTTTTAAGGTAGAGGTAGATAGATTCTTGATAAGCAAACAGAGTGAAAGGTTACCGGGGTGGGCAGGAATGTGGGGTTGAGGTTAAAATTAGATTAGCCCCAATCTTATTGAATGGTGGAGTAGGCTCGAGGGACCGAGTAGCCTACTCCTGGAACAAAAACAAAAATAGTTAGATTCCTGCTTCTAATTCGTATGTTTGTAAGAAACCTCGTTTATCTAAGCATGCTGTTTAAAATGATTAATCACATAGTAAATCAGTGTTTAAAATACAACATTATATCTTATAGTTTGTTTATTGTGCTGGTGAGTAGAGCAGGCATTATTGGCAAACAGATATGCTACCCTGCTGGCTGTTCATGGTTATTCAGTTTGTGCTCCTTCCCTCCCCTTTGTGGTTTCCCAACACACTCCAAAGCACGTGTGGTTCTTATAATGAGGCCATTACCCTTCACATGGCGTATGCAGCTACAGCCCCTCAGAGCTGGTTCAAGATTGCCACGCATAGAAGCCTGGGGACAATTAAGTTACCCAAGGTATTTTGGCTGGTGCCAGTGAGGGAGAATTTTATGTTAATCGGTTTTTCAGTGTATTGTCTGACGCCATGTGTGACGGTTTGCATTAATTCTCAAGGTAAGTTCATTTTTCATAATTTCCATTGAAACTCTTCTTCTTATATATTTTCTTAAAATCTGGTACCAGACTGGAGGGAATCCATGTATGCGGAGTGACTAGAGGGGGCTGGGATGATCCTCCTGGAACAAGGAGATTTAATTATATATTTTTTTAATAATGTGGAAGCAGATTTAACAGTGGGCTTCAAAAGGAAATCGGATATATACTTGAATACGAAGAATTGGCAGGGTAGAGGGACTAATTGGTAGCCCTTTCACGGAGCTGGCCCAAGCAATGATGGGCCAAATGGCCTCCTTCTGTGCTGTATAATTCTACAGTTCCGCAATGAGCAAATTCCTTGTAGGGACTATGGGCGGAATTTTATGGCCCCTCCAGCCGGCGGGATTTTCCGGTCCCGCCAAAGTCAGTGGGCTTTTGAACCACTCGCCACATTTGACTGCCCCACCCCCGCTACGATGGGACCGCGAAACTCCGCCCCATGAGATTTACAGCATAGCTCATCAGAACAGAAAACAGCTAACAGAAAAATTAAACACCGTGCACTTAAAGCATTTTGTTTGCCTGCAGTATTAATAGGAATGACACGTTACAGTTTCTCATTTAAGTAGAGAATATGCAAATAACAGCTGTACAAATACGATGGTACTGGATTGTATTCATCATCTCTCATAAGGTAGCTCTCCAACTCGCACTGCTGATACATAATAATTATTGGATGAGTCTCAAGTATATCTCTGAAACATACAAGGCTATTACTGAAACAACAGGCAAATCTGACTCATTCTGAAACAGCAGTTCATGCAGTAAACCCGCTGTGTAAGTAATGAGAAAATCCTTTCCTTCTGACCTTAGCAACCTCAGTCTGCAAGACCTTAAAATGTGATGTTTGCTTGGGTCTGTTAATCATTAATTGTTATGCTCAGATGTTTGTTAACTTTTTAACCAGAGAAAAGAAAGCAATGTGAGCCGAAATGTGACAGAGTGGGCTGCAGTGCACCAGGACAAAATAGTTATACTTTCAGCTTCGTCCTTTTGTTAGTGAAGAGCTTTCTGATGGGGGCAATTAATGAAATAAATGTCACCATGTGATGTTTGACAGTGTAAGTATTAGAAGGAATATCACATTATAACTTTAAAAATAAACCACTTAAGTAAGATAATAGCTGGAGGGGCTGAAAGCAAGGTTTCAGGCTATCATTAACTTCAATGCCCGGGTTATCTCTTATGCTTGTATCTCAGTTGGGTGAGTTTGAGCATTTTCTAAGTGGGCTGCGAGAAGGAGCAAGGCACCTGACGCACGTCTTTTCCACTTTTGTTAAGTGAAGGCCAAGGACTAAAGTGCAGGACACAACCGAGGTGAAAAGAATAAGAGAGAAGCCAAAGAATGTTCAAAGAAGTGATTAGGTGATAATAAGCTCAGGCCTCAAAACCCTGTTGACTTTGGGAGGAAAGGAAGAGAGATAAACTGCTGGAGAACTCAAAGTCTTAAGAAGGAATCAGTTAGAATAAGAAACAGTACAGCGCATCTTGATTCCTGCCTCTCCAATATTGAGGGAAAAGTATGGAGGGGATAAATGGCCTCCTTCTGTTCCTATGTAAAAGCAGGTACTTGTTAGGAAGTCCAGGGTTGTGACTCTCCATATTGAGAAGAGACTGTGATGATGAGTGGAATGTAATGGAAGAAAAGTAATCCTAGGGTTCCCTCTGAGAATGTGACCTCTTGAATCCAAATAAAAGGAATGAACTTGTCTTCAATTGTCTCCAATTACGTATTCTTCCAGCAAAGACGCTGCTTATGCTGGGGTCTGTGAGAGTAAAGGTCACAGCAGTGCTCAGCTGAATATAGCACAGAATAGACTTTACTAAGATCTAACTTGTGGTCTAAGCATCCTCCCATCAAAAATGATGGAAACTAGGGAGTGCGTAGATCTTGACTTCTAAAATACTTACTTGCCTGGAACACTTAAAAAATTGGGAACCTATCCTGGTAATGTGGTTTGTTTCATGAATGAAAAAAAATTGCAGTTATATAGCACCTTATTACATCCTTACAAAATCTCAAGGAGCTTCACAACCACTTCATATTCTTTTGTGTCAGGTAGACATGCTTTATGCCAAATAATGATTTTTATTCCAATGGCTGGAAACCTAAATTGAACTTTTAAAAATGGAGACTTCTTAAACGCAGAGACTAAAGGTGCCCACAGAGTTATGGGTTAATGGTTGTATTAGTGCAACCACGATGTAAATTATGATATTAGCATGATATCAAAAGCCAGGTGAGCAAGAGGCTCCAAGAGAGCAAGACGCAGGACAGTCTGTGTCCTGGAAACCATATGCTTATTCTAAGGTCTTTGTAAATAGTTCGGAATAAATAGTTTCAAGAAAAATTGTATACTGACTATATCAAGTCACTCATAGAATAAGCAAAGTCTCGTCAAGGTATGATAAGACACCAAATCATGGTAACAGATCAAAGCACGATGGCAGTGAAAGGGTATAAATTTGTTAGAAGCACTTCAGAGAAGGTTCACGCGACTGATCCCTGGGATTGGAGGTGGTTATCTTATGAGGAAAGGTTGGACAGGTTGGGCCTGTAGCCATTGGAGTTTAGAAGATTGAGAAATGATATTATTAAAACATATAAGACCCTGAGGGGACTTGACAAGCTGGATGCTGAAAGAATGTTTCCCCTTGTTGGAGAGACTAAATCTAGGGGACGCAACTTAAAAATAAGGGGTCTCCCAATTAAGACGGAGATTAGAAGAATTGTTTTCTCTCAGAAGCTCATGAATCTTGGGAATTCCCTTCCACAGAGAAAGGCAGAGGCAGGGTCAATGATTATTTTTAAAGCAGAGGTAAATAGATTCTTGACTAACAAGGGAGTCAGATGTTCTCAGGGTAGGTAGAATGTGGAGTTGAGGTCACAGTCAGATCAACCTTGACTGTACTGAATGGCAGAGCAGGCTCAAGGGGGCCAAATGGCCTACCCCTGCTCCTGATTCATATGTTTGTATGTTCTTTGAAACACTGGCTTGAGCTCACAGCTTAAGACGGCTATCCCAATTTGCATCGCTGTACATTCCACATTCCAGTTGAGATGGAGACAGCATGTCTGCAAAGATCCATCAAGGACAATGACTTGGGTAATATGAGTGAACCACATATCCTGTCCCCATTAGCAAAGCATAAAAATAATCACTTGAGGTATTCAACTGGTGGAGGTGAACCATTAAGCCTAATCACATGGACAATAGGACCCTAGCTGAGAGGGGATCACCAGACATGAACTCATCGAGCTATAATGAGAATGCCATAAACCCAATCACAAACAACAAATCTCTTGTTGTGAGAGGGGGTTTCCTCGACATGAACTGATTATAATTGCAGTGATGATTGGGTGGGTGATGGTCAGGCGATAGGCCCATCCCTTGTGTATTTTAAGCTCCTGCTTTCTCTGCAATAAGAAGGCGAGCAGCTGTGACGCCGATGAGAGCAGACCCGAGTGGGGTTCCTCCTTCTTCCCTCTCTCTCCAACCCATCTTGCAAGCTTCAAACCCTGCTTGTTGACCTTGGCCATCCAGGGCTGCCCCTGCTGCAGACAGGGACTTCTTAGAAGAATTCAACCCAGCGCAAAGAGGAACAACCAAATCAGCTGTCTACATCTTTAAATTGGAAGCATCGGGACCACCAAAGGAAAGTCTCAAGACCACTGAAGTCAGCCTGAAGCCAGCCAAGTCACCAAACTACAGATTGTATATTCCTTTTATTTTTACTACTCTAATTTGACCAACCTATCCTTCCCACTTTGTAATCTATTTGTGAGCATGTGTGACCCTTGAGTATCTGGGTGGAACTGTGAGGTCATTGGGCAGGTGCGGCCGGCGGGCCCGAGAGCGGCCGGGAAATGGCCACCGCCCGTGATCGGTCCCCAGCCGCGATTCCACACTGCCCGCCCAGCGTGAAATGCAACTCTTCACTAGCCAGCAAGTGGCGCGTGGGGGCGGCGGTGGGGTCAGGGGGCAGGGGCGGGGGCAGGGCCAGGGCTGGGGGCGGGGGTGGGGACGGGGTTGGGGATGGTGGCGGGGCCAGGGTCGGTGGCGGGGGCGGGGATGGGGACGGGGACAGGGGCGGTGATGGGGGTGGGGTCAGGGCCGGGGGCCTTTTGGCTGTCGGGTCCAATGGTGACCCAGTGGGCAGTTTGAAACGGGGACAATCAGGCACAGGAAAGCTGCCGGTGACAAGGAGAACTCCAGTGTTGATGAGCAGGAATTATGGAGTGTGACGCGGCTGCAGATGCCGGGAGGGTGGGCAAGTCGGGTGGGCGCTCAGCCCCCCGGTTTTATGATGAGTTGACCTCCTGGAGGAGGCAGCTGCCAGGAGGGACACCCTTGTCCCCAGGGATGGAAGGAGGAGGCCACTGCACCTCACACAAAGAACTGGGGGGGAGGTGACATTGCTGGTCAGCAGCCTCGATGTTGTGTAGCACACCTGGGTCCAGCGCCACAAGAGGTTAAATGACCTACTGCACTCAGTAAGGGTGAACACCATGTTGGCATGGAACAGTGTGGTGAAGTGTTAAGGTCTGGCCGCACCCCCCCATGGAGCTCAGGGGTGCTAGGGTCTGAGTGCCAATTGTCAATGACGGCGGAGCTGGTCAACGGGAAGAGCCCCGGCTGCTTGGACTGAGTGCCTTGCGGCTCGAGGGCCACGACTCGGGTGTGCCCTGCAAGGTGTTCCTCAGCTGGGGTTGGCCAGGCTGCAATGGCGCTGCAGGTAGAGAGTGGGCTAATCAATGCTCCTCTGTCCTTTCAGGAGAACACCACCCATTACAACATTGAAAGGTCACAGAGCAGCGGTGACCCAGCTTACCTCCTAATCCTAACCAGATACGAGCAGGAGGCCTTGGACCTGGAGAGGCACCACGTGCCTCAGTCAACCGGCCAAGGAGAGGCTGGGGTGTTAGACGATGGTAAGAGTGCAGTGCACAGAGGTGAGAGTTTCCGATGCTGCAAACATTCTTGTGCAGTCTCACCATTGATGGGAGCCTTGGAACTGCATTCCCCATTGATCATTGAAAGACGATGGCACCATGATGCAGATCTCCATGGTCTCACCAGGTGCCTGGCATGCACAGTGACAGTGTGATGACTTTAACTAATGACATGTCCTTGTCCTCCTTTAGGTTTGCCAGCACACACCCAATCGTAGGACCCCGAAGACCCACCCCTGATGCCAGAGGCCTGCCAGGCTCCGGAAGCACCTGCGTCACACCCACTCTCTGAACCAGGCACCAGCGCAGATACCAGCACCTCGGTGGGTGTTTGATATTGATCTAGAATGTCGTTGATGATAAGACGTCTTATGGTCACCAACATTCTAGCCGAATATCTAACGTCCACCGAGGTGCTGGTATCTGCGCTGGTGCCTGGTTCAGAGAGCGGGTGTGGCGTAGGTGCTTCTGGAGCCTGGCAGGCCTCTGGCATCGGGGTGGGTCTTTGGGGTCCTACGATTGGGTGTGTGATGGCAAACCTAAAGGAGGACAAGGACATGTCATTAATTAAAGTTATCACACTGTCACTGTGCATGCCAGGCAGTGAGGGCACTTCACACTTGTTTGCGGTGCAGGCAGAGGCAGAGAGTGCCCAGAGTGCTGGTAGTCGGAGGACTGCTGGAGACCAGGATGATGCTGAGTCAAAGGCAGATGATGAGCCTCTGGAGTTGTCCATTAAGCGGCAGATGCTGGCTGTTCAGCGAGATGTGTGGGAGGATCTGGCAGAGATCCATGCGGGTATGCATGCCATGGTCTCTGTTATGGAGGAGTCCATGTGGAGCATGGGCACTGTTGTGACCCTCATCGCCAAGCACACTGCCTCCTCCATTGAGAGAGTGGTAACTCTCATGGAGAGGCAGCTCCAGGGACAAAATCAGGGGTTCCTGGGGTTGCACTCGGACCTGCAAGCCCTCACGAGGCAATGTCCTCAGGTGGTCAGTGCCAGTGTGGGAGATGGATGAGGCACCCAGTATCCCAGCCAGGTCCCCGTTCATCAGTGGTGAGCAGGGAGGTCCACAGCAACCTCACATTGGTACACCAGCTACCTGTTGTCTCTGTGGGCTCTGCTCAGGGCACTCTGGATGACAACAGCAGCTCCTCCGCCCCTCTGCCAGTGACTGTGGTATCTGATGAGGCTGCGATGAGTGGGGAGATGCCAGCCGTGGCACTGACTGCTCCCTCCCAGGACAGGCTCCACTGGCCAGAGGACACCCGCCAAAGTCATCAAGGCCAACAGGACAGCAGAGGCAGCAGGCAGTGAGGGGAGAGCACCAAGACATAGCACTCACCACCGTAACTTTCAGGCACCATGAGTACAAGAGGGACTGGTCACAGGTGATCTCCTGTTGTGTAATGTTTTGTTTATTTTAACTGGTCTGGGGTTGAAGGCCAGAGAAGGTTCTGTTAATTTGTTTTGACTGTCAACATGGGATAAATTTACTTTTGTCATAATGGCCTGAATATGCTTCATCTTTTTTATTTAATGTGGAGCAGGGTACGCCAGTGTGTAATGCTGGATGTAGGTGGCTTGAAACTTTATTGCACAGGCACTGAGTGGACTTTGGGGTGAAAGAAAAGGGTCATTTCAGACACCCGGGATGGAGGCAGCAGCCCTGGCCTGAGTTTAAAGCTGATCTTCGGTAGTCTAGCTGAAGGAGTGTTGGATCAAGGTGTCCCTGCCTCCCTGGAGGTTACCGAGGTCTGCCTCCACGCCCTCAGTGTTCTCCTCACCATGCTCCTTTTCTGACTCACTACTTGACTCATCCTCTGTGGCCTGTGCAGCTGTGTCAAGATCCTCCTCCTCCAGTGGGTCCCCCCTTCCAGAGCCAGATTGTGGAGAGTGCAGCATGTAACCACTATCACTGACACTCGCTCTGGGGGTATTGTAGTGCACCCCCTGAATGGCCCAGGCATTGGAAGCGCATCTTGAGAAGACCTATGGTCCTCTCTATTACTGCCCTTGTGGAGGCATGACTCCTATTGTAACGCTGCTCTGCCTCTGCTTTTGGAGGGTGGAGAGGCGTCATGAGCCACCTCTTCAATGGATAGCCCTTGTCACCCAGCAGCCATCCATCCAGTCGGGCTGGAGCACTGAAGAGCCTCGGCACCTGGGAGTGTCTGAGGATGTAGGCGTCGTGGGAGCTGCCTGGGTACCTTGCACAGACTTGTAGAATCAGCATCCTGTGATCACACACTATCTGCACGTTCATGGAGTGGAAGCCCTTCCTGTTGACCAAGGCACTGGGCTGACCTGCTGGTGCCTTGATGGCCACATGTGTACAGTCTATAGCACCCTGGACATGGGGGAAGCCAGCAATTGCTGCAAAGCCTCTGGCTCGCTCTGCCTGGCTGGCCTCATCCGTACGGTAGAGAACAAAGTTCAGAACCCGCCCGAACAGAGCTTCTGTCACCAGCTTGACGCAACTGTGGACAGCTGAGTGGGAGACTCCACAAAGATCCCCCACTGACCCCTGGAAAGAGCCAGAGGCTTAGAAGTTGAGGGCCACAGTGACCTTCAGAGCCACTGGCATGGGGTGTCCACCCACACAGTTGGAGCTGATCCCAGGGCCAATTATTTGACAAATGGAGGTCACTGTCTCCCTTGAGAGGTGGGACCCCTTCGGCATTGCATGTCGGACATATTAATTACCGCCTGCAAACCCTGGCAGCAGGATAGTGGCATCTTCTGTGGCCCCTTCTGCCTTGGACTTCCTGTTGACCCTGTGCCCCTTGTGCCTGCGCCTCTCCTCCCACAGGTCCCTCCTCTGGAAGCTGCATTGGGACACCTGGCCTCCTCTCCCTTCTGCCCCTCTCTTCCTCCTAAGAAAAGGTGCCATCAGCGGAGACCATAATCCCCATTACCAGGGTGGTGGAAGGCTGTCTGTACTTGGAAGGACCAACACAGCCTAAATCTTCCGGGGGCCTTTGCAGATACCAAGGAGTCCTGAAATGAAGCCTGGAAATGCTAACAATGAAGCCCCAAACAGAGATGAAGCTGCCATGTACCAATAAGTCACCAGCAGCAAACTATTTATCAAACTCCTCACAACTGACACTGGCGATGCTGCTGACTTTTTTTATCCCACGCTTGGATGAGGTTTTTGAAATTGTGGGCTGCCCACCTGCCCTATTTGCCCCTGCGATGAGTGCGAAATCACAAGGGCAATGAAAAATCGCCATCAATTGGCTTCTTAATGACCTTAATTGGTCTGTTAATTAATGGCGGGCAGGGCTCCAACACCCACTCACGCCCATCAACCGAAATATCACGCCAGTGTGTGATGACGTCGGGATGCTTGCCCGACATTATCGCGCGCTATTTTACGCCCAATCAGGTCAGGCGCCCGCCCACCCAAGGGACATAAAATTCTGCCCCCTGTGTGTGAAAGTCAGAGCGTATTTTATTATTTACTTAGATCAGCTTAAGAAAAATATCGCTAACCTCTTTCTTTGTTAAACTCATGAAAACATGTCTGATTGGTTCTTTTATGATCACAGCATGTAAACAGTTAAGTGCTCACTAAATTGGCAAATATATCCTTCTTAAAACACAAAAAACCTGCTGCAGTCAAACAAGGAGAGCCATTCAACCCCTCCTCACCAGGTCTTCACAATCCTTACGTAGGGAAAATGGCAGTAAAACCCAACAACTAGTGAAGAGATCGACAAAAATGTTTTTATTGTTGCTGGTTAAGGAAGGAATTTTGAGCAGGGGAAATTCTGCCCTTCCATACTTAGTATCAGGGGACCTCTTCTGCCACCAATCAAATAGACAGCACCTCAGTTTATTGTCTTATCTGAAAGATGCCATTTCCACCTATGCAACATTCCCACAGTATGCCACAGAAGTATCCCCTTAGAGTGTGACCCACAATTTCATTGGAGCTGTTCACACATAAACAGAGTTTCTGCTGTAATTCCAGCACAATTATGGTGGTGGAGCATTAGCAGTTCCCAGTCTATCTGCTTATATCCTAAAATGGGGCTGGAACTCATGACTTACTGACTTAAAGGCGCAGGGATACAACCAACTGAGCCAACCTGACACATTAGTGAATAACCATATGAAGATTATTGCAGGTATAGCAGATTGACATAACAGGGAATATGTGCTAAACACACTAAAATATTCCCTCCTGTTATAACAAAGATAGCTGGAGAAACAAAGTGGTTAGTTGGGATTTTATAAGGCTGAAAAATTTGAGACAGGTTAGGAGGAAATATTCTAGGAATATGTTTCAAAAACCAGAGCTATGGATAACCTGTAATCTTCCGTAATTTGAGTGAAAATAAAGATTGCTTTGCGCTGAAGACTAATTGTGTGGCTGATCATAGCAATTTCTTGCTCCATGTACTAAAAGTGACAATTTTACAAGTTATTTGAATGCAATTTCATTAGGAATAATACAACTGAGCTTGGTCAAACAGCAATCCCTCTTACCCATTCATGCACATAAATTATTGCCCTCTAGTCCCTCCATTTCATCCGATCCTCAGCCATAAACCAAAATAATTTCTCATTATCAACATGCGGGAATTTTTTTTTTGTTTTTGGCATGTTTGCTAACGTTAGACATATAATTGTTTTTTTGCTGGAATCCACGCAAATAGGAGGCACAGTACGGGTGGGCAGCGATTGGTGGCTTTATCGGGGGAAATAAAATCTACCCCTCTGCTGCAAATCAGAAGTTTAACTGGACCAACATTCTCAATTCTGTAGTTACAGGAGCAGGGCAGAGGCTGGGTTCTCTATGATGATTGTCTCATCATCATCCACATGAACTAAGTTGCAAGCACAGCAATATTCAAGAAGCTTAGTCCCATCCGATACAGAGTAGCTCATTTGATTGGTGTGCCTGCAACTGGGCTAATACCTATCTTCTCCGACACCAATGCACCATGGTTGCAATATGTACTACCTTCAGGATGCACTGCAGCATCTGACCAAGATTACTTCAACATTGCTTCCCTCCCCCTCTGTCACTAAGGACAAGAGTAGCAACATCATCACCTCCAAGTCACATGCCATCCTGACTTAGACATATAATGCCTTTCCTGCAGCATAGCAAAGCCATAGTTCCAGAATTCCTGACCTAACACCATCACAGGAGCCCCACATGGACTGCAACAGTTGAAGAAGAAGGTCCACCCTGACCTTCTCAGGGTGACTAGGGATGAACAATAAAATGCACATTTTTAGACTTGCCCTGAGAACAAAGAAGATGAAACTGTTGAGGTGTTCCTTTAAGAAAATGATCATTTGCCCTTACTACTTTGATATTACAATATCCCAAGAACCATGCCAGTAGAATCAATACTTTTCAGATCATGTATTAGATGTGCCTTTAAAAAGGATCTGAAAACGTGATTACATATTGTAAAAGATGAAAGAAAGATGGGGGAGGGTGCACAGGGAGGAAAACCAGTTGAAGCAGATGTAACCCAGGAAATTTGTGGAAAGTTTCCATAGAATAAGGTCATCTGCATGCAAACATGAAATGCACATTCACTTTTAAGATCCTAAGCTCTGATGTTTTGTGCTTTGGGTTCAGTGAACGTGGTCGTGCTACTATAATGATATAATACTTGGAATTCATTTACAGTACAAGACACAAGGCACTAATCACTCATAAGGGATTGGGTAAACATGCTGTAGGTGCATTTATTAAAACTAGGCACATGAGAACAGTTATACATAGGTATAAAGATTGAAGGCAACAGAGCAGTGTGTGTGTGCTCTGCTCAAAGCAAAAGTGTAACTAAGACTGGATCACATTTCCCTTCCAGTGTTGTCATGCTGATAGACCTTAAAGGCATATTACAACAGAAGTCACCCAGCTCTCTTGTATAATTCCTATGAGTACTGTGGGCTTTGAAGCAGCAGTACTTTGTGATTTAAAACAATTTCTATTACATGTTGTTATCTGTGGTACTCATTTCTTCTAAAACTGTCTGTAGTCCTGCTTGAGTCACCCAGATTAGTTTTAATTATCTATACAGCATTTTGTATCTGTACTCCAATTCCATAACCAAATACAAATTTTAATCGTCTTGTTACTGAGTGGATAGAGCTAGCTGTTTTAATTTGCATCAAGATGATAAATTTTACAATGGTTGGAGATCGTGTTGCACAGTCACAGAAATTTCCTCCCATTGTGCAGGGGCGAGCAGGGGTGGGTACGAACCAGATCGGTGCCCCCAATTGGGGCTGCGCCACCATTTTACGTGGGTAGGCCAATTAAGGCCCGCCCGGCATGATGCGCACCCAGAAGCATTGAGAGCTCCCTGTGCAGACCGGGGAGGGGGGGGAGGCGGTGATTCCCTGAGTGGTTCCCTGTGCTCTTTCGCACATGCGTATGAAAGAGCACTGAGATCCCCCTGAGACAACAGAGGTTCGTTTAACTTATGGAAATTTGAATAAAGGTGGGGAAAAAAATTTAAGGACATGTCCCCTCCTGTGAAATTGTCACATGAGCTGAGACTTGTCCATTATTTATTTCAAAAATTTTTATTTAAATAATAAACTTTTCATGAAACCTCATCCCGCCCGAAAATGCAGCCGATTGTTTCAAGAGATACGACGGGATCCAACCCTTTGGCCCAGTTTTCCCGAGGGTGTGGAGAGAGCAGGCCACGAAACAGGCCAACTCCTATTAATGAGGTACTTAACATCATTGTCATCATTAACATCCCTCTATGGATCGCAACCTTGACGTGGTGGAGAGGCTTGAGCGCTCCGACGATCCCTTGAGTGATGTCATCAGGCGCTACTTGCTTCTGATAGGACCACCCACGTTGACATGGTTGAGGGGAGGTGCCAGGCAAAGCGAGGTCCAAAAAGCCCTCACCAGTAGAACAGGTGCGTCTCACTGGCTGTGAAGGTGGGAGAAGGCTGCAGCAGCAAAGCGGTCCCCGTCATCATGGTTCAGCAAGTTACCAAAACCTGACCGCCAACCTGTCAACCAAGTCACACGCAGGCTTCTACCAGGGTCCATTTTCCAAGTCTTGTGGCAATGGAGAATTGGTGACGGGGAAAGGGCTGTGAACCTGGGAGTCCCTGGTAAAGAATCTGTACACAGGTGATAGATGCATGAAAGTCATTGGACACCTATGTTGGGACAGTGGTGTTTTTGGGCAGCAGCACCTGTGACTGAGCAGCCCTCTTCACCCCAAATGGGGAGGGGGCTAGAAAAGGTGCCCTAAAAATAAGCTGTCTCACTTTCTCCTGACTGGGAAACCATACCCTGTGGGATCACCATCTTTGTGGTCAAAGAAAGAAACCTTTAAATTTTGCAACTTAGAATGTTGGAGCACTCATGGATAATCTCAAGAGTTTCAATCCGGAAAGAAGAGCACCAATCATATCACGTGAGCTATCAAGGCTCCAAATTGACATCACCGCCCTCAGTGAGACCCACCTTCCTGGGGAGGGGCAGCTGAAGGAGCAAGCAGGGGGTTACACTTTCTACTGGAAAGGCAAGACTGACAGCGACCCTTGTGTCCACGGAGTTGGTTTTGCCATCCAGAATATTCTCGGATGTATTGTCAGAACCCTTGTCATGAAAATATAATACTTTTCGTAATATTATTGTAATTTATTGTAAAGGTAGGTTATTAGTGAGGCTTGGATTAGTTTCACTGTGTGTAGGTGTGTATGTGTGGGTTTTAATTGAATTACAGACAGCTGGTCTGGGTGTTATATTGGGTTATCTGGGTGTTTTATGTTGTATCAGAAGAGAAACTAGGTTTGAAATGCTAAATACATAAACATGGCTGAAGTTTGGAATGTGAGGTGTGAAGAAAATTTGCATTTTTAGATAAACCAGAATCATAAATTTCAAAGAGATGGTAAGGTGTTAGACCTAGCCAACAGAGGTTTAGCCAAACAGTGTGTTTATTTTCCCCAAAGATTACTGATAATATGAGTAGTATGAAAGATTTATAATATGGAGAAGGTAATGTTGCAAAGACATATTGGAACAATGGGATTTACATTAAAAGGAGAGAAACATGTATAAAGGACATGAGGTTATGTGTAAGGAAAGAAGGAATTCTAAGATCTAACAAGTGTGAAAAGCCACCAGCCTCTATGTACCAAGCTGCTGTCTCCAGGAACCGAAGCTAGGTGAATTCATTTAAATATCACTGTCCAGGGTATTGTGTGCTTTGCCTGGGTCTGTTAAAATCTATGTTGTTTCACTGTTGCCTTAACTGGGATGTAACTGGGAGTCAGATTAATTAGGGGACCTAGAAATTATCATAGTAGTAATTTGTAGACCTATGCGTGTGCTTAAAATCTTTTCTTCTATTAATAAATGTTTAATTTAGTCTTGTAAAAAAAACCTCTAAGACTCAGCGGTCTTATTACTACTGAATGTAAGGCACACATCTCAAAATAAAAATATAAGTTGCAAAAACAGTTGTGGCAGCTGTTTCAAGTTTCCCTCTGGGATTTGAGTAGCTCAGCATTCACCATCCTCTGTGCCATAACACAATTGGGGCCTCATTGCAGGATATATTTGAAATTTCTTAATTGGTTTGGAGTTGGTGAATCTTAAGGTTACGAGTACGAGAAGCACTTTGAACTCAGGAGTTGCTGTGAGGTATTTTTTAAGTGGTGAGACTGCAAAAATGGCTGTATCCATGGCTAAAGCTTTTTTGGAAGTAGAAGGTACAACTGTGATTGGGTTACAAAAAATATCTAAGGGTAAGTTAAGAAAGTTGGCAGATAAATTGCAGTTGAGGTTACCTGTAGGGGTAAAGGAAGCTGACATGGTTGAAATGATAGCACAGCATTTAAAGTTGGAAGTGATACCTAACATTAGTGAGTCACAGCTGGAGGCAGGGAGACTTCTGCTAGAAATAAAGAGGCTTTAATTTCAACAAGCAAAGAAACTGAGAAAACTTGAATTGGAGGCAAACGAAAAGGAAAAAGAATTGGAAATGAAGAAACTGGAACGAGAGGCAGCAGAAAAAGAAAGGGGAAAAAGACAGGTTATTTCAAAAAGAAATGGAAATGCGAAAACTTGATCTCCAGAGGGAAAAGTTAGCAATGGAAGAGAGAATGAAGGAAAGAGACAGAGAGTACCAGTTTAAAAAGCTGGACTTTAAAAGGGAGACATCAGATGCTGAGGAAAGTTCTGATGATGAGAAAACCTTTAACCTAAAACCTAGTGGGGAGATATTTAAATTTGTATCAGCTATTCTGAAGTTTGAGGAAAGTGATGTGGAGGCGTTCTTTATTTCATTTGAGAAGATAACTAAACAGATGAAATGGCCAGAGGAAAACTGGACATTGTTGTTACAATTCAGGTTGATGGGTAGAGCACATGAGGTTTGTGCCTCACTGTCAGAAGAAATGTCAGTGAACTATGATGTGGTGAAAAGGCTATTTTGAGTCATACGAGGTGGTTCCTGAGGCACACAGGCAGAAATTTAGGAAAATGAGAAAACAGACTGGGCAAACCTATATTGAGTTTGAGAGAGTAAAACAAAATAATTTTGTTCGGTGGATACAGGCGTTATAGATAAAGACGACATATGCAGCTCTTAGGGAAGTAATTCTTTTGGAAGAATTTAAAGATTCAATTTCTTCAGTAGCGAGAACTCATGTGGAGAAACAGAGGGTTGAAACGGTAAGACAAGCAGCAGAGATAGCTGACGATTATGAGTTAGTTCATAGAGCTAAACCTTTCTTCTGTCACCCTTTTAAATCCGGTAAGGATAGAAAGTGGGAAAGTGAAAGGAAGGTGGGTAGTCAGAGAAGAAAAGGAGCAGGTGGAAATTCCCGGGAGGTTTTTGCGCAGAATAAAAAGGAAGGTGCTGAGGGGAGAAGTGACAGTCGGAAATTGAGGTGTTTTCATTGTAATAAAGTTGGATACGTGGGGAAGAATTTTCGGGTCAGCGAGCAGGGGTGGGCGTTCCAACATCACCGCGTGTCATTTAGGTTTACAGTTGGCTGCGCACCCGCCGAACTGTTGAAGGCCTATGAAGGCCTGTTAAAAACTAATTGAATGAATAAAATGAGCTGCCCATCCAACCTTAAGGTTGTCGGGGGGCAGGCGAAGAGCCCAGGCGGCCTTCGCATTTTTCATGGAACCTCATCCACGGGTGGGATGAGGTTTCATGAAGAGTGTTTAAAAATTCAATAAAAAATTTTTTTTAAATTCATTGACATGTCCCAGCTCATATGACACTGTCACATGAGGGGATATGTTTTAAAAGTTTTTAATTTCTTTACTCAGATGTTTAAAACTTAAACTAATCTCCCTGAGGCACCTCTTCAGGGAGATTTCTGCACTCTTTCACGCACATGCATGAAAGAGCACAGGCCCCAACTCAGGGAATCCCCACCCCCACCCTGCCCGCACAGGGAGCGCTCAGCGCTTCTGGGTGCGCGTCACGCTGGGCGGACATTAATTAGCCCGCCCATGTAAAATGGCGGCACGGACCCATTCAAGCGCGCCAATTGGGTTCGCACCCACTCCCGCTCCCGCCCTCGCACAACCCCCCCCTGACAGGGAGAATATTCTCCCCATGTAGTTGGAAATTACAAGGAAAATCTGTTGGACTTATTGGGGTGCAGAAAAGTTCTGGAACTAAAAGTACTGTGGGTTCTGAGGTTCAGGCACAGGTAAAACGGGAAGAGTCATTGACGGGTAAAGAAGTGGGAATGTGTTCACAATTGACTCAAGAGAATTCTAAGGTGCAGGTTGCAGAAACGTTTAAAAATTTTGTATGTGAAAGGAAAGTTTTTCCGTGGCCTGGATTTTTCCTATGGTGGGCGGGCTGTGCGGGAGTGGGCGGGGGTGGGCGTGGAGCCAGTCGCAGCCCGTGATCGGCTGCGCACCGCAATTTACGCAGGCAGGCCAATTAAGGCCCGTCCCAGTGTAATACGCGTTCCGTAGCGCTCAGCGATACCTGTGCGGACAGGGAAAGGACAGAGAGTCAGGGCCAGTGCTCGCGTGAAAGAGCGCAGCAATCTCCCTGAGGCACAGAGTTGCCTCAGGGAGGTTGAATGGAGATGAAAATAATTAAAGAATCGGTGTTCAAATTTATTCAAACATGTCCCCTGATGTGATTGTGTCACATGAGTTGGGATATGTTTGTAAAGGTGGGAAAATTTATTTATTTATTTTTTATAAAAGCTTCAGGAAACCTCATCCGGAGAGGAACCATTGGGGAAAACAGAGTGGGAAAAGCCAATGCAAATGGTGTCCTGCTCACAATGTGTGCTCAGCATGGCCTCAATATAGCAAACACCCTCGTCTGCCGGAAGGATAAATACAAAACCATATGATTTTGGTTTAAAGGATTTAACCTCTTACATGACTTATTTTGGTAAAGATATTTGAGCTAAATTGCTGGTTGCATTATTTTAGTGCAGTTTTTAATCTGGTTATTTAAACCACATCAACACAAATGCCATGGCGAGACTTAGCCAGCCAGAGATGGAGAGGTAAGAGTCATCAGTGTGCCTTCATTGCATTGAGTTTGTCCCCAGTTTGTATCTTCCTCAGTCCCTCATCCTTAAATGGATTTGTATTTAAACTTTCAGTGAAGCGAATGCTGGGTGTCCAATTAAAAAGACTTATTTTAATAGCTGTAGAATTTCTGATCATTTAAACAAAGTCTGAATCGTTCCATTTCTTTCATATGGCACTTTACCAAAAAGGATGCTGTCTGTTTAATATTCATTGTGTGAGGGCCCTACATCTCATAACTTTATGGCCAGGATTTTACCAGCCTGTCGCGGCATGTCTCCCCCGGCAGACGTAGCGAGCCATTTAAATCTCCATTCAGTTCGGCAGGACCATAATATCCCGTTGGGCGGGAGGGACCGTGGAATCCTGGCCTATATGGCTAATGGCGTGCCGTTTAATTTCCTCTGTATGTTCTTTTAACGCACTATTCATGCATTTGTGTTGATGTGGTTTAAATAACCAGATTAAAAGCTGCACTTAAATAATGCAACCAGCAATTTAACTCAAATATCTTTTACCAAAATAAGAGATTAAATGCCTTAAACCCAAACCATTTGCATTCAGTATGGCCATCATTCAATCCAGCTTTATCCTGTTTATGGTTTGACATCAACATTCCACAGAAAAGTAATACAACATGGAAAAGGAATTGTTTTAATTGTCTCAAATCCAAACTCCCAATACATTCACGTACAGCCCGTGCATTCTAACAGTCTAGCTGAAAATGCAAAGGATCTAAGTTTTTGAATGCATCTGACTCCCTGTGAAAAGAGTTAAAAAGAAGAGTTAAAAAGAGTTAATATTACACTAACAAGGAATGTGCACCAGCGCTGTAATTAATCAGGTGGAAAAGTCAGTTTAACCATTTGTCTTTAGTTATTTGTTAGCCATCATAGTTGTTCTTGTCTTCAGATATGGCCTGGAAGGCTGGGAAAGTGATCTTTCTCTTGTCCTATACAGATGCTGCTAGGGAATGGGATCTTGCAATGATTCATTCTCACTGCTCGGTCTTGTCCTGGCTCTTGTACGCTCTCTCTCTCTCTCTCTCTGTCTCTCTCTCTTCAGAAAGGAAGCGATTGGCCTCTGTCCATTGCTTTTCCTCTGATTATTCAAATAAGATAAGGTGCTCATTGACCCATGGATAGTTGTCCATGCAAACCTGCAAAACACAATTCTAACACATTGCATTCAAGCACCAACACATTGTACTTCCCCAAAGCCTGCAGTGGGAACTCAGTTTACACAAACAGTAAATTAGTGTTATATTTTAAAATATCACATGCTCGTTATTATTCTTCTTATTCACTGCTATTCATTGTTGCTGTATATAACTTCAAGCCTTTTCGGGAAATACATTGTAAAGATTTTTATTTTCTGCTTAAATACAATTTAATCACTAGTTTTATCAACCTGCTCTTAATTCTCCATCTTATCCTGATCACCATCCACTAAACTAGGTTGACTGGCATTGCTTGTTTTAGTCAAGCTAACTGTTCATCTGAAGAAAAGATTGTCTGCTGTCCAATAGGGCAGATGGCAACCTGAAGACGATAGCCTTAAGGGTTACCATAGAAACAGTGTCAACCCTGATGTTTGCACTGAAAAAGTGAATCTACAGGGTTTTTCAAATATAAAGAGATTCTGGAAAGTTAAAAGTTGTTTGTCATATAAGAAGTTCCAGTTATAAACTGCACAGAACAGTTTCATTGTAAAGCCTCTGAGGGATACATTTTCATACTATTAAATACACAGAATGTGGACATTCGCAAACAGGAACTTCTGCAAGAAATGCAGGTCCACTTGTCTTTCAGGGGTCATGAGATAGGGGCCCTTCAAATAATATACTGTCAAAATAAAATACATGACATCCAGGCCTGGTAATGAATGACATAGGATATATGGCATAGAAACAGGTCATTTGGCCCAATCAGTCCATGCCAATAATTTTGCTCCAGCTGAGCTTCCACCCATTTTTTCTCATCCAAATTTACCATTGTAACCACCTATCCCCTTCTCCCTCAAATGTTTGTCTAGCTTCCCCGTAAACGCATCAGTACTATTCACTTCAACCACTCCCTGTGGTTGCGAGCTCCACATTCTCACCACTCTTTGGGGCACCTCCTGGCTCCCCAAAGCCTGTGCACCATCTACAAGGCACAAGTCAGGAGTGTGATGGAATACTCTCTATTTGCCTGCAAGAAGGCAGCTCCCACAACACTCAAGAAGCTTGACACCGTCCAGGACAAAGCAGTCCGCTTCATTGGTACCACATCCACATTCACTCCCTCCACCACCGACGCACAGTAGCAGCAGTATGTACCATCTACAAGATGCACCACAGGAATTCACGAAGGCTTCTTAGACAGCACCTTCCAAACCCATGACCACTACCATGTGGAAGGACAAAGGCAGCAGATAGATGGGGACACCACCACCTGGAAGTTCCCCTCCAAGTCACTCACCATCCTGATTTGGAAATATATCGCCATTCCTTCACTGTCGCTGGATCAAAATCCTGGAACTCCCTACCTAACAGCACTGTGGGTGTACCTACTCCACATAGACTGCAGCAGTTCAAGAAGGCAGCTCACCACTACCTTCTCAAGGGGAAATAGGGATGGGCAATAAATGCAGGCCCAGCCAATGAAGCCCACATCTGAATTCCCATTGGTTTCTCGGTGATTGTCTTATATTGATGACCTCATCTAGTTATGCTGTTCCCCAAAAGAGGAAACATTCCATCTGTATCCACTCTTATCAAAACCTTTCATAATTTTAAAGACTTCTATTAGGTCCCCTTCAGCCTTCTTTGTCACTCGTTTCTCAAATCATCATTGTAAATCTCTGCATTCTCTCCAGTGCCTCTATATCCTTTTTATAATATGGTGACCAGAACTGCATGCAGTACTCAATAAGAGTGGTCTAAATAAGGTTTGATACAGGTTTAGCATAACCTCCCTACTTTTCAATTCTATCCCTCTAGAAATACAGCCAAGTGCTCGTTTTGCTTTTCTCATCGTCTTGCTAACCTGTGGTGCAACTTTTAGTGACTGGTGAATTTGTATTCCAAAATCTCTTTATTCCTCTACCCCACCTAGACTTGCACCTTCCAAGTAATAAGTAACTCCCCTATTCTTCCTACCCGAAAGCACTATCTCACATTTATCTGTGATGAACTTCATTTGCCAATTATTTGCCCATTCTACAAGTTTATTCATGTCTTCCTGTAATTTATTGCAGCTCTCCTCGGTATTGAAAATCCATCCCCCACAACCCCCCACCACTCCAATTTGGTGTCAGCCATACAAAAAATATAATGAAGTCATTCAAGTCAACTCTTCTTCTCTTTGTCTCATTGGAATTCAAGCTACATGTTCCTTTTTTAAAACTGTAACACGAGAGAGAATGATGAGGATTCAAGTGACAATTCTTTACAACAGAACACAAGCGAATATCTCTTCCACCACCCAGATCTACCTCAAAGGACACTTCCATACAGCTGATGACCACCTATACAGCAAATGTTGAACTTTCTCTGCATTATATGTTTCTATTCTGCAACAAGATAGAGGGATAACAGCAGTCAATAATGTTAATTATGGATTGAATTTAGTTAAAATCCAGTAGCACAAAGCTGTGCATGAGTATTCTTACAATGTATATCTGTATCTACTATTATATTAATGTAATGCACACTGCTTGTAATGATATTAAATTGTCAGTCTGGATGTAAACATGACTACAGGCACAGCATCCCAAATTCGGCTTTCCAAAGACCAGAGTTGTCTGAAAACTGGACGTTTTTAGAATGTGCCATGCATCAATTTTAATTGAGTAAAATTTTTAAAAAAAACTTACCTGGACAACTCAGCCAGCCTCTGATCTGGCACGGTGTGGCGCCAGACTAGTTATCCGCTTTGCAGCTTGCGCGCCGGTCTATTCCCATGCTCCAGCCAACCCTTGGCCCCACCTGACCGGGTTTGGCCCAGGCCATCCACGGCCTAAACCGCCCAACCCAAAATCCAGCAAGATCCAAAATCCGGCACAACCTTGGTCCCAAGGTTGCCAGTTTTAAGACTACTGTACCCATAGCACTATTGATGCTTTTCAATATTAATATAAAAATGTAAAATCAAGGTCCTCCTGGAAGGGAGTGTATAGTTAAAGATTTTTAAAAACTGACTCTTTTTGTGGTAGATTTAACTTTACATTATTCACAGGAATCCTAGTTCACAAAAATATACCTACCACTATTAGAGAGAGTATGGAGCATCAGCTTCGAATCATAAATTTAAATTCACACACCTTCCCTTGCAAACTTTTTATGGTACAGTTTTAAACAGTTTGCCCTGCTCTATATGCAATATTAATCTTTATAACTAGTCATTTGATTCTTTACTGTATGATATTGTATCCTGGGATCTGTGTGTGGAATTTTAAGGGCCATGTTCTAATGAGGTGTAGAGTATTAACTTCTGTATTTAAAACAGATAGGTTATTAATAGTGTCAGACTCAGCTCCTGGGTGTAATTAATAACCATGAGATTAACCATACCACTGTAGGTAGCATAGCTGAGCCAAGCAATGACTATATCAGCATCAGTTTTTAAAGCATTCATCTGGTAAGAAAAGCAGACAGGAACAGCATTGGGAATCACTTTTTTTTTATGTAGTGAGCTACCTGGAATGCACTCCCTAAAATAATGATAGAAGAAGGTGCAGTCATTAGTTTCAAAAGAGAATTGGATATGTGCTTGTAAAGAAGAAACTTACAGGGCTAAGGAGAAAAAAATGGGAGAGTGGGACTAATTGGATAACTCTTCTAAAGAGCCAGCATAGGCACAATGGACTGAATGGACCTATTTCTGTGCTGGGTGATTCTGTAAGTACAGACAAGGGGAAGCTGTTCAGACCTTGTAATTGATCCTTTTATCAGAGTGCCTAACAATTGTTTGCATGATTCAAGAAGTTTCTGCCTCAGTTATTCTATCTGAAAGATAATTCCTTGTGTTAAGAACCCTTAGCTGATATCAGACCTAAACTTGCCTGTTAGCAGGAATTGGATCTTATAATATGTCCATTTTAAAAGGGCCAATTTCGGGGACTGATGGCTGTGTCAAAGAAAGGCCTCCAACCCTTGGATGGGCCATTTTTTCTGACAGTAAATGAAGGGCCAAAGATCTCAAACATTGCAGGAGCCTGGCCTACTCTACTCCAGATTACTGCCAATGAAAGGTGAAATTCAGGAGTTGCCTGCTTTATATTATGGACTCGGGACAGCACAGGGAGAACATTTACTGACAGCTGTAATGTTCTGTGGTAAAATTGCCTTTAAGTGGACATGGCAGAAGTTGCACAATACTTCATGGCACTATCAAAACATTATAAAAAACACAAATCTTGTTCACCAAAACATCTCTCTTTGTATTCACAGTGTTGACAGCAAGAATACAGTTCAGACAACAAACAAAATACAAGGGCCAATTTACCCCCTTTCTCCTCCCAGCACCAGGCTGGAGCTAGGGCAAGCCTGCCCTGAGTGCATTGTGGCTGTCAAGGCCTTTCTGTGTCAGTGTGCCTTATGCTCGGGACTGTGGAGGGCCTGAAATAGAGTGTTGCTGCAGGCCTGTCTGCTGGTGTTCATGGGTTCTGTGTGCTGCTCTTTTGCAGCAACTGGGAGGTCCCAAGGCCTAAGGGATCCTGTTCTGCAGAGGCGCTCCTGGGCTCCCCTCAAACTCTCTGATATCTGATGCCAGCCGAGCACCAGTTCTCTTGAAGAACCTCTGCATGTAGATGAAATTCAGACAGGGGAACCAGAAACAACCTTTGCTTCATTTCCTTCAAAGTTGGCACAGACACAGGCCCAGGTCCACCCATTTGGAAAAGCCACGCTCCCTGTGGCTGTGAAGAAGAAAATCATTTTGTTTCCATCATACTCCTTCCACCCAAAAACCATAGAACGTGTTGCTAAAACTATTGGAACTACACAGGCAGGGGAGGGCTCCAGACAAGTGGGAGCAACAGGGGAAAGTGCAACTTGGAGCTCTTAGTAAGTTTTGAGTGCTGGATGGGACAGTGGGTTGGAACACAATCCTATCTAGTTCTGGGTCCTGGGTTTGAATCCAAACCAGCTCGAATGTTTTTTTTTTGCTCTCTGAGAACCGTGAAGATTACAAATGCAATGAGTTGGGCATTCTTGATCCATCCCCTCGTTGGCATGAGTTCAGGGCATAGAACAGCTTAGAATTCAACACTATGCTGGCAGGTACTGAGATAAGTGGCAATGTACAGGTTTGAAGGGGAATAGCGCATCTAACTCACACCATCCCTGATCTAGAACAGCCAGCTGCTGATAGGCGGTTAATAGAAATAGGGAGAGAAAAAGATTATTTCTCAGGGCTGACAACTCAACTTGAAGGAACAAATTCACCAAACGTGGGAGGCTTTGAGATTGTGCCTTATCCACACTAACACTGCTGTTCAGCTCAGGCAATTCTCATAAACCACCATTACTTGAAGAAAGATGAGGTTTTTATATCTCCTTTCAACTGGATTAAAAATAACAATGAATAGAAAGAAATATATCTTGAACTATCTCCACTGCTACAGTGATATGAAGTAACCATTCTGCGCGGACGAACCTTTTACTCCTGAAGAAATAAATACAGAACTGTTTTTAATCACTGCATTTTGAAACCAGGCTGAGGTCCTTTTCAAATCATTATGACTATCTTCTGCTGACCCCACGAACACCGAGTATTCACACTTTGCACAGATTAGGGCAAAAAGTTATTACTTTCTTTAATTTTGGTCTGTTCTTTCCCAGATGAGAGAGCAAATGGTAAAGGGAATGGCTGTCATTTCCCTACTGAAGATGTCTGGCAGCATCGGCGGAGAAGAGCACAGTTGACGTTTCGAGTCCTCATGACCCTTCAACAGGGTCATGAGGACTCGAAACGTCAACTGTGCTCTTCTCCGCCGATGCTGCCAGACCTGCTGAGTTTTTCCAGGTATTTCTGTTTCTGTTTTTGTTTTGGATTTCCAGCATCCGCAGTTCTTTGCTTTTATCCCTACTGAAAATCTCAGTTTGCAGCCATGGAAAGTCCAGGTTGAAAGAAAACCAGTATCTAATTTATGGAATCTTTATATTAAACACTCCCCCCACTCCCTCCCCTACCAACCCCCTCCACTTCATATATTTTCTGTTCACTCATTTGTTACTGGACACCCATCGACCCACTAGAACAAACTGTGCTGCTTTCCTCTTTCTTCCGATGTTAGTGGTTGGTTATAAACCAGTGGGACAGCAGCTTGATGGGCAGTGCAGCAGGGTGACAGATCCAAGGAGCACAATGAGACTTTAATTCTTTCCTTCTCTTGGCGATGAGCACGACCAGCATCAGGTTCAGAGAAAAAACTCACCTCCTTCCCGTGGATCAATTTGAGCGACGTGGTCACGTTAGGGAAGTGGGTGTGAGGGGGCGAGGGCTAGAGGGGCCTAATATTGAATAAAAACTTGGACGAAGTTCCCAGAGAGCAAAGGCTTTTATAAACCAGACCGCCTCGGCGCTCAGCTGCCTCGGTGTGTGCCTGGGGACTGTTCTGGAGACGGCTGGGCCCCACTCCTGCAATCCACCCATTCCCTCCGCCCACCCCTGTACACCTCCACCCCCAGAATGAAGATCCCACAATCCGGGGCACGTTTTCCTGAGCTGGGTGTTGCAAGCTGGGAAATTTGCTGACTCTGAACATCTGCCTCAGGAGCAAAGAATCCGAGCCGCAGTTTTACAAACCACCAGACTCACATTCGTCGATGCTCTCCGAGTCAAACTCAAAATGACCTGTTCATTCGAATCTTGTGAGTGATGGAAGAGGATGTTTTATTTGCATTTTAAATAGCAACAATGGAAATGGAGCCTACAGATTTTGCCACCTGATTATTCAGATTTGTTTGCAAATGATCTCCTTGCATTCAAACCTGCATTGAGATCGCTGGACCAAGCTGTGGATTCTCATTACAGCTGATATTAGCTGTTGCAGTTCTTGTCTTTCTGCGGGTACAATAGCGGTCAGTGCGAGATTTCAGAGTGTACATCAGGACTCGAATCAGACACCCGGGGCAAAATCTTGTGCCCTCCTCCATGGCCAATGTGGTGGCAAAGGGGCATTTAATCAGGTGAGAGGGTGCCGGGTGTGGACCCTGCCACCTTCCTGTCTCCACCCCAGTTAAGCCTGTGCCGGGAAGGCCTGTGGACAGTCTTCCTGCCCCAATACCCATTGAGGCCCTTGTGGACAAATTAATATTAACCCTGCTGGGGGCTGGTCAGCAAGCCCTGGTGTGTTTGCTTGTGGGTTCCTCGTTCAAAGGCACGGTGCCTGATCGAGGGACCTGGCATCAGGAAGGGCGCGCCCACTGAAAGCTACCTGCCTGTCCTCTCTGCCAACCCCCCTCCCAACCCATGACCCCCACCCTGTGATCCTCCTCCTGTCATCACGCGCCTATGCCTGAGATCCGCCCCCATTGACCCAAGGCCTTCCCGGTGGTGCTACTGAGTACAGGAGAGTGGCTGGCCTCTGATTGGCCAGCAGCTCCCGCCAGGTGGAACTTCTGCCGTCGGGGTCCTTGATCCTAGGCTTGATCCTAGGGGTAGGCTTGCTGTTGCCTGTCAAGTTCTGAGCGGCGCAAGGTGCAGCAGGCCTTCCCAAAAAGCGATGGTGCCAGGCTCTCACTGGATTTCCGGCCAGCAGCCAAGACTCCCGTCACCTCCACAAGGTTCTTCCCATGTTGAGGGGGAAGGAAAGGCAGGTTTGGCTGCACAAGGGGAGTTAAAATTTCTTAAGGTGATGTTGGGTCGGGATCCTGACATCGTCTCACCCTCTTTTGGGTTTCACCCAGACAGGTTTGCAGGCAAGCAGGGAACACACGTGTAGTTGGCAGGTAAGTCATTTCAATAAACCAGTAGGTCATTGAGTGCTTTTTAAATCAAGGATTCTGGCTTTTAAGAGCTAGTGGACTCATTTCCCATGTTGTCAGGAACTGGCCAGGGTCACCAAGGCGAGTGGACAGAGGGGAGTGCTCCTCCAGTGAAACTAACAGGCTAGGAAGCCTTCGATGAGTTACACAGAAGAGCTCCAGTCATGGCCAGGTGAGAGGCTGCTGCTCAATGCAACTCCTTCTCATAGAGCGTTTTCACTGCTTGACTACAGATTGCCAACATCCTGGACGCCACTTCACCTTGTCTAGCACTTCACCCACCTTGAGCTCCACCTGCCTGCTGCCAACCTTCATCATAGCACAGGAACAGCTTTATGCAGCTCTGCCTTGCACCTCTCATGAAGAGCAAGGGGAGCAGCAACACCAACACCAGCAGCAGAAGCAGGAGCAACGCCAGGATCAGCAGCAGCTGCCTCCTCCTCCTCAGCACATGCCTCTCTACAGGGTAGAGGGGCTGAACACAGAGATCCAGCTGGAAGAAGGCAAGGTCCCCAACACAGGGTCTACAGGCAGAGGATCAGCTCTGCTGGTATGTCTGAGCACCAGTGCCTCAGGAAGCTCGGGGTCTCATGGCAGGTCCCTGATAACATCTACAGTCTCCTGGAACAAAACCTCTTTCTCCCTGAATCAGGTCGGCATGGCATTGCCAGTGGCTGTCAAAGTGTGCTCTAATCTCCTGCAGGGAGAGAAAGCAGAGAGTTAAGAATGTTAGAAATGGCTTGTGTGGAGAGGAGCGAAGGACTTTTGTGCAGGTTCACTGCGAGGCATGGGTGTGAGAGGGCAATAGGATGAGGGTGCAGGTGAGTGTTGGCTGTTCAAATGGGCCTGTGAGGTGCCTGCAGAGACAGAAAAATGAGTGGCACTGTAAGGTGTGTTTTCCTGAGGTGTGCTATGTAGGAGAAGGCTGGGAAAGTCAAAGTGTGAGGCTGGCTATTTCTAAATAATAGAGCCAGATATAAAGGTGCTGGACAGGGGACAAACCAGCTGAAAAACCTGACTGTCCAGTATGAAATTGGACAAATGGTCACCCTACTCCAGACCCCACAGGCACCAAGGAATAGTACAGCTCACCTGGAGGCAGATTCCCTGCAGCAGAATAGCAGGCCAGAGTTCCAGGCAGGCTTAGAGGAACCCCCTCCACCACCCCCAGCACCAACCCCAGCACCACCCCCACCACCACCCCCAGCACCACCCCCTGCACCACCCCCAGCACCACCCCCACCTGCCTGGGTTCAGCTCCAGCCATAGACTGGAACTATTTTTATTTTCAATTTAAAAGACTTGGAGAGGGGACGCTTCCATTTTGGAGGGGCGGCTTCTCTCTCTCATTTACCTGCTAATGGCATCCTGCTGCTGCTTCCAAGTTGCAGGGCCTCCTATTGGCCTCCGAGCTTCAAGAGTCTACCCACCATCCAATTCCCATCTTCCAGCTATTAATTGGGCTAATTTAGGAAAAATCACAGTTGAGTAATTGTTCCCCCCACAATTATTCTGACCACCCCTCCCTCCGAATTTGAGTCTGAAGGCAGAGTTTCAGGGGAGATCCTTCCCCATAAAGATGAAAATTCCATGGAGTTGAGGTATGACATTCGCACTGAGGTGTTCATTATTGTGATCACTATTGCATAATAATCGACATTTGACACCTTAAGGTCTCCCAAAGTGGTTTTTGGCCAATAAATAACTTTCAAATGTAGTCACTTGTGTTTTTGGCAATGCAACAACTAACTTGCACACATCAGTCTACCAAGCAACATTCAATGCACTGTAAAAATAGTTCATTGGCTATATAGGAACAGGAGGAGGCCATTCGGTCCCTCAAGCCTGTTTTAGCATTCAATTAGATCATAGTTGACCTGTATTTTAATTCTATTTACCAGCCTTGGTTTTGTAAATCTTTATAACCTTGCTTAAGTAAAATCTATCAATATTACTTTTCAAATTTTCAATTGACCTAGCCTCAACAATTTTTTTGGGAAGTGGGTTCCAGATTTCCATTATCTTTTGTGTGAACAAGTGTTCTCTGATATCGTCCTTGAACAGCCTATATCTAATTTTAAGCTCCTACGCCCTGTTCTGGGCTCTTGCTCCATTGTGAAGTATCTGAGACATCCTGAGAGCATGCAGGTTACTAAATAATTGCAAGACCTGGTCTTTCCAATTAAATGTTGGTTATTGTGTCAAAGCTTGCAGTGAATGATTGAACTCTATTGGTAGCTATACACAGTCACGATGTGAACATGCTATTTGAATTATTAAAAAAAAATAGCTTGCATCTCAATCCGTACAGAAATGCTACCATTAAACTGAAAGGGTAAATGCAGTCCTTTTAACGATCATTTCTGTTTAATTGGTTTTTTTTCATGGGTCTAGGTATTGAGAAAGCTTTTGATATCAAATTCGTTGCTGGTTTCAGCAAACAGAGGCAGCATAATGCTGGGCTCCTTTGGAAATACTTATCCCATAGCACATAATCAACAGTGATATAATTTGTCCCTTCACATCGGGTAACATGTCCACAGCAGATACATCAATCTTCTTGCATGTCCTATTGCTGTTAGCTTTTTCATCACCCACCAGCTTCTCAGTATCGAACCTTTGCCTGCAAAAAGCCATTTTTTTTTGTGCTTTCACCAGCACCCCCCACCCCCAGCAGCCCCCCACCTTCAATCATCTGGCACAATTAAAATAAAACCTATGAGATTGTCCCATAATAATCCACTTTAGCTTTATAGTCTTGCTGTCATTCACAGTGTAAATTTGTCCTGTTCATCCAGTAGCATTAATGCAGTCCAATTGGAGTTGCACAAATGTGACTGACAGTGCTCACTTTCCTATTTGCCTTCTGTGGCAGATTAGAAGGGTTTGTTCGACCAAAAGCTGTTATGTCGTTTGAATTCCTTCAGGTTTCAAACCACAGGTCTTTGCCCTTTACTTTGTTATTTTCAGGTGGGGTGTTTTTTTTTTCCAGCCCGAGGGCTGGAGTCATTCAAGGACACAAATGAAGCCAAAGAAAAGGACGTGGGACCGCGTCAATAAAAATATTCCAATTTCCTAAGATTTTCTGAATGAACAAAACCGAGATAAATGCACCTTGTAATTGTGTTTGGGGCGGGGGGGTGGGGGAAATAAATGCAAACCGTGAGCTGATCAAATGTGTTCATGCTGAGTTGTCATTGCAATATAAGAGCATTTTAAAGCATTAAGATGCTGATTTTCGAAATCCCTGCAACAACTACAATGGTTCTTTTAGGATTTGCTTGTTTGCCCAGAGCAGACTATTTTTCACAACATTGGCTGTTTTATTCTCGTGTTCATATTTCGCTGGATTTTCACCACCTTTTGAGCAGCCCAAATAGGAACATGAAGAATGCCCTGGAATTCTGATACACTAAAATGAGCTGGGATTAAATTATGCTGCAACCCTTTTTTAAAGGGTGTTATCACCTCAGGAACAGTTCCCTACTATGTTCATGCTGTGGGTAGACACTATATTTAGTATTTGTTTCCCTATTTTAATCTCATTTCATTACCTTGCAGGCAGTCAGCATCTATATTGACTTTTTTCTTTTGAACATGGTACATAAAGGGTTCTAAACTGCTTTCGCTCATTGAGAAACATATCTTGATTCAATAGTTGCAACAATTAATGATTTTCATTGACTGGGTGCTCAATTTGAGTACAAATATCTTATAGGATTGTTTTGGATATATATTTGAATGATAGCTCTTTGGAAGTTTAGCAACTTGTTATTTAAATTTGCTTGGCTGTGATTGTTGTTCGTAAAGTAATTTTTAGTCTATTTGGTTGCAATTGGAGAATGTGCCTGAAACATATAGGGGGAGATGGTCAAGACACTTACCATAGAGAGTGGGCTAAAAAAGGGACTTCCACCTGAGAAAACTGCGTGTGATGCTGTTCAGAAACAACAGCCATGGCTATTTATAATGCAAACAGAAAACATTGGAAGTACTCAGCAGTTTAGGCAGCATCTGTAGAGAGGGAAGCAGAGTTAACATTTCAGATCGATGACCTTTCATCAGAACTGGAAGATGTTAGAGATGTAGCAGGTTTTAAGCAAGTAAAGGAGGGGGGAAGGGGAAGAGCAAAAGGGAAGGCCAGTGATCAGTTGGAAGGCAGGAGTGACTAAATGACAAAAGGGATGATGGTGCAAGGCAAACTGGCATATGGCAATCTGATTCGTAACGAAACAAAAGATGGGTCTAGAGGAGATGTAACATGGTAGCAGTAATTATAACTATTTGTTATTTTCCACTTCCTAACACAGATAGCTAAGCTTAAAAACTACTGGACATACCACATGATGTCACAACTATTGTTGACATTTTCCTTGGGTAATCAAAGCTGAATTGAACAATCTAGTGTCATACTGTAATGTCACCTTCTAAAGTTAAAGAAGATACCATGCCTTTTATAATGCAACCAATGCACTGAATTACCCAGATGTGTCCTTAATCATAGGGAAACAACAATAACAGGACATAAGCAATGAGAAGAAAGTAATTGCTGTAATTTTGCAAATTTTTAGTGCAATCATTTCTAATAGTAGTAAATGTGGCTTTGAAATTTTTGACGTTGCTCATTTCAACTTAAAAGTAGATATGCCTAAAAAATCATGAAATGTAAGCGTAATGCATTAATGGACTGTGAATCAGTGCTAATCCTAATCATCATGAAGGAAAATAAGAAAAATAGCCATATTTTTGCTTGTTAACACAATTAATGACTCACACTCAACTAGGGAGGGTAGTCTGGGAAGTCAGTATTTAATTCCAAGTCAGGCCTATTTTTAGTTTACAGAGGAGGAAGATTCTGAAGTGGGAAGATTCTGAAGTATCACTATAGCAGTGACGGAAGTGAGTGGCATGAAGGAGTTTGCTGTGCCCACATAGTGGAGAAGGAGGAGGAGACTTGAAGTGCAGAGGGTATAGGACTTGTAAGAGCCATTGCTCCAGACAGTCTACTGCAACTGGGTCAGTCCATATGGAAATGGTGAAGGAAGAATGCACAATGAGGCTCAGGTTCAACAGGAGGTATGCCATTATGCCCAAGAAGACTTGCAGGGACAATTTATTTTCCAAGCTAAAACAGTGGGTGGGATTTTCCAGCCCTGCCTGCTGCCTGGGTCATCCAGCCCAGTCGAAAGCCAATGGGCTTTTGGCTGGGTCTCTGCCTCCCCTGCAGTGGGTCCCACCCTGGCGGGACTGGAAAATCCTGGCCAATTTTTCAGATGCCCGGATCGGCAAAGTTTCAGCTGCCAAATATTGTCATTGACAGAGGCTTCCCCATGATCGTGGATGAGCAACAGCTGCAAGCCATGGACGGCCAGGAGATGATGGGATACAGTAATCACTGGAAACAGGATAATCACTGCAAACAGGGCAGGTGCTATAGAAACTTTATTGGTCAAATCTTTGAGCTCTTGCAATGAATTCTGAAACAGGATATCAGACACTTATTGGATTCTATTGAGCCAAGGTAAGACAATTGAAGAGGTCACCAAATACGCTGCCCTACCAACTGCTCCCTGGCATCTTTAGCTGTGATGCATTCTGCTTCTCATTCTGATTTCTACTCACATTCATCCAATTCCCCTTTGCTTTGTGATGCCTTGGATTCCTTTGCCTTCTCCAAATATTCTTTGCATTGCCCGATTCACAGAATGCATTGTTGGGTGTCTATTATTTGTTCATGAAGCACCTGCCTCTTTCTGATGGGTGTGTTTGTGACCTGAGTCTGCTGGACAGTCAAAATAGTGACCCCCAAGTGTCCAGAAGAAATGGGAGAGAAATCGAATTTTTAAAGAATTTTATCTACTCACTGGCCCCACTCCCCCAAGGAGGATGGTGATAGATTGTTAAAGGGATATGAGAATGGGATGGGCACATGTGATTAGAACGATTTGATCATGTAGAGGGAAAATGCTGACACTGGAGTGGTTGGCTTGACTGGCCTGTTTCTATGTTGTAACTTCTATTCCTTCTCTATGGGGCAGGTTTTTCAGTGCTGGATTCTGAACCCTGCCGATAGGCTCAAAAGGGGGGGTTGGGGGGTGGGCGGTGGGTGGGGAGAAGATCAGACCCTGTGGGAAACAGTCACTCAAAGTGACTTTTCCTGAGGTGGCCAATTAATGGCCAGAAGGCAGGCTCACCTTCCAATTTAGGATGGTGGGCAGGCACTTGGAGCTGTTGGGCCAATCAGAGCCATCGCAGCTTTCAAGAGGCAGCAGGGTGCCAAGGCGGGCAAGTGCCCGAGAGGGCGCTTGACTGTGCGGACGCCCTCTCTCCAACTTGTTTAAATTTGGAACAAAAAAAATGGCCTTTTGCAGCCGGGCCATCATTGTGTGGGGGGTGGGGGGTGGGGGGAGGAGCATGTGGCTGCTACTTCCCAGGCAGGGCAGGGAAGGCCTCTCAAGCTGCCTGGAGCATTGGCATTCTGGTCTGCTGCAGGGAGGCCACCTTGCAGGCAACTTAACTGGAAAATCCCAGTCGTCCTCCATTAACAGGCGTTGGGTAGGCCCTTAACGTGCTTGATTGGCGACCTGCTGCATGTGGGCAGGTAGCCGTCAGGAATCCAGGAAAACGGCCCGGGGCAGAATGGAGCCAGGGAACCGGCATGCCGGCTGGTGGCACACTTTTTCGTTCCTGCCCACCTCCTCGCCCACCCTCAGCAGGGGTTCGTAATCCAGCCATGTTCCCTTGTATTTACTATTGGACAACCAATGCTGCCTTTTCAGGACAATGAAAGAATGGCAGAATATAAGATATTAAAAGTCAATTCCATTCTTTAAGCACGACAATGTTTGTTCAGCACTTGTTCATTATGTCTTGCTAATGTGTTTACCCCATATGTCACTGGTTGTCATAGCAACTACCTCAAAAATCTCCAAATGGCAATTTGGTCTATGGATGTATATTTTTCCTTCACGGAATGTACAGCGTAATGTGTATTGTTCATGTTGCAATCCTATCACAATGAAGTGCAGGCTCTAGTTGTAAGTGAGAGCAGCTGTTGCTAATTGGGGAAAGATTAAGGCCTTATTCTTAAATATACGTATAGGAACCGGTTTCCACCTGTGTCAGGAGAGGAAAATGGAATCTGTGCTGTGTTCCTGGGTTATATGAATAAATCTATGTTAAGGAAAGTCTGGCTCCGGATTCCTCCTTTGTACACAGTCAATGAGCAGCAAATTATGACATGCATGGCCCTGCTATTTTCACATCTGATGCTACATCTTCCCCAGCCTTTCTCGGTATCTGTATAGCTTTACTTGCAGCTATGTTTTCAGAAGCTTCACCGTATGCTTGTATAGCTGCTTCTCTAACAGTTTCTGGCCACTTTGGAGGATCTTGTGCAGTCAGGACTAACCCTATGCCAGACGCCTGTTTTGGGGATCCAACGCACTAGCACAGCATGAAAGCAGACAAAGCTGGTGTCAGCTGTGGCTCAGTTGGTAGCAGTTCATCATGTCAGAAGGTTGTAGGGTTAAGTTCCATTCCAGAGACTTAAGTGAAAATCTGAAAGCCCGGTGCAGTACTGGGGATGTGCAGTACTGGGGATGTGCAGTACTGGGGATGTGCAATACTGGGGATGTGCAGTACTGGGGATGTGCAATACTGGGGATGTGCAGTACTGGGGATGTGCAATACTGGGGATGTGCAGTACTGGGGATGTGCAGTACTGAGGATGTGCAGTACTGGGGATGTGCAATACTGGGGATGTGCAGTACTGAGGATGCGCAGTACTGGGGATGCGCAGTACTGGGGATGCGCAGTACTGGGGATGCGCAGTACTGGGGATGCGCAGTACTGGGGATGCGCAGTACTGGGGATGCGCAGTGCTGGGGATGCGCAGTACTGGGGATGTGCAGTACTGGGGATGTGCAGTGCTGGGGATGTGCAGTACTGGGGATGTGCAGTATAACATGTATTGTTAATGTTAGAATCAGAGGTGCCGTATTTTGGATGAGAAGTTAAACCAAGGCCTCATCTACCCTTTCAAGTGGCCTTAAAAGATTCCATGGCATTATCTTGAACAAGAACCTAACAGTTTAACTCTCAACCAACATCAAGAAGAACAGCTTATCGGATCATTATCGCACTGCTGTCCATAGGACCTTGCTGTGTGCAAACTGGCTGCCACTTTTCCTACATTATACAGTATTTTATTGGCTGTAAAACAATTGGGACCTCCTGAGGTCATGAAAGGCACCATATAAATGCAAGTCTTTCTTTTCAATAATAATTTGGTTATATTCTCTGTCGACCAGCTTCAGCATTGCTGCAGGCTGTGCTAGACCCCTCTGTGGGGGAGTTAACTGCACTAATGTGGTATGGCATGAAATTAGATAAAGCAGCCTGTGTCCTGCACTTTTGTGTCCTTTTTTCACCTTTTTCACTCATGCAACTTCTTTTTCACTTTTGTCAAGGTTGTTCCAGTCATCACCCAGGGAGTTCAGCATTGTTGCGATATTTACCTCACGAAAACAAGTTGGGTCCGATTTTAATCCATTCAAAACCCACCCACTTGTACAGAGTTAAAATTGGGCCCAAGATGTCAGCTTCAGCCATTGAGTCATTCTTCACTATGCATTCTTGAAACATAGGAACAGAGGTAGGCCATTCAGCCCCTCGAGCCTGTTCTGTCATTCATTTAGATCATGGCTGATCTCTACCTCACATCCATTTACCTGCCTTGACTCCAAATCCTTTGATAACTGTATCCAACAAAAATAAAACCGGAGCTGGACAAGCACATTTTCTGACACTTATTCTAGTTAAGCAGTTAGTTTGCTGGTTAAGAAATTTTGAAAGAATGAAAATGAAGGTGCCTCAGCTGCTGGTAGTCAGTTGCCGCTAGCAAAATCATATTTTCAGAATTTGTACTTCCCAAAATCATATTTTCAGAATTTGTACTTCCCAAAATCATTCATGTGCTTTTGTTAAGTAATTTGTTGAGCACAAAGGAATTTCAACTCTCCCCTGCCATTAGTCAATGAAACAAAACAACAATAGCAAAAATTCACACCAAAAAGTGAAATGATAAAACCTGACAAATTATAGATCTGAAATCTTTTGAAAGTTTGTGAAAATTTCTGTAGCAACATTACATTTTTCTCTTCATGCTGCTCAGCATTCCTGACAAAGTAGCTGGATGAAATACTCCAAAGCCATAGGCATGGCATTGTGTAAATGACCACCAGGAGGCACATGAGAGAAGGCTGGGGGTGTCTTCACCTTCAATTTTGTGCTGCTTCTTTCAGGAAGCCCTTTAAGTTTACACTCAGTATCTCCTCGGTATAATGTTGTGTAGAACTGCTCAGCTGGGGAGCTGCAAGGACAAATACGCGTACTGCCCCTCCACAGCGCAGTGCATCCATTGCTCCAGAATTTCCATTTTTTGTCTCTGTCATGAGTTCAGGCTGCTGAATACTCTGCTTCGGACAGACCTTCCCATAAAGATGGGGAGGGAACAGGGCTACCTACTGCCAATTGTCATTATCATTTAACCTGACTGGCTAACCACAGAACTTCTAAAATGAGAACTTGATCAAAATAGCAAATTTAGCTGTGACAAATATTTAGTCAGAAGTGGGTGCATATAGAAACATAGGAACAGGAGAAGGCCATTCAGCCTCTTGAGCTGTTCAGTTAGATCATGGCTCATCTGTATCTTAAGTCCATCTACCCAACTTGGCTCAGTAATCTTTACGATCCTTGCCTAACAAAAATCTATGAATCTCAGTTTTAAAATTTCCAATTGAACCAACTTCAACAGCTTTTTGGGGGAGGCAGTTCCAGGTTCCAGCCCCCTTTATTTGAAGAAGTACCTTCTGACATCACCATGAAATAGCCTAGCTCTGATCTTTAAGGTTATGCACCCCTTTTTCTGGTCTCGCCCACCAGGTTAATTAATCACTCCGGTGTTCATTTAAATACTCTATAGATCACCCCTTATCTTCGATATTCAAGGGAATACAAGCCAGGTCTATGCAATCTGACCTCATAGCTTAACGTTTTTAGCCAGATTCCATTCCGGTATATCTGCACAGCACCCTTCAAGGCCACTATATCCTTCCTGAGGTGCGGCGCCCAGAACTGAATGCAATAGCTCAGGTGGGGTCTAACCAGAGTTCTGCAGAGGTATAAATTGCATCGTCTGGTGGTAAGGCTCCAAAGTGCAAGATTCGCACCTTGGTCCTTTTGCTGATCTCAGTCAGAGTGGCAGTGGAGTTGCTGTAACCGAACTCACATGTTTTTGAACTAAGCTAGGCAGAAAATCTGCCAAGGTTATGTTTGTAATCATTACCTACTGACTTCTGTCATGGGTGGGTGCATGGAGATGATAGTGAAGGGCAAGATCAGGCTTTGTTGTGATACACCCACGGTCAAATAAAGCGTCATCACTCACTGTCCAGACCCTTATTGTGACATAGCGACGTGGTTTGTGAGCCATTCACCGGCATGAATTGCTGGTTTTAGGAAAGGAAGGCTCAGTAAGGACAGACATTTGAGAAAAGGGGAAAAAAAAAGTTGTGTTATGCAATCTGTCTCATTGTTTCACCGTTCTCTAAATAGGAGCATAGTTTATTGCTTTTTTATCGAAAGAACATCAAAATGTCACAAATACTTTTTAATGACTCTGCCATCTCTTTCAGTGTAAACAAAAAGGGGTGGTTAGGAGAAATTTGTATCTCTTGTGTAAGCAGAACGTGATAATTTAGCTGTGCTTCTAGCTAATAGAGCCTGACCAACAAAAGGCCCTTTTAGGTTGCCTCGTTTTATTGGCCCTGCCAGTGAGGCGCGATTCCTGTGCACCTTGAACTTTTAGGTGGGGTGTTGCTCACACTTGTCCCGCTGTAGAATGCAAATTCTCTGTCACTAAATCCATAGGAACACTGCGGACCAGCTCGCTGCATTTACGTTCCTGAAGTTAGGTCCTTTAACCCAAATAGCCCTTTTACAGACCCCGCTACTGTACCACCTGCCCTCTAATTGTAGGGGCCTTCATACTGTTTAATGGATTTGATATGGGGAGACCTGCAAGGAAATCCATATCTAATGATTTAAGTTAAAGGAAGCACAACCAAAAGCATTTAGCCAGGGTGCTACCTCAAAATTTATTTATTTATTTATTTATATGCATATTAACTTTCAGAAATATAAGTGCCTTTGTTTATATCATCTATCATCTATCACTCTTACATTTGAATTTAATGGAGTTCAAAATAAATTCTCTGCCCCAACAATCCACTGGGCACTTTTGGCCAGGGTTGTGCACACTGGTAGTACCCTCTAGCCCTGATCTTGCTGAAGGTTGTGCAGTCAATGGGAGAGCAACTCATTTGTTTGGGGCTGGCGGGTACATCTCTGGTGCCTTCCACCTTTATACACCTGGAAAATTCACCACCTGTCCACCATTGCGGGGAGAGCCGGTAGCCCCCACTGCCTTTTTCTTCCTCAACCCCAAAACCCCATGTAGCTCCTCGTTGGGTGAGTGAGCCAATGCAAAAAAATAAAAGTCTGATCTGTTCTGTGGGGGGTCTACACCCCACACCTGGATCTCCAGGTGGAACCACTTGTGCTCTTCCAGAAAATGATATTTTTCATCTCCCTGAACAGGAGAACTCCCAGTATAGACAATACCCCCCGTCTATCCAGGCCAATGGCAAATGTCCTGCCTCTGTCACCATCTTGTGATAGGAAGAGCCACAGACACTTGTAAAGAAAAGCACAGGGTGCAACTTCCCTGAGGGAATTTTTAACCTCTTAACACATTCCCACCTCTCTACAACCACTAATTTTGAATCCCTGCATTTCTGATGTTCAGTGTTGGCAGCAAGAAATTCAGGGTATTACTGTGGACTAGTATTCCAGAGACCCAGGCTAATGTTCTGGGAACAAGGGTTCAAATCTCACCATGGCAGCCTGTGGAATTTAAATTCAATTAATAAATTTGGAATATAAAGCTAGTCCCATGAAACTATCATTGTTTTTTGTAAAAAAAACCCATCTGGTTCACTAATGTCCTTTAGGGAAGGAAATCTGCCGTCTGTACCTGGTCTGGCCTACATGTGACTCCTGACCCACAGCAATGTGGTTGACTCCTAACTACCCTCTGAAGTGGCCTAGCAAGCCAATCAGCTCAAGGGCAATTAGGGATGGGCAACAAATGCTGACCTTGCCAGTGACACCCACATCCCATGAAAGAATAAAGAAAAAAAATATTTTGAGAAGAGGGAAGGGTCGTACTTGACTTGGAGTGTTAAATTTATAAATATTTCCCAATCTTCAAACTTCTCTCACCAAGCAACAATTAAACTCTGATTGACCCAAATCGGTTGTTGACTTAACAAAAGTTGGAAATTGGGCTCTTAAAAGGATATAAAATATCTTAGCAGCGTAATAATGGTATAATACTTTTTAAAGAGGACACATCACTGCGAGCAATGCTCTGAGAGTTCTGCTAGTACTAATAAGAAGAAGCAGATTCTTGTATTAAAATTTACATTTTAGAAATTTGCTGATAACCACTCAAGAAATGACGACTGGATCATTGGGGTTTGAATAGGGTGCAGTGGGCACAAATTCTTCATCGCTGCTGGGTCAAAATCCTGAAACTCCCTGCCCAACAGTTCTAAGGGAGTACCTTCATCATGTGGATTGAAGAAGTTCAAGAAGGAGGCTCATCACCACCTTCTCAAAGGCTCAATATGGACAATAAATGCTGGCCTTGCTAGAGATGTCCACATTCCTAGGATGCATGAAAAAAAAAGCAGCATGCATCTCTAGAAGGAACATTCCTCCTTGCAAATGAATTACCATAGTCTGACTACTACCAAACAGGTATGTTGCTATCATCTGTTCTTAGAATTGCAGCAACAAAGGTGCATTTGCTTGTTAACTAGTGGGAGTATTCTGTCCCAACTTGTTCAGTGAAGGTGAGGAAGATAGGGGTCTAGTCTTCTCGGTCTACTACTGTGGTATCTGTACATTTTTTCTAATAATGTTAACATGCTCATTGTTCTGGGAGGGCATCTCTTCGAAATTCTTTACACTGCAAAGGATTTTGTCCCCCTTACTGTCCTACTCTTCGACCGGTAAATTGGGAGGGGTGTGGAAAAAGGAGAAAGGAAATTCCTTTGTCATCCTTGACTGTGGTGCACTTGCATGAGGCTGAGATCTTCAGGTTTACGAACTCTTAAACAACAGCCAAAAAAACAAGTGCTCACCCCTTAATTATTTTGTATAAGATTGTGACCCACAGCCAGAAGCATTAAATGCAATGAAGAATTTTCCTTACTAAATGAAACAGCCTGAATTACTGAATTCTTTCCCAGATTTCAATTCAATAAGGTGCATTATAACTATTCCAAACACTATTTTAAAGAGAAAAGGTTTGTTTCTTTAGGCAAGAAAAACACAGGCAATTACAAAACAATTTTTCCAGCAGTGGTATGCAGACAACAAATGGTGCAAGGTCATGTCATTCTATTGTGTGACCCTTGACCTGTGCAGGATATGAGCCTGTATGCAGCAGGCTATAAATTTGCCACTTATTTGGCATTTATAAGTCAGTGTGTGTATAGAATAATTCAGTATAATTACTTTCAATCTTGTTGGAAATTATAGTGAGGGTTACTTGCATTGAAGCCGGTATTGACTTTTTGTGATGAAATAAGAAATTATTTGTGTAGAATACTTTTCCCTCACTGGCATCGCCTGTGACATTGTTTTATGGAGATGGAGTTATCAGAGCACAAAGCCATTATCCAGCCCGAGGTATCCGTTTACATTTGAACCGCCTGTGGTATTACCTAGTCACGGCCTATACCTTCAGGCTTATGTCATTTTCCATCCTGGCTGATCAAAGGGAAACACTTATTTCTGCAATGATAGCTATCCCAAGGCCATTATCAGCAGCTGAATTGAGAGTTTTACTGGCACGATCTGGCCTACTCTTTGGGGGCTTGAGCACAGTCAGGGATGATTTACAGTGGTTGGAAGCTGTTGTCACACTTTGTGAGTGTGACCTGGTTTTGACCCCATTGTATATTGTGCCGGATTTTCCACATAATATAAAGGAGAGGATGGGAAAAAAAGCTATTAGATATGGTGTGTAGATATGATCACTTTAAACATGCAAAATAAAATGGTAAATGATTGAAAACAACCTTCCCTATTCATTTTGTGTCAGTCTAATTGTCACTTTTAAAATTAGCTTGATATTGACCTTTTTATGAACTGTATGTTCGCATTGTCTGATTGAATTTGTGGGCATTTGCTATCAATCTATATTTTCGCTGGGTCTGTTTATCTGTTACAAGCGAGAGGCATACCAGCCACTAGTTAATGAAGTGTATATCAGTTAAATGCAGCTCAACAACACACAACACACCTGGTCATCTAATCTGAACAGTCTGGCCCCATGGTGGCTACCTTGCAGCAGTGAAGGGGATTTGATAGGAAGGCTGATGGAGTTTGGGAAATACACTGAAAGCATGTAAAGAGAAATAGGTTTCCAATAATGGCACGCTGACTTTATTAACATATCAGCAGAGCTCACACTCCCAGAGCATGCTTTGGATATTCAAGGAGCTGCCTGATGCTTATTAACCTGAGGACTGCTTTATGGCGATGAGAGATTTTTGAATATTCCTGATTAAATTAGGTTAAACGTTTTAAATGGAGAATAATGGGCATTCTGAAATGTCGAGATTGCAGGGCAGTAATCCAATATTGGGGTTTAGAAGATATCATAAACCACAAGTGCAAACCTTGAATGGCTTCTAATAGCATTTGAGTCCTAAAACAATATCAGATTATAGCTGCGGAATTACTCCCTGAAACCTGTTGTGATTTCTGTTTGTGATTGGGGAATGGTAGCATAATGGTAATGTTACTGGACTAGCAATCCAGAGGCCTAAACTAATGCTTCTCTGGCATGAGTTCAAATATCACCACAACAGCTAGGGGAATTTAAATTCAATAAATCTGGAATAAAATGCTAGTCTCATTAATAATAATTGTGGAACTACTGCATTGTCATTAAAAACCCATTTAGTTCACTAATCTTCTTTAGGGGAGGAAATCTGCCATCTTTATCCAGTCTGGCCTACGTGTGACTCCAGATCCTCAGCAACGGGGTTGATTCTTAACTGCTCTCTATAACAGCCTAACAAGCCACTCAGCTGTACCAGACAACTACAGGTAAAAAGCACTGCGGCAGTACCTACACCACATAGACTTCAGAGGTTCAAGAAGGCAGCTCACCACCAGCTTCTCAAGGGCAATTAGGGATTCTGGCCTTGCCAGTGATGCTCATACCCTCAAGAGTGAATAAAAACAAATGCAGCAGGTTGACAGCTTGTAGTCTTATACCCAAGTACATATAATATGTAATATAATTAGCTTTTATGGTTTGAACCTGTTCGCAAACGGTCAGACACAGTTTTGATTAAACAATAGAAAGCAATGTAATGAAAGAAATCAACCTGACATATTCTTTCAGTTATAATTATAAAGTTACCCAATGGATCTTGTCATTGATTCCATAACCTCACTCCACGCAACAGCACCTTGCATGAAATGACATATCGGGCAGAATTTAATGCCCTCCCCGTGGTGAGTTTGGTGATGGGGGGCATTTAATTGGGCAGGAGCGTGGTGGGTGGAGATCCCGCCACCTTCCTGCCACTGCTTCTATGACGGGGAGGTCCCGTCGCCAATTGAGGCCCTTAAGTGGGCAACTAATGCCTACAAAAGGGTCTCATTCCACTGCCACTGCTATTCACCCAGCAGCAGGCGGGGAACTCACCATGCAGGAAGCCTGAAAAACAAACCCTTGTCAGGGTTGCTTGTGGGGTTCCAGGATTGGGGGTGTGCGGGTAGGGTGGTTGGGTTGGGAGGGGCACTGAGTGCCTGAATGAGGAACCTGGCATCAGGAAGGGAGGGGGCCTGCTGAGAGTCACCCCTCCATAAGTCCATGAGATATCGGAGCATAAGTAGGCTATTCAGCCCATCGAGTCTGCTCCGCCATTCAATAGGATCATGGCTGGTCTGATAATCCTCAATTCCACTTTCCTGCCTTTTCCCCATAACTCTTGATTCCCTTACTGATGAAAAATCTGTCTATCTCAACCTTGAATATTATTAACAATCCAGTTGAGCCCTCTGTGGTGAAGAATTCCACAGATTCACTACCTTCTGAGAAAAGAAATTCCTCCTCAGCTCTGTCTTAAATGGGCAACCCCTTACTCTGAGATTATACCTTCTGTTCCTAGACTCTCCCATAAGGGGAAACCACCTCAGTATCTACCCTGTCAAGCCCCCTAAGAATCATGTTTCAATAAGGTCGCCTCTCATTCTTCTAAACTCCAATGAATATAGGCCCAACCTACTCAGCCTCTCCTCATAAGAAAATCCCTCCATACCCGGGATCAACCTAGTGAACCTTCTCTGGACTGCCTCCAACGCCAGTATATCTTTCCTTAGATAAGGGGACCAAAACTGTTCAAAGTATTCTAGGTGCGGTATAACTAGTGCCTTGTATAGTTTTAGCAAGAATTCCTTATTTTTATACTCCATTCCCTTTGAAATAAAGGCCAACATTCCATTTGCCTTCCCTGTTACCTGCTGAACCTTGCTGCCAACTCCAACACCGCGATCCCCCTCCTGCCATCACTCACCTGTGGCAGGGACCCTCGGCGATCCTGGGCCTCGGGTGGGTGCATTACTGGAAGCAGCCACTGTCCCCCTGGTGGTGATGCCAAGGACTTCCAACCCTGGGGCCCTTGATCCCACGTGAGGCCCGTCGCTGTCCAGTTAAGTGCCTGAATGCCACTTAATGCGGGGGCTTTTCTAATAAGGGGCAACGCAGGGCTCTCACCGGTGCTTCGGCAAGCAGGTGAGACCCCCATTGCTGACATTAAATACCACCCATTAAATGTGAGTGGAAAAACATCGTCACATTAAGGCATGACTCGGTACTAGCAATTTTGGTTAAATAGTTGCAGCAAACTCTAATCATGTCCCTTCAAACTACCAAGAAGCACTGGTGTCTGCTAATTGTCTTTCCAGGTTGTTTACCAGGTTAATGCTTGTGTGGGGTGTACAGTGATCACGATCATTGGCCATCTCTTGCTGGTATTTGTTTTACTTAAATTCCAATTGCATTTGCAAATGCATTAATTTGGAAAAATCCCTAGTCTATGAGAGCATAAATCAGAAATAATAGTTAATCCATTTATTTCACCTCTCTGTCGTCATGGTTTTTTTTTCCAATTGTACAATTTAGTCTTCAGTTCCTCTTCCAGTGGGACTGTATCCGCACAAGTTAATGTGCTAAAGTGAACTAGTCACTCAGTTAAATTTAAATTTTTAACTGGAGCCCCCTCAACTTATAACAAATACAGTTTGTATTCATGTAGAACCTTTAACATGATAAAATGGCCCAAGGCGCTTCATGTGAGTGTTATAGAGCAACATTTAACACTGAGCCTCATGAGGGGATATTAGTGCAGATGACCAAAAGTAGTCAAAGTGGTAGGTTTTAGGGAGCATCTTACAGAAGGTAAAAGAGGAAGAGCCACAGAGAGGTTCAAAGAGGGAATTCCAGAGTTAAGCATCCAGGCAGCTGAAGGTCTGACCACCAATAATGGAACAATTAAAATTGGGGGTCCTCAAGAGGTCAGGGTTAGATGAGCGCAGACACCTTGGTGGATTGTGGGGCAAACCGCAATCATGAGATGAATCATACACTGGACCAAACTGACAGCAGTGAGATTTGGGGCTGGATCAGCCCCAGCCTCAATCCAAGGGCACAATTTTGAGGAATAAGTAAACCTTGATAGTAAATTCGAGAGTTATTTATAAGTGATTTCATGCTATTCAGGGAATGATTCATTGACTCCCTCACTTGCTATTGTCTCAGAGAAAAACATTGTAACCAAGGAGAAATCCCCTTCTGACCAATATTACAACCTGAATAGTGAGTAATTGTTTTGTAATTTATACTGACAATTGAATTTCTCAGTAATTAACTGCAAATTATTTTTCAATAAATCTGCCTTAACGTCAGAATTGTTCATTCTGCCAGTTATAGCTGGCACTGATAGCTGCTGTTGGCACAAAAACAGACACAAAACAATAAAATGAGCAATAAATATTATATAAAATATAACCAGTACCCTGGAGTAATTTCAAGGCAGCAGTCAAATCTCAAGCATGTGACAGCAGTTATGAAGTGCCTGAATACTTTATGAGCTTGGTGCTGCCAGTTACTACAAAAATTTGGTTTCCTCATTCATGCCAAATACTTAATTTTCCTCTTAGCAACTCTTAAACTTTCTACAATGCCCAACTTTGTCCAAGCCTTCAATAATGCTTTCATATTTGGACAGGCTCTTCTGAACATCTCACTCAAATTCAAGGGCAGGAAGAAAACATTTGTTGTCTTATCGGTTATCCTTCTCTCTCAGTAGCAGCCTCCAAACCGTAAGACCATAAGACCATAAGACATAGGAGGAGAAATTAGGCCATTCGGCCCATCGAGTCTGCTCCGCCATTCAATCATGGCTGATAAGTTTCTCAACCCCATTCTCCCGCCTTCTCCCCGTAACCTTTGATCCCCTTACCAATCAAGAACCTATCTATCTCGGTCTTAAACACATTCAATGACCTGGCCTCCACAGCCTTCTGTGGCAATGAATTCCATAGATTCACCACTCTCTGGCTAAAGAAGTTTCTCCTCATCTCTGTTCTAAAAGGTCTTCCCTTTACTCTGAGGACAAACTCTGTCCATCACAGCCTTCCTTGTCTCTCTCTATCTTGTTCACTCTGCAGTCATTGCTGCTCTTCATTTTCTTCATTTGCTCATCCTAAACTGCAAAAACGCCTCCCAACTAGCTCATCCTTCTTCTGACCTCCTCACTGTAATGAAACTAGGGCTCGTCATATAGTCTTCTATGTACCCGATTCTTTCCCAGGACCATGAAACTAAAGGATTCCTCACCTCCTTCACTGTTTCCTCCCTCTTACAATCAGTAAGCTTTTGAAACCCAAACATGATGTCATCTGATCACTGCTTCCTAATTTATTTCCTTTTCTTTTACTCTTTGTAATCATTGGTGTTCTGCAGCAGAGACTGTCAAGGCTCTCCACCTAGGCCTCGCATTTTTAAGGGAGGCCCTCAATTAGTTCCATCTTCACTCCCAAGTAAACAGTTTTTGTCTAACTCATTGGAGGTATTGCCCCTGTGTTGGAAGTAAGCCTATATTGCTTCCCTTGTGGAATTAAGGAGTGTCAATTTAAAGCCCCCTTCTGCATCTTTCCCCAACTGCAGTGCACATGTAGGAACAAACACCAGGATCGTTTTTTTAAAACAAAGGTTGCTTCCCTTTTTTAAGGAGCACAAAATCTGTGCTGATATCCCGGTGCAGTAATGTAGGAGTGCTCCACTGTCTGAAGTGCCGTCTTTCTAATGAGACATCAAACCGCAGCCCTGCCTGTTCTCTCAGGAGGATGTAAAAGGTCCCAGGACACTATTTGAAGTTCTTCCCAGCATCCTGAGTTATTCCTCACCCAAAATCACTGAAAGCCAGATTATCTGGTCATTATCACCTTGCTGAATATGGGGCCTAGTTGTGTTCAAATTGGCTGCCTTGTTCCCTACATTACTACAGTGACTACATTTCAATAATACTTGATTGACTGTAAAACACTTTGGGACATCCTGCGGTCATGAAAGGCACTAGAGAGATGTAAGCCTTTCAAGTGTTTTTTTTCCCCTAGGCATTAGCTGTGACAGGGACACTTAAGTTTTTGCAATGGAAATAATTCTAGGAATGTGTTGGATGTATTAGCACTACTGACCTCTGCTTGTTACTTCAGGTTCTGCCTGGCTGTCAAAGTACAGAGAGTATATGCATGCTGCGCATCATTCCATTGCCAAAATTTAAATACTCAACACAGCCAGTACTTGGAAGGTTATGGTTGAACAGCTCCACTCATTCACTTACTTTTACAAAGGGGGTGAACAGAAGATGAATAATTTAGCCATGAGTCATTGCAACATTAAATGGAACTTTCTTTTCCGGGTTAGAGACAGGATTTGTCGTTTGTACATTCCGGTGATGTCACAAAGGCAAAGAGCCAAAGAAGAATTTTAATGCATGCCAAATATCTGTAAGTCATCTAATTAATTGGGTAAATTATTAACCAAGTTTTTTAAGCCTTCTCTTATCCTATGTTTTCAATGGAATGCGCATCCTGTAAACCGGTTTTGTCACTTATATTTAGCATAATGCCAGTCATAGGCAGACAATGCCTCATGTGCCAGAAAACTGGCAAAAATGGCTCCCGATATAGTGGTATTAGTAGCTTGCAAAGAACAAAAGCAAATCATGCTGGATTTTTCAACACCTTTTGACTATATTTACTCCATGAGTGTAAACTATTTCCTGGGTAGTACGCAGAGAGGGCACACAAGCGGGAAATCACAGGCTGATAAGAGTGAGCCCAACCAATTTTCCTTCCATTCAAATGAATGGAAGCACCAGTCAGGCCAGGATTATGGTTTAAGGGAGACAGCGTGAGAATAAAAGAGGACTCCGCAGGTTGCAGAATTATTCAAAAAGGAAATAAAATCTCATTCCAGAATGGATAAAAAGTCATTTGGTGAAATCATTGTTGATAAGCACCTTTTGTAAAGCCAAGGAAGGAACAAGAGCTCTTACAATACCAGCAGGACATTGCATACTCCAAATGACTTGTCAGAAAATTACAGCTGCATTGCTCATAGATGTGATTTTCCAATAAGGTTGCTCCCACTTGCAAAGCGGTGCCATTGGCACCAGGGCACAGAACATTCTGCTGGTCGTGTTCCAGAAGGAGGTTCCTGGTATTCAAGATATCGCTTGCCATTTCCCAGGTTACACTTCAAAGGTAAATATTTTTGACTGTGGAGTGTTTTTGGGGCATCCTATGAACATAAAAGGCATGTATAAAAATAAATTCTTGGTTTCTTACCAACATTCACATCACATTTCAGCTGATGTTAAAGAAGTTTAAATTGCTAGGCTGATTTCATGTGTGTGCAGTTTTAGTGTTTATTTCCCCATTAATATTTGGTCCCTATTTGAAGTCATCTCATTATCAACTTGGCTCAGTTGGCATTACTCTCTCTTTTGGATAAAGAGATTATTGGTTCAAGCTCTGCAAAAGGACTCCAGTTTATAATCTGGGTTGGCATTCCAAAGCAGCACAGGGAATACTATATTGTTGGAGGTGTTGTTCCTTAGATAAGACAGGGCAGTCAAGTCCTGTCTTCATGTTTACACTGAAGCTGTAACATGAAGACTGTATTATTAGTACTCATTAGGAATGAGACCAAAAGGGTTAAAGAGCTGCCTTCATACAGACTAACAAGATGGCAAATGTGGTTCACCTCCATGACTGCTCCTTTGTCCGTTAGTAGATAATGGGACATTGGCAGCCATAGGATGGCCCTTCCTCCCCTCCACTGACTGAACTTTTGAGGTGGAAACAGTTCCAAATATGGAGCAAGTCAATCAAGCAGCTGAAATGGAAAGATAGATAGCTTTTGAACAGAACTGTTTACCAGAGCTCATAATGGAGTTCTGTTTTCAGGTCATACCTGAAACGTTACCCTATTTTTCTTCTCCAGATGTGGATTGGGGTGCTTTGCATTTTCAACTTTTTCTGTTTTACTAAATTGAGTAAACAACTGCTTTGTATAGGTGCAATAAGGCATCAATGCAGATGCATTAAATTTCAAATTTATTGAGACCTTTCAAAACCTTCCATTCTTCTTCCCCCTTAGAAAGATCCTGCCAACTTATTTGTTCATGTAATTCCTAACAGTTAGAATGAGGAAGCCTCTAAAGGTTGGATTGCCAGTTTTAATTTCCACTTGTCACTCAACTGACCACCTGACTCCAAGGATATTAATGATCTGTCTCGGATTATAACCCATTTGGAGCTGTGCACACTGTGGTGTAATGAGTTAGACTCCTCTCTCTCTCTCCCTCTCTGCCCAAATCCATGGTCAATTAACATATGGACTTTTTTTTAAATTTTGGGTGGACCCAGTACTCCTGAAGAATTTTACAGAATTGCATTTTTAATATCAGATGTTGTTCAATCCACATTTTTATAAGCAAATCAATTCTTAATATTACAATATGTAGCGAAATCCTCTTAGCTCTGTGCCTCTCTGTTTCAAAATCTTTTCGCTTGGACCAAGAAATATAAATGCAATTCTTCATTACGATTGAAGGGATATTCATATAGTTTCTCTCCGGATGTGAGCTTCCTACTCACGCAGCCTAATGTGGAGCATTAAGATTTGACTAAAAACATGAGATGGTCATTTGGTACATATGCATAATAAAAACAGAAAATGCTGGAAAACCTCAGCAGGTCTGGCAGCATCTGTGGAGAGAGAAACAGAGTTAACTGTTTCGTGTCTGTATGACTCCTCCTCAGCGCTAATGAGCAGTAGAAGTGTGATGGATTTTATACTGTTTAAGAGGGAGTGGAGCGGGTGGAAGAAGATGGCAGGTCAGGGACAGGTGACAGCTAAGGAGAGATTGACAACGATGTCATGGGCTCAAGACAAAAGGAGTGTTAATGGTAGTGGTGAAGAGTAAAGAAGGGGCTGATAGTGACATAAAGGTAAGATAGCACAAGGTGTTCGTAGCAGATCAAGGGTCAGCACTCTGTGAAAGCACAACATAAAACCAAGTGACAGGTGGCCCTGTGGGGGGGTGGGGGCTGGATTAAAAAATGAACAAATAAATAAAAGAATAAAGTAAAATTAAAAATCAATAAATAGAATTTGGATTAAAAAGGGGTCAAGATGGAGGAGAGAGTTCATGGTCTGAAATTGTTGAACGATGTTAAGTCCGGAAGGCTGTGAAGTGCCTAGTCAGAAGATGAGGTGCTGTTCCTCCAGTTTGCGTTGAGCTTCACTGGAACATTGCAGCAGGCCAAGGACGGACATGTGGGCATGAGAGCAGGGTGGAGTGTTGAAATGACAAGCGACAGGGAGGTCTGGGTCATGTTTGCGGACCGTTTAGTCTCCCCAGTGTAGAGGAGGCCGCATTTGGAGCAGTGAATCCAGTAGAACAAGTTAGAAGGAGGTGCAAGTGAAGTGCTGCTTCACCTGGAAGGAGTGTTTGGGGCCTTGGATGGTGAGGAGGGAGGAGGTAAAAGGGCAGGTTTGCAGCTCCTGCGATTATATGGGAAGGAGCTGTGGGAAGGGGATGTGGAGTTGGGGTGATGGAGGAGTGGACCAGGGTGTCCCAGAGGGAACGATCCTTACAGAATGCTGACTGGAGGATGGGGGAAGATGTGTTTGGTGGTGGCATCCTGCTGGAGTTGGAAATGCCGGAGAATGATCCTTTGAATGTGGAGATTGGCGGGGTGAAAAGCGAGGGCAAAGTGGACCCTATCGTGGTCCTGGGAGGGAGGGGAAGGGGTGAGGACAGAGGTGCAGGAGATGGGTCAGACACAGTTGAGGGCCCTGTCAACTACAGTGGAGGTAAACCTTGATTAAGGAAAAAGAAAGACATGTCAGAAGCACCGTTTTGGAAGGTTGCATCATTGGAACAGGTGCAACGGAGGCGAAGGAACTGAGAGAATGGGATGGAGTCCTTACAGGAAGCGGGGTGTGAGGAGCTGTAGTCGAGGTAGCTGTGGGAGTCGGTGGGCTTGTAATGAATATTGGTGGACAGTCTATCACCAGAAATGGAGACAGAGGAAAGGAAGGGAAGTATCAGAGATGGACCATGTGAAGGTGAGAAAGGGGTGGAAATTGGAAGCAATTGCTGCCAAAGATGCTGCCAGACCTGCTGAGTTTTTCCAGCATTTTCTATTTTTATTTCAGATTTCCAGCATCCGCAGTATTTTGCCTTTATCTTAGTGGTAAATATGCATGTTGTATAAACAGAATTTTCAGTGAAGAACGGGAATATAATCCCAGTTGTATGGATCACCGTGGCAACTCAATCATTGCTTTATCACTCTTGAGTTATCAGTGTTTCCTCAAGCGGATTAATTTCTCTATTCCACTGTATTCCTTTGAGAATCCTATCTTTGCACAGCTGACGTGAGTGTATAATACACGACAGGCACTAAAGTAGTGTAAGCGCATTTAGTTTCAACCTCTTTTTTTTAAAAAAGAATGATTATTGGTTTCTAATGACTACTTCATTTCTGATTGCTAACACAATTACACGGGCAAAAAATGCCTTTATGGAACCGTAAGATCCCTATAAATTTAGGTGATGTGATAGTATTAATTAAAATCCATTTCAAACGACAACTTGAAGCAAAAAATTGCACCGCTCTTTGATTCCTTGTATTTCTGTTAGGTTCATTTGATGCTACCCTGCTACTTGATCCATAAGTGCTGAACATGAGCCGTGGTGACCACTTTGGATCCACAGCCTTTATTTTGATACTGTCTCTTTGCGTTAGTCCGACATAATAAAGATAAGGTCCAGATGCCCACTTGTCCATGAGACTAATTAGCCCAATTAATTAAGAGGTCAGCTCATGTTTCCAAATGTCACTGTGGATACTGCGAAAGGTCCTGTGGATAAAATGGCAAATGCTCAGTGGGTATTTTGCTTAGTGTAATTTCTTTTATTGAAACAAAATAAACTTTGTCTTAAAAAGCTTTTATTGAAAGTGAGCCGGCAGGTAATTAAGGGAGCTGCTACTGACGTTCACAGAAGTTTAAGGAGTCACAGTCAGAAGTGAGAGTGAGTAGAGAAACTGGGCCAAATGATGATAAGACACAATCCTTCAAATTAATAAACTAATTAGTCTCCCGTTGAGCCTGTACTTATCCTAATTTTTTTGGCAGAGCTCTTGGCTGAAGTCTTTGGGCCTAATGTTCAAATTTCTGCATTAGTTTGCCTTGACGGAAAGATGAACTGGATCACTTGTACACGACATAGGAAGCTCTGCAAAAATATTATTTATTTCTTCGGTTTAAACCCCAGCACGATGCTGTCACATATTAAGAAGGGAGCACTGGCTTAATTCAGGACAATTGGCCCCGAAAACCAATATCTTATCAAACTGTTTGGACAAGGTAAAATCCCAGATTTGCACAAAGTGCGGTAGTGGGCGGGAAAGAAGTCATTTTACCGTCAGCCACAATGGCGGGTTTTCGCGCCTTATCATCCCATTCCTGCCACAGGAAACACGCGTCTCGCCGCCAGGCGGCCTCCGATTTGCCCGCCACACCGCTACCTCGCCACTTCCTCACGCAAGGCGCCGTATTTAAGCTGCAGCTGCATGCACATTTCTCCATGTTTTTACCCAGGGCTGCTCCGGTGAAGACCTGGCCCCAAAAGCCAAGAAAAGTGCAGCCCCCTGATTCGATGGCGCATCTTGGGACGCCTTCTGGGTGCCGTGGAAGCTGCCGTGATACCCTCCACCCCCACTCTGGCCATAGGAGGCCCATCAGTCTCACCACTCCGGTTTGGGAGGCAGTGGCAGAGGTGGTCAGTGCCAATGCCGCACACAAGAAGTCGGCCATCCAGTGCAGAAAACTGATGAAAGATTTGATCCATGCCGCCAGGGTAAGGCAACCATCTCATCACTCTAAACTCACACACTCACAAGCCCATCACACATTCACTGGCATCTCACTCACTGTCAGCTCAAGGGACATCACCACTCACTCTCTCACACACACCCTCACATCTTCATCTGGCCTCATCTCCTCTGGAGACTGCCTCCTCAGCCCTCACCAGCTTGAGGCCACTTGCACAGATCAACATGTGCCCCCACACACACCCTGGGATACCCCCCTTCCCTAGTATAGCCCCCCCTCTGCAGCCTCTTCCCTTGCCTGAGGCCACTTCTCCCCCTTCCCCAAGCAAGCCATGGCCATGAAACCATTGAAAAGCCACATCTGTCTTACAGCTGGCCTGGTAGGGTAGAGACCTGCCCATAAGTCCCCCTAAAAGTGATGCGTTGCTGCCTGTGAAGCCTGGCGCTGATGACCCAGAGTGCTGCCTGAAGCAAGGTAGGTAAACAAACCTCAAAGTCCCGAGTGAAGTGCTGCTTGCTAAGTGCACATCGCTTATGTACAGTTGTGAAACGCGTCGGTGTGCAATCATGCTGATGTGCCCGGATGATCCAGTGTGGGGGGGGTGATTTCGGCGAGCAGGGCTTATAATGAGATGCTAAAGTATTGAAATTAGGTTCCCGACATTTGGCGGCAGGAAACTTGGCCGCCATTGACAGTTGGAGCAGACATTCACAAACTGGTTTCACGACGGTGAAAAACCGATTTTTGGCCATCTCACCATATTGTCCCCCCTCCCCCTGCCCACTATGATGCCCGATGCCAATGGAGCCAGAAAATTCTGGCCCTGTCTCACCTCCTGAATTTGGAGCAGATCCCAGTCAGTGCCAGGTTGTTATAAAACATTATTTATCATTTAATTTGATTTTAAAATCTAAGCATTTTTGAAAAAAATTACTGACAAAGGAACAGACAGCAGTGGAAAACATTTAAAGCAGTGATCAATAGGGGAAACATATCCCACTAAAAAACAAGAACAAACTAGCCAGTAATGTCACATCATGGATGAGTAAAGAAATAAGAGCAGATTGAAACTAAAGAAAAAGGCATAAAGTATGTGGACAACAAAGGAGAGTATGACTAAAGGGAATGTGAAAGAAGTCAAAAAAACATTCAGGAAGTCAAAAGAAGACGTAAAACCTTCCACATACACATAAATAACAAAAGAAAGATGAGGATAGAGATAGTGTCACTGCAGCGTTCAATTGTTCTGTGTTTGATTATATGAGTCTGTTCACTATTGATGCTCACTGTGCTTGATGGGATAAGCCTGCATGTGGACTCAGAGAAAAGTGAGAAAACTGTAGAAGGAATTGGAAGCAAAGAGCTGTAAGCATGGAGCAGACATTTTAAAGCACTGTAAATAAAATTCCCATTACACACATATAAGCTGGTGTGTCATCTCTGCATAGCTCTGAAATATAAACTACACAATAGGCATTAAGGGATACCTACATAACCTCACAGGTAACGGCTGTGACATGACAGAAATGTTAAAAAAAATACTTTGCCTTGGTATTTTATCAGGGAGACTAATATTGTTGGCATGACATTAGAAGAAGAGATCAAAAAAGATATGAAGAAACCTAACAGAGAAAAAGGGGGAGAGATCATTAATAAACTAATTGAACTTAGGGAGGATAAAAACACCTAGTCTAGATGGATTGTATCTACCCATATCAAAAGAAATTAGGGAAGGGATAGTAGCACCTGGACTAGCCATATAAATACTGTGGCTACAAAAGCAGGTCAGAGGCTAGGAATCCTGCGATGAGTAACTCATCTCCTGACTCCCCAAAGTCTGTCCACCATCTACAAGGCACAAGTCAGGACAGTGATGGAATGTTCCCCACTTGATTGCAGCTCCCACAACACTCAAGGAACATGACACCCCATCCAGGACAAAGCATCCCGCTTTATTGGCACCACATCCACAAATATTCACTCCCTCCGCCACTGAAGCACAGTAGCAGCAGCATGTACCATCTACAAGATGCACTGCAAGAACTCACCAAAGCTCCTTAGACAGCACCTTCCAAACCCACGACCACTACCATCTAGAAGGACAAAGACAGCAGATAGATGGGAACACCACCACCTGGAAGTTCCCCTCCAAGTCACTCACCATCCTGACTTGGAAATATACCACCGTTCCTTCACTGTCACTGGGTCAAAATCCTGGAACTCCCTTCCTAACAGCACTGTGGGTGCACCTACACCACGTGGTCTGCAGCGCTTCAAGAAGGCAGCTCACCACCACATTCTCAAGGGATGGGCAATAAATTCTGGCCCAGCCAGCAAAGCCCACATCCCGTGAATGAATTAAAAAAGAAATCTCTCTTCCATATATGTAAAAAATTACCGGAAAAGGGAATAATGTCATAGGATTGGCAGACAGCTAATGTGATTCCAACATTTAAAAAGGGAAATAAACAAGACAAGGGAACTATAGACCATTTAGTTTAGCCGCCAATTTGGTGGAAAGATAATGGAATCCTTACTCAAAGATGTAATTAAACAATAAGTTAGAGACTACAGATATAATAAAGAGAAATCAGCAAGGATTGCAAAAGGAAAGTCACACTTGATCAACCTTATTGAATGATTTGAAGAAGTAATAGAAGGATAGATAAGGGTAATGTAGTAAAGGTAATATATTTAGACTTTTAAAAAGCCTACAATAAGATACCACACAGTAGACTCATGACTAAGGTCAGAACATATGGAGCTCAATTTAGTGGAACCCGCTGGAGAAGGCATGATAGCAAGAGTAGGTGGCAAGGAGAATCAGGTGGGTGTACGCCTGTCCAATTTCCGGCATCAGGAAGACTATCCATAATTTTGTTGGGATCAACACAGGAATTCTGTCCACTGGTGACAGGATGCCAATTAGGCTCATAAATGAGTTACTTAAAGCCAATTATCCCTGAGCCCACCAGAATTTAGTGGTGGCTCAGGGATTTATTGGGACTCACACATGTTTCCCATGCCCTGTTGGTTTTGCTTGCAGCCACATTGAGGGGGGTCTCTGATTGACTGGAACTCAGACCCTAATTGAGGGACCCAGCGTTGGGAAGGGGGGGGGGGCACTGAAAGCCATCTTTTGCCTTTTCTTCTGATTGCCTCACTGGCGACCCCTTCCCCATGGCCCCATCATGCCCTATCTCCAGGCTAGCAGCACTTGGGGTGGGATTTCCACCCTCCAGGCACGTTAATCATATGGGGGCCTGATGTGGCCTGATAAGTGCCCCAGTGCGCTTAAATAGCTTCAGGCCTCCCACCAGTTGTCCAACCAATGAGGGAGAGCCGCATCACTGGAACCAAATTTTGCCCATGGAGTAAGGGGACAAGTAGCAGAATGGATAGCAAGCTGGCTACAAAACAGAAAACAGAACACAGGAGCTAAAGGTTACTTCTCAAACTGGTAAAAGGTAGGAAATGGTGTTCCACAAGGATTCTTGCTGGGACCACTATTCTTCATCATTTACATAAATTATCTGGACTCAGGAATGCCACTTCAAAATTTGGAGATTACACCAAATTGTAAGAAGTGTTGTTTTTATAAATGCAAAATAAAACTTAAATTTCAAATGTTGTCTTAAACTGTTTGTCTTCACTAAGTTTCAGCTTGGCCCAGTTGGTAGCAGTCTCCTCACTGAAACAGAAGATTGTGATTGTTAGCCCCACTCTCAAGACTAATGCACATAATCCTGGCTGACATTTTGATGCAGTAATGAGACAGAAGTTTATTGTTGAGGGTGACAATTCTATCTGTTCCGAGGAATGTAAAAGATTTAACTATTCAAAGAAGAACAGGAAGTTCTCCTGTACCCTGGCCAAAGTTCTTTCCTCATACCAGCACCATCAAAGAAAAACTAATTATCTGATTGTTCATTTAATTACTATCTGTGGGTCCTTACACATAATTGGATTTCTATGTTTGTCTAGATAAGAACAATAGCTGCAATTCTATGTAAGTGATAGTCTGAAGATATGCCAAGTCATAAACTCTTTATTAACCTGGCATATACAACAAATACTTTTTGCCAGTACTATCCGATACTATGGACCATCACAGAGATAAACAATTTTATTTTGCTTCAGAGAAATTCCAAATAAGCATCCATAAAATACCAGGAGTCAAATTTAACCATTAAATCAAAAATACATGCGTTCGATGAATAAAATCCATGACTGGAAGCTGATCATATATGTATATATATATATATTTTTTATTTTAAATATTATATGTACAGCAAGGATGACAATGTAACTATATGTAATAGACTGGCCAATATACATACGGGAAGCAGGGAGTGGAGGAGAGAGATAAAAATCACTGACAACAGGAATGGGTTTGCCATACACTTGCAGGGTGAGATTAAAGTCTCAGTTTTAAAGTCAAAGCAGGGCCAAAAATGAGTGAATACAATCACCAATCACTTGCATCAAAATTCTTCAACATCTTATTAAAACAATATATTCAATTAAATCCTGAACTATTAACAGAAGAACTAGATGGAGCATTGCGTGCAATAATGTATGACTTTTAATGATGCAAAGAAAATGAAGTCTGATGCTTGTTATTGTGACAGTGTTGTAGGGATGCATTGTAATTATTTATTTTATTATGAAAGCCTTAAAAAAACAATTGGAGGCAGCAAAGGTACAAGTGAGATAACAGAATTGTCAGACATGAGTGAGAGTGAGCTGCCCCCATGATTTAGGAAATAAAAGAATCAGCCAACGTGTCATTAAATCAAACATAGCGGACTGTTCCAGATTTGATTCCTGTTTAGGGATGTGTTGGCTAACATCATTAGAGGTAGAATCAGCTTGTGCTAGAAGTGTGGGAGAAAAATCAGCAACAATTCCTGGCTTTTGCCTGTGTGTGTGCACATATCTGTGTGTGTGTGTGTGTGTGTCTGTGCATGCACATGTAAACATGTGTGAGAACATGTTCATTCTTGGCTGTGGTTTATTCTACCAACATTGGTTGTCTAGGCTGACATACAAAGAATGCCAACTGAGGTAGCCTGCTAATGCCCATGAAACCGTCCACCAGGAAGCAGAGCGAGAAAGGGAGAAAACTGCGGTGAAGCAAATTAAGCCAGGAAATGGTTTGGCAGTTCAGTTTGAACTGATTTAGTGTGTGAAGACATAAATTAAGAAAATTGTTTCCCTGGCCTTGGTCAAATAAATATTGACATTTGTTTAATGCCAGCGGTAAACATGGTACAATATTGAAAGAAAGGTTTGTTTAACAAAGGAGTACATTGGAACGTGGTAATTGCATTCAGCCTGCTCTGATTGTAGAAACATTTCCTTATGCACTGCAGGATGTATGGTCTTGACAGGAACCCTAATACATGCACCTTCCCTTATGTCCATACCTACCCCAGGCTGCGGATTAACTGGAGAGTGATACAATGGACACACATGCTCATGTGTTCAGCTCAGTCTATTCATGTGTGTATTACTTACTCTAATCAGGATTACACTTTAATGAATTGTAAGGAGTTAACAATATAAAGAGGCAAGTGAAAAGAATAAGTCGTGGTAATTCCATTTTGCATAGCTTCCTTGGTTCCTTTCTTTGAGGGAAAAGGTGTAATCCTCTTTGAAATCAAAGAAGGTACAAAGTATGAATTTTAATTTGACATTCTGGGCTCTTGCACAGTGTTCTGTCGAGATTAAGTCTTTCTGAAGATTTGAGAGTGAAACCATCTGCTGCCTGCTCCACATTGCACTGCTGTGGGCTCGTGCGAGTATTGGAAATAAGTACGGCTGTCTTTAATGCTGAGGCATGTCCAATAGAAAGTACTGGGGTGTTTCTTTGTTCCAGCCTTATGCAGCTCTTTGACAGAATGAGTCAGCCCTTGTTCATGGGTGATTTTAAAAAAATTCCATTATGCAAAGTGAAGAACTTGCATTGCGCCCTCAGTGTCCCTTTTTAAATAAAAATCAAGTGGCTACAATGAGTTGTTAATACAATGTCTCCCTTATCTTGTGATGGACCATCTTTTCACTTAAGTAAGAAATACTGATAACAACATCACTGGATGAACTGGCTTGGAAAAGTTAATTGATAACAGCACAGATACTCTCATTAGACTAGACCGCTTCAGCAATCATGTCATTTCAACTGTGTGTTAATTTCGCTCCAGCACAGTGTCAGGTTCAGGAGCTGCTCCAAGGCACTTCTCTTGATGTCATCAGTAGAGTAAGTGATTTGTCACAGTCCGACATCCCACCTCAAGTCCCTCAACTTCCTATATTGACCATGTGTGACAGTATTTGTTGCTCAAGTATTGAAAGTTTGCATTAAAAATGCCAGTCAGCCAACAATAGCCTGTCACTCGCTTTAACCATCAGTAGTCAATTCTTTTTCTGAAGAGATGATTAAATGTAAAAATGCACAATACTTAATGCTTGCTTTAAAGACGAATTTGCTTCCACAGCTTCTAAGGCTGGATGAAGTAGAGTGGGAGGAGGAACCTGTTGCATCGAAGGATCTGTTTCTGCGCTGAAAAACCAGTGGATTAAAAGAGTAACGGTCCTTTACAAAGTCAACTTTACCCCAGTGATGGCACTCATGCCTTTTGAGGAGGAAGGTCATGGGTTCAAATCCCACTCCAGTGATTGGAGCATGTAACCTAGGCTGACACTTCAGGGCTGTACATGCACAGTTGTAAGGTGGATGCAAAAGCTCCCAAACTGCTAATTTATAGAAGAGCAGTGGAGTTCTCCCAGGTCCCGAATCAACATTTATCCTTTAACTAATGGATTATTTAGTCATTTACTTCCTTGCTGTTTGTGGGATTTTGCTGTTAGTAAATTGGTTGCTGTGTTTCCCTACGTTGAGAGTGACCACACTAAAAGTTCTTTCTTTCCTATCTGTTTGGTAGCTAAGTTGAGGGATGGATAAATATATATAAAATATATAAATACACTCTTAACTGAACACCATGGGCAGGATTTTTCAGGTGGTGGGTTTCTAGCCCAGCCACTGGGAAAATTGGCAGGGAACGCTCCAAGGAGCGTTAATTTGCTGGTGCCAGAATTTCTACCCTTCACTCAGGTGGAAGTCACACTGCAGAGAGCTGCTGGCCAATCTGATTGGCTGACAGCTCTATAGCCCGGGCAGTGTTACCGGGAGCAGTGGCCACTGCTGGGACTACATGCGGTCCCACAAGTCTAAGTGCCAGAGTCCACAGGACCAGGCAAGCCTGAGGTCTGGTGGCGATGCGGGGAGAAGGGGTGGGGGTCGTGATGGCAAGGCCAGGTGGAAAGAGAGAGCACCCTGGGGGGCAGACCTTGCCCGATCTTAAAAGGTGGCCAGCGATGGTTGGCCCCGCCAACCCCACATTTACCCAAGGCCAGAGCAGACTCACCTGCCAGGCTTCCTCCTAGTCCCTGAACTCCTCCCACCACCTCAAAATTGAGGACGGCCATTAAGTGTCCAATAAGTGGCGATTTACAGGCCTCAATTGGGGCGAGGGCAGGTGGGTCGCTCTGGGCCTCACCTGTACAATTGTGGACAGGTCAGGGGCAGGCGGGTGGGAAGAACTCCCAGTGAATTTTATGCCCCCCACCCTCACCCCTGCCTGCAGACCTGCTGGTAGGAGCCCATAAAATTCTGCCCCAGGATCTTTTTTCATATGGGTAACTCAAACTGACCCCATCCATTTTCAACATTAAGCAGATTGGATCCATACACCATGAACTTTACTTTCTGTGTTTCCTCATTTCTTAGCTTAAATATTTCCCACTCAGCCAACTTTTCGTGAATAAAATCAACCAGGTAAAATTCAACTATAAAATTATTTTTAAAATTGCCTTTAATACGGAAGAAAATTGAAAGATACTGTTATAGTCACCAGGACATATACTCTGTTCATTCTGTTCCGGCCTTGATCAACTGTTTTAGAGGGTTTCCTTAGCCCCGACAGTGATATGGATTGAAATTAACTCACACGATGAAGTTAACACGCAAAGTGAAATTAACACACTGGCAAATTATAAGATTTTCATCTCGGGAGCAGTATGGACTTTCCCCTAAGGTAAGTGGAGATTGGGAATTTAAAACTCACAAGTGCAATTGTTGGTCAACCGCACACATGTGGATTCTACAGTTTGTTCACCACTCAATGTTCTTGAACCTGCCCCTCAATATAAGCAGAGAAAAACAGCACAAAGCAGCTCCAGCACTTTTTGGAACTTGCCTCCAAAGGAAGCTTTTTTTTCTCGCAGCATCAGCCTGCCCTTTTGTTTATGCAGAAGGCTTCAACATCCACACAGTCAGTGACAGGGCTAATGACTTCCCATTTAAAGCTGCCATTTTCAACAGCCTTGCAGTCATAGCACTTCCATGAAGAAAGTGTATGACAAACTGCCCGCATCCAAGATTAAATCTCCCAGTGCTATCTCGGCACTTGAAAAGCTCTGGCACACCACCATGCTAAATAAAACAGCCTTGCCTCTGTGGGCTCTTTAAAGTTCTGTACCTTGGTTATGCAGAGCGCTCTTTCATACACACACTGCTTGGCTGAAAGCTGTCTATAAACACTGAACTGTTTCTCTCCGTTACAATGACACGGCTATGGGAATGAGCAGCAGACCCAAGATATACTAGCTTGTCAGAAATCGGAGCTAATTTCTGCACTGGTGATCACAGAACCGCTAACGACAAAATGTATATTTATTGCATCATTGTAGGGAGAAGACATGATATGTTAAGGTTCAGATTTCCCATGCTGGGGTATAATATTTAAGACCCTTCTGGTATATGTGTGTGTGCGGTAAGCAACATAATTCAGTAAGTAAAACAGAGGTAAATGGAACTAAGAATGATTTCTGATTGTAAGGGGACCTTGGGGGAGAAACAAGGCACTTGAATGTGTATCCAGGTTTACTGCATAACTCTGAATCCTTTTGAATGTATTCATTTATTGCAAATGCACTTAAGGAAATCTGCCCGGCTCACATGTGAGCTTGGTGTAAAGAATTACATTTTACAAATGGAGTAAAATACAATTTCACTGGACTTCGGAAGAGTGCAAGGGAGAGAAGAGAGCGGCTCCAAAGTACAGTAGCTGAGGTGTCTCAACTCCAGGTAATATCCCTTTCCGAGAAGCGTTGCAACCCAAACAGCCTATCAACCATTGCAAATTAGAAAAAAAATAAAGCGATGTTGCATCTTCCAGGCTGACAGTGACAGGCGGGAGGATGTTTTCTCCTTTCTTCATGTCACACTGGTGCATGTCAGAACACTTCCACCATTCCCCCAAAGGAGACAGCCTCAGAATGGAGGTGTCATTTGTCGACTGTCCCTTTTGTCATTGATTTCGAGGCATTAATTAATGCTAGGTGTCAACTCCGAAGATGAATTCAGGCCAAAGACTGACTCCTCTTTTGTTTTTTGATTGTAAATAGTATGGATCTACCATGATGGAAAGGCTGGGGTCAAAGGGCACAGGATCCCTGAATGTGAGGTTTACATTAAGAAAGTGCTCGCGGTCGGTCCACTTAGCACAGAGAGAATTTGGAAATGACACTGCACAGGGGTCGAAATTCCTCGCTGCTCTTTTTAGCCCGCTCTGTTACATATTTGCATCGTTAGTTTGTTTTTTAAATTTTCCATGGTCTAAAGTAATACACAAGAGCAAATGGATGGGAACAGAGGGCACTCAGGACCTGGCAGCAAGGGATTTGATGGGATCAGGTTAACCGATGCTAAAGATTGTGCACAGAGGAACTTCAGCCTGAAATGAACATGCAGTGATAAAATACAGGACAAAGGGCAGCTGAAAGGGAATCACAAAGCTGTGATATAATCAAAAGAGTTCAGACGGCAATGCTTGGGGGGGTGGCATCAGGACCCAGAGATTAAACTGCAGCCTTTTCACTCGCTCTCCACCGTATTTTCTCAACATGTGCTGTGTTTGCAACACAGGCATCGGTGGAGCTGGAATTTCATCCGAGGATAGTGAAGAAGCTGTTCTGGTGTCCCACCGGCAGCACATTGCTGCTTTGAGATCGACACACAAGCTGTTGAAAATGTTTTCCAGTCGCGAACTGGAGTTCTCAGGCTTTTCAGTTGAATTTCACATTGCGAATGCAGAATAATAGATACCTGGAAGTTGTTGTAAAACTGTCAGTGACATAGAAGGGTTTGGTCATTGTAAACTGTAAAGCAGGGTTGATAAGCATTAAGCAAACTCCAAGATCGTCTTAATTGGCATGTGATGTTTCTTACACTATTTATAAAATGTCACATTTTCCCCACCTCCTCACAAATATATGGTGATGTGAATTTTCGACTTTGTGCTTCTGCCAGGGAATCTCACCTGCCGGGAGCACGGATCAAAAATCTGGCTTACAGGCTGCAGGTGACATCCCAACTCTGTAAAGGTGAGGAAAAGGGGAGGTGCGAAGCGTATCCCTTCTTACCGTTGAGGTGTTCCTGTCACTGGAACCTGCCTGCTGCCTCAGTTGGTGCATGTTTATCGTTCTAGTCCACAGCACTAGATGGAGCACTATCAAGGAGGAACAGGCACCTTGCCTCTTCCCCCACGCTTCCAACCCGAGTAACCTCTCCTGCTGCACATTTTTCAGAAGAGCACAGTTCAAAACAGAGCCTAGAGAGTCCCAGGACTGCGGCTGAGTGATAAGCTTGTGAAGGATGGTGATTTTTTTTTTAGAAGTAGGCTTTAAAACACACAGAAAAATGAGATGAATTGTGGAAAGTTTTGAATTCCGAGCCTGGCATATTAACATAATGCAATCGTGAACAAAGGACACAAACAAGTTACAAGTTTACATCATGACACTTAGGCTGGAGTTCAGTGAGACGGCTCCCCTTGTACCCTTTGTGTCCAGTGTACTATTGAATAGTAAAAGCAGTTCATTTATCACAACTCTTAAGTGCTACAGTACTCATTTTGCAACATCTGCCTCATTTTTTTTTGGAATTTCAATCAGTAAACACACTTGCTTTTAATGTCGTTTTAATTCTTGGTATATATTAGGTTTATGCATGAGCATTTTGAAATTTCCTTGTATATCTGCAGCATGTGGCATGCTTGGAGCATGATTTTTCCAACATCTGTGAGTTATTTGTTAACAAAAATCACAGTGCTTACAGGGTAGTTTTTCATCCTCTTTGTCTGCACCAGCTCCTCCTCCACACCTGAAGACCAAGTCCCCAACTTTGAGAAGCATCATCTTGATCTGTCCAGATCAATCTCTTCGGAGGGTTTGGTGCTCTTCAGGAGAAAGCTGTTTTTCTTCCATCATTTTTACATGATCCCAGATTCACTGCTGGAGAGTGACTTGAGGTTGCACAGCAGTGCTCACTTATGAACTGCTGCTATCACTGTTCTGCCAATGCTTCAATCAGTTAAGTGCTGTAATCTGTCCCAGGAAACACAGTTATTTTAAACAGACTGAGTACTTCCAGGCATTGCAGAAAACTCTGCTTAATTTGGTTCCCCTTGCCCATATTTTCCCTCCCTTCTCAACCTCCTTCCCTGAAGTTTTGACTCTTTGCTGGGCTTTGGTTCCACAGGTTCCTTTCTACCTCTAATACCTCAAGTCAACTCATGCGTGACCCTTGTCAGCAAGCAATTTACCCAAGGAGGGCATCCCAGCTGAGATTGATTCAGGTCCCACCTGATACATGTGTGCTATTAAATAGGAGTTGTGCAGCTCTGGTTTGTCCACAGGATGAGATGGAGAAGAATGGCACCATGTTTACTATTTCCAATCAGCACCAGAAATCCACTCTACCACCCCCACGCCCCCCCCCCCCCCAACCACCCCCCGCCCCGACCCCAACACACTCCACTATTTTAACGGCTCATTTCTAAGTGTTTTCTTGCATTTTTTCTCCCACCTGACTTATTTTCAGCTATCTGGTGCAGGAGCAAAGCAGGTCTAAGGACCCACTGGTAGGTTTGCCCCGAGCCAGCCCTCTGTCTGTAGATTCAGGATGCAAACGACCACTGGGCAGACTTCCTTCAACATCTTGCCAAGTCACCACTTGGGTGGTCCTTGAACATGAGGTTACAATGTCTAGCGATTCATTGGTTATTTCCCACAACCAGTGAGCATAGCATGGTATCAGCTGTCCCTCCACCCCCACTTTGGCAATACCAACCTATTTAATTTAGTCACTTATAGTTCCCCATTCCTTTCTCCATGGCAACATGCCAGCTAATCAGAGTCGACTTGCCAACCAATCAGCACCCTTTTCTCCTGTAGTATAAATTGTTGAGGTCATTTGAAATTTGGCATTCTTGTGTTTGTCCTGATGAGTGCAAAATGAAAAGCTTCAGCAACATGTCTGTCTTTACAGCAATATTGAAGTTCTGTACTACCAAGCAACCTTCCAGTACCTTGCCTAAGTGACCATTGTTCATAACTGAGCTGAACAATGACCATCAGCAATCTATTTAATCATGGTTTGCGAGGGAAAACACATCCCAGAACAATCCTATCCTATTGTCACCCACGTATCCACCGCCTTCAATTCCACGTGGGCCTCAGGATAGCAGTTAGGAGTAGGAAATCTGGCTGATTTTAGTTTTCTCCCATATCTCACTTTGGGGCCCTGAGACCAACCTACATAGTGTCCAGCAAAGGAGCAGGTCATTTGCCCCAAATAGTCTGTGTTAGTATTTATGCTTCACAGGTGCCTCTTCTTACAGCTGGAGAACTACAAATGCTGTCCCTTCTAAGGGCAGCTAATTCAGCAAAGACTGGGGGGAATCAAACTGTGAGACTGGTCTGTATGGCTCAGCTACTCTCTTCATAAACCAAGCCATCAAAGAAGCCTTTTTTTAAAAAAAAGAACTTTTAAAGGAGCCTTGAGTTTTAGAATGACTTGAAGAACTAGAACAGGGGTTCTATCTAGAAGTGCACTGGATCACTGCAGACATAACCCAGAAAGCAAACTGTCATGATCTGAATTTCCTGTCCAAAAGCATGGTAGAAACAGATTCAAAATTAACTTTCAGAGAGTCGGCACAGCCTTGCTCCTTCAAGTGCTGCGTCATTTTATGAAGCAACTCCCCACCATTTAAATGAAAATAATCCAAAAATATAAAGTTAGAGGTAAGTAACACTGAGTAACTGTTGCCTAATGTTTGCAAGCTAGCTGGGCCTTATAGAGCAGGGCAATCCCAGATTCTACTGCTGGTGAAGTGTTAGATGATGCCAGCCATGCTAGTGAGGTGTTACAGAGAGTCTGCATGCTCTTGTGCCCAAGACGATTCCCATTCCTCCTCACCATCTAGTGAAAATGCTGTGTTACAATGGATCAGAGTAATTTTTAAAAAAGCATTTTCCCCAAACAGTAACTTTCTATGAAGCAGCCTTTATTTATTTCACATGTAGTCAGACTTGCAATCTGTAACAGGATGTTTAAAGCTACCCGGGAAAACACACAACAGTTTGGTCGCCAGGCAGTCCGGAACTGAGGAGCCTGGATTGTACTCCCAGCTCTGAGATAAATAGATATTAAAGATGCAAGCGTTGAATGGAAGGGTCATGTATAGAGAACTGGATCACAGCATTTGATCAGACAATTACACGGAACCTGAGCTAGACAGCTGAGGATGATGTGATGAGGCCAATGAGTCAAAACATCCTGGTAGAATTTGCTTCTATTGCCGAGGACAAGAGCAAGGTGAAAACCCTTGACCCAATACACTGCCTTCATATTAATGTTGAGCGGCACATTCACATTACTCCCAGTCTCCAAAGGCCTAAATTGTATCTGAAGGCTTTTTCAGCCCACGAGCCTTACTGTTGACATTAGCAATTGAACTTCTGGTCCTAAACATGCAGATTCCTTTTTGACCCCCTCAATTTCTCCGACTGTTTGTTCTGGAATTCAGTGGGGGTGATTAGTATGACAACTGTTAACTGAAGATTTTTCTAATATAGACAAAATTCACATGGCGTTCCCAGAGAGAATGGAGTCACGTGACCGAGCTACATCCAAACACATCTTATGCTCTTCTGACTTCAATGGCACCAATAAATTGGGTGTCGAATGTGAACCGTTGTTGGTTGGGCGGGTGTGGTTACAATCAGGACTCAATTCTTTCAAGTGGATGGGTGAGTAGCGTATCAATATATTGCATGGTTTACCAGGACTGTGTTCATGAATCAATAAAGCTGAACACAGCCTCAGCCTGTGTTAGCTGTGCTGATATCCCTTCTTGTGGACCAATCAAATGCGAAGAACATATGACACATAACTGCTGCATTTGTGCCGTGAATGGACATTCAGCAATTCTGTTCATGCGTGTTCTAGAACCAAATCGCTTTTTACAGACTAAACTTTCAGGACATCTGTGCTCAGCCACCATATTTACATTATAGCTGGTTTGGGAATTCTGGAAATATTTTGTTACATCTGTGTTTTCTCTATTTATTATGCTAACAATGGTGTCTCAGCATGCACAGATGTCACGAAATGAAAAGAATCAAGTTCAAACTGCTGTGTACTTCTCAGCTGCATCCTGAAATGAAATGCACATTCCAATCTGCAGCATTCCCTGCTCAAACAACCATTAACTCTAAGCACCCTCCGAGCAATTTTAGAAATTCATGGAACAAAATAGTTGCAGTGTCATTTGAGACCTCAGTCATCCCTGTCCTTTCGTGAGTCTCCCCAGACCTAGGTAAGGGTGCCATGCTCAGAGCTATGAACAATGGCTAATGGCAGAGCCAATGAGTTTTTGGCAGTGATGGCAGAAGTGCTAGAACCTCAAGGGACAACGGCTGCTTCCACAGGGAGGATCCTTCGGAAAGAGGACTTGTGTTTCCTTTAAGTACACATGAGAAGGCAATGCGAAACCATCTCATGTTTTTTTTTTTTCCCTTTGTCATATTGCTGAAGTTGAAAATGGGAGGCTCTTGCAAGCAACTGAAGAGGAAAGCACAGGGCGGCGAGGTATGGAGAAGTGAGCAGATGATTTACCCTTCAGGCGATCACCACTTCAAAACCATAGAAATTACAACACAGAAGGCAGGCATTTGGATCATCATCCCAGTGCCAGTTAGTTCTTCAGCTGGAGCTATCCATCCGTATTTCCATGCCTGTTCGTTCTATCCTTTTTATATTCTTCCTTTCCAAAATTAAGACCAGTCCCCAGGCAAGGTTCTCCCAATTTGTTATGATCCCGGACGAGGTACCCCAAATTGTTATGCACCCGGGTGAGGAGGGATGAACTGGCACCCCTTCTTTATTCAACCCCCCACGGCTGGCTGCAACAAGGTTAATTTGAAAAGGATCCCTTCCTTCGTCGATACCTTTTCCCCAGTCCAAATGTATTTATGTTTTAAAAGGAGCCAATTTAACCAGGCTCTATTGAGTCAAAGAAAGAGTGAGTTTATTATTTAGTAAAACATGAGAAAAAATAATAAAACGCAACATACATACACACAGATTAGAAATGAGAACTGAGTCAAGAAATAGAGGTTTAAAAAGATATATGATTTGGTCTTTGGCTTGTTGGTGAGGAGTAGATGATGAAACGTTGCGGCCGTTAAGATGGATGATTCGGTAGAGCTGACTTTGGCAGTTGAGCAGTGGGTTTGGAGATTCTTGGTTCTGCAGGTTAGCTGAAAGGGGTTGTCCTGTTTCCTTTTAAACTGTGGCTTTGTTGAGTTGTGACTTGCTTCCAGCAGAGAAAAACTTTTTTACCTGCAAGCACAAGGATGCCTAGTTGATGTTCTTCAGCTGTGACCTTCTTAACAAATCCTCGCATACCAGGCCTGGAACACCAAAAGTAGCACACAGAACTAGGGTTTCAGTTGGCTTTTTAACCCCTTTTCTTGTGTATTCCTGGAGGGGAAAAAACAAACATGTCTTTCACCCGGATCTGCTTTCTTGTCAGCTTACATCATGTCCACAGTTTGGGATACTCACAGGAGATGGTTTCTGCTAAGATGGTAAACAGCCTTCATTATCTCTGCAACCACAGGAGATTACAGTTCGGTTTTTGCTCTGCATTTTTTCCTTTGAAGTGTGTCTGTGTGAAGTAGGCCTCGACACCTTTTTAAGCACGACATTCCATTCTCTGCACTAGTTGGTCAAGTGTAATCCACACAGGAATTTTCCAGGAAGTGGTTACTTTACAGTCTCAGCCAGCTTTTGCTTGTAGGTCCTTCTTTTAAAAAAACACGTCTTCCTTTAAAAAGTTTGAAATACCTGTAAGTAATTCAGGCTATGGTCCGCTGTTATGACACCACCTATGCACTTAATTTCCTTTTAAATATTATATCAATAGTCACTTGTAGTAAAGTATTCCATTTTCCAATAAGCCTTCTTCTAACTTCTCTTACCTTTACTTGATAGCATTATATATAAAAAAAAAGACTTGCATTTATATGATACCTTGCATGACCACAGGACATCCCAAAGTGCTTTACAACCAATGAAGCACTTTTGAAGTGTAGTCACTGTTGTAGGAAATGTGACAGCTAATTTATGCACAGCAATTCACACAGACAGCAATGTGATAATGATCAGATGATCTGTTTTTCTGATGTTGATTGAGAATAACCATTGGCCAGGGCACTGGGGCTATTTTTCTTTGAATAGTGCCATGGGATCTTTCATGTCCATCCAAGAGAGCAGACAGGGCCATGTTTTGATTCCTCAGCTAAAAGAAAGACTAAAGGGATGGTGCAGCTTAAACACAAGTCAACTTAGTAGCAGGATAATAGGGCCAGACCTTCACGTAGTCTTCCTGGCTCCATGGACCTTTAAAAACGGTGGACGGGGAAGAATGTGGAAGTCCTGTTCCTATTTCCAGCCAAAACCATTTTCATAAGTAATGGAAAGGAGGCCATGATGGGCCATCCCTTCCAATGTAACTAACCAACTGGCCATCAATTACTGTTCTTAATCACCTGACCACTGAAACACACTTCCTCCCACAAACCAGCAACGCTCTATCCGCTTCCTCACAGCAGGAACTGCATCCAGGATAGTCCTTAATGTCCGGCCGAAGACATGGTCTTACCCCCTCATCATCAGGGCCTGCCTCCACCCCTGACCCATTTTCGGGGTCTGCAGGCCTAACTCCGTCCCACCCCTGCCTGCTCAGCAAAACAAGGTGTGTTTCGGGGAATCGTTTATCAAGGCGGGTCTGGCGTGTCGGGAAATTTCCCAATTCGAGCTACCTGCCTCTGTGGCGAAAATCCAGCCCATAATGTTCATTTCACGCCATTTAACGTCGCCAACATCTTACCAATGTCGGACCAGCCCTGCCACATGGGGAGGCCAACAGGTACATCAAGGTGGCCTCCCAGTCACGTCCTGAAAGTGGGGTGGGGGGGGGGGTGCAGGGCCTTTCTTCCTGCAACCTCCACGTCCCATGGAAGGGGCCCCCTCAGCAGCAATGGCCACCTACGCAGGTCTGACTCCACCGCTGGAAAGTCCACGCCTCCGATCACTGGGCCTTCCCGCCTGTCCCACCCTGGCATGTTTAAAAAAGAAAAAAATTCTCACTGGCCCTCTGAGGGGGCCTGCCTGAACATGGAGAAGCCCCCTCCCTCTCCTTCTCCCTGCAGCCTCAGCAGCGGTAGCTCCTTTTGGTGGCGATGCTGGCCCTCTGTTTGGGCCACCAGCTGGGAGAGGTGGGCCACCATTCATAACTGGACAGTGGCCTTTTAATTGGCCACCACTGGTAAAATCCTGTCTGTGGTCCGGCCATTCACCTGCACGGCCTTGGCGCCTGCATTTGGTCATGACAGCGGAACCCACAGCGTGACATTAAAATTCCAGCCTACATCTCAGTGTTAACATCCCTCACCTTAACGCGCTCAAAATTGATATACTTCAAAACAGTTTCAGTAGATGTAAGTTTTCTGGCATTACATCGCCAGGCAGTTCGATACACCATATATACATTATAAACATAATGATGCTGGTGCTGGGTATTAAGCTTGTAGTGGTCAAGTTGCAATGACTAATTTAGATTCTCTAACGAACATTGAGGATATTAAGGTCTTTTCAACAATTATTAATTATTTCGACACTTGTGACTAATTAAGTGTATCTGCTCACAAGACACTCTCGTGAAAAGATAAGAGCTCTTTGTTCCCGTGACACCTATCCTTGATGTCCTCTTCGATCAAGTCAACTTCTTTTACTACATGGCACTTTGGGAGTTTTCTCCGCAATTTTGGGATCATATTCAGTGAGTCCATCCATTTCTCCATTAAAACCAAGAACCAGTGATAGCATATTTCACGTTGAACAGCATTATATTGCAAACAGTTTCAATATCTCGTCTTGGTTCTTTGTGGTCCGGTGGGGCAATGTCGATAAGCAATATCATGCCCCAGCTAGGAGCATGTTCTTATGAAAGAAATCTCAGATGTGATCTTTATTGGTCTCAGCCTTAAAGAGATGCATGCTGCAGCAGAAGTTGGGTATGGTGCAGGTTGAGGTAAGGAGCTAGTTAACCTTTATCTCCTGTGACAGCAACACAGTTTTGTCTTACCTTTGAATACTTCTGTTTGTTTTTCAAAAGTTCAGGGATCTGATCATACTTAAAACAATTCTCTTTTCTAAACCCAACTCAGATTCCAAATCCAATCGTTCAGACTCGAGCTTCAGATGTGCTAAACCTGACACTTCTTACTTAAGTGGCTGCAGATGGGACCCTTGGCAACAAAAACAAATAAGGAAAGTCAAAGTTTCAACTATCTGCTTAGGATATGCAATAGCCCTTGCTCAGAAAATGTGTGGGACCTTCGGACGAGGTGATTTGGCAGATAGAAATAGTTACTCATGACTTTTTATCTTATAATTCAGTATGGCATGAAAAAGAAGGACAATTTCAGTAGTAAAAGTATTGATGCATTGCACTGATTTGTGCTGCTTGCCTCCTTAAAACTTAACCCTCTGTAGTGCTTTGCTCCTTAATGGGAACTTGTCATGTTGCTGACTAGAAGTCTCTTGCCCAATGCTCTAGTGGAAATGTAAGTGCACATGTGTGAAATGACACATTTAATGGGTGATTACATCTATCAAATATGTCTTGAAATTTGTGAATTCGACTTAGTAACACAGATTATGCATTGTACGAGTTGGTTACTACAACAGATGTTTCATCAGCTTCTACACAATGATATTCTGGCAATGAAGCTATTCTTCACTGTTTCGGGAGCTGAACATGCCTGAGAAACTTGCCAATATGGCAACACAATCCTTTTAATTGGATGGAGTCATGTCAACCTCTGGTTGTACTTACTTATGGCAGCAGCATAATAGTAAGTTGGTCTGAATTTTGATCAAATGGCCCAAGCTGAAGGATTTCATTTTTCTGGCTGTGCCACATGTTGCCTTTGAAGTACTGGCTCATTCAAGGAATCTAGAAATTAATTTTCAGGTTCACTTATAACCAATGGACCCAAAGCTGAAACCTGAAGGCTGCTGTCACTGCCAGTACAGAACGTGGTGTGTACTCAGAATAAGAGGAATGGTCTCATACCCTCTTTCCTTTATTGGAAACTGAGGTAAAGAAATGGAAGGAGAGGTTCAGCATTAACAGTATAAAAAGCGATTATAAACTGTAGGTTTGTAAACTTAACATAAAATCCATACTCTGGATGGTTTTAATTAGTGATGATATAGGTAAGCAAAATCAGTGCAATTTCCAGCCTGAGAAGATCTTCCAAATAGCTTCAGCTTGCGATCCAGCCGTTAATGCACTCAGAATGATCTTTGCCTTCAAAATGTTACCGGACTGCTGTAATATAATCCTTATAAGTCGAGCATTGCCTGTTATGCTTAAGAAAATAGAATGAAAAATTCTCTCATCGTAAAAAAGGTATTGACTGAAAAATTAAGCAACAAGATGCTAGCAGAGACAACAGACACACAGCCAGATTTCATAGCATCGCTGCCGATATTAAAATCAGAGCAGTCATTACAGTAGCTGGTAGATGCAGTAACACCAATCCTAGTAGCTGAGGGATCATATTACTGAGCTATCCCGTAACCAGGCCAGTTCAGCTTAGAAACGCCTAGTTACATGAATAGATATTTAATAGGGTAAGCGAGTATAAGAGAAAGTATTGTTTTGGTTGACTCCTACGCGTGGATCCAAATGAAGCATGAATGAGTTTGTGTAACTTTCCTCAGGGTTAAGAGGAGGTCACAAAGGTTCCATTCCTTGGCCTTGCACCAAGTTTATGAAGTTGTGAGGGAACACAGCTGGCTCATGGGAGTTTAACCAAATACCTGCTGCATATTATAGTTCAGTCAGACTTTTCGACTGGGATCTAGAGTAATAAAAGGTGAAGACAAAACAAAGCTAGAGTTCAGTGTTTTGAAAAGAGGGGATTTGATAATGTTGCTTATTCAGTCAGGTCAGGACATGAATGTACGTTTGTGAAATGGAGTGATCTGACTGGAAGGATCACAGTTGAAAGGAATGACTGTTTTGTCAGATGGTAAGTTGGATGAAGTAATCATCAAATTAAATCGCCGCTACTTCCCACAGGCCTGTGGCTGTGAATGAATGCAGAGGAACAGGTGGCAGAATATGCTAGAATACTGAATTCATTACTCCCAAGTTTCAATAGGGTGATGTCATGAGATGCTCAGTGACCTTCAAGGGAGAGATCTTATTGAAGTATGGCTTCAAAAAAAAAGAGTTGGCCGAGGAATTTCTGGATATTTACTCAGCCCTGCTGTTCCATTACTTAATTATAAAGACTGAGTCCTACACACAAGCCTCTGTTTGAAGAATACGAGGAGTATGGGAGAGAAAAGCTAGTTATGTTGACTGGGAATCAGACTGAATTGATATCCAAAGAAAGCAGAAATAAAATTAATCCACTGATGGTAAGCTTTTTGTTCCTCGTGAACTAGTTCCACCCAGAGTCCTCCCAGTTAATCGTGCTCCTCAAGAGTTCTGGCCTCTTGTGCATTCCCAAAAACAATTGCTCTACCATTGGTGGCCTTGCCTTCAGTTGCCTAGACCCCAGGCACTAGAATTCCCTCCTTACACCTCTCCGCCTCTCTACCCTGCTTTCCTCCTTTAATACATGCCTTAAAACTTACCTCTTTGACTAAGCTTTTGGTCATCTGACCTAATATCTCCTTATGCGGCTTGGTGTCATACCTTGTTTCATAATGCTCCTGTGAAGCATCTTGGGATGCTTCTTTACATTAAAGGTGCTTTATAAATAAAAGTTGTTGTTGTTCATCATTCCACTTTGAAAAGCTGCAAGATTGGTATCAAGAGATTTGGGATCAGGTACCATTTACATTTACATACACCCTGAGGCCATCCACCATGATCCAATACACTTTGTGTATTGACCATGCCAATGCCTGTTTACAGTTTCACTTGGGTTTGAGGGCAGGGAAGGGGCTTGGAGCTGGGGGTCGACCTCTTGAAAATGTACAGTAAGCATAATTTGAATGGAAAAGAGGCTGCAAAGGAGGAGAAAGAAATAACTGGTTTACAGCCAAACTGATACAATAGTTAGTCTTGCATGACAACAGGATGAAGCTGTAAATTATAGCATTAATTTTCTTGATGTGCTTTAAGCAAAAGCAAATGCTAATCAAGAAACATATTTCTGAATCCTATCTCAGTAGTTTAAAAAAGAATTAAGAAGAACTAGGGGCAGGAGTAGACCACATGGTCCATCGAGCCTGCTCCGTCATTCAATATGATCATGATTATTTTGACTTCAACTCCTCTTTCTGCCTGCACCCCATATCCCTTGATTTCCTAAGAAACCAAAAATCTGTCTGTTGCAGTCTTAAATATATTCAAAGATGGAGCATCCACAACCCCCTGGGGTTGAGAATTCCAAAGACCCCACAACCCTTTGAGTGAAAAAATTTATTTTCATCTGAGTCCTAAATGATTGGCCCCTTATCTGGATAGCATGTTCTAAATTCCCCAAACTGGGAAATAGCCTCTCTGTATCTATTCCATCAAATCCCCGCTGAATCTTGAATGTTTCAATGAGATCACCTCTCATTCTTCTAAACTCCAGAGAATTATAGACCCAATTTACTCAGCCTGTCAACATAGGACAGTCCTCTCATCCCAGGGACCAATCTAGTGAACTTTCGCTGTACTGTCTCCAATGCAAGTATATCTTTCCTTAAATATAGGGACCAAAACTGCACACAGTATTCCAGGTGTAGTCTCACCAACTGTAGCAAGACCTCTTTACTCTTGTACTCCAATTCCCATGCAATGAAGGCCGCCAACATGCCATTTGCTTTTCTTATTGCTTTCTGTATCTGTATACTAACTTTTTGGGGTCTTTGTACAAGTACACCTAAGTCTCTCTGAACATCAACATTTACAAGTTTCACACCTTTTAAAAAATATTCTGCTTTTCTATTTTTATGACCAAAGTGAATAATTTCTCACTTTTCCCACATTATACTCCATCTGCCACCTATTTCCCCATGCATTTAACCTGTCTATATCTCTTTTACAGCCCCTTGTGTCCTCCTCACAGGTTGCATCCCCACCTAGCTTTGTATCATCAGCAAACTTAAATACATACCCTCTGTCTCCTCTCTGTCTCTTTGTCTAAGTCGTTAATATAGATTGTAAGTAGCTCGGACCCCAGCACTGATCCCTGCGGTACTCCACCAGTCACGGTCTGCCAACTTGAAAATGCTCCTAGGGCAACATTTTACCCCCATCGGGGGTGGGTGGGGGGGATGTGAGGGAGCGGGCATGTGCAGGTGGGTTCCCGGTCGGCGCCCCCAGTTGGGGGCGTGCCGCCATTTTACGTGGGCGGGCCAGTTAAGGCCTACCTAGCATGATGTCCGCCAGAAAGCGCTATGCGCTCCCTGTGCGGGTGGGGGGGAGGGGATTCCCTGAGCTGGGGGTGCGCTCTTTCACACATGCAAAGCTGCCTCAGGGAGATCGGCTCAGGTTTGAAACATTGAATAAAGATTAGAAAAAAAAATTACTGACATGTCCCCTCAATGTGCCACTGTCACATGAGCTGGGACATGTCCATTTCTTTCATTTAGACATTTGAAACAAATTTTAATACCCTCATGAAACCTCATCCCGCCCGTGGATGAGGTTTCATGTTTTATTGGAAGCCCGCCGGGTGCTCCCGGCCTGCCCGCCAACCTTAAGGTTGGACGGGCAGGCCCATTGATTGATTCAGTTACTTTATTAATGGCCTTAATTGGCCACCCTGACCTGGAAATGTAAATGACGCTGGGTGACGGTGGGATGCCCGCCCGATGTCACCCAGCGTCATTTTACGCATCGGCGAGCGAGCCCCTCCCCCAACTCGCCGACCGGAAGATGCAGCCCATCCTCTCCGCTTGCTGACAATAAACCAATACTCTAGCCATGCTAATGTATCATCCCCAACTCCATGAGCCCTTATCTTGTGTATTAACCTTTTGTGTGGCACCTTATTATACGCATTTTGGAAATCTAAGTGTACTACATCTACTGCTTTCCCTTTATTTACACCATTCATTACATCCTCAATGAACTCTAATAAATTTGTCAAAATAATTTCCCTTTCATAAAAATATGTTGGCTTGTTCTAATTATACTATACTTTTCTAAGTACATTGTTAAAGCCTCCTTAATAATAAATTCCAGCATTTTCACAATTACTGATGTCAGACTAATTGGTCTGGAGTTCTGTTTTCTTTCTCCCTCCTTTTTTGGATGGCAGTATTACATTTGTTAACTTCTAATCTGTTGGGATCATTCCAGAGTTTTGGAAAATCATAGCCAGTGCATCCAGTATCTCTGCAACTCTCTCTTTTAAGAGCCCTAGGATGTAAGCCATCAGGTCCTGGGGAATTGTTAAATTTTAGTCCTGTGAGTTTCACTACTTTTTCTCTGCTGATATTAATTACCTTGATTTCCTCACTCTTATTAGCTCTAGGTTACCCTTTATTTCTGGTATGTAACTTTTGACTTCTACTGTGAAGACAGACACAAGATATTTGTTCATTGCCTCTGCTATGTACTCATTCCCCATGATAATTTCTCCTGTTGCTGCTTCTAAAGGACCGACATTTACTTTAGCTACTGTCTTCCTTCTAATATGTGTAAAAGCTCACACAATCTGTTTGTGATATTCCTGGCTAGTTTACTCTCACATTCTATTTTTTATCCCTTATCAACTTTTTGGTGGCCCTTTGCTGGTTTCTAAAACATTCCAAATCCTCAGACTTAGTATTACTCTTTGCAACATTATTAGCCTCTTCTTTTAATCTAACACTATCTTTAACCTCCTTAGGATGGATTTTCTCATTGAGTTTTTTTGTTTTACAATGGAATGTATTTTTGTTGAACATTTTGAATTGTTTCTCTAAATGTCCCCCATTGTTTATTTGCCGCCATACCTTTAAGTCTATTACCCCAATCAACCATAGCCAGCTCTCCCCTTGTACCTATGTAACTGGCTTTGTTTAAGTTTAAGATTCTTATTTGTGATTGGAGTATGTCATTTTCAAATTTAATGTGGAATTTAATTGTACCTGTATTATGATCACTATTTCCCAGTGGATCTTTTACTATGGTATTACTAATTAACCCTGCCTCATTGCATAATAATGGATTTAAAATAGTTTTATCCCTAGTTGGCTCCACAGCATATCGCTCCAATCTGAAATGTCTCTGGTTTTAGTTTTACAATCCACAGGTGGGTATCCCATGTGGCAGGATAATCGTGACTACCACTGAGCCCTCAATTGTTGTGGAAAAAGTGTAAAAAAAAAAGACTGCTTGAAATAGTGGCTTAGAAATGTAATGGTGGTGTGCTTGTTTTTCAGGCACTAAGCAGGCAGCTAAGCCTCCGATATGCCAGGCAGGAAGCAGGTGCTGATTGCGGGCCAGAGCTGCATCATCCACTATATTGGTGCAGGTAAAAATAAAAGGCAACCAGGGCTAGCACCTGAAACAGACATTAGGCCCTTTACATTTGCAAATGAGGGTCCCAATGCCTGTCTGAAGCCCCCTGGTACAAAATTGGTTTGACCTGAACTTAGTTGCTTCATGGCCAATTGTGGTCAGGAGAGCTGGGTGTCAATGCCCTCTTCCAGTTCAACCCTCACTCCGGATCACTCACCACCATCCCAGCTCTAACACCTACCAACGGCCTGCTAATGCGGCCCAGAAATTCAGTTGTCTTCACTAGTAAGCTGCCCAAGGACACCCAGCTTCATTCTCCAGCACAGGTGTCTGGAGATAATGAGACCAGAGGCTCAGAATTTGGTGGGCCTGCCTAGCTATACTGACATAAGGGTAGTTCTAGGTCAGTATATTCACATTTAGTGAGTGAAAATGAAGTCGGATGCTGAATTGGTTGTAGAATTCCACCAGAAGTACAGTGATAGCTGTACTCATTTGGACACATGAAACAGTAACTTGCAGGTTTAAAAAATTGAAGCAGGCAAATTAAAGTATTCTTAACTTTAACAACTGCCACGCAAAGACATCTATGGCAAATATGGCATTGCTGAACAAAATCCCTCCATTTTCCAAGGTAAAATAATTATTAAAATGTACAAGAATAAACATACCCATTATTGAAGCTCCTCCCCATGCTTGGAATTTGTTCTTTTGAGGATCAATAACATTTCCAAAGTGATTTGAATGTTGGAGGGACCATTGAAGCTGCAACAGCCCCTCCCCCCGTAATTGATTCTTTTATTGTTCTTAGAGTATGGGTGATGCTTTTAAAGTCACATATTGTCCAGCCTTACTTGCCCCAAAGCATTTGGTTTTACAATTGAATGTTTTGCTGGGTGCTTTCTAAAGTTTGTAACTGCATGGTATGGATTTGGAGTCACATGTAGGTCAAACGGGTAAAAGGTGGTCGGTCCCTTACTCTGAAAGGCAACAAACCCATAGCCATTTTCATCTGGGGCCATCCCATACTTACCAGACTTATTGTTAACTACAGTAATTGCCCATCTTGCCAGGGTGGATTGGAACTCAAAACCACTTGGTTGTTGATCCAGTACCAAAGGCACTACATTCATTCATTCATTCATTCATTCATGCTCTGCCCTAAGGCAGGTCCTTGGCTCATTGTCTGCTCATGCTTCATCCTGAGCCATTTCCATAGCTGTGATTCAGTGGTAGCTTGCCAATACCTTCCACTCTCAGGGGCAGGACAAGGAGGCAGGTCCCCAGGATATCTCAACTGGAACAGGAATCACACCTGAGCTGTCGACGTTATTCTGAACCCCCACATGCTAGCCAACTGAGCTAACCAATCCCCAGGCACTACATTACCATACCCATACCAGCAGGTTTTGATATACTGTAGAAGGCATTTTTTTGTCAAAATAAAAATGGGGAAAACAATTAGGATTGGGTGGAAAATAAATTCTACCCATTTCCATCCAAATTCTTGCCCTAGAGAAGGTTTGCAGTTTTTGCCAACATCTTGCTTAGCAAGTTATCGATCTTGTTTGCCTGCATATTAAACATAGTGGCAGTGAACGAAACTAAGTAAGGGGAAGTATAAAATGGTTTTGAACAGAATGCAATGGAGGAGTGTCACTCATCAGAAGCATATAGTTCTATATTACTTCTGTGGAGCAGAGACCTGATGTATGGTGCAGCAAGCAATTGGGAAGGCAAGGGGATTTGAGTACCGGAGTAAAGATGTTTTGCTTCATTTCTATAGATCTTTGGTTAGATTGCACTGGCATATTGTGTACAGTTTTGGTCCCTTTACCTAAGGAAGGATATACTTGCCATAGAAAGAGTTCAGCAGAGGTTCACCAGACTAATTTCTGGGATGGCGGAACTGTCCTATGGGGAGACATTAAGGAGAACTGGGCCTCTATTCTCTAGAGTCTAGAGGAATGAGTGATGAACTCATTGAAACTTACAAAATTCTTAAAGGACTAAACAGGGTAGATGCAAAAAGGATGTTCCCTTGGCTGGGGGTTCTAGAACCAGGGGACACAGACTCAGATTAAGGGCAAGCCATTTAGGACAGAGATGAGGAGGAATTTCTTCAACGAGAAGGCAGTGAAGCTTTGGAATTCGCTACACCACAGGGCTGCAGAAGCTCAGTCATTGTTTAAGACAAAGATTGATAGGTTTCTAAATAATAATGGCATCAAGGGATACGGGGATAGTGTGGGAAAGTGGCATTGAGGTAGATGATCAGCCATGATCTAGTTGAATGGCAAAGCAGGCTCGAGGGGCTGAATGGCCTATTCCTGCTCCTATGTGCCTATGTTCCTAAGTATGCATAGGCAAGAACAGAGTAGCATGGATACACTTACCAAGATATATCATTAGAGGTTAATGATTCAATGATGAGCCACATTGCAGAATAGTATTATTGCAGACAATGCAACCAGCTCACAGCATTTGTTAAGATAAGGAATCTTAGATTTACCAGCTTCCATACCAATCAGTTTGACGACCCAGTGTGTTAAAGATTGGAACCGGTAAGTATGCTCCAAAGACTGTGATGGTCTGATATACATACAATACTGGAATAATTGTTGTGTGTTTTACATAGCCAGAGGCAGAGGCTAATAGAATAACATCCTGATGGTTCTAGATTAATGCAGATGTAAAATGAGAAGAAAGGATCTTAAGATCCATGTTTCCAGGAATAGGAGGAGGTATTCCCAACTTCCCATTGAAAAGTCACTAACAAATATAACATAAACACACAATAAATTCACTGAACCAGATGCTGTACCAAGTTCACACAAATTTTCTCAAGGTAGCATTGGCAATACATGTTATGATAAGACCTTCATCTTCTGAATGATTTCTTTAAGTTGGTTTTCTTTTGGACTTGCCCAAATAATACATCACAATGGAGCAGATTTTGCTCTCAAAATAACAATGAGGCTAATAGTGCATGTTGTTATGATGTGCAAATGGTACAGCAGCTTCAGGTCAGGAGAAGATGTGTGTTTAAACGCCAATATCCAAAAGGTGATGTCCGAGTTGCGCTGCTTGGCCATTGGCTTTGTGAAAATGGTATCTTGCTATCTGCATCACCATTGACCTGCATTGACCAGGGTGTAGTTGATGTACCTGTATGCTAGATATGAACAAAACCCACCACTGAGAGATAAGTCTTGTCATTTCAAGTCTTTAACGTGATAAGTGTTAATTAATGCCAATCAACCTCTCTGGTAATGAAAATCAACTGTTCCACATGTGAAGTCTTAGTCCTATAGATTTTAAAATGTAATATTTAATTTTTTTAAAAGTTTACACTTTTCATTTGCCTTTTTATTTCTCTCAATCCAATCTTTCCTCACTTTCTTTCTCTTTCTGGACATAAGTTGACACTGATTCTAATTTCCACTTCCTTCCCAGTTCTTGCACTGCTTATTTCATAGTCCTTCAGTATGATTGGTTAAGGAGATACACAGTTGCTTACCCTGTTCACTCAGGTTCCAGATACCTGGTTTCCCTCGGAGTGACATTATCAGTTCACACTCTCAGCAACTTCACAGAATAGCTGTGGTACAGAAGGGGAGGCATTCGGCCCATTGTATCTGCACTGGCTCTCCGAATGAGCATTATGACTCAGTGCCATTCTCCTGCCTTTTCCCCGTAACTCTGCACATTGTTTCTATTTAAATAATCATATAATGTTTCTATTTAAATAATCATATAATGCCCTCTTAAATGCCTCAATTGAACCTCTCTCCACCAAACTTCCAGGCAGTGCATTCCAGACACAAACCACTCACTGTGTGAAAAAGTTTATTCTGACATCACATTTGCTTCTTTTGAAAATCACTTTAAATTTGTGCTTTCTCATTCTTGATCTTTTTATCAGCAGGAACAGTTTCTCCCTATGTACTCTGTCCAGCCCCCTCACGATTTTGAACACCTCTACCAAATCTCCTCCTAGCCTTCTGCTCTCCAAGGAGAACAGCCACAACTTCTCCAAATTACCTTCATGACTGAAGTTTCTCATCCCTGGAACCATTTTTGTAAACCTCTTCTGCACTCTGTCCAATGTGTTCACATCCTTCCTAAAATGTAGCACCCAGAACTGTACACAATACTCCAACTGAGGTCTAACTAGTGTACTATACAAGTTCAGCATAACCTCCTTGCTCTTGTACTCTATGCCCCTATTAATATAGTTTAGGATATTGTATGCTTTATTAACTGCTCCCTCTACCTGTCCTGCCACCTTTAGTGGCTTATGCACATATACAACCAGGTCCCTCTGCTCTTGCACACCCTTTGCAGTTGTACCCCTTATTTTATCTTGTCTCACCCTCCACGTTCTTCCTACCAAAATGAATTACCTCACACTTCTCTGCATTAAACTTCATCTACTGCCTATCTGCCCACTCCATCAACATGTCTATGTTCTTTTGAAGTTCTACACTGTCCTCCTCACAGTTTACAATGCTTCCAAGTTTTGTATCATCTGCAAACTTTGAAATTGTCCCCTGCACACCAAGATCTAGATCATTAATATATATCAGGGAAAGCAAGAGTCCCAATATCGACCCCTGGGGAACTCCACTACAAAGCTTCCTCCAGCCCAAAAAATATCTATTAACCATTACTTGCTGTTTCCTATTATACAGCTAGTTTTGTAACCACGTTGCTACCATCCCTTTTACTCCATGAGCCATAACTTTTCTCTCAAGTCTGTTGTGCGGCACTGTATCGAATGCCTTTTGGAAGTCTATGTACACCACATCAACAGCATTACCCTCATCAACCCTCTGTTACCTCTTCAAAAAACTCCAGCAAGTTAGTTAGACACAATTTTCACTTAAGAAATCCATGCTGGCTCTTCCTAATCAACCCATGTTTTTCCATGTGACTATTAATTCCAAGCCAAATAAGGATAATAGAATCTTCCCAACCACCGAAGTTAAATTGACTGGTCTGTAATTGCTGGGCTTATCCTTACAAACTATTTTGAACAAGGGCGTAATGTTTGCAATTCTCCAGTCCTCTGGCACCTCCCCTGAGTCTAGGGAAGACTGAAAGGTTGTGACCAGTGCCCCTGCAATTTCCACTCTCACTTACTTCAATATCCTTGGATGCATCTCATCCGGTCCCGGTGCTTTGTCAACTTTAAATACCGACAGTTTATCCAATACTTCCTCCGTATCAATTTTGACCCCTTCTAGTGACTGAGTTCTCACCGTGGCCTGGGTAGCATCTACTTCCTTGATAAAGACAGATGCAAAGTATTCACTTAATATCTCAGCCATGCCCCCGACAGTAACTGGCCAAGCAATAACTCTTAAAAAAACTTAAACTAGGTGTTCTGCCAAATCAAATTCCGACCCAATAGCCATTAGACAAAACTTTCCCTGTTATATGGATTGAAACTTTTTCAAAGTTGCTTTTAGCAATCAAACTATTAAATACTGTGGTGTCATCTGCAAGTGCAGGAGAAATATAACTATGTTCTTTTCTTCCAAATGACACTAAGTGGCATACTAAAATAATGTAACGAGGTTTTTACTATGCTCTTAATAGTAATTTGATCAAAATGGCTGTTGGCAGTGTAATTTTAAATATCAGCTCATCTTTTGTTCAGAAAAGTATCTTCAATGGGAATGGGTATAAATGCAGGAAACATGATTAAATCAATGCTCACAAGTAAGCATTTACTGCATTTTTGTGCACAAAACATTCCCCTCTTCCTTTGTACTGTGAGCGACTATTTAAGACGACCAAAATCAATAAATCAATAAAACCTTTCAGCTTTCAATCTGTTGCCCCCAAAAAGGTGATTTTTGGGTGTTTTGTCATTCATAAGCTTTGGTGACAAATCCTTGCCATCATCCCTGGATAAAATCGATCAGCTCTTCTGTTTCATTAAAGGACAGATAGAAAGCATTTTGTCTATCCGGAGTCCAAAAACAGGGGAAGAGAAAAGGACCTGCCAGGCTGTTGTGGCATCAGCAGCTGAAGGTATTAGGAAGAAGGTCAAGTTCAAAGGTCACCGGTCAAGCAGGTTGTCATCAGTTTCTCACAGCTATCAGGCCAGGAAAACAGCTGCTTCTTATTAGAAAAATCCCTCATGCTGTAAAGGGAGACGACTAAGATAGTTGCCTGGCTCCAATGTAGCCTATCTTAAAAACTCATTCCTGAGTGTAGATCAGTGTATATGATAATCTTTTCAACAGATCTACCTTGATAATGTCTCCTTTAGTCACTTTAATACAATGCATTTCTCGTATTCGCTGCGAGTCTTCTTTAGTTTTACTATTTTGGTTTTTACTTTGCAAAGAATGAAACTGATGCAGTTCCTCCATTAGGTCTACATTGGTTATGTTTGAAGACTGACACAATTGTGCATTTTCTGAACTTTACTTGTGTGCTTTTTTTCAGAATGAGAAGCCAAAGTAAAAATCCAAGGTCCATGACGCAGGATACCACCAAAACTGTAAAGAGCAGGAGAGAAAACATATATCAGGAGCTAGTGGTAGCTTGACTTTTGTTAAGTAGGAATGCTGAATTCCTCTTAGGCACTTGAATTTCAGCAAAATGTGCAGCTTTCCCGATGTGTTATCACTCTGAGTTTTTCCGTTTTCTATTTTTACTCCACAAGCCTAAATCCAAAACTCCTAATCCTTATTATTTGTAAAATCCTCTTGTTTGTTTTTAAGTGCACAAATGTCTTTAAGATACAAAATACCATATGTATCTATTATCTTTACATTCCATTACAAGAGTAGTTTGGTTTAACAAAGAGGTATTTTGTATCTACCTCTCACACATGCACTCTCTGCTCATGTCATGGCTACCAGTGCGTGGCTCTGATTCATTGACCTGTGCAGCAGGGGCCACCTTTATACCTCATATTACAGGAACTTGGTGACAATACTGCTGGAGTAAAGCCAGCACAATCCATCTAATGCACCATAATAGCCATGATTATAGCTTCAACCTTCCAGTGTCCCTCGGAGATGTCAACTTTTTCCAATTGCTTTCACGAACAACTGATATCCTCGGCATATATTAGTGAGGAAATAGAATGCTATCGTTCACTACTGCATTGCACAACAGTTCCAGTAAAAAATTAAAGAACCATAGTAGATTGCCACTGCAATCCAGCTCATGCTTTCTATCTCTGTAGTGAACAGGCATATGGCCAAATATTTCCATCTCACATTCATATTTATGATGGGTCTCTTCAACATAGTTGTTTTCCTTAATGAGTAACTTAATTTGCCATTTATCATCGTTATAGGTTTACAGCAATTGTTCTTAAATCCCATTTCTTGGCCTCTGTCCCAGGCTTATATTCTCCAGCACTGCAACCCATGATTCATCTGTCAGTTAGAAAGTATACCAGAGGACTGGTTGTGAGTTTGGTGGCAACCATCAATTTAACCTGCACATCCACCTGATCTGAAACTTGGGGGTAGAAACATGTCTTGGGAGGCAGCACAAAATGAGCAGAATTGCACAGGTCACCTCTTGAATGTCCCGTTTGATATTCACTTCTGTTAAATTCAAAAAGGAGCTGAATATTGGGCTGGATAAGTAAGGGGCAGCCGATATGATACTGTTTGTCCTGCGCTACTGCCCAAGAAAAACTTCTGTCTCTTACTTTCTGCTGTCTGACTCTATTATTGTTTAGGTAGTCATGGGTCAGACTCAGGTGGTAGCACTTGCTTCTGAATCAGAAAGCTGTGTATTCAAGTCCCACTCCAAAGACTTAGCCCAAAATCCAAGCTGACATTCCAGTGCAGTACTGAAGGAGTGCTGCACTGTTGAGGATGCCGGCTTTCAAATAAGATGTTAAACAAAGGGAAGAATTTTCTCCCCGTCAGGGGGTTCGTGCGCAGGCAGGCGCACAGCAGATCGGCTGGGCGTCGCCATTTTACATGGACGGGGCAATTAAGGCCCACCCAGCATGATGCGCACTCAGAAGCGCTGAGCACTCCCTGCGCAGACGGGAGCATTGCCTATGTCGGGGAGTACGCTCTTTCGCGCATGTGCGCGAAAGAACACAGAAATCTCCCTGAGGCACCTCTTACTTTCATTTATCAGACATAGATTAAAGGTAAAAAAAAATTTAAGGACATGTCCCCTCATGTGAAACTGTCACATGAGTTGGGGACATGTCCATTAACTTTATTAAAAACTTTTAAAACACTTAAAAAAGGTTCATGAAACCTCATCCCGCCCGTGGATGAGATTCCATGAAAAATGCAAAGGCCGCCTGGGCTCTTCACCTGCCCCCCGCCAACCTTGAGGTTGGACAGGCAGCATTGCTAATAAGTTTAATTGGTATTTTAATGGCCTTAATAGGCCTTTTACAGGTCGGCGGGCGCGCAGTCGCCTCTGGTGTGCACCCGCCAAAAGCAATATCTAAATGACGCGGGATGATGTCAGAACGCATGCCTGATGTAACCGCTTGTCATTTTACGTCTTGGCGAGCGGGCCCCACCCCTGCTTGCCGAGACGAAGATTCTGCCCTAAGTGTCCATCTGTCATCTGGGGTGGATGTAAAAGATCGATAACGGAGAAGAGCAGGGAAGATCTCTCCAGTGCCTGGCCAATATTGATCCTTCAATCAATATCACTGAAACAGATTATTTGGCCATTATTTCCTCGCTGTTTGTGGGTCCTTGCTGCATCCAATTGGCTGCAATGTTACTTACATTACAACAGCAACTATACTACAACATGAATTAATTGTCTGTGTAGTGTCTTAGGTTGTCCTGATTGTGAAATTTCTATATAAATGCAAGTCTTTCTTTTTTCTTTAAAATGGTTGCTGTGCTTTTCTCAAGTTATTTAACAGACAACCTGACTAAAAGTTTGCAAAAAATAGCTAATTGACGGGCAGCATTAAAAAGTAATCTAGGCTATTCTCCAAGTCAGTGTATCTCAGCAGAAGTCTACTATTGATTTGTGAGAACTATTGATTACCTAATTCTAGGCTATTGCTTTTAGCCTGTTGCAACTGCCTGATTGGGAGTATAATGCCAACCTGTAACTGGTCTTCAAGAAAACCTATTAGTCCTTAGAGAAACATGATTGTTTTCAGAACTATGAAGTAGCAGCTAGTTTTGCTTGGCTTGCCTTCCTAATGTTGTGTCATTGGATATATATGGATATGAGAGTTAACCTAATTAAAATGGGGATAAGCTGTACCTAGGAACAGGTTTGGGCCATTTAGCCCCTAGTTCCATCATTCAATGGGATCATGGCTAGTCTATGACAGCACCAGGTGCCTGCTTTTGCCCCATATCCCTTAATATCTTTGGCGCACAAAAAATTCAATTTATCAATCTCAGGTTTAAAATTAACAATTGACCTAGCATCACCTGCCATTTGCAGAAGATAGTTCCAAACTTCTACCATACTTTCCTAACTTCACTGCTGAAAGAATTGGTTCTAACTTTTAAGCTGTGTCCCCTAATCCTACTCTTCCTAACCAGTGGAAATAGTTTCCCTCAATCTACCCCATCAGTTTCGCTTAATATCTTAAACTTTGATCCCTTAAACTTCTTGATCCAGGGAATACCAGGTTTGTGTAACCTCTCCTGGTTATTTAACATTTGGAATCCAGGTATCATTCTGGCAAACCTACATGGCATTCCCTCCAAGACCAATATATCCTGATGTGTGATGCCTAGAACTGATCTTACTACATAAGGCAGGATCTAACTAGGGCTTCATGTAGCTTTAGCATAAATTGTACCCCTTTGTATTCTAGTCATCTAGATATAAAACCAGCATTCCATTGGTCTCTTTGATTATTTTCTGTACCTATCCATGATGTTTTAACAATCTTTGTACATGAACCCCGAAGTCTCTTTGAACCTTCATTATTTCTCACTTTTCACTATTTAGAAAGTACCCTGTTCTATCCTTTTAGGTCCAAAGTGGATGTCTCTACACTTTCTACCTTGAAATCTATCTGTCACAGTTTTGCCCATTCACTTAATCTATTAATATCCCTTTGGAATTTTAAGCTTGCATCTATACACTGCTTACAATGTCGCCAGTCTTTGTGTCATCTGAAAACTTGGATATATAGCTCTCTATCCCATCATCTAAGTCAATAATAAATATGATAAATTGTTTAGGCCCCAGCATAGATTCTTATGGGACACCACTAGTCACATCGCGTCAATGAGAATACCTGTTTGTTATCCCTACTCTCTATCTCTTGCCACTCAATCAATTATATAACCAGGTCAATAATTTGCCTTCAATCCCATGAGCTTCAACTTAAGCTAACTGTCTCTTATGAAGGACTTTATCAAATGATTGCTGGAAATCCTTATAAATAACATCCATAGACATTCCCCTGACCACCACTTTAGTCACCTCTTCAAAAAATTCAATCAAACTCATCAGGCTTCCTATACCCTTTAAAATCCATTTGGCTCACCATAATCAGCTGAAAATTTTCAAGGTGTTTAGTCAATCCACCCTTAATTATAGGCTCCAATAATTTACTGCCAACAAACAGCTAACTAGTCTATCATTCCCTGGTTCCCTATCTCACCTTTCTTAAATATTGGAGTGACATGAGTAATTTGTCAATCTAAAGTAACAGTTGCTGAAGCAAGAGGTCTTTCCTAGATTATAGTTAGGGCATGTGCAATGTTCTCACCTACTTCCTTTAACAGGCCAGGCTGAATTTTTAACTCCTGATGGGGGTGGACAGGAGGAAGACAGGCACCTAATTTCACACCTGGGCCATTTTGCAAGAGGCAGCGTGGCAGTGTGGGCAGCAGGGCTGCCAGCCTGCAACCAATGGATGGCGAGTGGAGTAAGGCCTATTGTCGGAGCCTGACTGGAATTTTCCAGTCGGCCTCCAGATCCCTGCAAGCAACAGGGAGCAGCTCAGCTGCCTGGAATCTGCCACCCAGCAGCAGACGTGGGGGCGAGCACTCCAGACAGACTTAGAAGTCCTCCCAGCTGGGCTGGCTTCAACAGCAGCCAAAGGCCAAGGGGCTCACTCCACAATGGTGGCCTGGTTGCAAAGGCCTGTTTTTATTTTAGTTTTAAAGTTGGAGATGGTGCCGTTATTAAGGACCATTAAGGTTTCTATTTAAGGACAACTAACTGGCCGATTCAGGGAAAATCACAAGTGAGTGACTGTTCTGCACACAGTGTGCGCTTCTGACCCCCCATGAGACAATGGGATCCTGAGCCCACAGGGAAAATCCTGCCCACTGTGCTTGAAACCATCCGCTCCTGGGGAGTTTCCACTCTTCAGTGCCGTTATGTTCTTCATTAGTGTTATTTGTTCATTTTGGTGAGCGCCAATCCCTGATTTAATATTGGTTTCCTTGGGATATCCAGTATACTATCTGGGTTATGATGTATCATGATTTAACAGTGTCATGAGTGATGCGTATCACGATTTAACAGTGACATTAGTAGTCATGTGCTAGAGACTCTGGAGAGCAGAGGGAACAATCTGTGCTCATGACAGCCATACCTACTGTGTAACTTATCTTGTATATAGTGTTAATAAACTAGTTTGAAGTAACCCTCCGGAGTCAGACCAGAGTTACTAGAGAGAAGATGGGCCACGCAACGAAACACTACCCTCTTCCTCTAGTGTAAATACTGACGTAAAGTAATAATTCAACATGCCAAAAAGGAATGGAACTGGACAAGCCACCTAGGGACAGGAACTGATAATGGTAAACTCAGCTCTCTCGACCCTGTAAAGTCCCCCATACTCACATCTTTGGACTAGTGCCAAAATTGTGAGAGCTGACTCACAGATGAGTTAAACAACAGCCTGACATAGTCATACTCATGGAAACATACCTTAACAAACAATGTCCCAGACACCACCATCACCATCCCAGGGTATGTCCTGTCCCACCAGCAGGACAGACCCAGCAGAGGTGGTGGCACAGTGGTATACAGTTGGGACGGAGTTGCTCTGGGAGTCCTCAACATCAACTCTGGACCCCATGAAGTCTCATGGCATCAGGTCAAACATGGGCAAGGAAACCTCCTGCTGATTACCACATAGATCCCACCTCAGTTGATGAATCAGTGCTCCTCCATGTTGAACACCACTTGGAGGAAGTATTGAGGGTGGCAAGAGCGCAGAATGTACTCTGGGTGGGGGACTTCAATGTCCATCACCAACAGTGGCTCAGTAGCACCACTAATAACCAAGCTGGCTGAGTCCTAAAGGGCATAACTGCTAGACTGGGTCTGCAGCAGGTGGTGAGGGAACCAACAAGAGGGGAAAACATGCTTGATCTCATCCTCACCAGCTGTCCCATCTGTCCATAGCAGTCTCGGTAGGAGAGACCACCGCACAGTCCTTATGGAGACAAAGTCCCATTTTCACATTGAGGAAATCCTCCATCATGTCATGTGGCACTACCACCATGCTAATTGGAATAGATTTCGAACAGATCTAGCAACTCAAGACTGGGCAACCATGAGACGCTGTGGGCCATCAGCAGCAGAATTGCACTCAACCACAATCTGTAACCTGTGGCCTGGCATATTGCCAACTCTACCATTACCACCAAGTGAGGAGATCAACCCTGGTCCAATGAAGAATGCAGGAGGGCATAGCAGGAGCAACACCAGGCATACCTAAAAATGAGGTGTCAACCTGGTGAAGTTACAACACAGGACTACTTGCGTGCCAAGCAGCATAAGCAGCAAGTGATAGACAGAGCTAAGTGATTCCACAACCAACAGATCAGATCTAAGCTCTGAAGTCCTACCACATTCAGTCGTGAATGGTGGTGGACAATTAAACAACTCACTAGAGGAGGAGGGTCTACAAATATCCCCATTCTCAATGATGGGGGAGCCCAGCACATCAGTGCAAAAGATAAGGCTGAAGCATTCGCAACAGCCTTCAACCAGAAATGCCGAGTGGATGATCCATCTCAGCCCCCTCTGAGGGTCCCCAGCATCACAGATGCCAGTCTTCAGCCAATTTGAATCACTCCATGTGATATCAAGAAACAGCTAAAGGCACAGGACACTGCAAAGGCTATGGGCCCTGACAATATTCCAGCAATGGTACTGAAGATTTGTGCTCCAGAACTTGCCACGCCCCTAGCCAAGCTGTTCCAGTACAGCTACAACACTGGCATCTACCCAGCAATCTGGAAAATTGCCCAGGCATGTCCTATACACAAAAAGCAGGACAAATCTAACCTGGTCAATTACCGCCCCATCAGTCTACTCTCCATCATCAGTAAAGTGATAGAAGGGATTATTAACAGTGCTATCAAGTGGCACTAGCTTAGGAATAACCTGCTCACTGACACTCAGTTTGGGTTCCACCAGGGCCACTCAGCTCCTGATCTCATTACAGCCTTGGTTCAAACATGGACAAAAGAGCTGAACTCCCGAGGTGAGGTGAAAGTGACTGCCCTTGACATCAAGGCAGCATTTGACCGAGTGTGGCATCAAGGAGCCCTAGCAAAACTGGAGTCAATGGAAATCAGGTGGAAAACTCTCCGCTGGTTGGAGTCATACCTAACACAAAGGAAATGGTTGTGGTTGTTGGAGATCAATCACCTCAGCTCCAGGGCATCACTGCAGGAGTTCCTCAGGGTAGTGCCCTAGGCTCAACCATCTTCAGCTGCTTCATCAATGACCTTCCTTCCATCATAAGGTCAGAAGTGGGGTTAACATTGACCAGAAAATGAATTAGACTCACCATATAAATACTGTGGCTACAACAGCCAATCAGAAGCTAGGAATCCAGCGGCGAGTAACTCACCTCCTGACTCCCCAAAGCCTGTCGACGATCTTCAAGGCACAAATCAGGAGTGTGATGAAATATTCTCCACTTGCCTGGATGAGTGCAGCTCCAACAACACTCAAGAAGCTTGACACCACCCAGGACGAAGCAGCCCGCTTGATTGGCACCCCATCCACAAACATTCACTCCCTCTACCGCCTATAAGATTCAGTGCAGGAACTCACCAAGACTCATTATACAACATCTTCCAAACCCATGACCACTACCATCTAGAAGAACAGGGGCAGCAGACACATGGGAAAACCACTATCTGGAAGTTCCCCTCCAAGCCACTCACCATCCTGACGTGAAAATATAATCACCATCCCTTCACTGTCGCTGGGTCAAAATCCTGGATCTCCCTCCCTAACAGCACTGTGGGTGTACCTACACCACATGGACTGCAGCGGTTTGAGAAGGCTGCTCACCACCATCTTCTCAAGGGCAATTAGGGATGGGTAATAAATGCTGGCCTAGCCAGCGACAGCCCACATCCCATGAATGAATTCAAAAAATGTCCACCGTTCCCTTGTTTTCAACTACATTGTCATCATTATCATTTTTGAAGGAGACCACATTGTTCCTGCCCACCCTCCTTTGGGCAGGACTTTCTCCATGGGCTAAAGACCCTGACATCAGGGTCAAATGTGGGCCAGGGCCCACTCCATGGGCTGAATTTTACAAGCCCTTTGGGGATGGGCTGAAAGATGGGGGAAGGGATGCCCTCAAAATGGTGAAGGAAGGGAGCAGGTTGGAATATCCATCATCTTCCCCCCCCCCCGCCACTTCCTCTAGCCAGCTGCAGGGAAAGTGGCACTCGGTCCCCCTTCCCAGAGGCCAGTTGAGCCACTTAAGCAGCCAATTAAAAGGGCCTATTCTCGCCGCCACTGACATTTAGCGAGTGGCAGGTGGGCCCGTTGCCCATTGTGACAAAACAACCGGGTAAACCCTGGCAGCTTCCCAACAGGCTCGGGGGTTGGGGGGAAGGCCCTCAGCAACAAGGGCAACAGCACTGTCTGGCCTCAATAACCCCAACCTTCCCCTTCCTCTCCGCTGATACTGCTGACTGTTAACTCTCTGATTGGCAGGCAACTCCTTGGGACAAGTAGCCACCCTTAATAGGGACAGCAACACCCCCCCCCCAAACAGCAACCAATGAGTTGCCTGACATCTATATAATGTGGCTCCCAGTCCTGCAGAAAGGCCTGAAAGTGGGGCTTGGCTCTGTCAGTGGCACCTGCACCACAAAAACAAAAATTCCCATCTGTGTGGAGCTATGATTTTCCCCAAATTTTCCGATTAACCACCAGAGGCAGGGTCATCATCGATCAAGGAAAGCGAGGGGTTCTGGAAGTTGGTGGGCCAATAGGAGATCCTGCAGCTCAGAAGCAGCAGCAGGATGCCTTTCCAGGTAGGAGAGAGAGAGGGGGGTCCTCAAGATGGCGTCGGCGTCTGCCGACTTTTTAGACGTTTAAGTAAAAATTAGAATCAACCGCTGGACCACCAGTGCAGAGGAGCAATCCACAGGACGGCCTGCAGCTGACGCTGAAGCCAGGCAGACAGGGTGGGCCTCAAAGCCTGCCTGGAATCTGGGCCCTGGCCTGTGGCTGGAAAGCTACCTCCCAGGAACCAGGCTGTTCCCGGCACCTTCCAGTTTAGCCTCTGACAATAGGTCTCAGTTTGCCTTTACTCACCTTAACTGGCTCACTGCCACTTTCAGCCTGGTAGCCCTGCCGTACCAGCGCCACCCACCCTCATCCCGTCCCATCCCATCCCATCTCCGAGAAAATAGCCTGGGGGGAGCGGGATGGCACCAGGGAAAACAACTGGAATCACAAATCCTCGTGCCTGTCCACATCTGTGCTCACCCACACATCGGGAGCTAAAATCCTCCTCTTCACCAATTTTAGTGTCCCTGGCAAGAGTCCCTTTTTCATACCACCTGCTTTCTCACCTTTTGTTGCTCTTTGTATCTCTTCCCAGTCATCTGGATCTCTGTTACTTTGTGCATTTTTGCAAGCTTTTTCTTTAAAATTTATTTTGTCCCTTACCACGTTAATCATCCATAATTGTCTGTTTTGGCAAGTAGATCACTTGCCCCTTCGGGGTATAAACTGGTTGTAAAGCACATTAAATTTGTACTTGAATATCCCCGTGTACCAGTTTTATCGTAAGTCAGAGGCTATTCAATGCAGGTTCTTGCAGCACATCCAAAGTGAAGTTAGAATCGTCTTGCGGAGGGAAAGTATTAGGATTTCGTAGGTCAGATGTTCCGAGGTCAATGGTGGAGAGGGGTGGGGAGGGGGGGCGGGTGTCAGGTGGGTGTCGGGGGGAGGTGTGGGTCAGAGGTTCCAAGGTCAGGGGCGGGGTCGGATGTCCTAGGGTCAGGGGGAGGGTCGAAGGTTCCGAGGTCGGGGGGGCGGGGGGGAGTGGGTCAGAGATTCCAAGGTCGGGGGAGGTGTGGGTCGGAGGTTCTGAGGTCAGGGGCGGGGTCGGATGTTCTGGGGTCAGGGGGGGTGGGGAGGTCCAAGGTCAGGGGTGGGTCCAAGGTTGGGGGAGGTTCGGGGGGGTCCCGACGTCGGGGGTGGGGTCCAGGGTCGGGGTGTATGGGACAACTCCCGTGGGTGGGTGGGTGGGGTGTCAGGGGTGTGGGGGAGTCCTGTGAGGTCGGCCTTGGCCTTTACAATAGTTAACTTTTGTACTTTTTCTGGGTAACTATTGGTATAACCCCAGTCGAACCAGGCGAAGTTTGCGATTTAAATCGCATTTTCGGATGGTTCCCAGCGCAGCGCAATTGTCTAGAGGAAGATAGCACTTCTGGGCAATTGCCATGCAAACCCTTACCTGGGAACATGCCAGAGGGATTCCCCAGCGCATCTTTGGGGTAACCCCCCCAAATCCAACACCGGGGAGCGCGGAAATTAGGCCAATTATTATTTTTTGGTGCGGGAATTTTGGAACGGTGAGAAATATTGATGAAAAATCGAACATTTTGGTATATTTCTACCCAGTGTCAGGGTTAAGCATTCCCATGCCAGATGCAGCCTGGTTTGACATGGAGAAAATGTTATCTGTCCCAATAACGTGTCTCAACATAATTCAGATGAGTTCTCCTGAGAGATTTACATTTCCAATATTAACGTTCCTGATTGTCCTGATGAGTACAACTGTCAGCTTAGTGTCAATTTGCATTAAATTATGAACAATTTTGTGGTAAGGATTTACAAACTAAGAGCTGGATCAAACTCCTACCCAAACTCCTTTCACGAGTGACATCTACTGAAGCGATTGTGCAGAATAAAAAGGACTACAAGAATGGTAATCCTAATTCTACCTCTAATCTTAACCTTTACAGTCATTGCAGTGAAGGTTTCATTCCATCAGTTCGGGTAAATTTTAGACATAGGCCCAGAAGTGAGGCAGGCAGTTCCACTTAGTTCTCTACCACTGGCCACAACACAGTGTTAATGGAACAAAGAACAATATATAGAGGGGGAAAAACAAGTGTATCTTAGTTAGAGAACTTAACACCTTAGCAACTATTTTGAAGCAAGCACTTAGATTCAAGGAACAGAGAATGAATCATTTTATGATCTTATGCTAAGGATTAGAATAAATTGAAAGGAAGTTCTAATTTGAAAGACCTAAGTTTTTATTAATAAATAATTTTCCTTGATTTGATATAGTAATGATATCAATGGCTTAAATGTTTAAGAACTGAATGATCAAGGTGGCTTTTAATCTTTTTCCTTGTTCTGTACAAATCTTTTTTTTAGTTAGAACTTATTTCAGATTTTGCATTTTTATTACAAAAGATAGCCTCTCTCTTTAATCTGCAGTTTTATTTTACATGTATTCACCTTGGTACAGATCCTCAGGTGACTCATATCTTTTGGCCGGTTTGTGAAGTCCCCTTGTTTTCTCCTAATCCCATATAACAAGATAGATAAGTTGACAGCGCAAATAGAAATAAATGAATATGACTTGATAGCTATTACAGAGACGTGGTTGCAGGGTGTCTAAGACTGGGAACTCAACATTTGAGGGTATTTGACGTTCCAGAAAAATAGACAAAAAGGAAAAGGGGGTGGTGTTGCTTTGTTAATAAAGGAAGGTATCAGTGCGGTGGTGAGTAGTGATATAGGTGCAATAGATCGTGATGTGGAATCAGTTTGGGTGGGAATAAGGAATAGCAAGGGGAAGAAGTCCCGGGTGAGAGTCATCTATAGGCCCCCGAAGAGTTGCCTCACTGTCGGACAAAGTATAAATCGGGATATAATGGAGGCATGTAAGAAGGGCGCTACAACTGTCATGGGTGATTTTAATCTGCATATTGACTGGACAAATCAGATTGATAGAGGTAACATGGAAGACGAATTTTTGTAGAGTGCATCAGGGATTGTTTCTTAGAGAAATACTTTGCAGAACCTACCCGGGAACAGGCTATTTTAGATCTAGTAATGTGTAATGAGGTGGGATTAATAAGAGATATCATAGTTAAGTATCCTCTAGGAGGTAGTGATCACAACATGGTAGAATTTCAAATTCAGTTTGAGGGCAAGCAACTCGGGTCTCAGACCAGTGTCCTCAACTTAAATAAGGACAGTTACAGAGATATGAAGAAAGAGTTGTCTAAAGCGGACTGGGAAAATAGACTAAGGGGAAGGTCAGTGGATGAGCAGTGGCAGATATAACACTCAGCAAAAATTTATCCTGGTCAAAAAGGAGGACTCGATGAGAAGAATGAATGACACGTGGTTAATGAAGGCGGTTAAAGAGAGTATCCAATCAGAAACTAAGGCGTACAAAGCGGCAAATCTAGTGGTAGGCCAGAGGATTGGGAATTTTTTATGAACCAGCAGCGGATGATTAAAAAGCTAATAAAGAGGGAGAAAATTGGTTATGAAAGTAAATTGGCAAGAAATATAAAAACAAACAGTAAGAGCTTCTACAGGTATATAAAAAGAAAGAGAGTAGCTAAAGTGAGCTTGGGACCCTTGGAGGAAGTGACTAGAGAATTGATAAAGGGGATCAGGGAAATGGCAGATCATTTAAACCAATATTTTACATCGGTCTTCACAGTGGAGGACACTATAAACATCCCAAAGATATCAGATAAGCAAGGAGCTAATGGGAGGAAAGATCTTATAACAGTCTCTATCACAATGGACAAAGTATTTGAGAAACTAATGGGACTAGAGGCAGACAAGTCGCCAGGACCTGATAGCCTGCATCCAAGGGTTTTAAAGGAAGTGGCTGCAGAGATAGTGGAGGCATTGGTCGAAATATTCCAGAACTCACTGGATTCCATGGGGGTCCCAGTGGATTGGGAAACTGCTAATGTGACACCTTAAGAATAGAGGGAGACAAAAAGCAGGAAACAATAGGCCAGTCAGCCTAACATCTGTAGTTGGGAAAAGGCTAAAGTCCAATATTAAGGAAGAAATAGCAGGACATTTAGAAAAGCTTAATGCAATCAAACAGAGTCAGCATGGTTTTATGAAAGGGAAATTATGTTTGACAAATTTGCTAGAGTTCTTTGAGGATATAACAAGCAGAGTTGATAAAGGGGAACTGGTATTTGGATTTCCAGAAGGCATTCAATAAGGTGCCACATAAAAGGTTATTGCACAAGATAGGAGCTCATGCTATTGGGGGTAATGTATTAGTGTGGATTAAGGATTGGTTAACACACACAAGACAGAGAGTCGGAATTAATGGGTCTTTTTCAGGTTGGAAAGACGTAATAGTGGAGTGCCACAGGATCAGTCCTAGGGCCTCAATTATTTACTATCTATATTAATGACTTGGAGGAGGGACAGAGTGTAATGTATCCAAATTTGCTGATGATACAAAAATAGGTGGGAAGGCATGTTGTGATAAGGACATAAGGAATCTGTAAGGGGATATAGATAGGTTGAGTGAGTGGGCAAAAACTTTGCAGATGGAGTTTAATGTAGGAAAGTGTGAGGTCATGCACTTTGGTTGGAAAAATCAAAAGGCAGACTGTTATTTAAATGGGGAGAGACTCCAAAAATGTGCAGCACAGAGGGATCTGGGTGTTCTTGTGCATGAAACACAAAAAGTTAGCATGCAGGTGCAGCAAGTAATTAAGAAGGCAAATGGAATTTTGGTCTGTATTGCTAGGGGGTTGAAGTTTAAAAATAGGGAAGTCTTGTTACAACTAAACAGGGTGTTGGTGAGGCCGCACCTGGAGTACTGTGTACAGTTTTTGTCCCCATATTTAAGAATGGATATATTGGCATTGGAGGCAGTTCAAAAGATATTCACTAGGCTGATTCCTGGGATGAAGGGGTTGACTTATCAAGAACAGCTAAACAGGTTAGGCCTTTATTCATTAGAGTTTAGAAGGATGAGGGGTGATCTTATTGAAACGTACAAGATTCTGAGGGGGTTTGACAGGGTAGATGTTGAGAAGATGTTTCCACTAGTGAGGGAATCTCGAACTAGGGGATATAGTTAGAGGTTAAGGGGATACTCATTTAAAACTGAGATGCAAAGGCATTTCTTCTCTCAGAGGGTAGTGAATGTCTGCAATTCTCTACCCCAGAGAGTTGTGGAGGCTAGATCACTGAAAGCATTTAAAGAGGGCGTAGATAAATTTTTGAAATATTGGGGAGTTGAGGGCTATGAGGAGCTGGCGCGAAAGAGGAGTTGAGGCCTGGAGCAGATCAGCCATGATCTTATTGAATGGCAGGGCAGGCTTGAGGGGCTGAATGGCCTACTCCTGCTCCTATTTCTTATGTTCTTATATCATATGAAATACAGGGACCAGGCAGACTTCAACTTGCTGCAGTTGGAGGATGGGAAGTGTGGACTTCCAACAAGAGGTGCAGTCCATCTTGAGGACCAGGTATCATTAAAATGGTGATGGCGAGCATCAGGCCATGAATAGACATCCTTCTGCAGCTGATCAGCTTCTTCTGCACTATCAGAATTTACTAAATGGAGAAGTTCCATCCAGTAAGCCCTTAAGATTACATTGGGGTATTATCATCATTATAGAATCTCTATCTGCATGGGTTAATGAGCTTCTCCCGGAGTCTGAAGCAGGGCCAGGGAGGCAAATCATGAGCCCTGGTGATTCTACTGTTTCCGGGCCCCTTATTACTCTCCCCCACACCCCCACCCCCCCGCCAACTCCTTTAACCCTCCCCACCACATGTTTTGGGTGTCAAGAATTTTGAAGCATAGTCATAGTGAGGGAAAACTGTTTTATATCGGTTTAGCAAAACTTTTTGGTTTTGTGATCTATGCCTCCATTTCTAAAGCCCATTGGAAACTTAGGTTTCTGTGTGATACACTTTATAGCCATGGCTTTGTCTGACAATTACACACAACTTGGTTTTTCATATTAGGCAACCAGCTCTGCTTCTTTGAACCAGGCCCTCTGCATTATCCAGGTAACAATACCCAAAAGAACCTCACAAGCACTATAAACAACAATCCTATGTACAAGTGAGAATATCTTGAACCAACAGTGACATATAGGGCTGAATATTCCCCCCTTCGGGGGGGTTGTGCAGAGGCAGGCGGGAACGAGCGAGAACCTGATCAGTGCCCCCGATTGGGTGTGAGCTGCCATTTTACGTGGGCGGGCCAATTAAGGCCCTGTGCCGCCATTTTATGTGGCACACCTGGAATCGCTGAACACTCACTGTGCGGGTGGGGGAGATTCCCTGAGTCGGGGCCTCAGGGAGATTAGCTTAAGGTCTGTAAAATTTAATAAAGGAAAAAAAAAATTTTAAGGACATGTCCCCTCATGTGAAACTGTCACATGAGCTGGAGACATGTCCATTAATTGTTTCAAAATTTTTTCTTTAATTAATAAACCCTTCATGAAACCTCATCCCACCTGTGGATGAGGCTTCATGAAAAATGTGAAGGCCGCCTGGGCTCTTCGCCTGCCCGACAACCTTAGGGTTGGACGGGCCGCATTCTTAACAGCGGTGACATCGGGATGCACGCCCGACCTCACCGCGCGTCATTTTACATGTCGGCGAGTGGGCCCCGCCCCCGATCGCCGACCGGAAAATTCTGCCCATAGCGTTGGCACAAAACTCCTGGTTTCACTTACAAGTTTAAAAGTGGCAAAAAACTTCCAGTCAATCAGCAGTAATTAATTCGCCTGCAATAATGCACTATTTCTAACCACACAAGTGGGCTTTGTTAACAGAAAAATTACATTTTGCATTGAGTGATAAACATTTTCCCATTTTAAATTAAAACTAACCACACTTGTAAATGCCCTGCATGGAGCATATAACAGGAGGGCAAAGGACTGCAGATCTGGGAAGTCTGAAACGTAAACAGAAAATGCTAGAAATACTCAGCAGGCCAGGCACATCTGTGGACGGAGAAACAGAGAATCGGCTTCAGGTCCATGAACTAAACTAGTTCTGATGAAGAGTCGCTGACCTCTGTTTCTCTCTGCACAGATGCCGCCAGACATGCTGAGCATTTCCAACACTGCCCGTTATTACTGGAGTAAAAATAACTCCTTTTGCCAGCGCCCTCCAAAAAGCAATCAGACTCTTATGAGCCTCTCGTTTTCCCTCAGCCAGAAACCCGGCAGCAGCTGCCTGAGATCTGGCTTGGCAACAACATTCAACATGGATTTCAAACAAAAAAGTTTAAGGTATGAAGAAAACATACGCATCTTGCTGAGCCAAACAAAAATCAATGTCAAAGGAATAAATTGATAAATAACAAAAGAGTGATTAATAAAAATGATTAAAAAGTGCCAATCAGTAAAGCTAATTAATAAAACATTTTGTTGCCCTTTCACTTAACGAAGCAGAACTAGAGAAAGACTAGGCCCCAAGACTCGGTCACCAGGCAAGGGGGAGGGAACCGGGGCTGAGCCAAGGAGTTGCATTAAACTAACGCCGCTTCTGGTGGTGGAGACTCCAAGATAACCTGGGCGGAATTCACATGAGAGTGGGGGCTGGAAGCCGGTCAACTTTCAGCCTGGGTGTCCTCCTCTCCCCACTGATGTGGCTGGCTTTTGGGAAAGGAGCAGAGACAGTGGGGTGTGTGTGTGTGTGTTTGTGTGTGTTCTCATTCCTTCACTCACTGTCGAGGGAGAACTGAAGTCAGGAGGGAACATAGAACCCTTAGAAGAACACATTCAGGACCAGAACCAGAGCCGCCTGTGTCGGAGGAGGAGGTTGCTGAGGACCCTGTGGCAAAATCTCCTCGCCTCCACCTGCCGATCCAGCACCCGTTGTAGCTGAGGATTCCAGAATGTTCTCCTGGGCTTCAGTAACAAGGAAGAATCTGCCTGCAAGTGGCTTTGTCCCCACCACTGGAATCCCACCTCATGTTGGCAAAGCCCCAAGAGCAAAGCCTTGACCAGAAACTGAACCAAAAATACAGATTCCACCCCTAATGCCTCATGATAATTGAATTAGGGAATGACAGGGTATGCTACCACGGGCCCCCAGGCCAGGTTGCGGTGAAAATAAACTGGGGGATACAGAAATACAGTGCACCATTCGATGCCCAGACAGTCATCAGTTATTTGTCGGGAACCGGCCTCCTGATGTTGATGAGAGAGAGCTGAAAGAGTTTTCACAGGAGACAGCAATGTGGCAGAACTCTTGTATTAACACAGAGCGTAGCGGCTGAAGGGGGTCGGGAAGGGCCTGGCCAGGGACCACGGCCCACGCACCATTGAGAGAGGAGGGCTGGGAAGAGCCAGAGAGGGGAGTCACTCAGCGCTTCACCTCATACAGAATCACAGGCCGTGCTCCGTTCCTTGACATGTTCGTTCCCATTCCGATTTGAAGGACAACCATCCAAGTAATTCCAAGAACTTTCACAGCTATTTTGAACTATGATGGCAATCCTGTGTAACAGTTCATATGTTTCAACCACTGCCCCACTCCCCTTAAGCCTAGGCCTGCACATTTGCATATCTACTTTTTTTTCCCCCAAAGACCTGCTGGGCTGCCGTGTATTGTATTGAAATTCTACTCAGCTTCTCAGTAGCTATGTCTACACCCTTGGGCCTCCAGGCCTTTCTCTTGCGTGCAAAATACCTGCAGTAGATTCTGTGTTAAATTAAATTGTCATTCGACACCTGGTAGATGGACTTGCTGATGCAGCCAGCACACAACAAGGATGATACATCTAAGCGAGAAAAGGTTTCAGTATAACAAACTTCCCATGTTAAGCTCTCCACAGTGATCAGACTTCAGATCTCAATTTATCACCTTTGGCCCCACCTAACTGGAAGGACCTTGAAGCAGACTTGAATTCCATTTATGCCCAAAACTGGCCACCGTAGCTCTCCTGCCCAGCACCACCCAACTGCCGCCTGTTGCCCTAGAAACTGGCCAGACGCGCGGAGCCGGGAGAGGGAGAGGCGGAGGGAGCTGGGTTTAAAATCACAAAACGGTCCGGGGCTCAGGACTTGGTTCCAATGAACTGAGGGTTCGAAATAGAGAAGCCGAGCCCACCTGCCCACGGGGGAAATGGGTGAGGGGTACCTGCTTCAAAACAACTATCACCAACCTGCCTGCGCTCCAGCCAGGTCTGAAGAAAGAATGGTGAAGATTAAGGAAGCAGCACTCCACGATAATAAGGCCCAAACAGAAGTTCACGAGGTAAGTAAGAAAGGAATTTGGCACATCCTACTACTTGACCAATGATCACTGTTGTTCAGAACAACAACAATCATTGGCCGATTAGCCTGTCAATCGGGATGGTTCAGACACCAAAATGGCTGCTTTGGACACTGACCATCCCGATTGACAGAAAATGCTGGAGAAACTCAGCAGGCCTGACAGCAACTATGGAGAGAGAAGAACAAAGTTAATGTTTTGAGTCCATACGGACTCAGATTTCAGGTTTCCAGCATCCGCAGTATCTTCCTTTTATCCAGATTGACAGGTTACCTGGCCGCTGAGCCTATGTCCCACCAAGAGGCATGGGCCCTGGTGATTAGGACCGCCTGCACTTGCTCTCCTGGGCCCTGGTGAGAAGACACCTCTGCCATCCAATGGAAGTCACCGGGGAAGATGGTTACTTGGTGATAACGAGGCAGTAAATCTACCACTGTCATTTTAACTCCACCTCATTTCCACTGAGCAGATAGAGTTGAAATCTCTATGTTCAAAAACATTTGTCAGTTTATTTAGCTCCAACTCAAACCCATAGGGCAGGATTTTACACGTCGGTGAGTGGGGGTGGGGCCCGCTCGCCGACGCGTAAAATGACGTGTGGTGACATGGGGGGTAACCCCCGAGGTCATCCCGCCCCATTTAAATTTTCAGGAAGGCGGGGGCGCAGCGAAATCAGCTGTGGGCCCGCCGACCTGTCAATGGCCAATTGAGGCCATTGACAGGGTCACTTAAGTAATTAAAGGACCTGCCCGTCCAACCTTAAGGCTGGCGGGCAATAGAAAAAACATGAAACCTCATCCACCAGCAGGATGAAGTTTCATGTAGGTTTTTTAAAATTTTAATAAAGGTTTTGTAAAAATTATGGACATGTCCCAACTCATGTGACATTGTCACCTGAGGGGACATGGTAGGGAAATTTTATTTTTCTATTCTTAGGTTTTTAACATTTTGAGCTGATCTCCCTGAGGCTGCACTTAGCCTTAGAGAGGTGAGCGTGCTCTTTCGTGCGCATGCGTGAAAGAGCGCACTCTCGATTTTGGGGTTCCTCCCCCCGCCCGCACAGGGAGCACATGGCGCTTCTGTGTGGACGTCACGCTGGGCGGGCCTTAATTAGCCCGCCCACATAAAGTGGTGCCGTGCCTCCGATCAGGGGCGCCGATCGGAAGCGCGCCTGTGCGCACCCGCCCTTCAATTTCCCCCCCAATTGGGGGAGAATTCAGCCCATAAGAAGGTCCATAGCAACATTGGTTTTGCTTTATAGGACAGATGCTACCCTGCAAAGGTAATATCAAACGTTTAATGCAGTCAAAGTAAACTCATGTCTGTGGATTATGTCACAACCCAGTCACCCCTTCAACAAAATGTGAATGTGAGGTGCAAATGATTCCAACCATGAAATAATACACAGAATTACTTTTAAAACAAAGTATGTTCGCTGTATGACAGTAATCTCTTTTCATTTACACACCGGGCAAAATTGTGATCTGAGGAAATGTTTCCCTAGTGACTAAACTGTCATCAACGAACAGGATTGAGGGGGTGAAGGGGGGGCGCTAAATTTATCCAATTAATATGAATACTGTCATCATACCCAGGGCAACATTAACAGAGCCAACGTTTGGTTTAACTTGCTTGGAGAACATGCCACACCTTCTATGTAACCACTATATGCCATATCTCTTAATCCATTGTTTTCTAATTTATAATATTTTGCTAATTGTTTTTCAATTTTGCACAAAGATAATAAATATCTGAATTATTGCATCTAAATCAAATCCCCTCTGTGCATTTTTTTTTGCTGTAAATAAGCATAGTAAAAATGCTCCATAAAAAAATGTAAATATTTTTGGCGTTACAGAAATTGCCAGCCAAAAATTTATACAAGAGTATCTAGGAAAAAAATATTTCAGTCACATTTAACTTGAATTTTTAATAAAAATATATTTGAAAAGGGCGTGGCTTTCAATGTAATATGAGCATATGATTAAAGTATAAAATGAATTACAGTTTTGATTTACTAATTTCAAGGCTCTGTAGAGTGACATCACAGGATGTCATGTCTTTAAGTGGAATTCATTTTGTACCAAAATCTTATCCATTCAAAATTCCAAATATAAACACTGGGTGAACGAAAGTCTTTTGAAAAATGCATCTGTATGTCATTCACTGCCATTATCTGTTATCTGTATGCGTTACCTATGGTCATCTGTAGAATAGATTTTGACACAATAAATTAGTTTACACTTTAAAACATTTTTGTTTCGGTCCCAAGGACAAAAGCAAGGTCGTTTGGATCCTGAGTGTTCTGAGAGTGTATCAGGGATACAAAACCATTTCTTCACACCATTGTTGTTCATATCCTCCAGTGCATCAAACTTCATTTCCACTTCAATTTTATCAACCTTCTGCTGTAGTCTCAAGGAGATAGGAAACAAGCAATGACACGAATTAGCCCTGAGATTGACTGATATAGCTTAGCACACCAGCTCAGGGGATTGTGGGTAAAATTCTCGCCTCCTTTCTTACCTATCTACATTCTGTCAGTCAGCTGTCAGAGGTTGTCACCATCCCCTTCAAGCTGACAGACAGTGAAGGAAAGCTTTTGATTGAGTAATTTACCAAATTCATGATACAGGGAGCATCAAAGATGGCAGCTGGGTCAAAGTTCAACTGACTGCTCTAAAGAGTGTGCTGAAAGGTTTCTCCTCATAGATCACTGTGACTGTCAGGTTTTAGTCATTCATGGGTTCGTCCTCTACTTTCACCAAAGTTGTTTCAAATATCATTTTAGGAGGATGAAAATCAATACATGGTGGGAAATAAGGAACTAGTTTCTTGTTATCTGCTGTCAACTAAAACAGAAGCTTCGAAACGAATGATACCTGGATTCTTTCAGCTTTTACTGATAACATATAATCTTTTAAAAATCCCATGACAAAACTTTTAGGTGGACGATAATAATTAAGTAAAAGAGACTCAATGTTTTCATTTGGAGTTCGTCTTAACGCGATTTTGAGGATTACACCCGGGAACCTGTAACAAGAAGTTCATTTTCAGTCAAAAGTTTTTGACTTCGCACTGATTTTTGCCTTTTATCAGTGAAAAAGAAAGAAAACACTGATGAAAAATATGAAGCTACTAAAAAAATGGTAGTGAATTTGGTGAAAAATAAATGAATAAAAACAAGTGCCCAACCCAGAGAAAAAGAAGATGAGTGCCCAAAACTGGAAAGCCTCTTATACTTTCAAATAGAATGAAGTAAATAAAGGTGTAGGGATAGAATATATAGAATCATGTGAAGGAAGTTTGCCTGGGAACTAGAGAGGTTTTAAACATTACAATGTTTGAAGTAAAATGGAATTTGCAATCACCCCAACTTGGAGTCGACTGTCTGCAGCGCATCTAATACAGCAGCCTCTTAACTCACTCGGGACTTGCTACTTTTTCCAAAAATAAATTGAAGTCCAAGGATGTAATAAAAAAAAAACCAAGCTAGAAGATAAATTATTCCACTTCTGCATGCATGCACAGACACTATAATAATGGAAATGATTGTTTACAGTTGCATTTAATCCCTCTGTGACCCAACCACTTCAGTACTGGTAAGTACCCAAAGGATTCGGACAAACCTCTTTATAAGTGTTACTTGTCCTGCATTTACTCTATGTAAGTTTGACAGTTTCATAGAATGTACAGTACAGAAACAGGCTATTCAGCCCAACCAGTCCATGTAAGCATTAATACTCCATTAGAGCCTCCTCCCATCCCTCCTCCTCTATCAACATAACCACCTTTCACCTTCTCTCTCATATATGCTTACCTAGCTTCCCCTTAAATGTATCTATATCATTCACCTCAACTACTGCCTGTAATAGTGATTTTTTTTCACATTCTCACCACACCCTGGATAAAGAAATTTCTTCTGGATTCCTTATTTGATTTCTTGGTGACTATCTTATATTAATGGCCCCTGGTTTTGTTCTTTCCTACAAACCTAAACATTCTGGCCCAGATTTGCACCATGCTCTCTCTCTCTCACGGCAGAAGTGGCCAAAAATCATAAGTTGTGCCCCCCCAAAGGGGCAATCCCCATTTTCATGGGGCGCGTTTCGCACATGAGCAGCTTATGGAGGCAGCTGGCCACTTAAATCATCAGCTGCCTCCACCAAAGTGGTGTTTTGGTAGCCTTGGAAAGCCAAAGGGGAGAATTTTCCAGTGGGCGAGCGGGAGGGCAGGGCCCACTCGCCAACACGTAAGATGATGCGCGGTGATGTAGGGCGGGCGTCCCAATGACATCACGCGTCATTTAGATTTTTAGTTTGGCGGCCATGCACCCGAGTTGACTGCGCGCCCGCCGAACTGTCAAAGGCCTATTAAGGCCTGTTAAAAACTAATTAAGGTTATCGGGCAGGCGAAGAGCCCAGGCGGCCTTCGCATTTTACATGGAACCTCATTGACGGGCTTCATGAAGGGTTTAAAATTTCAATAAAATTTTTTTTTAAAATTCATTGACACTGTCACATGAGGGGACATGTTTTATATGTTTTTAATTACTTTATTCAGGTGTTTGAAACTTAAACAAATCTCCCTGAGGCACCTCTATGCCTCAGAGAGATCTCTGCACTGTATCGCGCGCATGCATGAAAGAGCGCAGGCCCCGACTCAGGGATTCCACCCACCCCCCACCCTCGCCCACACAGGGAGCGTTCAGCACTTCCGGGCGAGTGTCACGCTGGGCGGGCCTTAATTGGTCCACCCACGTAAAATGGCGGCGCGGACCTGATCGGGGGCGTCGATCGGATTTGTGCTCATTCCCGCCTGTCCCCGGCACAACCCCGCCAATGGGGGGGATATTCAGCCCAAAATGTGCAGATTAGACCTGGTAAGAACAGGCCTGAACTCTGTGGATTCACTTGAATAGCCAGGGTACCCCATTCGAGAGGGAAGGTACTCCTTTGGATCTGGCCCTGGGACACCTTTGGGGGGGTGGGGGGCGGGGTAAGATGCCATTTAGTGGAGGACAGGTGCCCTTTGGAATTGTTAAAATTAGGAATAAATGTGCGTAAAACGCATAACTGTAAATTTCATTGGAACTAAACTATCAGAAGCACCAGTCAAAAGAACTGTCAAAAGTGTCAAAGGGATCTGTCAAGCTATCAAGGCATTTAAAAGTCCTGCTCTTTAAATCTTTGGAGAAAAAAAACCTGGAGAGTTAAAAAAAAATGATTGCTTGATATTTCACATTATCTATTGACATAAGCCTGAGGGCTTCCATTACTAAATTAATGCTGCAGGGCTGATCTCAAAACCATCCATTATCACAGCAGGGTGCCAGCCAGCTGACACTTTGATTGACAGCTTTATGTGGTTATACATTCTTTGATGTGGGATGATTTCCAACACTTGTTGTTATAGGGATTGCGCACTTAAATGAAATGGTCATTGTCACAAGACTTTATTTAGTTGAAGGAAGGTAAATGTAGTAAATGGGTTTTTTATAAATGAGTTTTTTTTCTCTATAGTGAGGTCTGCGTAGACACTTAGAATTTTATTTTATGGAACTTTATTTTAACTCATTTCTGCATGGGTCCTGAAGTCTGCCCATGATGGATAATGGATGAGTTGGCATTGTGGGTTTAAGGGCAAAGTGTGTTGGGGGGCATATGTTGGCATGAATTTGTACAAAGCTGGCATAGGGGCTATAAAGGGCCATGGGGGTGGGTGGAGTGGCATAGGTTGGCATGGAGGGTATGAGGGGCCATGGAGAATGGGTGGGAGACATACCTTGACATGGGGAGCCATAGAGTTTTTTTGGGGGGCAGAGCTTGGCATGAGAGCAAGAGGAGCCATTGTGGGGGGACGGGGGGTGCTGGGTGGGGGAGGGGAGCATGAGGTAGCATGGGTTAGTGTGGGTGGGATATGGGGAGTGTGTGGGGGTGTGAAGGGCTGAAGGCTGGAGGGATGTTTCATGTTTGATTCTTTAATTTTAAACTTTGGGTATGGTGCCAGATCAAGGAGACAGGCCTTCCACCCAACCTGCCTCCACACCCAGCATCTTCCTCAGTTCTTCCCAGGCTTCTAATCCAGTCTGCTCACCGACCCCCTCCCCCCCATCACTACCCCCAGACCAAAAATCCGATATCCAGGCAGCCATTTTTAAAGGGTTTGTTCGCGAAGCCGGGAATTCTCCTGTGTTGGAGCACCCAACCCAGGAGCCAAAAATCTGGATCTCTCTCTCCGTATCTACTCCATTAAAACCTTTCATAATTTTTAAGACCTCCATTAGGTCACTCTTCAGCACTTCTCTTTTCAAGGGAAAAGAGAGCCAGACTGTTTTTGTCCTTTCCTGTTAGGTATAAACTCACAGTTTGGGTATCATCCTTTTGAACTTTTTTGCACTTTCTCCAGTGCCTCTATTGTAATATAAGGCTCTGGCACATACAGGGTTAATGTGGGACTGAGTTTTGTACCACTCACACTGTGATTTAAGAAGACACATGACCCAGGCCCAGGGTCAGTGTAGCGTTGAGCAGACAGGTTAAGGCCTTAGCATGGAGATAGCTCCTAGCCTGTACCCTTTACTGTACAAGTGTAAGTAGTTCTACCTGTTAATGTAGACTTACAGTTAACCTATTGAAGACTACAAAGCCTTCTTTGAGACACCATTCTGTAACCGAAACCCTCTTGACATCTATAACTTTTTTTATAATATGGTGGCCAGAACTGCAATAATCAAAGTGTGGTCTAGCCTAGCTTTGATACAAGTTTGGTATAACCTCTCTAAATGAATGGATGGTAAATCAAAGGCTATAGGCCAGTGATTTTCTGACCAGTATGCACTGCTCTTCACCAGGTGTGGCCAACCAGGGAATCAGCCATTTCACCACATTACATTGTGAGAGATCACCATCTCCCCGTGTGAAAGGAATATAGGATATATATTGATGATTTGAAATGGCCAGAGAGTGCTTTGTGGAAATCATACAGCTCTTCCTGGCTAATACCTGTTTGGTTATGATTTGCAGAGCACGTGAAACCTGGGAGGCAAATGGGTATTTACCACAAGAAGCAAGGATTCAGTCTGATCCCCAGTAGAGAAACAACACAAGGTAGATTGCCATACTGAAGAATCCAATTTTGGGCTGTCTGTCTGGATAGCATCATCCATCAGGTATGTCCCAGGGTTGCGAAGGTTGTGCTGGTGGTGACAGTGGATGAAAGAGGAGGGAGAGGTGTGGAGGTAAACCCTGCCTGCAGTGATTGGCAAGAAAACCTTGTTGGTATCCACGTGAATTAAAAAATATAGATTAATATGCCTTTTTGGTGACACCCACTGTTTAGGCCATATTGGTGTCTAGAAAACCTGAGCAGAGCCATCCTGATGCTTGTTCCACTCATGGCAGGCTAATTTCAAAGAGAGGTCCTGAGCAGAATTTTGCCCTTGATGGGCGGGCGGGCCCCACCGGCTCAGCAGCAGGCAGGCAGCCAATCACCGCCGCCGAAACAGGGCCCGCCGCCATTTTAAGTGGGCGGACCAATTCAGGCCCACCCAGCGGGCTGCCCGACGGGAAGCGCTATGCACTTCCTGTGTGGGGGTGGGGGGATTCCCCAAATGCGAGAGTGCATCTTTCATGCATGCGCACGAATGAGCGCACATCTCCCTGAGACTAAGTGGTGCCTCAGGGAGAGCGCTGACAGTGTTTGAAACTTTAAAAATAGAAAAATTAAAAAATCCTTAACATGTCCCCCTCATGTGACAATGTCACACGAGATGGGACATGTTAATAAATATCACAGAAACTTTATTAAAGTTTTTTAAAACCGACAAGAAACCTCATCCCGCTGGTGGATGAGGTTTCATGTTTTTTCAGAAGCCCGCTGGGGCTCCTGGCCGACCTACCAGCCTTAAGGTTGGACGGGCAGGGCCTTTAATTGCCTTAATTATCCTGTCAATGGCCTCAATTGGCCATTGACAGGTCAGCGGGCGGACAGCTGATTTCGCTGTCCACCCGCCCTCCTGAATATTTAAATGGGGCGGGTTCCGCCCGACGTCATCCCGTGTCATTTTTGCGTTGGCGAGTGGGCCCCGCCCCCAGCTCGCTGACGTAAAAATTCTGCCCCCTAAAGCAGGCGCCTCATCAGGTGCCTCATTAACAAATGCAAGGGGCCTCTCCTGTTTTAGGGAGCCAACCTGTGCACCTGAAAAATGGTTTGACCCAGATTTTTTGGTCAGATATTTTAGCATCATTGGGGCTCAAGGCTCTAGGTCTGGGCTTCATTACATATATTTTTTTTACTTGTAAAATGGGGGCAATAATATCCAATTTTTGCCCTGGCTTGGACATTATCTAGTGTGGAACAGAGGACAACAACGGAAAATCATGGCTTTGATAACACAGACAAACATTCCACGGAAATAAGCATTTGCTACTTTGAAAATTTGAATCAAATTTATATCTACATTTATATCACTTAAATGGATGGCCCAATGGGGAATCTAAAGGCCTAGGAACGAAAGGCAGCCTAATTCACCCAGTTCACAATACATTGCCAAGTTATTTTGTATACTTATCTCCTTTTGGTACCAATTAACTTTATTTTAATATCTGGGAATGAAGTGGATGTGAAATAGTGTTTACAAAATAACCTCTGAAAACATTCTATAACTTTTTTTTATAATATGGTGACCAGAACTCCAGTCATCAAAGTGTGGTCTAGCCTAGCTTTGATACATGTTTTAGTCTAACCTCCCTAAATGAGGTTATAGGACAGTGATTTTTATGGGGAGGCAGTGGCGTAGTGGTATCGTCACTGGATGGGTAATGCCCTGGGGACCCAGGTTTGAATCCCCCCCACAGCAAATGGTGGAATCTAAATTCAATAAATAGCTGGAATTAAAAGTCTAACGACGACCATGAAGCCATTGTTGTTTGTCATAAAAACCCATCTGGTTCACTCCTGTCCTTTAGGGAAGGAAATCTGCTGATTTTTAGAGGGGGTTGTTCTCACTTGGTCTGGCTTACATGTGACTCCAGACCCACAGAAATGCAGTTGACTCTTAAAAATTAGGGATGGGCAATAAAATGCTGGCCTAGCCAGCGACGCCCACATCCCATGAATGAATAAAAAAGAAAACTCGACAAAGAGAAGTTGCCTCGCAGCTCAGAATCAACCCAGATGTAGGAAATATCACACTTTAAATGGTGAGTTTCAAGAGGAATAAAAAGTGGATTTATTCTCTTAAATGCAAACTAATCAAACAGTTCCAATTTCTTCTATCTACCATTGTCATCCACTCCAAATGTGGTTAGTTAATGACACTGACTACACTTTGAAGCATTGAACTTTTATTTTCCTAACTTATAAAGAGGGGAAAGAGAGAGAGAGTATTCGTCCTGTATTCCGCCTGTTCTAAATGAAAATTACTTTTTCACACAGATGAAAACAATTTGTTACATTCCCTCTCTTCAAGAAATGAAGCCAAAATGGAAAGCGAGTTAATTCTAATGAAACAATGTAAAATGACATCATTTATTCAGAAATCATTAATATGTCAGCATTAATATTTCAGTTGAAACATTGCCTGTCATTTTTTTTCCTGCAGTGACTGATAAATCTAAAAAAGTATGCTGCTAATTTATTGAATATTTATGTGTTATGCCATTTACAAAGCAGAATCTGAAGTGATACTAATGTTCTCATGGAGAACATCTCTGCAGACAAGACACTCAGATGAACTGTGGTTTTAAGAAATAATGTTCCCATAAAACTACCAAGAACAACAAAATCAATTGTATGTGTTACCTTTCTCATCCTTGGTGCAAATAACACCTCAAGGACTGCAAAGCCACTTTTTACAGCAAAATTCAAAAGATAGCATTTCGTTTTACATGAAGTATAATTCAGATGTTTAACATCTGTGTCCACTGGGTAAGTGATGTTTCAGGCATTCAGTGTCAGTACAAAACACCACCACATTAGATTAGATGCAGTATAATTCTCCTTCTAATCTGTTCAAACAATTAACTTCAACCTCAAATGATCAGGCCCTAACTGCATCCATGTACTACTTCTCTACTCGGGCTGGATTTACTGGAATGCCAGGGTCCAACCCCGCCCACCTGACAAAACATCAGGGGGAAGCTCGCCCCCAGATATCTAACACTTGGAGGGGACTTTATTGGTTTAAGGCAGAACTTCTGACCCCCATCTGGGCAGGAGGTCCCACCTCAGAGAGACACTAGTCCCACCAGCGCCATTAAGAGTGATGGGACCACAACAGTCCCCAGCGCCAAGGGCCCAGGGCCATAGTGAAAGGGGTGGGGAGGGCATGGGTAATCCCTGGGGACAAGCTAGAACCTCCCAGCGAGGGGGGTGAGAAGCCGGGGTGAAAGGCTGGGGGGAAGGATAACCGAGGGGGCGGGGGAGGGAGGACAGGTGGGAGATGACCTAGGGGGAGTCCCATTATGAGCTAAGGGGGTCAATTAAAGAGGTATATCCCCCCCTTGCCCACCACAGCCCACCCAGTGAAAGCTGCTGGGCAGATGCTTGGCCTAGGTCTCTCCAGCCACTGGTTAAATCCCAGCGATGGTGGGATGAGGCCCCTAAGGTAGCATTAACTGGCCACTCGAGGGCTTCAATTGGCCTATGGGCGGCCAAGTCGCACAACGCCTACCCCATTGCAGGTAAAATTGTGGCAGGTGGGTAAGTGACGGGCACAGAACCCCGTGGAATTTTGCTGCCCCCTCACCTGCAAACACACCACTGAGGTGGGAGAGGGGGGGATGGTGGGCAGAGTGTAAAATCCAGCCCATTAGGCATGAGTGAAATTCCAGGTTAGTACCGAACTAGGGAATTGGCAATTTATAATTATCCAAAACCCTTTATAGATTGCTGATTGCTGGAGTTGGAAATATTCAGCAGGTCAGGCAGCATTTGTAGAGAAAGAAACAGGGTTAAAATTTCACATTGATGACCTTTCATCAGAACTGGGCAAAGTTAGAAACGTAATAGGTTTGAAGCAAGTGAAAGGGCCGGGGGGAAGGATGGGGAAAAGAACAAAAGAGAATATCTGTGATAGGGTGGAAGACAGGAGAGATTAAACGACAAAAGGATTGGTGGCGCAGGGCCAAAGGGAGTGGTAATGGGACAAATAAAAGGAACAAAAGGTGTGTCTCGTGGAGGTGGGGATGTTGGAAAAATGAACAGCTGCCACCTGAAAGCAAATAAAGATAAAAACAAAACAGTAAAACCAAAACCTACAAAGAACTTATTGAATGGCAGACCAGCTCGAGGGGCCAAATGGCCTACTCCTGCTCCTAAGTCTTATATTCACTTGTGGAATTCAATAACCGAAGTCATTTATCAAAGTTGTTGCAGGATTTCCTCGAACAGATGAATTTCCTGCAGATCATGAAGTTAGTTGCTTGTGGTCTGGAGATCAGTTTTCTTTACTGGTGGGCTGAAAAAAGAACAGGCTTGGAGACACCACCATGTTGTAGCCTCAAATCTTAAGGCATAGATGTTGCAGCCTTTGCTGCTGTTATTGGTTTTTTGCTGTGTTGTTTGCAGACTACCTGATTTCTCCCTGGCTCTTGGGATAATAAGATTCATTAGCTGGAGTCAGTTTCAGTCATTTGACCACATGATCAGTGCTTCTATTGTTCACCAAGAATGATTTGAATTTAGAAGCCATTACTACACAATGGGGAATGGATGGTGGCCATGCACACCTACTTATGATAAAGTGGTTTCTGCAGCTCTCTTTGTTAAGTATCAAGTGGCAGTCCATGGATTTTGAGTTTTGGATAGGTCCACAAACAATAGGAGGTGTGAATTTGATAAATGGTTGTTCATCTTGGTGTGTCCATTCAAGGGAGCCCATGGTAATTCAATTAGGGAATATCTGGAGACTTGAGATACTTCTTACTCTGTGCAGAAATTGCAAAGGTCACCAGTCCCTTAACAGCCATCTTAGCAGCCTTTTCATGTCCATTGGAAAATAAAAGGCCGTTCCAGAAAATTCTATACTGCACAGAGCCCGTGGTTTAAAGTTATGAATATAACTTGCATTAACTGGGCATGACAAGGGAAATTGGAAGCAAAGTTGACAAAATGTTCTAGTCTGGGACAAGGACAGGAAGTGGCATCAATATAATCATCACTGTAACAGAAAAGGTGATGAGGGAGGGGATATGAGTAGAACTGAAATTAGGAATGTTCCACATATCCCACAAAAAGTCAGGCAGAACTAGGATCCATGTAGGTAACCATAACAACATCTTTTATGTGAAGGAAATAAGTGGAGTTAAAGGAGATGCTGTTCAATGTGAGAAGAAGTTCAGCCAGTCAGAGGAGGGTGGTAGTGGGAAGAGACTGGTTGGGCCTCCGTTCAAAAAATAAGCGGGAAGCCATAACACTGTCTCCGTAACATGGAGATGTAGAGATAATGGATGTCCATGGTGAAGTGCAAATGGTTAGGGCCAGGAAACTGTTAAAATGGCAGAGGGTGTCAGAAGAGTCACAGATGTAGGTGCTAAGAGACTGGACAAGTGGGGAAAAGGTGGAGTTGAGGTAAAAAGAGCAAGCTGAAATGATGGGTCTACTAGAGTAGTTCTGTTTGTGGAGCTTGACAGGAAGTAGAACAGGACTGTTTGGAGTCGGGGGAGAATTTATTGCCGTAGGTCACCAGCAGATTGAAGAGCTTGGAGGCCATGGGGGGAAGATCGCCAGAAGAGATTAGGTCAGAGACAGTCCTGGAGATGATATCTTGATGCTCGATTGTCGGGTCATGGTCCGGGGGAGTTGGGAGAAAGTGTCAGAGAGTTGGTGTTCAACCACTGCAAGGCTGATGTCGGATCATCAGACAACAGCGCCACTCTCGTAAGCGGGTTTGCTGACAATGTTAGGGTTGGACCTGAGAGAACAGAGTGCAGCAAGTTCAGAGGGAGAAAGGGTAGAATGAGTGAGGGGAGAAGAGAAATTGAGATAGCTGATGTTACGCTGGCAGTTACAAACTTCTGGTTACCTGGCAGTGATGAAAAGGCTAATTTCTATGAGAGTTTCCAAAGCTTCATGAGAGAAGCAGGAAGAACTGTTATCTGAGAATTCACTCACCTGAATTTGGGTTTATTTTGTATATTGTAGAGTTTATGGCTCCGTTTCTTTGCATTTTAGATCCTTTACTTATGGCATCAATGGGTGTCATGGCGACAGACAGCAAGTTCCATTTTTAGTGATATGTGATTTCTACAGTAGATCAGTAAGTAGAATAGAAAGTTTCAAGTTCACAGGGTGATAATAGCGCCTGAGTTCCCATGGATTCCAATGCGAATCTCTTCAAGAGTAAATCTGATCTCTTTTTCATTACCAGAAAGGATAAAACCAAAGCTGTTTAACTTCGCTCAGTGCAAACTGACCAATTAGATTCATTTCAGCACATTTCACCCTTTATACATTATCAAAGGGAATTAAAATAAATCCTTGATTTACAGTTTCGTTTAACTAACTGGTTGTTGTATGCTGTTTATAGCAACTATTAAATCTGCGCTCTCTACACAGTTTACCATTTCAAACTACATCACAAAAGAACATAAGAAATAGGAGCAGGAGTAGGCCATTCAGCCCCTCTAAGCCTGCTCTGCCATTTAATTAGATCATGGCTGATCTGATTGTGGCTTTAACTCCACTTTCATGCTTGTCCCCATAACCCTTGACTCACTTGTTGATCAAAAAACTGCCTTATTCAACCTTGAAAATATACAATGACCCAGCCTCCACTGCTCTGAGGGGAAGACAATTCCAAACACTAACAGCCCTCTGCTCATTCCTGCTCATCCCCGCAAAAACCTTTGAACTCTAATTGTACTTGTTAGGTTGTTCTGCAGATTGCCAGTCAAAGACACTCAGAGCAGCCCATCCAAATATGATTCCCTCATCTATCGCATTCCATTTTCCCAAAAAGGTCATTATTGTGGAACCGAGGAGACGGGTGGTTTTAGGAGTGAAGCAATTCGTAGCTCTCAGACCTCTTGGTGCTGAGAACAAGACCTCCTGGCTGCTTCTTTGCTTTTAAGTAGTCTATAATTCACCCAAAAGGTAAGGGAGGCAGCTTTAGTAACATAGACGCAGGCATCCAGTACATGCCTGCCACTCTCCCACAGCCTGAACTAAACAAGCACCAATGTAAAAGTGCCTGAAGGGCATTGTTGTACTGCTGCTTAGAGATCAGTACCTGCTGAGAGCAACATGGGCCAACAGACCTGAGTTACACCATGTCACTTTATCCTGAGATAAGACAAGTGCACGTGCACAGAACTGCACTCACCCATGGTTACATTTAAACATTAATATTTCGCATTAAAGGGGTTTAAAAATGAACATTTTTCTTAACACCCAGGTGCACCAGCTGCATTTATGCCGCAGAATGCACAAAGTTAAAATGAAGACTACCCCTTGCCTAAATGTGAATCAAGTGACTTCACACTAGAATTGCACAACACAATTTGGGTCAATGGGAAGCCAAAACTGCTGAAGATTTAGTAGAATAACTGGCCTAAATATTACCCATCAACCCCACTCAGTCAGGTGACTGTTCTATAGCAGTGATTAACTCTTTATGCTTAGCATTAACCCTGAACTTCAGTTGTGAATATTCACGTTTTGAGTTTTCCATCTTTCAAAAGGTTAACCCCTCAAATCTCCATTTTTAGATGCACTACAAAAATCTGAAAGCAATTGAAAATAATGCAGCAAGTATAAATTTGTAAAATGTTTCCTATTTTTATCCATTTTCCTATCCTTTATTCCTCATTCCATTCTCTATTCATAAATCTTAGCTTGTCTGTATGTAGGTGTGTTCTCTTCCTTTGATAATAGACGCACTCAGTACTCAAGGCTCATATTATAATCAGTTAAGATACTTTTTACAATGACTTACTGTTTCTAACGTTTCTTTAATGAGCATTAATTAAACCTCGGTATAATCTTTCTTACAACTACTGTGTGATCATTTTAAAATAACACAGTACATTCAGTACTTTGTAATCTGGAAAAGCTACAGCTTAGTCATAAGATGAGTGACCACCTTTATCTTTAAACTGAAAATATTTGCACAGTCAAACTTAAATCCTGGTGTTTTAAGGATGGTCTTTTAAATTTGGTAATGAATATAAAACTGGGACAGGATTCTCAGAAATTTCAAACAATTCTGCATTGAATAAAGGAGAGTTAGTACTTTATGTTGTATATCATGTCAACTGTGTCATTGAAGAGAATTTTATGGATGCCAGCAGCAGGTTTACAGGTTCGCCATTTTGTCACGCCCGCATGCCACGATGCCCGGCACTAACAAGGCTGGAATATTCCGGCTTTAGACTCCAAGGACTGCTTGTCGTCCCAGCAGTGGCCACTACTGCTTCTGGCACTGCTGGGACTACAGAGCTGCCGGCCAATCAGATTAGCCAGCAGTACCCAGAGGCGGGACTTCCCCCTAGTTGAAGGGTGGAAGTTCCGCCCTCAGTCAATTAATGCCCCTTGAAGTGTTAAATGGCTGTGGGGCAGCGAGTTTCAGCAGGGATACCTTTCCCACTTACTTTTTGGGTGGCAGGGTGGGAAACTGTTGTAGGGTGGCCAAGTTGTGCTATTAATGATAGAGTTGATCTGCAGACATTTCTTGGGTGGAAACATTAAGTTTATTTACAATATACTGAGCAGTAATGACACATGTGCTTTCAACTCCAACTCTATCTCTACACTGACTGCTGAGGTAGCTGGCACTACTCTCCTATTGGTAAGAACTGATCAAGTGATCTTGCCTAATAAGTATTCTTAAAGGTACATCACACACTAAATAAAACCATAATTACTACATTCCTCCCCCTTTAATTCAGCTATACATATTATATTTACAAGAACATATTTTTGAAGATAACATAATATTTGTAAGGAATTTATAAGTTCAGTTTTTCAGGTGGTTTGTAGAATGTCACAGCTCCACAGCTTCAGATTCTTTGTTAGGAACCTCCTTTTCCGGAGTTGCCTGAACATCAGGTGCTTCAATGGGCACCTGCAGTTCTGTATCCTCAACTCTTACAGGAACATCAGACATGTCAGTCCTGGGTTAAGTATCCTCAACAGGAAACGCAGACCCGGTCATGATCACTGGTGGAACCAATTCTTGGGGATTTGTCTCTCTCTTCCTAAAATGGTCCACATGTTTACGGATGACCCAGCCTTCCACCCCCAGGTAGTAAGATAAAGGTCCCGTCACCACACTTATTTCACCCGGTAACCACTTTGGTCTTTCCACTAAGTTTTTCACGTATACCGGCTCTCGCACGGTAAATTTCCTCTCATGACTATGCCAGCCGTGTCTAATTTTCTGGCTTCCCTGACTCCTTTCCAGCTTCCCCTGTAAATTTGGCATTATTAAGATCAATCTTGTCCTGAGACAGCGTTTCAACAATAACTTCACAGGTGTGACGCCTGTTGTTGTGTGAGGGGTAGCCAAGTAATGAGAAAGAAAGTGTGTTAGTTTGGTTGCCAAGGAATTGCCAGTTAGCTTTTTCATGCCTGCCTTGAACGTTTGAACCGTTTTTTGAGGAAGGGTGGTGCGGTGCGCTTTTCACATGAGTGATACTGTTGAGACTGATAAACTGATGAAACTCAGCATTCGTAAATGATGTGCCGTTATCAGAAATGAGTACTTCTGGTAGTCCGTGAATGGCAAAACTCTGACGTAGTTTCTCAATTGTAGCGGCTGAAATTGGTGACTTCACCACATATACGTCCAACCATTTTGAATGGACATCGACAATGAGCAGAAACTTTGCTCCCAGGAAAGGTCCAACATAGTCAATGTGTAACCGCACCCAGGGTCTACCTAGCCACTCCGATGGGTATAATGGAGCTGTCACTGGCAACTTTTGCAGTTGCTGACATTGCACAGGGTGCTTTACTAAACTTTCTATTTCGCCATCCATCCCAGGCCACCATAGATAGCTGCATGCTATGGTCTTCATTCGGGAAATTCCTGGATGGGCACTGTGTAGTTCAATTAAAAGTGGCTCCCTTCCCTTTGGAGGAACTATCATTCATGCTCCCCACAATAAGATGCCATCCTGGCTGGTTATTTCATGTCTCTTGTTGAAGTACAGTTTCATTTCATCAGATACGGGCTCCTGTGACCAACCATGTAGCACTTGTTCTCGTACTTGAGATAGGACTGGGTCCCAACTTATCCAGTCTCTGGTCTGTCGAGCACATACCGGCGAGGAATCTAAGAAATTTAACAGTAAAACAAGTTCCTGTGGAACTGGGATGTGCTCATCATTTTCCCGTAAAGGCAAACGACTAAGGGCATCGGTGTTTGCGATGTGATTGCCAGACCTATGTATGAAAGTGTATTCGTTTGCTGCCAGCAGTAAGGCCCATTGTTGTATTCTTGCCTGGGCTTTGGGTGGTATAGCCTTGTCCTCACTAAACAATCCTAGCAATGGTTTGTGACCTGAAACAATTGTAAAATGGCTTCTGTGTACATACTGGTGAAATTTCTTGACACCAAAGATGGTGGACAAGCCTTCTTTTCTATCTGTGAGTATCCCTTTTCCACTGTGGTCAGCATTCTTGATACCTGTTGGCCATTCCATCCAATGAGAGAGCACTGCTCCCAATCCGTAGGGAGATGTGTCATATGTTAGCACCAATTCTTTCGCCTGGTCACAATGCAATAATAGGTTGGACGAGTGCAACAACGGTTTCCCCTTTATGAAAGCTTCTTTCTGTGGCACCTCCCAAGACCAACGTTGGTTCTTTTTGAGTAGAGAATGCAGGGCGGCCAACACTGTAGACAAATTGGGTAAGAACCACCGCAAATAGTTGATCATTCCTAGGAATGATATGAGCTCTGAGGTGTTCTTTGGCTCATGTGCCTATCTTACGGCTCTCACTATCTCCTCAGACAGGTGGAGGCCCCGTGAATCTACCCGGTGACCCAAATAGATTACCTCCCTCGCTTGGAACATGCACTTCTCATTTTTTAAACGCACTCCAGCTTCCAAGAATCATTTTAAGACTTCTTCTAAATTTGCCAAATGCTCTTTTTCAGCGAATCCTGTCACCAAAGCATTGTCTAAATAGACTACAACCTGGGGCAGCCCCTGCAGTAAGCTTTCCATTGTTCTCTGAAAGATGGCACAAGCTGAGGAGACACTGAAAGGCATATTGATACAACCCTTTGTGGGTATTAATTGTGACAAATTCCCAGGAGGCATTATCCAACTCTAATTGTTGATAAGCATGGTTCATGTCAAGCTTTGTGTACATTGTCCCTCCTGCCAGCTTGGCATACAGGTCTTTGATTTTTGGAATAGGGTGAATGTCTAGCTTAGCTGCTTTATTAACCATCAATTTGTAGTCTCCACAAATTCAGACACTTTGGTTGGGTTTAAGGATGGGGACTACAGGTGCTGCCCATTCTGAGAACTGAACATGTTGTATAACGCACAGTTTTTCTAGTCTGTTTAATTCAATGTCAACTTTTTCTCGCAGGGCATATGGCACCGGCCTCACCTTCATGAAGTGAGGGGTTGCTCCCGGATCCATGTGAACCTTGGCCTGCAGACCCTGGATTTTCCCCACTTTGTCCTTAAAGACCATGGCCTACTTTCTAAGTAACTCTGATAGCCCACTTGCTCTCATCTGGAAAACTTCAACCCATTCTAACTTAATCTCTTTTAACCAATTTCACCCCAGGAGGCTAGGCCCTTCACCTGCTACCACCATCAAGGGTAGCTTTGCCGATTGGCTTCCATAATGGACAGTGACTCTGCTTATGCCTTTTACTTGAGTGTCTTCACCCATATATGCTTTTAGCTTGGCAGCTGTTTCTTCTAAACTTCTAAGCTCCCGTGTCCACTTCCATTCTAACAGGTTTGCCATTCACTTTCACTGTGACAAATATTAGTTCTGTCTTACCAACTTTCAGATTAAACGAGTAAATGTCTGAGTTTATTGTTTCGAGCTCTTGTACATTGTAGATTTCATTGGGCAACTACACGTGTGCTTTCAACTCCAACTCTATCTCTACACTGACTGCTGAGGTAGCCCGCGCTACTCTCCTATTGGTAACTTCAGATCATGTGATCTTGTCTAACAAGTATTATTCCTAAAGGTACATTAAACACTAAATAAAACTATAATTACTATGGAAACCCTGCCATCTGAAAAATCCTGGCCATTGTACAGCAACGGAAAGCCAAGAATCAGTTATTTTCCCATTAAAGTCAACGAAAGCTTTAACAATACTTTTGTTTGATGATTCCATGTTTTCTTTGTTAAAATATACTAAGGGCCTTGAAGTTTTAATATTGCCCTGATATATTCGTTTCTTCGCTCAATGTGTGACATCAGGAACATTCCCTTCTCCAAATCCCAGCCCCTGCAACCCCATCACAAATGCATGTGGTCAAAAACATGCACCCATGGGCTATTTTGATAGTGTTTCCTTGGCAGCACCTCTTGGCATCGACACCATTTCCTCAGTGACGGCCATAACCACCTAAGGGCTGATTCTAATAAGCGCCCAGCTGTGTTGAGATGCTGTGGCCCATTGGAACTAAGTGAGGTGTCCAATCTCAGACTTGATTCTAATCAAACTTCCAATTGGTTTCATATACAAAATCTGGAAGTAGAATTTCTGCTTTGCGCACAATCTGCGTGCAAATTGTGCCCAAAATTGCACCCTGAACAAAATCTGTCATGAACCAGCATGATCGAATGTTTACTATGTGAGTGTATAGGCCCAAAAAGTTGGGGAAGTGTGAGGAATTGCCTGTTTCAGACACATTGGAACAATAATTCAGCTTTTGGCCTAAGGTTGGAAGACTGTGAAAAATGCTGTCGTTATAAATGAACTGAGCAAGTGTGATTTTGTCAACATGCTTCTTCTACATACAGTTCTATAGTCTTCCTGTTTCTCTTTTATTGTCCGACTACCCCATCTATTCTTTACCTAGAAGATGCTAATGGAGTTTTGTTGTTACCCTGATGCATTCATGCAGTACTGCTCCAGAATGAAGCTAGAGATGGCCTTGCATTTGGCCCCAAGCCTTGAACCCATGGAATAAACAAAATATCTCACTAGTGAGGATAAACTCCAAGCATTTCCTTTCCAGTTAAACAAAGGACTGTCATAACTCACTTAGGCCAGTATTGGTCCTGAGTGATGAATCTTTCACACTCATGAAAGAACTATTATAACTCAATGTCCCAAGTGGGATATCCTCCATGGAATAAACGACTGATTTATGATCATTTAAGTGCTGTCGCCCAGGTGAACTAACATATGGGATCCTCCATGTTTGAATACAATACCAAAGCTTGAATTAGCCATCAAAATTCCAACAAATTTATGTTATTTGTAATCTAATTATTCTACATTCTTGTTAACCCATCAAAGTTTACCTGTGATAGTAGTACATTGTAATACTGTTACAGCAGGGATTGTGTGAGATTAACTCTTAGCATCAAATAGCCCTTAAAGATCGTGGGTCACCCTATGAGAGAGATGAGCCATTTGCATCACCATTGGATGAGTCCAGTTTCTAAGCATTACAGGCACATATTTTAACAATATTCCAATTGACCCACAATGAGTCAAGGAGCAATGGGTTTTTAGCTCTGTGACGATGTAGCTCTCAGTGAATTGTTTGAAGGCAGAGTTCAGCTATGTTACAGAATTAAATGGCGTCGCTAACTTTCTGGTTGTACTGGGTTGGGCTTTGTTTTTTGTCTTTATTGTATAGAGCAAAGAGTCCACCCCACAATGCTGAAATTAATTTCAATTCTATTTTCGGCCCAGGCTACTGTGAAAATGTTATTCTTGATCTGTGTTGAGGGGACTTTCAAAATGGCAACCAAAGAGCCAGTACAGAAGGGGAGATATCACAGCTAATATACAAATCATGGAATATCATTTACCTTTTACGTATGTTAAATAATAAATATTTCTATTGGCGTGCTTACATTTAGACTTCTGGCATAAAATTGCTTTTTCAATCATAATTTAGTTCCAAGGCCATTTAATTCCACACATTCATTCCCATGGGGATGCTGGCTAGCTCAGTTGGTTAGATGGCTAACATGTGATTCAGAATGCTGCCAACCGTGAGAGGCTGAGGTAGACTTGGGACCTACCTCCTTGTCCTGCCCCTGAGAGTGGAAGGCAACAGCAAACTACCACTGACAAAAAATAGCCAAGGAAATGGCTCAGGGTGAGGCATCAGCAGATAATGAGTTAAGGACCTGCCTTCAGTCAGAGGTCACATGACATGACATGATGACATTCATTCCCATAGTACATGGATAAATAAAAACTTTAAAGATTTTATAACACCTCGGCATGTCACTCGGAAACATTTATGGGATCGTAGGAGGTTACAGTAAAGAAGGAGGCCATTCAGCCTATCAGGCCCATGTCCACTTTCTGCAAGAAAAGTTTAGCTTGTCACTTTCCCTGTAATTTTTTTTTCCTTTCCAGTGTTTATCCAATTCCCTTCAGAAGCCATGATTGAATCTGCCTCCACCACACTCTCAGGCAGTGCACTCCAGATCATAAAGACTGGCTGTGTAAAAATATTTTTCCTCATGTCACCTTTGGTTCTTTTGCCAATCACTTTAAACCTGCGTCCTCTGGGTCTCAACCCTTCCGCAAATGGGAACAGTTTCTCTTTATCTACCCTGTCCAGACCCCTCATGATTTTGAACACCTCTATGTGAAATCTCATCTCAACCTCCCCTTCTTTAAGAACAGCCCCAGCTCCTTCAATTTCAATTTCAAATGCTTGACAACCAGTAAATTATTTTGACGTGCAGTGACTGGTGTTAGGTAGATGAACATAAACAGCCATTTTAAGTCTAGCAGCATCCCACAGTGATGAGATGACCTATTCTAGGTGTTGCTGGTTGAGAGATGAATGTTTGCCAGCACACCAGGATGACTCCTGCCTGCTATTTTAAGAAAGTCATGGGAAAGTCAATATCTTCTTGAACGGGCAGTCTGGGCTTCACTTTAACATCTTAGCTGAAGGACAGGTTAATGATTTCACAAGATGATTATTCAATTGTATTTTAGTTTTTTAAAAAATCTACAAATAAAGAATGTCTTTATTAGCACATCGGTTGAAAGTGTACACACCACAAATTTAATTGATCATTTATTTTTCTCTCTGTCTGACATCTGTTTCTCAGTGCCTAACCTCTATTCATCGTTTTATGTCTGCAACAGAAAATTCGTACCTCACAACCTTTTCAGTGGCTTTGAAACAATGGATTAATATGTTTATTTTTGGAGTGTGTGTCAGGCCCTTCCTTCACTGAAGTGAAATCTCTGGCCCAGCTACATACCCGGGGTGTAACTTAGCCCATCATACATCTGCTCAGTTTTACTAGTACCTATCTCATAGGCATTGTACAAAGTTAAGGTAGTTTTGTGCTTCACAGTTTCAGAAAAGTGGCTTCCTCAAGGAGTCGATATCAAAAATCTTAAACAAGCTCATTGATGGTAGTTTTAACTCCCGAAAATGAGTGGGCAACGGTCAGGTGGGAAGTTAAAATGTTAAAAATCTGAAATAGGAAGCTAACCCACCTTGAGCCCACTAACTTTCTGCTTTAACAGAGGTGGGATGAGGATTGGGTGACCAACCAATTGGTGGGTCAGTTGTTGAAACCTTTTATGGAGCTACGTGCCTTCATTTTCTACTTTTTTATTTTTAACTTGTGTTGTTTTGGTTTCCCTGGCCTCAGGAAACTGGGCAGGTAAAAGGAGGCAAAAGGAGCAAGATCCATCAGGTAAGTTCCTTTTACAGCACTGCTTGTGGGCCAAGAGAAGCAGGACCAATAATAAAACCTGTAAACATCCCCTTACTTCCACGATTTCCCCCATCACCAACAACCCCCACCCCCTATATCCAACACCACCTCCAATCTCTTCTAACACCCTCGAATCTCTACTGAGCCACCCTACCCTACCACGCAAAACAACATTCAATTCTTCCTCCATCTCTGCGCCAATCCTCTGATCCCTCTTTCAATCTCTCCCTGAGCAGTCCTCATGATCTTCCAATCCCTATGATCATTGTGGTTTCTCCCAACCACCTGGTACACACCCCCAACTCTGCAATCGCTACCCACCCCCAATTACCACTAAGCCTACCTGTTTCTGGGCTGTGGCCTTTTCTGGAGCATCCCCCACCAGAAGAGCAGCTGGATTGTCAATCAGGCTGGTTTCCAGGTGGGATTTCTATTAGCAAAAAAAAAAATACATCACAATGGAATTAAAACTCCATGGTGTTCCAAAACATAGCTCCTAAAATTTCTATCTGGATACCCTGGTGAAGAAACATACGAACAGGAGTAAGATATTCAGCCCATCTAGCCTGCTTCTTCCTCCTCCTTCAGGTTCCATGCCCTAAGAGAGTGTTGGGGACCATGGACTTCCTTTGGATTGGTCCATGATTGTGCTTAGCAAAGTACTGCAGTGGTTTGACATCAAGTCCTGAACTGGGACTTGAACCCTGAGCTTCTGGCCCAGAGATAGGAATGTTACCATTGTACCACAAAACCTCCCTTATGGGCTACTTCACCATTCATTTAGATCCTTGTATCTCTGTACCTCAGCTCCATTCATCTGCTTTAGCTCCATGTTCCTTGACACCCTTACCTGACACATAACATAAATCCATTACTACTGTAAGAAATTGGGCGTTAATTTCTACCTTAACAAAATATAACCCATTACATGATCTCTACTTCCCAAGTAGAAAGCATTATGGAATTTAACTTACATACTAATTAAGCTTAACCATTAATATGGTTATAAAATGCTGAAATTGTAGTGTTTTACTGAGGACAAATTGGTCTGGACTTTTCAGGGCAGCAGGGAGCATGCTAGGAGGCATAAATCGGGTGCGAAGGAGGGGTTGACATGCCTGGCACCTTCCAGCAGTGGGTGGGCCCTTTGCCACGTGGAGAAACTGCCAGATGTATCCTGGCAACATAGCTCTGGGCCGGGGGGGAGCAGGGGTGGGGGTGGGGTGGGGGGGGTGAGGGAGGTGGGATGGTGGGGGTCCGGTGTGGGACCACCTCCCTTAAAGGGTGGGAGCCCCAAGTGCAGCCAATTAATTGCCTGAGTACTGTAAGGTGTATTCGGGGCTTCCATGACCAGCAGAGACAGGGTTGCCCCTGACTTTTAGGCCATTGGTTGGGGCATCTGCCACTCTGTAAAATCCTGGCCCTCGTTACTGCCTTCAGGATTACTTGGTAGAAACAACATTATAGGACATTAACCATTAATTTATGCATTTGTCTTTTAATAAAACTGTAAATAATTTCATTACTAATATTGCATAGGAGGATTTCAGCCTCATACAGTCAGGGAGCCTATGATAACAGAATAACCTTGTTTCTGTTCAGATTCCCACTAAACGTTTACAGTAGCATTTCCTCTTCAAGATCCTCCACTGATAAACATTGGAGAACAAAAGAATGCAAGAAGGATCCTTTCACTCTCCGAAAGGAGGATATTCAAATGTGCCCCTGGACACATTTTCAATTTATGCATTTTGACAACACAGCACATTGTGAGTATGTTATATAAAAGCAAAAAACTGCGGATGCTGGAAATCGAAAACAAAAACAAAAATACCTGGATAAACTCAGCAGGTCTGGCAGCATCTGCGGAGAGGAACACAGTTAACGTTTCGAGTCCAGTTCTGTTGAAGGGTCATTCGGACTCGAAACGTTAACTGTGTTCCTCTCCGCAGATGCTGCCAGACCTGCTGAGTTTTTCCAGGTGAGTATGTTATACTTGGACAACAAAGTTGCAAACCACATCCAGAATGTAATCCAAGAAACAGTTGGACAACAGATTGCTCACCTGAACTGAAAACAAAACAAGATTTATTAGAAAGGCATTATTGACCAAGACCATGGTGTCACCCTTTTTAAAACAACAATAAATCAATAAAATAACCTAGTCAACAAGGAAATAGCCCCTTAAAGGGGCACTGTAACAAAAGGACAAAACATTAAAGGAAACTTAGCAAAACTGAATTAAAATATCGTTCCCAAGGCTGATGATACACTCCAGCCCCCGTATTGCCCACCGGTCTCGGAAGGCCAGGATGTCAATGTCTTATCAATTACATCGTTAAGGTTTGTTAGTGTCAATTACGTTGTTAAGGGCAACAGGTGATGGGATATTTGAACACATATAAATAGGGGATAGTTGGGCCATTGAGTGTGGGTAAGGAGTCTTGCTATTGGATAAAGTCAATAAATGTTCTCAGTAAGGAAAGGCCTTAGTTTTGACTTCACCAATTGGCTTGGATCCTGTTAAACACAGGGGGTGGTACCAGAGGCCTGGAGAATTGCAAAGGTTACATCCTTGTTCAAGAAAGGGTGTAAGGATAAACCCAGCAATTACAGGCCAGTCAATTTAACCTCACTGATGGGGAAACTTACAGAAAAGTTAATTCATCACAAAGTTAATAGTCATTTGGACAAATGTGGGTTAAAGAAGGAAAGCCAGCATGGATTTTATAAGTGCAAATCTTATATTTTAACTAACTTGTGGAGTTTTTTGATGAGGTAACAGAGAAGGTTGTTGAGGGTAATGCTGTAGATGGACTTCCAGAAGGCATTTGATAAAGTGCTGCACAACAGACTTGTGGGCAAAGTTATAGCTCATGGAATAAAAGGGCTGTAGCAACATGGATATGAAATTGGCTGAGTGACAGGAAACAGAGATCAGTGGTTAATGGGATGTTTTTTGAACTGGAGGAATGTTTGTAGTAGAGTTCTCCAAGGGTCAGTTTTGGACCCTTGCTCTTCCTGATAAATGTTCATGACCTAAACCTTGGTTTACAGGGCACAATTGCAAAATTTGCAGACGATACAAAACCTGGAAGCATTGTGAGGTGTGAGGAGAATAGTGTTTAACTTTAAAGAGAGATGGACAAGTTGATGGAATGGGTGGACAAGTGACAGATGAAACTTAATGCAGAGATGTGTGAAATTATTCATTTTAGTGGGAGGAACATGGAGAGACAATATCAAATAAAAGGTACAATTCTAAAGGGGATGCAGGTGCAGAGGGAGCTGGGTCTATGTGTGGATAAATCATTGAAAGTGGCAGGATAGGTTGAGAGAGCAGTTAATAAAGCATACAGCATCCTAGGCTTTATTAATAGGGACATAAAGTATAAAAGCAAAGAGTTTATGTTAAACTTATATAGAACACTGGTTCGGCCTCAAATGGAGCATTGTATCCAGTTCTGGGTGCCAGAACATCTTAGAAAAGATGTGAGGGCATTAGAAAGAGTGCAAAAAAGATTCACAAGAATGGTCCCAGGGATGAGGAACTTCAGTTACATAGATTGGAGAAGATGGGGCTGTTTTCCTTGAAGAGAAGGTTGTGGGGAGATTTGATAGAGGCATTCAAAATCATGAGGGTTTGGGATAGAGTAGAAAGGGAGAAAAGGTTCCCATTGATGGAAGGATCAAGAGCAAGAGGGCACAGATTTAAGGTAATTGGCAAAAGAAGCAATGGCGACATGAAGAAAAACTTTGTCACGCAGTGAGTGGTTAGGATCTGGAATACGCTGCCCAAAAGTGTGGTGGAGGCAGGTTCAGTTGAGGCATTCAAGTAGGAATTGGATTGTTATGTGTAAATGAAGAAAGCACAGGGTTATGAGAAGAAGGTGGAGGAACGGCACTAGGTAAGTTACTCCTACAGAGAGCTGGCACAGACACAATGGGCCAAATAGCTCACTTCTGCCCTGCACCATTTCTGTGATTCTAATGAGAACTGTTAGCTTGCATGGTTCAATTGGTAGTACTCTTTGTCTGTGTCAAAATGTTGTGAGCATAGAACTTTAACACAATATAACAAAAATAAAGACTTGTATTATGTAGCACCTTTCACAACCTCAGGATGTCCTAAAATACTTTACAGTCAATAAAATTAAGTAGATGTCAAGTGTAGTCAATGTGGTAATGTAGGAAATGCAGCAGCCAATTTGTGCACAGCAAGCTCTCTCAAACAACAACATGATAATGACCAGATAATGCATTTTGTTTCAGTCTTGTTTGAGGTTGATTGAAAAATAAATATTGCTCAGGACACTTGGGATAACTTGCCTATCTTCTTCAAAATATTACCACGGGATCATTTACATCCACTGATAGGGCAGATAGTGTCTCTATTTAATGGCTCATTCGAAAGGTGGCACCTCCTCTGTACTGCACTGGGAGTGTCGGCCTAGACTTATGTGCCCAGGTCTCTGGAGTGAGACTTAAACCCATAACTTCCTGACTCAGAGGCATGAATGCTATGGGTGACATTGTGGTTGACATTCCACTGCACTGTTGAGAAACTGCTGGATGGTCTGAGGTGTCATAACCCCAATAAGGTTTTAAGCTGGAGCCCCATCAACCCGCTCCACTGGTTCAGGTGGACACTAAAACATCCCATAGTATCCAAAGAAGAGTATACAATTCACTCAGTGACCAAACCAGTGTTTCTCCCTCAACCAATACCATCAAAAACAGATTAGCTAGTAATTCATCTCTTCTATTTGTGGGATTTTGCTGTTGCCAATGAGCTGCTCTGTTTACCTCCACAATAGCAGTGGCTGCATTTCAAAGTAATAACTTCCAGAATTTCCTGGAACTTTCCCATAATGCATAACTGTAGTGTAAGAGTGGCGTAGCATAGTTTTTTTTTAAATGAGGAAATTCATGCATAACTAGTTTACACTGAAATATTGTTCTGGGCAAATTCCCTCCATTATTTACCAGGTACATCTGCCAAAAGTTCAAATCAATAAGATTGGCATAGAAACTGGACTAAATTTCGATATAAATTGAGTCAGGAAATTCTGGCTTAAGATACGTGACATGCTTTCAGGTGAGATACAGTGCTGTATGAGTACAAATCTTTCCCTCTAATAATTTGGCTGATTTCTGACAAACCTCGCACTTACTCCATAAGCCTCTCTCAGCCTGGACACAGTGTTGCTGTGATCAATAATGTGTTATAATGGCTCCACCAATGGGCCAGTAATGATGACAAACAATAAAGCAAAAGCAACATACTGGATGCTGGGACTCTGCAATAAAAACAGGAAGTACTGGAAATATTCAGCATGTCTGGAAGCATCTGCGGAGAGAGAAACAGAGTTAACAGAGTTCAGGCCAACTGTTTGTTATCCTTAATGTTTGACTTTTCAGAACTGAAGGAAGGGAGAAGGGGTATTATGTCTCTGAAAGGTGGGATGGGGGAGGAAGAACAAAAGGGAAAGCTTGGGATAGGGTGGAAGGTGGGGGAGATTAAATGACAAAGATGTCCTGGAACAAAAGGCTAAGGGACTGGTAATGATTGTAATAAAGCAAACACCAGGAGGGAAATGGAAAGCAATGAAGGTGAACAAGGTAGAAGAGTCAAATGGAAATCCGGGATGCCTACCTTGAAGAAATTCTGCTCTTCTCTCCAACGTGCTTCCCATGTTCTCTTTTACCTTGTTCACATTCATTGCTTTCCATTTCCTGCCTGGTGTTTGGTTTACCACAACCATTACCACTCCCTTAGCCTTTTGTTCCATAACATCTTTGTCAGTTCATCTTTATTTCTCTTTCACAGGATGCGGGTGTCACTGGCTAGGCCAACATTTGTTGCCCACCCCTGATATCTCTCCTGCTCTCTACCCTATCCCAGACCTTCCTTTTTGTTCTTCCTCCCCCTCCTGCCTTTTGGAGGCATAAAACCCTCATATTTCTACCTTCCTTCAGATCTGAAGAAAAGTCATATTTGACTCAAAACATTAAGGATGACAAACAGTTGGCCTGAACTGGCTACCAATCAAAGTTGAATAAGCTACCTTATAGTCCTGGAAAAACTCAGCAGGTCTGGCAGCATCGGCGGAGAAGAACAAAGTTGACGTTTCGAGTCCTCATGACCCTTCAACAGAACTCTTAGTTCTGTTGAAGGGTCTTGAGGACTCGAAACATCAACTTTGTTCTTCTCCGCCAATGCTGCCAGACCTGCTGAGTTTTTCCAGGAATTTCTGTTTTTGTTTTGGATTTCCAGCATCTGCAGTTTTTTGTTTTTATACCTTTTAGTCCTGTCTGTTTTTGCCTTTTTATAATTAACACCAATTATGGTCATAAAGAGTAAATTGTACCATTGTTAAAACCACTTGTAAAATATTGTCATTAATGTTAACACTCTTTCTTTTTAATATCTGTTCTCTTGATATGTTTGTCATCGGCGCTCAATATTTCATCAATTAATGTACACACTATTGAAGTTATAGCATCCAGATTAATAACTTCAGCCACCGTGCACTGTTATGCTCACTCACCCCTCCCAGCCAATTCCATTGGTGGTGTCATTAACCTTCACTTGATCCTTTTACACTGCTCTAATGTCCTCTTTGTGCCATCGACACTCAATGCACCATTCTCAGTTGGCTGGTCTTTCTGGACTTTGTGAATCCAGCAAACTTCTTTAGGTGTTGCTGCCAGCTCCACATGACCAGTATTCGGTGGAACCGGGGTGGCGCTGGACCAATATGCAAAACAGCGTTAGTTGAAATAGAAAACCCTTTTCAAGATTATCAGAGATGGAACCAAGAAAAGGATTCTAAAGAATGATTTTTGATAAACATTTTGAGTTTTGAAGAAGTCCTTGGTGACTTACCCAATTCGTGGCTTCCAACACTGACATTCGATGAGGGATTTGAGCAATACAAAAGAACTGAAATTTGAATTTTGGGGAATAATCAAGATAACACTTTTCAATCTTTTGTAAATTTATACTTCAATCTGAGTTGTGGTAATCTCACAGTTGTAGCCGTCTCAATTGGAAAATTGGGTACCAACCAAGCAACTTAAGATGGACAACATTGTCTCAGCCAATCAAACTTCCTTTTACATTAACACTACTGGGTTTATTTTCCTCTATTCAATAAAACTGGCAAAATGTTGGTGTGAAAATAGGTTAGGTTCCCCATAAACCAATTTATCTCCTTTGAGTAAATGATATTTCTCTATGCTGCAACACTGACTATACCTTTAAAAAGTGCTTAATTAGCTGTAAAGCATTTTAAGATGTCCAAAGGTCATGAAAGGTGCTATATAAATACAAGTTCATTTTTCTTTTATTCATTACTAACAAATCTCAGCTAACCTGGCTTTAAGGGCACACCACCCTCACAAAAAATAGCTTGGCAATTTTTTTTTTCAAATGCAAACTGTGTTGAAATACATCATTATGTCAGTTGGAGGAATCTGGAAAGATAATGCACAGTCCTTCTGGTTCATCTCCCCTCCCAAACAAAAATAGCTTTGTCAGCTTACAAGAAGAAAAGGCTCCTTTAAAGCATCTACATGAAACTCAGCACAGTGTTTGCTTTTTGACAGTACTCTCCTCTTCATTTCTGTCTGTCTCTGTTTTCCTATCTCTCTGTGTCTGTCTGTCTCCCTTGTCAGTCAGAAATGTTTTTATTTGTATTGTGCTCTGTATTGCCTACAATTAAACAGTGTGTCTTACCTTTTTAAAGCTGATGGATGTGCCATCTCATGCTAATGTGCCTTCTCCAATGTCCTTCATTTGTCAGAGATCGTGCCCATTTACTGCAGGTCATTATTTCATTAAGATTTCAACAGAATACTTCCAATGTACAGTGAGTGATCCATTTCTCATACACACCCACCGCATTAGCCTCTGAATACTCTCATTATACCATTACTAATTAGAAATTCTCAAATCAACGGTTGCATTAAAAGACAGTGTGTGGAGCATATGGCATAATATCCTATTAATGAACACTCTAAATTCAAACTCAGGTCAGATGCTCATTTCATGTTCGTGTCACAGAGCAAAAGAGCGACCTTCTTTTAAAATGCATAATGGAGCCTGACTCTGAGAGATGACGCCTTGGGCAAATGCTTAATTCTTTTTTAAGCTTTGCTCCCCCTACAATTACAAATAAAACAATTTTTTGTTTTTGCAAAATAATAGTTTGCAAACTGTTATTGTACCATTAATGTAAATGCGCTGTAAATATCACTTCTTGTCATCTTACATTATTAGCATTAGTGGTTCTGTTGGTCATCCAGGCAAACTTTACTGTTTCAGTGGATTATTGTAATTATATTAACATCTCTCTTGCTGCCATAAGTTATGGCTCATGCTCGAATTTCTTTCTTGTCACTGGCGCATACTTTTCAAAAAATTAATTTTGATGGTGCTTGGATTAAATTGGATGTTTCACACTTGCTTCATATGCGCAGGTTCACAATTCAAACGAGCTTACTGACGACAATGCACAAAGCCGACGTAAAGGACAACAGCGAAACGAGTCTGATCAATGGAAAGTCGCTCATATCAAAACAGAAAGTGCTGCAAATATTCAGCAGGTCCTGCAGCATCTGTGGAGAGAGAAACAGTTAACGTTTGGAGCATAACATGACTCTTCTTAGACTCAGAAATCCCACCTCCCCCCCACCCCCCCCACCCCACCATGCCCCTCCCCCCCACCCCCACCAGAGAATTGCAGGCCAATCAGAGGCCAGAGACTGTGCACCTGCTTAGCAATGCCACTAGGGCGGCGGTAATAGCTGCCAGTAATGCCAAGGCCCACGATCGCTGAGGGACCCATGCACTGGAGAGTGCTGTTGGGATGAGGGTCACGGGGTGGGGAGCAAGAGCAGGGACCAAATACCTTTGAACGAGGGACCCCCCCCCCCACCTCGAAGCTGCAAGCAACCCTGACAGATTTTGCTTTTCAAGACTCCCCACATGATGACACCCCGCCCACCACTGGATGAGGCCCTTAAGTGGGCATTAATTGCCCTCTAAAGGCCTCAATTAGTGCAAGGTAGGGGAGGCCATCCATGAGCCTCATGCCCCAGGCTTAATTGGCTTAGAGGTGGGAAGGTGTCAGGGACCCCACCCACCACCTTCCTGTTCAATTAACTGCCTCTCCGCCACCAAACCCGCCTCGGGGAAGCACATCAAGTTCCATCCTGTGTATCAGATAATCCATCTCTCTTGAGTTCTGGAAAGAAAGAACTAGAGGACTAGGTCTGATCTTTGCTTCACCATCGTGTTTGGCTGTTTGCTAGAATTTTGTGATGCAAAACCAAAAAAAAACAAATCCAAGTTTGATTTTGCCATGAATATTAATTCAGGGTGAACATAACTTTGCTCCCACCCCTCTCCTTTGTAGTTCGCTTAAGCTATGAAGCATGTTTTTATAAATTCGTTAAAAATTAAAGAATATAAAATTGAATTAATGCAGAAATTTTCGTTATCTCAAGACATCACAAAGCACTTCATCACCAAGGAAGTACCCTTGAAGTGTGATCATTGTTGTCATGTAGGGAAATATCACAAAGCGTTTACACACAGCAAGATCTTGAAAATAGCCACGGAATAAATAACCCAATAACCTGTTTTCGGCAATGTTGGTTGAGGAATAAATACTTAACAGAACTCTGAGAAAATTCCCTGCTCTTCAGATAGCCCGGGATCTCTCATGTCCGCCAGGCAGGGCAGACAATGTCTCACCTGAAAGACAGCACCTCCAACAGTACAGCATTCCCTCAACACTGCACAGAATTACTGGCCTGGATAATGTGCTCTACATTTGATTTTCTAATGAAGGTGTTGCATGAGTTCCCTGAACTTCAATTTAAATAATATGTAATCTTTAATTTAACGTTATTCCTTTGTCAGCTTTTCTGTAATAGATTTCAGTGAATAAAATGTCAACTGTTCATCTACCAAATACATGCTTTTATGTTTCAAGATCACGGCCCATTGACTACGTGTGTGTCTGCCATGTTTCCACAAGTCACTTTAAAAGTTTAAAAGTCACTTTGTTTTGTAACAGTTTGTGGTCCTGAACAGCTGAACACTCTCCCGAATACTGGGCATGATATACTGTTGAAAAAGCAAACCTGTGGCCAACAAATTAGATAATTACAGATTTTTTCAAAATAAAAAATAACTTTGGATATCTTCTCATTAATGCCAAGAAAGGTGCTCAAATGAAGATTTCCCGTGGGTGCATACAGATTTTTTTCTGTAGTTTAAACTTCTTTTCAGGGCAGATGAAGTCACATGGTTGTAAAACCTGGCACTGGGCTAGGATTGCGAACTGTGATTTAATGTTTCCCTGGAGACCTCATCACGTGACTTGTCCCCACGCTCCAGCCCTTAGTCGGCCAACACATGGTGCACTACCTTCCTATGCCATTGGAAAGAAAAAAGATACATTGCCCAATTGAATGATGCTTGGCTGTCAGCCTAACAACCTTCCCCCCCACCATTTTTAATATTTTTATATCTGGTAAATAGAAACGTTCAAAGAAAATGACAGGAAAAAAAATCTTGTTTTAACGTTCCGATGATTTTTCTCCAGGGTTGCACACAGCAGTGTCCTGGCCTTCAATTCCTGGAGACTCCTGGTCAACCCTACACTGGGCAGTCTAAATTGTTAGAGTTAACAATGGTTCTTGGAGCATTAAAATGAAAGGTGCCAATTGAAGCATAAGTCTGCCATGTTTACTCTGGGACAATAAATGTTTCAGCTTAAATGTAAAAAAAAAACTGCTTCAAGCCTCTCCTAAAACTCTATCACGACGAGACAAGTTCTGTATTTTCCTGATGCTAATGTATAGGAACATTCATTCTGCCACCACAATGTCTTGTTTGCAATCAAGAGGACCTAGATTCTATAATGCAGCCTCAAAAGGAGGGACTTTTGAGATAGATTTGTATTACAGTGGGAATTTTAACCTGGCCGCCCAGCAGAAACCAGGTGAGCAGCAGTTAAAATGGAGGACGATTTACCCAATGGCTTAATCGCAGCTCGATCTGGCCAGCTTCATGGCAGGTGGCAGGGCTACTCACCTGAAGCCAGTGGGGACCTTCTTTAAATATGTGGATGGGGGCGCTGTGATGATGTAATCAAGATCTGACGGCAGTATTAAACTTGAGGCTTGAGCAGAGGTGGTTTCTTCACAAGGCCAAAACTGTCAAAAGTGGATTCAGAACCAGAAGAGACCCAAACAGGTGAGTTTTGATTAAATTATCTTTAAGGAACATTGCATTTTTTTTGGTATTTCAAAGGTATATAAATCTGCATTATGTATGTCCACTGACAACATATATATTTATTTGTGTCATGCAATGACACAGTGGTGCAGTTTAAGCCCCCTTTCAGGGCAGATGAAGTCACATGGTTGTAAAGCCTGGCACTGGGCTAGGGTTGCCAACTGCAATATCTTCAAAAAGTACAAAAAGTAACAAAATATGGTTAAAAGACGGTGTCTATTATACTTTTCCACTCTAAATTCAATAAAACTACAGCTCAATACCAGCCCTGAGCTGCTAGACATGTTGATGGGGTTACTTTAGATTTTTCATTCCTTCGGGCGTAGATTTGTGAAAAGTTTGGGTTTTCTTTGAAAAGCTGTTTTCCCCAGCCCGCCTGTGTAAAGTGGGAATTGTCCTGTGGGCAATGGTCCACAGCTGCAATAATTTACTCCAGGACAAAACCGTTCTGCTTTGCCCCTCTTGTACCTTTAAAAGGCATCGATGCTAGCTGTATTGTATTTGAATTTGTAGTGTTCCAGACATTGTCAACTCAGGTTAGCCCTCCAAATTCAGCACCCCTCCTGAAGCAGAACTTCACCCATGACAATGGGGTCAAGGCCGCCCTATTGTTCGTATGAAACATCATCAAAGGAAAAGTTTTCATTTATGTAGCACATGATCACATGCTTAGGAGATGTCAATGTGCCTTACCTCCAATGGATTTCTATTTTTAAAGTGTTGTGTAGGCAAATATAAATTTCCAGGTGTACGTGTTGCACAATGGTCACGTTGCGGGACCATTAACCCAGAGACATGAGTTCAAATTCCACCATGGTATTCTGTGAATTTAAATTCAGCTCAATTAACAAATCTGGAATAAAATGTGAATATCACTGACAGTGACCATGAAGCTATCATATTTTTGTAAAAACCTATTATTATACTAACATCCTTTAGGGAAAACCTGCCAACCTTATCAGACCCACAGCAATGTAGCTGATTCTTAAGTCTGCAATGGCCCAGCAAGCCACTCAGTGATGTCAAACTGCTACAAAAAATTGTAATAATAATTATGAAATCTGTTTTTTTGTGTGTCCCCATGTGCTTAGTTAGGAGATCATGGAGATTCTAACATTTAAGGTACAGGATATTCCACTGCTTGTTACATTTGTTCCTGCCTAGTAACAAGGGTGGGGCCCTTTTGGAGTGTTTTGATAGGCCACCAGATCAGTTCAAGGGTCAGTGAACAGTCAGTTTGAGTTAGTCAGCTAGTCAGTTTTAATCAGAAAAGAAGTGTCCCAGAGAGAGGGACAAGGGAGGGAACAGGGAGAGGTCCCAGAAGGAAATCCAAGGTAAGGGACAAAGACAGGGGACAGAATCAGGCCCCAGTTAAGTTAGGAAAAAGAGAGGAGCAGAGAAACAGACTCCAATTAGAAAAAGGACTGCAGGGAGATTTTAAGTGAAATGGGCTCAGGAGAAGCCCCGTTGATCAGAAAGGGCTCAGAAGAAACCCTGAAGATCCAAGAAGGCAGCTGAAGGTTGGTGACTCTGTGCTGCAGGGTTGGAGAAAAGGTACCCTTTTGAAGCATTAATGCCCTGCTTGGCGCAGCTGAAGAGCTGAAATTGTGTTTGTAAGTTTGTAAGTAAATTCCAAGACAAGATCTTCGAAGATGAAGATTGGAAACCCTTGTGAGAGAGGCAGAGTTTCAGTGAGATTGATTGACTCACAGTGTGACTAACATCTGGGTGGGTCATTGAGAAATCCATGGAATCGGTTTTGGTTGCATCTGTCATTTATTGTGTGGCGTGATGTGGTCAACCACAGTTTTCCTCATTCCTCAGCATCTACCTCATTCATGCCCTGAATGCTAGAATGTGAGATAGATATTGTAAATTATTTTATCTTTCTGATCTTATGTAGTAAAGTTTATTTTTGTTTGTTCAAAGCCCATGGAATTGTGTGGCTTCATTCTACTGGCAGGTGCCTTAAATCTCAAAATTTGTCTATTTTAAACAAAACGTTATTTGTCCCTAACCGGATCTCACCAACAACTTGGGGTCTGGCCAAGGAACAAAACACCACCCAATATTGACCTAGGCATTGGATTCCGATACAACCAAGACATACTCAGCCCAACTGATCTTCATCACACAGACTGCAGCGGTTCAAAAAGATGGTTCACCACCATCTTCTCAAGGGAAAATAGGCCTGGACTTGTAGCTAAGCCCCACAAACAGCAAATGAATGGATGACTACACAATCTATTTTTGGTGCTGGCTGATGTTCTTCCCAATACTAGGAAGACCCCCTGCTCCCCCTCAAGTCAAGACACAGGACAATTTAAATCCACATGAGTAGGCCTGATGGCTCACCTGAAAGACAACACAAAGAACATTGCCAGACTCCCCCAGTGCTGCATTGAAGCATCAGCCTAGATAACGTGCAATCCATTCTTGTCTGAGCTCCCAACTTCCTGAATCAGAAGTGAAAGGGTTACCAAGGGAACCAAGCTGACATTAAATGTATGTTTTGATGTGATGGGCAGTACCCGTGCGCAACTTTATTAACCCACCTTTAATGCATTTAAATCAGGTTGATTTTGATTAAACTGATCTTTGTAATCCTGTTTGAACAGTTCATGAATGGGAATTTTATTGTTAAGACAGAGGCTGGAATTTTCCGTCCTCGTTGGCATCGGGCGTCATGGTGGGCGTGAGCGGACCATTGGCGGGAAGGCCAAAAATCGGCTTCACGACGCCGCGAAACCACTTTGTGATCGTCCGCTCCACCCGTCGATGACGGGCCACGTTTCCCACTGCTGGACATTGGGAAAATCATTTTAATACATCTGCAAATCATTATAATCCCTGCTCGCCAGAATCATCCCCCCTCCCTCCCCACCCCCCTCCACGCTGGATCAACCGGGCACCGGGCACGTCAGCGTGATTTCACACCGATGTGTTTCACAACAGCATTTAAAAGGCGTGCGCCTGGTGAGCTGAACTTTGAGGGGAGCTCGACGGTGAGTGCTCACTAACATTGCGCAGCGCTCGCCAGGGTCACCCACTCGAATTCAAGGTTGGGGCGCCGCACATTCAGGCGAGGGCACGGGCATGTCGCTTTTCCCCAGCTGGCTGACAGTGCGGTGCGGGGGGCAAGGGCTGCACTGCAGTTGGGGTGAGTTGTGGGGGCAAGGCAGCACGGTCTGATGGTGGTGCACAAGCACATACAGGGGGGATGTGGGGAGTGGAGGGAAGTGGCCACGCATAAGAAAACCTTGTATAAAGTGACCGTTCTTCCACAGCTGAGACAGTTCGGGCGCAGCCACATTGACATGGAGCCGGGCCTCTAGCCTATCTGCCCACTCAAGCAACACAGAGGCATGAAAGTGCCAGAACCTTTCACCCCCCCCACCCGGCACCCCCTGCTCCAGGCACAGACTGCAAACTAATGAGCGTTTTAGTGGACTGCAGGGCACGTTGTACAATCTCCTTGCTAAAGCTGGCCATGGCTCAGTCACTGGTGGAGGTGCTCACAGCCCCTTACAATGTAATTCAGGTTTGGACCAGTCTCCCCCATGGTTCAAGCTAACAGGGCAGCCTTGCAGTGCGGGTTAGGAGAATGCCTGTGCCTGAGCTGAGAGCACAGCATGTAGTCCAGGGGATGAATCTGCTGCCAATCGGTCGGGTGGAGTGGGGCGAAGGTGGGTGGGGTTTTGGGCAGCCATGCAGCGCACTAATCTCTGGCCATCCAAGTGGTGACCAGCGCTCTCCGGGATGCATTAAGGGGCCTTCAGACTTAAGCAAGGCAGGTGCTTAGTACACCCATGCTAACCCACGCATCTCTCTCTCTTTCCTCCTGCAGGAGGAGTACATGAGGACCATGGAGCCTTGTGACCTAGCTGTATGCTACAGAGAACAGAGTCGAAGGATAAGAGAGCAACATAGACACCTGGCTGGGCAGAGGGAGGAGCAGCGCCCTCAAGAAGAAAGGCCGGCTGGGGCCCCAGATTTTCATTAAATGCGGTAACGGGCGGGGAAAGGGATGTTTTACCCGCTAGCCGCAATGGCGGATTTTCACACCGTATCGTCCCATTCCCACCTCATTAATTATGCATTCCTGGGAAACATGCTGGATGGCTGGAGGGGTGTCCCCTGATTCGCCCACCCCAGGTCTTCAGTAAACCAGCGCCATGTTTAAAGGCTGCCCCTGCAAACCCAGCTCTCTTCAAGGGATAGGACGTTGCTGGGAACTGACGGCTGCCCCCAGATTTAGCGACACCTCCCTGAAGCACCTGCTGGACACAGTGGAGTGGAGGCCCGGTGCGATGTCCTCTACCCCCTCTCTGAGTAAGGGCCAGCAAGGAGAGATGGTCAGTGCCAACGACCTGCAAAAAAGGACAGTCATTCAGTGCAGGAAGAGGATGAATGGCCTTATCTGCTCTGCCAGGGTAAGTTACTCTTCTCATCACTCTCAACTCACACACTCACAAACCCATCACACATCCACTGGGATCTCACACATCAAGGGACAACACCACTTACTCTCACACACCCTCACATCTCCATCAGGCTCATATCCTCTGGAGCTCACGTCCTCATCCTGTCCATGGCCCTTTTCACCACACAAACATTCCACTCAGTGCTATGCATCCTGATCACACCCTCTCCATCTGTTTACATGCAGGAGAAGCTGGCTCACAACAACATGGAGTGTTCCCAGAGAGCGGGTGGAGTGGCCTACATTAGGCATCTCACTCACTTTGAGGAGTGTGCCATCATGCTGGCTGGTGAGGGTGTGGATCGTGCCTGCGGTGATGGTGAGGTCGGCGGTGAACACCCACGTTAGGATCCTGCACCACATTAACCTTCACTTCACGCAACTGTAAATGCTCTCTCTCCTGCTTTTGACTCTGCTGCCATGCACTAATTATCTCTACTTTGGTTCACAGGGAGCTCTGCCAAGCGACCGACACCCTCAGCCAGCCAGTCCCTCAGCTCCATCCAGGTCCTCATCTTCAGCCAAGAGGACACCTCCTCCATTGAAGAGCTGGAAATAAGCAGCCTGGAAGACCCGTCACAGCGCTTACCCACACCCTGCACCAGCACAGAGACACACACCTCAGTGGGACCTAGATCTAGAGCAGGCTCGGGTTCACAATCTGGTGGTGACCTCACGGACACGTGTCCACAGCAGGAGGAGGCAGGTTCAGCCGAGCTCCCCGGCATTTGGGAACTGCTGGGGAAGAAACATCTGTGAGGCCTGAGTCAGATGATGAGCCTTTGGATTCATCCTTCCTACTCATCCAGGAGAGTCAGCAGAAGGCATAGGGACATCATGCAGAGCTGTTAGAAGCCCTCAACAGAGTGACATATGAGTCAGAGGAGTGCGTCCGTCTGCTCTCTGATGAAGTGGTGCCCACATGTGCACATATGGAGGTCTCCATGGGAGGATGGCGGATGCCATGGAGACTCTGGTCCAGCAGAATGTGGAGATGTGCGCAGACCTGCACTCCATCCCGGGACCCATGGGTGAGTTCCTGCATTGGGCACGTGACAGGCACCCATCTCCTTCCAGATACTCCTTCCCCTCAAGGAGTCAGGGCGGGGCCCTCGGGTACCAGAAGGGAGGAGGAGCAGCAGCTGGATACCCCTAGGTCACCCACAGGAATCTCAGAGGTTGTCTTCTCCCTCCAAGTCCCCTTTGCCTGTGACCCCCTCAAGCTCGTCCTCTGTCACCGCAGAGAGAGCAGCTGGCCCACAGAAGCACAGCCAAAGCAACCCAGGGCCCTCAAGGCCTTGGCTTTCCAGAGGACCCATTGCAAAATCATGAGGCTAGTTGGCCAATCATTGCACAGTCTGTCTCCACCCCTGCTGCAGATGTCAGGGCAGCACCTAGAAGAAGTGGTAGGCCTAGAAAAGTTAAAAATTTCTGATCACAAATGGTTGCACGGGTGAACACATTTTGTCACTTTATAATCTGAAAATATATTCACTTTCTCTGAATAATGTGTAACAATAATATCTTTCAGCTTCATTTACAGGCTTCACGAGCTCTCCCCTCCCATCCCCCACTAGCCGGCCCACAAGTAATTCTGGAGGGTCTTTCAGACCCTTGTGCAAACACTCTCCTACACATGTGGAGCCTCCCTCCATCACGCCCATCTTACTGTCCCGAGCATTGTCAATGCTGCCTGCTGGGATTCCCTTTCAGTTGTCCTTCTGAGCTGCATCTCCGCCCACCCCCTGATCTCACTCCCATGCTGCCCCTGTACCCGCCCAACACGAGGCTCCGCTCACTTTCCATTTTAGAAACGTGGTGGTTGTTATGTATGTTTTCGGCTCCCCCATCCCTTCCCCTCCCCCAGTCACCCATGTCCTTTCCCCCATCACTGTCGACCCCCTGGCATCACCTTCCGCCTCCCCACCATCACCAACAACCTGAACCCTTTTCTTTCTAGGATATTCAGGTGAACGTGCACGTTCCCCACCTTCTCAAGAATCCCACCCCCATCCACATTGACCCCCCCCCGATCTGCTCCATCCCAGCCCAAGGGTCCGTGTCTGCCTCAGAGTCCCCACCATCCACCCTCACCGTCCCTTCTACCGCTACTGTCACACCCTCACCCTCAAACCCTACTGATTCACTCTGCCCTCTCTCATTCTCACCATCCCTCCCCCCACGCCCATCCTCATTTCGCTCCCCAGGAGGCAGTCATCGACTCCACAGTCCCCTCCCTTGCATGTTCACCTAGATGTTCTCCCCTTACTCCTTCCTCCACCCTTGTTTTTTCCTTTGCCCTAACTCCCTCCTCCTCCCAGACCCCTTATCTCCTCTGAACTCCTTCCTCCCTCCGAACTCCTTCCTATACACCTTCCTCCCCTCCTCAGTTGCCGCATTCTCCCCTGTTACTTCCATCCTCCCAAATTCAGCCCCATGACATCATCGTTCCCCCTCCCAACCTCATCCCCCCCCTAACACCATCATTAACCCCAGCCCCCACCACCACTGGGTACATCTTCCTCTCCCAGTCAAACCTAGACCTTCCTCTTCCACCCCCCAGTACAGCTTCCTCTCCCACTCCCTCGACGACCATCCATAGCAGACCATGCCCAAGACACTGATGTCCCAAAGCAGAACCCAGATATCAGTGGTGACCTTCCACCTTCCGTGAGCTGCTTCATGGTGGAGCCATGTCCAACAGAATCCACCCAGCATGCGATACCTGTGTTCCTCCAGTGTCTGGTAGCTGTAGGGCACCAGCATCTTCTGTTCCTCGGATGTCTGCAATGTAAGTAACAGTAAGTCCCGACTTCTGCACGTCACACTTGTCAAGACGTGTTCTGGGCCTATGTTTTTTCTCACTGACATGGGTAGTAAATTTGAGCTTTGGGGATGATTCCAGCGAGCAGGGCTTATAATTAGACGCAGATGCATTGAAGTGATGTTCCTGATGAGCGCCAGCAGGAAAGGCGGACAATCACAAACTGGCTTCACGACAGCGTGAAACCGATGTTTGGTCTTCCCACCATGTTGTCTGCTCACGTCCGTCATGACGCCCGATGCCAACAGCGATGGAAAATTGCGGCCTTAGCCTTTGGCGGGCAAGAAACCTTGTAAAGAAAGATGTAAAGGTTTGTGACAACTTTGCAGTCAAGTTTGGAATGAAACAAACAAACTCCATCAAAAAGCAATGGCCCAGAATTTGTGATAGTAATAATAGCTTGGCTGTCAATGCTCACCATTATTGATGGGTAAAACTGACAGCAACCCTCTGGCGTCCACACAGGCACAGTTAAATGCGGAAATCCAAAGTTGCTGTCAGATACCCTACTCTTTGACAGGGTGCACTGTTACAGTCTTCACAGATGGAATCAACAGAAATCAGTGACTTGGTGTAAGCATTAACTACAGACCTACTATCCTCACTGTAAAGACCAATGGAAAAAGTTAAGCCTTGTTTAATCAGGGGGTAACTGAAATTTTAATGTTGTGATGGTATTGTTATTGTCCTCTGTCACAATTATTGCTGAACAATTTCCCTGGCATTGAAAAAATAATTTCACAAGTATGGAGTCTCATTCCCCCTCAGAAGAAAATTGAAATGTTACAAATTTAAAAAGATATTTTACACTTCGTGTTTTGCTATTTGTTTATTTCTTAATTACATGTCAATATCCCAACTTTATCACGCTTTTTAAAAGTGATTTAAATGTGATCTATGTTCTCTGCTTTGCCATCTGTTAGAATTTTTCAATTTAATTGGTTGAGCAGCTTGCCTGTACCTTCCCTGATATTGGATTTGACCAGTCCATTGGAGAAGGTGCCAAATTCAAAGTTGGATGTTGGAATTGAAGTGGTGTATCATGGGATTACCCAGGCTTGACCAAGTTGCTGGTTTAGGTTTTAAAAGTATTTACAGTTTAAAAAAAAAACACCAAAGTGGATGTAGCAGGGAATGTGACCTTTTGGACAGGCCAGGAAGCTGATGACTAGCCTCTGGCTTAGGCTAAGATAAGCTAAGGAATGTGACCTTCAGGGCCAGGCTAAGATATGCAGATGACTGGGCAATTTAGTAAATCATCAGAACAGATAGGGCAAAGATTGTGATTCACTAAACTGTGGGTATTGTTTGTGCTAAAGGTCAGGTCATTCAGTGATTATTTTGTAAACTCATTTGTAATTGCGGACGTACCAAACTAGACGTACAAGATAAGAGCATTGTGAGTTAATGATGAGATATCACAAAGATGGTATAAGTAACTGACAGAAACTGTGTATCTTTGAATTGCCTACTAGAGCATCCTGTGAGAGCATATTCGTTTGCATATCTGTATTGAATAAACTGCTAAACTGCTGCTTGACTTGCTTACAACTGACTCTGTGCCGAGTGCCTTTAGATACTCCACAACAGAATAGAGGAAGTCTGCATCCTAGTGTCTGCTAAAGCTTTGTCAGCAGCTTTTTTGGAAGTAAAAGATGAGTACCATTCCTTTGCTACTGACCACAAAAATCTGGTTCAATGATTTTTAAGAGAATACCACAGAATGGCATGTTTCATGGATGGGGCCAACTGAATGTCTCCTGAAAGAAGTTGGGCAAGTGCAGGGGTCCTCCTCACCAAAGGGCACCGCAAGCTCCTGACAACCTAACAAAACTGGAGAGACACTGAGGATTTAGCCTCCAAACGTTCTATTGAATCTTCTTACAGGGCTCCTCAGAGCTACTTCAGTCAACAGCAATCCTAACAATTCTAGATACCAATTTCATGTAAGAAGGTGCATGAAAAAGTGCAGTACTGGTATGAATGCCAGGAATTTAGAGTCTGGAGCACATAATCTAAGGTGGCACTTCAGTGAAGTACTAAGGAAGCAGGTGCCATCTTTTGGATGTGACATTAAATCAAGGTCCCCTCTGCCCTCTCAAGTGAATGTAAAAGATCTCAGAGCAGTCTTTGAAGAAGAGTTGTGGAGTTTTCCCTGGTATCCTGTCCAATATTTATCTCACACCCAATGTCACTAAAAACAGATGACCCCAGCCATTATCTCACTGCTGTTTGTGGGAACTTGCTGTGTGCAATTGTGACTGCACTTCAGAAGTACTTCATTGGCTGCAAAGGTCTTTGGGACATAATGAGGTAGTGAAAGATGCTATATAAATTCAAGTTTTTATTTATTTATTTCTGTGCACTGTGCTATGATCTAATTTTTACTAAAAACAAACTTTTTATTTTTCTGTCCTTCTGTCAATTGCTGATCATTAAAGTTATCTAATGTGCATGGATCTACCCACCAACTGGTGAGCACTTTTGGCACTTGGCGATTTAATATCGCAAAATTGGATACAGCACTAAATAGATAAAGGTCCAGTGCCTTGATCCTTCTCTAAAATTATGCACATTTGTTGAATGAAACTAAATCAGAAAATCTTGGCTAGTGTATTGTCAGGTATGTAAACCAAAAAATGCAAATATAATCACCAAGTTATTTTGTTGCTGTTGTTGAATCAGGCGTGATGGGTCAAATCTTTTGACTAAACAGTAAGCTTACAAGCACTAGAGAGTATTTTGAGTACCTGGACAACAAAATAATCGGGCTGAATTTTCCACTCAGCGTGCGGGCGCGTGCCCGACACGCTCGAGCGTGAAATAGCGCGCGATGACATTGGGCAAGCATCCCGACGTCATCGAGCACTTGCACGATATTTTGGTCGGCGGGCGTGTGCGAGAATTGGCAGCTCGCCCGCCAACAACTAAGAGGCCCATTGAGGCCGTTAAAGTAGCAATTAACGAGGATTTTCCGCTGCCCGTCCAACCTTATGGCTGGCAGGCAGAGGAATTGGCCAGCCGGCCTTTGCATTTTTCAGGAAACCTCATCCGAGGGTGGAATGAGGTTTCCCGTAATTAAATTGAAAAATAATAAAAACCTGCGCACGGAATTTTTATAACATCCACGCGCACAGGTAACTCATTCTGACGCGTGGACATTTTTTTTTCTGGATTTTAAATTCTGCCTTTATTGATTTTAAATTCGTCAGCTCCCTGAGGCAGCTCTCTGCCTTCAGCACTCCCCTGCACCCGCACTGACTTCAGCGCTCGCCCTCCTCCCACCCCCACCCACTCCGACAGCGCTGAGCCTGTCATTGCGGTTGGGGGCTGATCGCAGGCGGCGGCCTGTTCCCCAGACGCTCCCGGGCCCACCAATCACGCCTGCCAGCTGACCCCAAAATTCCACCCAATGTGTTTGTTTATCGGTGGAATAAAACACATTGACACCCACGTCGCTCATGTTAGATGAAACTTAGGTATTTTCCTTCCGCTATGGCTTTTTTGTGTTTTTCAATCAGTTCCCTTTCTCGCTTATATCATATGGTACAGGCCACAAAATGACCTGCTGTTTGGAAAATTCTTCCTATAAAACAGCAGCAAAATTTAAAAGAACATTTATCTGACAAAGGGATGTTCCATTTGTTCCTAACAGTGATAATTGTTAGATTGAAATGATTAACACTACAGCAGGAAGAGGCCACTGGCCTCATCATATCCACACCTATTTTTCTGCACGTAAATCTTGTCATCCAATCTCACTCTCCTCCCGACCTTCCCATGTTTTTTTTTAATATTCCTCCTTTTACGAGCAACTTTATAATTCTCTTCTATAAATGTTTTGTGGGCTCTACTTCAGCCTGTTTATAGCCATGGACTTCACCTGATGGAAGGTGATCAGTGAAAATTTTTAAGTAAGTTGCTATCAAGGTGCAGCCTTCATGGATGTGCTGTACAGAGTGGAATAGCACAAGCAGGAAATCGTCAGATAATCAAATTGTTATAATACGCTGCTAACTGGAACATCCTGTAGAAGCACAGTGTATCGATGCGCTGGTGTGCTGATATGAAGCTGTGGGACATAACTTTGCATATGTGGTGCCCCAATGGTTTGTTCCAGATCTCAGCTATGATGTTGCGAGAGGTGATGAATGGTTTTCCCATACAGACAATGGGTAATTCAGTGGGGGAGCCATCTGGGACTGTTCTTACATGTTTGATTCAGAGGATGACCTCTTCTAGGGTACTGTCCTGGAGGAGTTACTAAACCCAGAAGTGTGAGGGGGTTGAACGAACGCACAAACACTGAAGCGGCAACACCTTAGCTTTTATAGTGGACAGCAGGCCAGGGTTGAATAGTGATGATGTGAGGAAGGATGTACAGGAGATTTGCTCGATTGCTTTTGAGGGTCAGAGTGCGCTCACGCAAAACTTTCAGGAAATTAAGTGGGTGAGGTTGAGTCTACGATGAGGTAGGTTACATGGTCTACTAAAAGGCCTGCTTTTCTCATTCTGTACTTTTTAAAAATAGAATCCTTCTGCTTATATTCATTCTGTTGAACTTGGTATTGGGCTGAATGTGCACGAGAAATCACCAGCTTGGTTTACTCTCCATCTAATTTTCTTATACATTGGAAAAGTCAATCTTTAATGATCAACAATCGAGAGCAGGATAGAAAATAAAAAAAGTTTGTTTTCAGTTCAAACCCTTTGTAATTGTTTTTTTTTCAAGGTTCCTGATGGTGGTTCTTGCTCTTTAGGGTAAAGCGACAAAGTCAGCTATGGGTTATTCTGTGCAGAATATAGGTTATGTGGGCTATGATATTCAGAGTCTGTCTGTGCAGGCTCTCGCATTCTTATTGATTTCTCTGAAGGAGGATGTTTTTTGTGACTTGCTGATTTGGTCCTGCAAAATTTTGCATTGATTTTCCCCTTAAGGGTTTGACAAACTTTACTGCAGCATTGGAGCCAAATATTTGATTTATATAGAGAGCTCATGAATTCTTATTGCAATAAAGGTGAGCAATCTCGGACAGAAATCAAGCCAAGTTCAAACCGTTGTTCTGGTTGTAACTCAGTCTGGGTTTAATGAAAATAAAAGAGAAGGCAGAGACCAGTAAACCTATAGATGTGAAAAGTTTATAAGGCCAATTTTCTGTATCTGACTGTCAACAAGTACTCCTTATAGAACTATAGTATTACATAGCAAAATATTTCTGGATGGAATGGCAAATTGCAGCTGCAATAAACAATACAGTATGAACTTGCAAAAGTCAAACTGACGATGTACCAAAGATTTTGATGGAAATACGTTAAGGGGCAGACTTTCCTGTCACTGCACCTGGGGCTATTAGATCACCAGGTCACATCTAATCCAGGAAACTCAGGTGCAGAGACACACAAGACTATAAGGGAGCCTGTCTGATTTCCTTGCAGTCGCTGTACTTAGGCAATCCGTTAGCACCAGGAAAATCTGCCCCTGAATCTCTTGAATACTTACATACCTCAGCATTAACTATATTTAATGTGTTCTGTTATTTTGCTAAATCTTTGGGTTGAAGAGAATATTGACCCAGTGCATTAGTAATTTTAGAAAACCAAAAGGTTGCACCTTATTATGAGCTAAAGGATGATAATGACTCCCAGTCTGTCATTGCTAAGCTTGAGTTCCCTCGCTGGTCCATCATTGGCTCAGTTTGACCTTGAAGTTATCTGATCTGTATTCGAAAAGTTTTCATTCAAGTTGCTAGAATACACCCATTACTTCTTCAGGCTTTTTTGTAGGCAGTTCACAAAACCTTTCTCTCTCGTTCCCTCTCGCTGATTTATGGCTGTATATCACATTCTACATCTGACACCAAAGAACTAGAAATTTTACTGTCAAACTTTTACAAGCTCATGGGGACTAGCAAAACAATCCTGATCGAAGATTTATATGTCTTTTAAATGTGAGCTCATCGAACTATAATAATGGAGATTGAGGCAGGACTGCAGAAAGTGTTTGGTATAACATGAGACTTGTAATATTGGAGTTTGTTATAACCAGAGGTCTTGTCAGTTCTGATCTCACCACTGTTTTCCCCCCTACAAACACTGACTTTAAAGAACTTTTGCCATTTTTTTTTTTGCTGTTCATTAACCAGTGCAACCCGTGACCATAAATTTGGTTAAGATTGACGTTGAAAATTTCTCAGCCAGTTAGACATCAACCAATTTTGATCGAACCTACATCTAAATAAATTTGTTCTGAGAGGATTATCTCAGTAGAGGGCTGAGGGAGTGCTCAATGTCAGAGGTGCTACCTTTTGAATGAGCTATAAAACCAAGGACTTGTCTGGCTCCTCAGAAGAAAATGGAAGGCTTGGAATTTCCCGTGGGGGCATAATCGGCAAGTGACGCCAAAATTTATGCCTGTTGTTGCTTCCATTTTGCCAACAGCAATTTACACCTAAATTTCTTGCCAATCTCATTAGCATTGGACGGAATGTAAAAATCAGCATATACTGGTGTAAATCAACCTAAACAAGCTGAACTCTCACAACATATTCCTTCATTAAGTATGAAAATTAAAGTTTAAGTCATTTAAACGTTACTCATACACCCGCATTTAAGGACATGCAATAACAGCAGCTTTCCAATTTTCAATGTAATGCATACTTATGCCATAAACATACATACAAAGAAACAGAAAATACAGTGCAGATCTCAGCGAAGAGGATTTTTTTTTTTAAAAATTGCTCTTTAAAAAAAACACCATGAAACACAAGAAATGTTAGTTTGTTTCCTGCTGTGCCTAAAATTCTGGCTGTAATTTTGCACACATTTTTGAACCAAGAAATTTGCACGTCCTATTGGGAGGGGGATGTCGGTGCAACGATTATGTGCAGAATGCATCGGGTTTAGAACTCGATGAACGGCACAAAAGATCGAGGTGACTCCAGCCTCCCGGGTGATCATAAAAGCTCAAGGAGATTCCAGCCTCACAGGTGTCAGACCCTTAAGCCTGAATTTCCTCCGACTTTTTATTCTGGAAACTGGTTTTACTCTTCTGATTCCACATGACTTTGCGTTCCGATCCCATCCCAAAATATCCCACGGCACCACTGGAAGGGGAGTTTTCCCAATATCCAGACCATCATTTATTTATCCCTTTACCAACACCACCTAGTCAATCAACTCCTCACTGTTTGTGAGACCTTGCTCTGCACAAATTGTCAGGTGCATTGCCCCTGACAAAACTCTACTGACTGCTATTCATTGGCTGCAAAGTATTTCGGAATGTCCTGATAATGTGAAGGGCTCTATATAAAATGCAAGGTCTTTCCTTCTTTAATTGGCATTAGCTTCTAATCAACTTGTTCAGATGGCAAAAGTTGAAAGATTAGCACACAAAGCAACTCACAAAGGTCCACTCGTATCTACTTCAGTTGGAATAGGAGCCCCCTCACATTCAATTGTTCAGTCATATGGAATTTGGTTGCACTCTACCCTGAATAGTTTATCATTGGTCTGCTAATGAAAGTGGTCATAATTAATACCCATTACCTGTTGCTATTTACCCACTGGACCCATATCACTATCAGCCTTTCTACCCTATCCCTAAATCATATCTCATCGACTATGAAACTGCTCAGTATGCTCACTGCATAATTGTAAAAATAGGGGGAAAATGAACAACTCATTTTATATGATATAGCGAATCTCGAGCAACAAATCTTTCTCATGGCTTCTGACATCAATACAGTTGTTCAATAGAACTGCAGCCTTGAAACCTATCCTATCATGTTTTCTGTATTGATGATGAAGAACTTATGGAGCCAAACCTGGTCTCTTGGAAAGGCACGGATGCACTTTTTATAAGGAGCTTCTCTATCCAGACGAATGTCAGAGATTTTATTAGTTTCAGTGCACTGGTAATTCGACAATATCTCCAATGCAGACAGTCAGTTTAGTTCTATTGTTATCCATGGCAATAACCTGATGGTTTGGAAGTATGTGGAACCCAGTTCCACCAGTGATGGACGCTTTATCAGTTGCTTGTAGAACTGTTAAGTGGCTTGACTAATGGGAGAGAAAAAGTACATCATGCCACCGCAAGGGCATCCTAGCCAGTTGTTACAGAGATGTTTGTGACTCCTGACAGAATGACAGTAAACTGAGTCATAAATCCACAAATTTAAAGAAATAAAAGGCAATAATTTTAAAGTGAAATGTGTTGACATGCAGTTAGGACAGTCTGAACCAAAACAAACAAGCATTTGGTTTTACAGGAAAAGATTATTCATTGAAAACAACACTTTGTCAAAAATAATACATTTTAAATCATTCTGCTTCTTTACTTGTGCATTTTTTTTTTATACTTTCCCAGCATGTTTTAATGTTAGTAAACACAAAAAAAATGTTAAAAACGAAGATTAATCCAAACAAATAAATGGGAGTGAATTGCTATAACTATCTGAATTGAACAGGCACACAGTCCTACCAATGAAGATAAGATAGTGGCAGTATCCCTGCTCTGAGCAATAGTGACAAAGAATGACCCTAAGCTCTTTCCCTAAGGTTGTCCTCTATTGTCTTACAAATGCAAATTTAATTATTTTCCATGAAGAATTGAAGATATTCATTTTGGTGGTTTAAATTGCTGGGGCAGTAGATCCCTTCAGTCTTATTGCCGTATAAATTCACAACATCACATAACAAGCAGGTGTCAACCCCTTTGATAAACATATTTGCTTCATATCGAGGCAGAAGAAAACAAATTTACATAAGATTAGTCCTTCTCACGGTGAAAATAGGCACACTAAAGGTACAGGATAAGTCATTCTGAAGTAAGCAAAAATACAGGTTAATTATATACAAGCTAAATAACAGATTGTTTTGTTTCCTGCTCTTTTTGTGGGCTTAAATGAATAGACTTATTACAACCCAAAGATAAATTTGAAGAATCTGCCTTGTTTTCTTTAGCCTTTTGCTCGCTCATGTATTCCACTCCATTAAAGGGAGCTATGGCAAAACAAGATATAAACTTCCTTAATACTAACCCTCTAATTATTCATCATATAGTACATGAAGCACCTTGGGATGCTTTATTACAGTAAAAATACTACATAAGTACAAGCTGTACATTGTGCATGGAAAATAAATGTTTGCAGTGGGATATTTTTGCAATTTCCATTGCTCTAAGTCTATTGAATGCTATGTGCAGGAGAACATCATTAATGGTAATGCATAGTGTAGCTAAGAAAATTCAGTTATATCATTTACTTATTATTTTTCTCACTACTTTTCCATTCAATGCACCTAAAAGAGCACCAGCAGAGGGCTTGCTTTGGCTATGTAAACGTGAGTGAGTGAAAAAGCAGCTTTTTGAAGAGAGTAGAAAATAAAGTTAGCTGTTACTAGAGCCCCTTTCATACCTAATTTCCAGTCTGACTTTGTCCAGCTTCCTTTACTTTCCTCCCTCATTGATACCGGTGACACTAGAGAAGGGTCTTATCCATTCAGTATCCTTCTGCATGGCTATGTGCGCGTACAGTGTATAGCACTCTGACCCCACAGATACACATGGGTTGCCATGTGTGCCGCGTAGTAACTTCTGCCACGCTGAACCAGATGCTTCAACAGGCTTTGTCCCCATGTAACTCTTGTCAGTTAAGGTCAAGATCAACAACTGAAGAGAGCTTGCTGCTTTCTGATTTCATTTCGGGGAAACTCATTCTATTTACACAGAGTGCTATAGTTCAGATTAGCCCTGAAGCTGAAATGAATTTGGATTAAAGAGCTCTATATAAATGGATCTTGAGCACAAGCATTTCAGGGGGACTGAAGAATGCATTGAGGCATCAATGGTTTTTGAAACTGTCTTCAAAAGGCAAGAGATTTAGCCTTTGATTTGGCATTTTCCAACTAGAGATTCAATAGCAAGAATCCACTAGGTTCAATGAATTGTTTGATAATGGTTAAAATGGTACTGTGATAAGGGAGTTATGTATTTTTTAAACTGTTGTAGCAAGCCATGGAAAAGATGTTCCAATTCTTAGTCAGGATTGATAACTCTGGGGTATCACTGCAACAAACCGGTAATGGTTTCTCTGCAAAATTGTATTTCAATACAGTTAGGAATGTGTCACACTAATCAAATGCTTAAGATCTTCACTGCTTTTTTCAGCATACTCTAACCAATTGACAGCACTATAGTCAAACATCCCATGTTGTGCACAGCCCCATGATACAACTCTCAACCAACATCACTAAAACAAACTTTCTCCGGATTGACAGAGATGGGATGCATGTTGGGAGATGCGCATCAGGACTCTGCGGAAGTCCTGATGCACAAACATAAATTGCCTGGCAAGCTTAAACTTTCAATGCGCTGATTCCCTGCTTTCTAGGAGCCTCCGCAAATGTCTCTGACCCTGAGCTCAGAGCAGAGACTTGGGCCAGATACACGGGACTTACATGGGTACTTACCCAGGAAATGTTAGACAGTTTAATAGCTGGTCTAAATGCTGTGTTACTCAACTGAACAACTCAACCAACCCCGCCAATCACCCCACCACCACCTCCCTACCCCGTCAATCGCCCCCCCCCCCCATCTAAACTAACCCTCTGACCAAACCCAACTACCACCCGCCCAACCACCACTGTCACCCAGCCCCCTGACCAGACCTGACTATCCCCCGACCAGACCCAACCCGACTACACCCCTGGCCCGACTATTCCCAATGGCCAGACTGAAATACACCCCTTATCTGACTACCCACCTCACCCGCTCACCCGTTCATTCATTAAAAGACTTGAGACGTTTAGAAACTTACCAGAATATGGCAGCTACTGTCATAAAAGCGTGTCCACTCCTTCTGCCGATTCTCCTAGGCTTGCTGGACTGGAAGTGTCTGCGCCGCCCATTTCTGCTTCAGCCAGGATTGGCTGAAAATTGGTGGTTCCGTTAAGTCAGAGAAAACTTTGTAGGAAGTGGCAATACACCCACCATTGCTGCTGATTGGAAGATCGATGCCACTACCTGGTCATTTATCCCATTGTTGTTTATAGAACCCTACTGTTCACAAATTGGCTGTCAATGTTACCCTACATTAGAACAGTGACCACAAAGGTCTTCATTGGCTGCAAAGCACTTCAGCATGTCGTGAAGTTATGAGAAGTCCTATCAAAATACAAGAGCCCGGTTTTAACTCATTCAAAACCCATTCACTTAGACAGATTGGGTTCCAAGTTTCTCTATACATTAAGAAACAGCACTGAAAATTCTTCTGATTCTTGCCTCTTGGGCTGGTCCTAATAGATAGTGACATTCTTGGAGGGGACCAAAATTAACTTTATAAATCTGTTGATGATATTAACCTTGCATTGCATAAAAATAGAGTTTTTAAAAATATTTTTTTCATTACTATAGCAAAAAAGCAACCAAAAATTGTTCAGACATTCCATGCACTTTATCATAAACTTAGTCCTCTTCACAAGTTGCAACTCTCTATTGATAACAAGACGTTTATAAAAATCAGACTCTCAGGGCTGAATTTTATCAGCCCTCTGGAGACGTTGGGAAGGGCGCCTGCCATCTTCTGGCAGCCATAGATATTCCCAATGGCAAGAATGGCAGTGGCCAGAGACAGGCAGTCTATTAATGCAATCAATCAGCCAATCGACGGTCACTTTCTACCCCTGCTGGCATTTTATTGGCATCAGGATGGGTCCCAGCTGTATGAAGAGACCACCAAGTAAACTGTGGTGACTTTCCAATGGATTCCCGTGGTGGGGTGTTGGGGGGGTGCTCCTTTTATGGCTGCTTCGTGGCCCATGGAGCAATCCCCTGATGGCAATGGCCACCCCAGCAGCTCCGTTGCTGGAGGGCTTACCTACCAATCACCCATGGCCGGCCTGCCTGGCTCTGGCGCTGTTTTAACATAAAGCTTACCTGGCCATCAAGGCTGCTTCACCTCCTGCTCCTCCTGGTATGCATTTTTTTAAAAATAAAATTGCCTTTTGGTGGCAGCCTCCACTGGTCTCTTTAAGAACCACTATTAGGCCACGTATAGATCAGATATTCCTGTACGCATAAAATGTGCTCCATTCAGGGTCAACCAATTTCAGATTTAGATGTTAAAACACATGCAAGGGGTCTAATGGCTGGTTTAGGAGGCTGCTGCCAGGGACAGGGCCAAGGCCATTATGGTGTTGGGTGTTTAATCGGTGGATATCCATATACCGAATCAGGCAGCAGAAAACATTGTGTGAATCACAGCTTGTTTTACTGTTAATCTATAGTTCAGTACAAATACCGGTTTCCACTCTTCCCTTCTGGATCCTTTCCTCGTCCAGAAGCAACAACCCCTTAACTGGGGAAAAACCCAGTTCTTAAGTACAGGCTTCAATGAGCATCACCTCCTCTCAAACCACTCAGAAGCTTGTCCTGGTTTTCTCTTAAAGGGACCTGCACTTCTAACATTATCATTGGGCCTGTTTCAGGCCTAGGAGGATGCCCTCCCTGCCTTAAGTGGACAAAGGATTCAGTTTCATCCCAAAGGCATCCAATAATGCAGCACTTTCTCAATGCTGCACTGATGTGTCAGTCTTGGCTGCGCTCCTGAGTTCTGGAATGGCAATTCGAACCCAAATCCTTTCGACTCAGAGGTGAGAGTGTTACTGCAGAGCCAAGCTGACAGTCAAATAATATGTGAAGGATGAACAGAGATGATTGTGGGTTGCTCATGTTATCGTATGAGTAGAGAAGATTGACCAGCAGTATGACACTTGAATTTGGCAACAAGTTAAACCATCTAGCAATAACGCTGCAGAGGATAGTATATGGCAGACACACCTTGAGTGGTCCATTAGTCCAAGGAATACTGCTCAACGTTTTTTTGTATAATACGTTACTTTCTTCTAAATGTTCTCTGCTCATTTTGAGTGGGATTTGCTGGAGTGGGTTTAGTGACAGACTGGGGTGAGTGAGGAACCTGTAATGGTGAGCTGAACTCTTCAGAAAAATATTGTATCATGAGTGTACTTTAGTACAAAATTGCACAGCTTAGAACATGATAGTTGAATGAAACATTCTAATTCTAGAATCTGGCACACATCAGCAAAACCACCTCAAACCTGCCCAAGCTGTGCAAGTGTCCTGCCCTCAAGAGGTGGAACACTTTATTAACGTACTTAAACCAGGCTCCTACGGTGCAACTGGGATCGTGATTTTAAAGTTAAGAGTTGCCGTGTGGGTTCCCTCGGGCTTGGGAAAGTGGTAACGCAAGACAAGGTGGGAGTTGCCAGTGAAAGAAGCTAAGTGCCTTTTTTAGCACTCCTTTTGGGTCAGAAAGACCAAGGAGTCCTCCGCAGCCCCGCAAGGAAAGCTTTGGTCTCCCCATTGTTGATCAGAGCCTCTCTCTTCCTCTTCTGCCCCCCGACCTCCGCCCCCTGCCAGTTGCAATGATTAATGACCTGCGAGCCACCAAACGCCTTCCCCCACACTGTCCACCCCACTCCTGCCCTGACCTCTCGCTCCATTCCCCTCCCGCAATTGGAGACTTTGCGACACACAAAGCTCTGATCTCTCATTCCTTCAGAAGATTGCTGGTGAATATCCCCAAGAACCCTTATCTGTGACCTCCTGCGCTGGTTTACCAGCCTTGCAGGCATAGAAATCTAGGAACAGGTGGAATCCATTTAGTTCCTCGAGCCTGTTCTGCTTGTTATTCAATAAGATCATGGCTGATGTATGACCTAACTTCATATACCCACCTTTATTCCATATCCCTTAAATAACAAAAATCTATCAACCAGTTCATCTAGCATCAATTGTTGTTTTCAGGAGAGAGTTCCAAATTTCCTTTGTGTGTGTAGAGGTATTTCCGAATTTAACCTCCTGAAAGGCCTAATATTCAGACTATGCCCCGTCCTAGACTAACCAATCAGTAGAAATAGTGATAAAAACAAAAAACTACTGCAGATGCTGGAAATCCAAAACAAAAACAGAATTACCTGGAAAAACTCAGCAGGTCTGGCAGCATCGGCGGAGAAGAAAAGAGTTGACGTTTCGAGTCCTCATGACCCAGTGTCCCAATCTGTTCCCCATAAATTCTTGAAAACTTGAATCACATCACCTTTTAACCTTCTAAATTCCAGGGGATACAACCTTATTTTGTGTAATGTCTCCTCGTAATTTAACCCTTGGAGTCCAGGTACCATCCTAGTAAATCTGCACGGCCCTCCCTCCTAGGCAAATATATCCTTGTTAGGGTGTAGTGGCCAGAACGGCTCACAATACTCAAGTAGTGGTCTCAGTAGGCTTTGTACAGCTGAAGCATGACTGCTGACCCCTTGTATCTAGTCCTCTTGCTATAAAAGCCACCATTTCATTAGCCTTTTTAATTATTTTCTTTATCTATTCATGACATTTTAATGATCATGTACCTGGACCGCCAAGTCTCTTTGGACCACCACTGACTGTAGTCTTTCACCATTTTTGGATCCAAAGTGGATGACTTTGCTTTTGCCTATATTAAAATCCATTTTCCACAATTTCTCACTTAGCCTATCAATAGCCCTTTGTAATGTTATGCTTCCATCTACACTGCTTACAAATGGCATCCATCTTTGTGTCATTGACAAATTTGGATATATGGCTTTCTATAGAAACATAGAAAATAGGAGCAGGAGTAGGTTATTCAGCCCTTCGAGACTGCTCCGCCATTCACTATGATCATAGCTGATCCTCTATCTCCACACCGTACTCCCGCTCTCTCCTCATACCCCTTGACGCCTTTAGAGTCCAGAAATCTATCTCTTTCCTTCTTAAATATATTCAGTGACTTGGCCTCCACAGCCCTCTGTGGTAGAGAATTCCAGAGGTTCACCACCCTTTGAGTGAAGAAGTTTCTCCTCATCTCAGTCCTAAATGGCCTACCCCATATCCTGAGACTGTGACCCCTTGTTCTATAGCTCCCACACAGAGGAAACACCATCCCTGCATCCAGTCTGTCCAGCCCTGTCAGGTTTTATATGTTTCAATGATATCTCCCCTCATTCTTCTAAACTCCAGTGAATACAAGCCTAGTCAACCCAATCTCTCCTCAAATGACAATCCTGCCATCCCAGTAATCAGTCTGGTGAACCTTCACTGTACTCCCTTTATGGTATGTAGTTCCTTTTCAGGTAAGGAGACCAAAAATACACACAATACTCCAGGTGTTGTCTCACCAAGGCAACTGCTCCAGTAAGACATCCTTGCTCCTGTACCCAAGTTCTGTCGCAATGAAGGCCAACATACCATTTGCCTTCTTAACTGCTTGCTGCACCTGCATGCTTGCTTTCAGTGATTGGTGTACAAGGACACCCAGGTCCCTTTGTACATCAACATCTCCCAAGCTATATAAAAACAAAAAACTGCAGATGCTGGAAATCCAAAACAAAAACAGAATTACTTGGAAAAACTCAGCAGGTCTGGCAGCATCGGTGGAGAAGAAAAGAGTTGACGTTTCGAGTCCTCATGACTCTTCAACGGAACTGAGTAATATTAGGAGAGGGGTGAAATATAAGCTGGTTTAAGGTGGTGGGGGGTGGGGGGAGAGAAGTTGGGGGTGGGGGGGTGGTTGTAGGGACAAGCAAGCAGTGATAGGAGCAGATAATCAAAAGATGTCACAGACAAAGGAACAAAGAGGTGTTGAAGGTGGTGATATTATCTAAACGAATGTGCTAATTAAGAATGGATGGCAGGACACTCAAGGTACAGCTCTAGTGGGGGTGGGGTGGAAAGACTAACAGGGCATTAAAGGTATAGATTTAAAAATAATGGAAATAGGTGGGAAAAGAAAAATCTATATAAATTATTGGAAAAAACAAAAGGGAGAGGGAAGAAACGGAAAGGGGGTGGGGATGGAGGAGGGAGTTCAAGATCTAAAGTTGTTGAATTCAATATTCAGTCTGGAAGGCTGTAAAGTGCCTAGTCGGAAGATGAGGTGCTGTTCCTCCAGTTTGCGTTGGGCTTCACTGGAACAATGCAGCAAGCCAAGGACAGACATGTGGGCAAGAGAGCAGGGTGGAGTGTTAAAATGGCAAGCGAAAAGGAGGTTTGGGTCTTTCTTGCGGACAGACCGCAGGTGTTCTGCAAAGCGGTCGCCCAGTTTACGTTTAGTCTCTCCAATGTAGAGGAGACCGCATTGGGAGCAACGAATGCAGTAGACTAAGTTAGGGGAAATGCAAGTGAAATGCTGCTTCACTTGAAAGGAGTGTTTGGGCCCTTGGACGGTGAGGAGAGAGGAAGTGAAGGGGCAGGTTTTGCATCTTTTGCGTGGGCATGGGGAGGTGCCATAGGTGGGGGTTGAGGAGTAGGGGGTGATGGAGGAAGAAGCTAAGGGCCCTCAGACCATCCTGGTGAGGGATGGAGGTGTAGAGAGATTGGACGTCCATGGTGAAGAGGAAGCGGTTGTGGCCAGGGAACTGGAAATTGTTGATGTGACGTAAGGTGTCAGAGGAATCACGGATGTAGGTGGGAAGGGGCTGGACAAGGGGAGAGAGAAGGGAGTCAAGATAACGAGAAATGAGTTCCGTGGGGCAGGAACAGGCTGACACGATCGGTCTGCCGGGACAGTTCTGTTTGTGGATTTTGGGTAGGAGGTAGAAGCGGGCCATCCGAGATTGGGCGACTATCAGGTTGGAAGCTGTGGGAGGAAGATCTCCAGAGGAGATGAGATCAGTGACAGTCCTGGAAACAATGGCTTGATGTTCAGTGGTGGGGTCATGGTCCAGGGAGAGGTAGGAGGAAGTGTCTGCGAGTTGCCGCTCAGCCTCCGCGAGGTAGAGGTCAGTGCGCCAGACAACAACAGCACCACCCTTGTCAGCGGGTTTGATGACAATGTTGGGGTTGGACCTGAGAGAACGGAGTGCAGTAAGTTCAGATAGAGACAGATTAGAATGAGTTTCACCCATTCACACTTCACACTTATCCACGTTAAACTGCATTTGCCATGTACTTCCCATTCACTCAGCTTGTCTAAATTGCCTTAAAGCCTCTTAACACCCTCTTCGTTGCTCACATTCCCACCAAGTTTCATGTCATCAGCAAACTTGGAAATACTTGTCCCACCCCCCCACCTTAAACCAGCTTATATTTCACCTCTTTTCTACTTTTCCTTAGTTCTGTTGAAGAGTCATACGGACTCGAAACGTTAACTGTGTTCCTCTCCGCAGATGCTGTCAGACCTGCTGAGTTTTTCCAGGTATTTTTATTGTTGTTTTGGAAATATTACATTTGGTTCCCTCATCCACATCATTGATATTTATTGTGAATAGCTGGGGCCCAGGTACTAATCCCTGCGGTACCCCACCAGTCACCGCCTGCCACTCCAAAAAACCTATTTATTCCTACTCTTTGGGCTGAGTTTTCCCCCCATCAAGGGTGGGGTTGATGGGCAGCTACGTACGAGCGCGCTTCCGATCGGCGCCCCCAATCGGAGGCGCGGCGCCATTTTACGTGGGTGGGCCAATTAAGACCCATGCAGCGTGATGTCCGCACAGAAACGCCATGCGCTCCCTGTGCAGGCGGGAGGGGGCGGGAATCCCAAAATCCAGAATGCGCTCTCTCACACGTGCGCACAAAAGAGCGCACTCATCTCCCTGAGGCTAAGTGCAGCCTCAGGGAGATTGGCTGTACATTAAAAGATGTTAAAAATAGAAAAATAAAATTTCCCTTACATGTCCCCTCACATGTGTTGGGACATGTCCATAATTTTTACACAATCTTTATTAAAAAATTTTTAAAGCCTACATGAAACCTCACCCCGCCCTTGGATGAGGTTTCATGTTTTTTCTAGTTCCCGCCGGGGCTCCTGGCCTGCCTGCCAACCTTAAGGTTGGACGGGCAGGTCCTTTAATTACTTAATTGACCCTATCAATGGCCTCAATTGGCGGGTGCGCAGCTGATTTTGCTGCGCTCCCGCCTTCCTGAAAATTTAAATGGAGTGCAGTGACATTGGGAGTTCCCCCCGAAGTCACCGCACGTCATTTTATGCATCGGTGAGCAGGCCCCGCCCCCACTCACCAACTCGTAAAATTCTGCCCTTTGTTTCCTGTCTGCTAACCAATCCTCAGTCCATGCCAATATATTACCCCCAATCCCATGTGCTTTAATTTTACACACTAACCTCTTATGTGGGACTTTATCAAAAGCTTTTTGAAAATCCAAATACACCACATCCACTGGTTTCCCCTTATCTATTCTACTAGTTACGTCCTCAAAAAATTCCAGTGGGTTTGTCAAACATGATTGCCCTTTCATAAATCCATGTTGACTTTGTCTAATCCCATTGATATTTTCTAAATGTCCCATTATCACATTCTTTATAATAGACTCTAGGATTTTCCCTACAACTGATGCTAGGCTACGGGTCTGTAATTCACTGTTTTATCCCTCCCTCCTTTTTTAAATAGTTGGGTTACATTTGCCATCATCCAATCTGCTGGGGCTGTTCCAGAATCTACAGAATTTTGGAAGATGACAACCAACACATCCATTATTTCCATGGCCTTTAGTGCCCTGGAATGTAGATTATCGGGTCCTGGGGATTTATCACTTTTTAGTCCCATTAATTTCTCCAGTACTATTGTTTTAGTAATACTAATTTCCTTCAATTCCTCCTTCTCACCTTATCCTTATTTTGAGACTCTGGTAATTTTCTAACAAAAATGTTAGCCTAGCTGGGCTATAGTTCTCTGGGTTCCTCTACTCACCATGCTGGAGAACTGGTTTTACTTTGAGATTTCTGCTTTGACTTGTGCAATCAATTGCTGTGCAACCAACTGGCTTAGTCCCTTTATGAGATGTTAAGGATGGTGTTGATCCCAGCTGTTGTAATGAAGCCCTTCATACCTTACCAGGCATTACATGTATAGTGCTTTGTAGTTGATTTCCTCGTCAGACACCAATCACCATGTGAAGAATCAGATGGTACAGCCCTTTAAAATTTATCTCGCCCACTCCATTAGTAGCAATTCTCAGGCCAGTGCTTCCTGTACCTAGCTTTTATAATGTACGGCCTCAACCCATCACTTACATCTTATTATATTCAGGCAGATGCTCTGTGTGCATGACAACTTTGTTTCCAGCTGAAAAATCCAGTAGTAGCAGGAAAAGCAGTCCAGTTAATCAACGTCCCATCAATGTCTTAAACATTCACTCCCTCCACCATCTGCTTGCCATGGATGCAGTCTGCACTATCTGCAGAAACTCAAAGGCATCTTTGGCAGCACCTTCCAAACTTGCAAGCTCCACCACCTAGAAGCACAAGGGCAGCAGACAGATATAAGTACCACTACCCCTCCAAGTCTCACACCATCCCAACTTTTAGACACGTAGCGCCACCCCTTTGTTGCTGGGTCAAAATCCTGGATGTGCCTCCCAAACAGCACAGTGGGAGCTGGTCCACGATGAGCTTTGCCCAGCAGTCGCCCTACGGACTGCAGTGGTTCACTCAGAAGGTCTTCCACCATTTTCCCGAGGGCATCACGGGGTGAATAATAAAACTCAGCCTTTGCCAGTGACATCCACATTCTGAGGGGAAAAAAAATTTAAAACAACTTAATGAGGAAATTGTGGCTCAGTTGAATAGGAAAATCTGCCCATCTTTGTCTAGGAACCACAGCTGAGGATCACACCAGCTTCTCCCCCACCCCCCCACAGCTGAAAGGACTGGTGCCTTGTGCTGCCATTGTTCCAGAAAGAATGACCACTTGGGTGAGGTAATAGAAGTCTGCCCATCCATTGTCAGACTTCAGCAGAGGAGGTGGGAAAAAGCCTTCTGCTCACACTGTCATCAGCTCCCTATACCTTGTACAACCTGCTATTAGAAAAAGGATCACAGGCGGGATTTTTTGACTCTGCCTGCTGCCAGGATCATCCAGTCCTGCCGAAAGTCAATGGACTATTGGCCGGGCCACCCAATCTCCTGCAGTGTGTGATCTTGAAACATTTGTTCTTAGTCTAAAGTAATGGGCAATTCATTTAAGAGCATTCATTTGCTTTTAAAATTCAAGTGACGTCCTTCGAATTCAGGACAATGATTAATATCTGCTCAGCAGCCAATCAAACACATAATTCACCACCTCAGTAATCTATCTTCACAATCAAGTCCGGTTAACTTCTTGAGATGAATAACACAATCATCACTCGGACTTAATCCACTCCTCGGCTACAGGAATAGATCTGTATTTTTCAGCCGCAATTAACGGGTGGATTTTAAGGGATGATTCCCTTGGCCCACGTTGAGCTTTGCCCAGCAGCCACTCCGACTACAAACTCAGGCAGGCGTGGCCCACAATTTTGTGATCCTTTGTTCAGAGAAATGTGAGCAGAATGGCATGAGAAAGAGTTTGACCAGCTTTTCCTACTGGAGAAGGAGCAGCCAATCAAGCTGTCATCATTAGAATGACTAACACCAAATACATATTGTTACCTTTTGGCACAATTTGGATTATTGTGTCCTGCATTTGTAACCAGCCAAAACGTTTTGCTAAATGCTTTCTCATGAAGACAGTCATCTTTAACTTTGTTCATTTTCTCAATTGTTGTTCAATTTAAGATAGCGTCGCTATGAAATATATGAATATAAAGGAGTCTTCGGCATAAAAGTTTAAAGAGTGGCTAATATTGAAATATTTGTACAATGTTTAACATTTTTGTACTCTGCTAGAAAATTGTAATCACATGATCTAACGTGAAACTTTTCAGTTAATAAAATTACTTTCAACAAAGCATTTTATTCAATAAAGTATTTTTAAGAAATCTGCAGATGGTGTGCACACATGCGTTTTCAGGTGTGTGCACACCTATAAAACCTAAGAACATATCTCATTGTGTGTATGTGTGTGTGTATATATATATATATACATATATACAAAATATGGCAGTGTTTGTTGCCAATGCCGTCCATGCACAGTTCTAGTATTTTACTCCGTAACGTTATTGCTAGCGACAAGAGTAATCAGCAACCATAAATAAACAAGGAGCAACAGAGCAGCGTTTTACCCGACTTATTTAGGGAAATGAAGGTTAGTATGCTTGATTTTTTCCTCCACCTTCATCCTCTTTGTGGAGAAGCCGCTGCCTCCCTCCCTCCCTCCCTCCACCCCTGGGCCCACCTTCAGTGCCATCTGTCTCCGAGTGAAGTTCACCGTAGAGCCTGCGAAACTAACCTTAGAGGTGGGCGGAGGGGGAGGCTTCACCATACACACAAATACATCCCCAGCCACCTACCCTGTGAGCTCCAGATGAGGCCGCCTGACCTGTGAGCTCCAGATGAGGCCGCCTGCCCTGTGAGCTCCAGATGAGGCCTCCTGCCCTGTGAGCTCCAGATGAGGCCGCCTGCCCTGTGAGCTCCAGATGAGGCCTCCTGCCCTGTGAGCTCCAGATGAGGCCGCCTGCCCTGTGAGCTCCAGATGAGGCCGCCTGACCTGTGAGCTCCAGATGAGGCCGCCTGTCCTGTGAGCTCCAGATGAGGCCGCCTGACCTGTGAGCTCCAGATGAGGCCGCCTGACCTGTGAGCTCCAGATGAGGCCACCTGCCTCCACCCTTTTTCAAAAAAGGAAATCTTGTTTCGGAACAACTTAATGACTGAGGCAAAACTGGGGAACTTGGGTCCAGCCCCTGCCTCCCACCCAATGGCGCCCTGCCCCCAGAGCCTGCCCATTGGTCGAGGGCGCAGTGGAGTGACATCATTGGATTTCTGTGCACATGCGCAGACAGATATCTTGTGCAGCCATCTTGCATTGGCAGGAGACAGTGATTATATAAATAAATTGTGTTTACCTATGTGATGAAGGCATGTATGACATGTGGTTTATAGGAGTCTTTATGTATGTGGTATATGGACTAGTGCATTTAAATTATGTATGGGGGTGTGTATATAATATATATATAATGTTAGCACATAATGTGTCTATATTTGTGTATTGTGTTACATGCATGTCATGTATTCCTTTCAGACTGGCCCCAGTAATGCCAATTAAATTTGGATCAGCTCTATCCATCAGCCTGATTGTCAATCTGCCCCAATGATTTGTCCTTTTTGGTCTCAAAATATTGTCCAATGCAAATACTTACACAGGTTCATAATGTTATGCGAGAAAGTTAGTTAACTGTATTGATCATTTTAGATATCAAGATAAGCAATAATAACATTAAAACACTGGTTTCTTTTGGATCTGGTGATGCTAACAGTATTGTGAATCTAATTAGGCGACTACAACGCTTAAAATAATGATAAAACACAATTATTTTGCTTAAAAGTAAATATAATTTGCTCCATTTAACAACAACCCTAACAAAGGAAACTAACATCATGATCAACTTTACTCTCGCCCATTACTACTGTACTCAGCTCCTGATAGAAGCAAGCTGTTTCCCTTATTCACAAGTTAATTTTCAGCTGCAGTGATTTAGAGACGCCCTGCGTACTTCTGTCCTGTACGCGGTTCCATTAATCACCCATTAACGATCCATAGTCACATAACAAAAAAAACCACAGAATGTGTTAATAGCCAGCTCATAAAAGATGAGAAAAAGCTGATGTGCTGTTTTAATTCACTCTCCCATATGGTCCTAATGTAGTGTCTGTCAACTATCTAATAAAGTTTGCTTTATTTTTATTTCGAAACAATGACTGTACTTTGACATGTGACTCAACATAAAAGACTGTGGCTAAGGACCAAGTGCTCCATGTGTGGTCTGAGATACACTGGGCGGTTGGCAATTGGTCATTTTAACTGGTAATGTCACATGACTTCAGGTCACATGGCTCATAAATTTTACCAAACTTTCTTTTGGTAAAATTGAATGCTTTTACTTTATGACACAGTTTCCAACTTGGGAGGTAATCTGGTACAGGAAAATAATTCTTTAAGTAAAAGCTTCCTGAATAATAACTTGAATTTATAATTTTTGCTTTTATCACTTGAATTTATCTGTTGCCTTTATCAGAATAAAGGCTTTTCACATTAGATAGCGCAGATACTGACCAGCGATAGGAGTTAAGAAAGATGACCAGAGGCAGGGTGAGAAAGATAGTTGTGGGAAGACATTGAAAGATCTGAGAGCAATAGCAAGGCAAAGAGACTTAGGGAGAAAGTTGAAAAGAATAAAATGGCTGTAGGTTCTGGGCTGGAAGCAATACACAAAAGGCCAAGGTCAGAGAACTAAAGTTGCATGGACTTGGAGATAGTGTAGGGGAGAGTCTTCAAGACAGCTGTAAACAAAGACACAGTGTTTAAATTCATTGGAAAACAGGAAGTCTGCAAGGACAGGGTGGTAGGCAGGATTTTGTGGAGGGGATAGGATGCAAACAACAGTGTTTTTGCAGTTTGTGTGGGTTGGAGTTCGGGACACAGGTGAGAAGGGCATTGGAGAAATCAAATCTTCAGGTAAACAAATGTTGCTGAGCGTTTCAGCAGCACTGTGGGGTGAGGTAGAGGTGGAGGCCAGCAATATTGGGGAAACGATCTAGATGTTGGATAGGAAAAGGATTTCACCAGCCAGGCAGAGACACGCCATTACCAATGCTCTACAAATGAGATTCAGGTAGGGACAAATGTTATGTACCAATTACTTGATATTGTATGACACACATGTGCTTTATACACGGGAATTACTTTATAAGTTGGAGTAATTTTCAATTTACAAAGTCCCACAATACATCAGCTGACTCACACATTTGCTAACACATTATTGCAGATGGTCATAGTAATCTTCTGGTTGTAAGGGTGGCCAGGTTGTGCTGTTAGTGATAGAGTTGATCTGCAGACACTTCTTAAGTGGAAATGTTAAGTTTATTTATACCATACTCAGCAGCAAGTACACGTGTGCTTTCACTTCCAACTCTATCTCCACAGTGACTGCTGAAGTAGCCCACACTACTCTCCTATTGGTTACTATAGATCATGTGATCTTCCTTAACAAGCATTATTCTTAAAGGTACATGACACACTAAATAAAACCATAATTACTACATTCCTCCCCCCTTTAACTCAGCTATACATATTATATTTACAAGGACGTATTTTTCAACACAACAAAATATTTACACTGGGTAAGGAATTTACAAGTTCAGTCTTTCAGGTGGTTTCCTGGTACGTGTGGAACGTCGCAGCTCCACAACTTCAGATTCTGTGTTAGGTACCCCTTCTTCCAGAGTTGCCTGAACATCCGGGGCAGGATTTTACGTGTTGGCGAGCGGGGACGGGGCCCACTCGCCGACACGTAAAATGATGCGGGATGGTGTCGGGCGGAACTCCCAACGTCATCCCGCCCCATTTAAATTTTCAGGTAGGTGGGGGCACAGCAAAATCAGCTACGGGCCCGCCGACCTGTTAATGGCCAATTGAGGCCATTGACAGAGTCAATTAAGTAATTAAAGGACCTGCTCGTCCAACCTTAAGGTTGGCGGGTCAACCAGGAGCCCCGGCGCGAATTAGAAAAAGCACGAAACCTCATCCACGGGCGGAATGAAGTTTCATGTAGGGTTTAAAAAATTTTAATAACGTTTTTGTGAAAATTATGGACATGTCCCAACTCATGTGACATTGTCACATGAGGGGACACGTTAGGGAAATTTTACTTTTCTACTTTTAGGTTTTTTACATTTTGAGCCGATCTCCCCGAGGCTGCACTTAGCCCCAGGGAGATGAGTGCGCTCTTTCGTGCGCATGCGCAAAAGAGCGCACTCTCAATTTTGGGATTCCTCCCCCCATCTGTACAGGGAGCACATAGCGCTTCTGTACAGATGTCACGCTGGGCAGGCCTTAATTGGCCCGCCCACATAAAATGGCGCCGCGCCCCCAATCGGGTGCGCTGATCGAAAGCGCGCCTGTGCGCGCCCGCTCTTCAACTTCACCCCCAACGGGGGGAAAATTCAACCCCAGCTGCTTCGATGGGCACTTGCAGTTCTGTTTCCTCAATTCTAACAGAAACACCAGACATGTCCGTCCTGGGTTGAGTATCCTCACCAGGAAACCCTGACCCAGTCATGATCACTGGTGGAATCAAATCTTGGTGATTTGTCTCTCTCTTCCTTAAATGGTCCACATTTTTCCGGGTGATCCAGCCTTCCACCTCCACATGGTAAGGTAGCGGTCCAGTCACCGCATTTATTTCACCCAGTAACCATTTTGGTCCTTCTCCAAAGTTCTTCTCATATATCGTCTCTCCCAAGGTAAATTTCCTCTTGTGACTATGCCAGCCGTGTGTAGTTTTCCCTGACTCCTTTCCACCTTCCCCTGTAAATTCGGCATTATTAAGATCAATCTCACCCCGAGACAGCATTTCAACAATAATTCTGCAGGTGTAACACCTGTTGTGTGAGGGGTAGTCCTGTAATGGAAAAGAAAGTGTGCTAGCTTGGTTGCTAAGGAATCGCCGATTAGTTTTCTCATGCCTGCCTTGAACGTTTGAGCTGCCCTTTCGGCCAGTCCGTTAGAGGAAGGGTGGGTACAGTGCCATTTTGACATGAGTGAAACCATTGAGGCTGATAAACCACAAACTCAGCATTCGTAAATGCTGTGCCATTGTCGGAAACGACTACTTCTGGTAATCCATGAATGGCAAAACTTTGATGTAGTTTCTCAATTGTAGAGGCCGACGTTGGTGACTTCACCTCATATACGTCCAACCATTTTGAATGGGTATCGACAACGAGCAGAAACATTGTTCCCAGGAAAGGTCCATCGTAGTCAATGTGTAACCGCACCCAGGGTCTATCTGACCCATGGGTGTAACGAAGCTGTCGCTGATAACTTATGTAGTTGCAGACATTGCACACAATGCTTTACTAAACTCTCTATTTTGCCATCCATCCCAGGCCACCATAGATAGCTGCGTGCTATGGTCTTCATTCGGGAAATTCTGGGATGTGCACTGTGTAGTACAATTAAAAGAGGCTCCCTTCCCTTTGGAGAAACTATCACTTGTGGTCCCCACAATAAGATGCCATCCTGGTTGGTTATTTCATGTCTCCTGTTGAAGTACGGTTTCATTTCATCAGATACGGGCCCCTGTGATCGACCATGTGGCACTTGTTCTCGTACTTGAGATAGGACTGGGTCCCGACTTGTCCAGTCTCTGATCTGTCGAGTACATACCGATGAGGAATTGAAGAAATTTAACAGTAAAACAAGTTCCTGTGGAATAGGGACGTGCTCATCATTTTCTTGTAAAGGTAAATGACTAAGGGCATCAGCGTTTGCGATTTGATTGCCAGACCTGAGTTCAAAAGTGTTCATATGCTGCCAGAATTAAAACCCTATTGGTAGTTCTGTATCTTCTTTCTAGTGCAGAATTTAATCTTAGTCTTCTTTTTGACTTCACTATCGGCCAGACTTCTCTGAGCTCAGCTTGTCTGAGCTTAGTGGCTAAGTCTCTCAAAACTTCATTATCCGTCTCCTTCTTGGAAAATTCAGCGACTTTTGCTTCATTTTGCTGATTCTTCAGCTCTTCCGTCTCTTTTTTGTATTTATTTGCTGCCTCCTGGAAAATTGAACATTGTTGTGTCTTCTCTGCCAACTCATTCTTCAGTTTGTTCAGAGAGGTGCTGAATTCTTTCTGTTTCTCTTCGTACTTTTCCAGAGGTACAAACTTTGACCTGGGGGAATCTTGTACTGTGTGAAGGGTCTTTCAACAGGTTTTCTGTTTCCCTGTGAAGGTTGCTCACCTGGTCTCGAACTCTGTCATCAAGCAGGGTCTCTTTGAATTTCTTCTGCTGTTCTTCCAGGTTTTGGCTTAAGGCATTGCTTTAGGTTGTTGTGTCCTCGCACATTCCTTTTTCAGAACAGGAATACTTGCAGCTTCCTTTGGAATCTCAGTGGCCCATCAAGGCTGATGTCCCTTAACCAATTTTGCCCGAGAAGGCTTGGTCTTCAGCATCTCAATACCAACATGGGTAGCTTTGCCGATTGGCTTCCATAATGGACAATTACTCTGCTTATGCCTTTTACTTGAATGTCTTCACCAGTGTATGTTTTTAGCTCGGCAGCTGTTTCTTCTAAACTTAATTGATGTTCACCATTATTCAAATATCTGAAGGTATGTTCCCCGATTACTATAGTGGTAACTCCCGTGTCCACTTCCATTCTAACAGGTTTGCCATTTGCTTTCACTGTGACAAATATTGGTTCTGTCTTTCCAACTTTCAGATTAAACGAGTAAATGGCTGATTTTTTTTTGTTTCAGGCTCTTCTACATTGTAGATTTCATTGAGCTTTTTCTTTTGTTTACAACCTGCTTGAATCTTCCCTTGCACTGCCTCATCTATGTCCATTTCTGTGACAATAGTAGCATTTGATTTTTTTAACCGCCAATCGTTAAAAGACTGATTGTTTCCACCTCTATTAAAATTATTCTTCAATTTCACTGCTATGTTATTTTTCTTTATTCTTCCGCTAGCTGTTTCCCACTTCCCGGTAGAGCCTTGCATTTTTGCGCACTTTTCGGCCGAGTTTTCCCGCCCGATGTGGAGGACAGTGGCATTTTGCACACCCTGTATTGCTTTTGAATCTCTTACTGTGCTTTACATCGCCGGTGCTATCTCTAGCGCCTTCTTGATATCCAGATTCACTTCAGACATTAATCTTTTCTGAATAGTGTCCTCATTCACACCACACGCTAAACGATCTCGGAGCATGTCGTTTAGAGACATACCAAACTCACGATGTTCCATTAGCTGCTTCAAATTTGCCATGTAGCGTGCAATTGTCTCACCTGGGTCTCCATTTTTCGAATTAAATCTGCACCTCTGTATCGTGACTGAGGGCTTGGACTGAAAATGACCCTTCACGAGGTCTACCAATTCATCGAAATTCTTCGAATCTGGGGCACTGGGTGCCGTCAAACTTCAAATCAAACCATAGGTTATATTCCCACATGTACTTAAGAGGATTGCTTGCCTCTCCTCTTCCCCCATAATCTCGTTCACTTGAAAAAAGAATGTGAGGCGTTATATGTATTGAGACCAATCATCTGTGGCTGGTTCAAAAGTATCAATTCTCCCAAATTGTGGCATTTTGAGAGAGGATAACTTCTTCAATTCTAATGGAGCTTGCTACTTACAATCACTGGGTGAGGTACAATGCTGATTTATTTCTAAGTTGATTGCTTCTGTTCAATCCTATTTTATCCTCATCGCCAGTTTGTTGTAAGGGTGGCCAAGATGTGCTGTTAGTGATAGAGTTGATCTGCAGAAACTTCTTAAGTGGCAACGTTAATTTTATTTACAACATATTCAGCAGCAACTACACATGTGCTTTCACTTCCATGGGCAGAATTTTTTGCCTGTCGGGCGGGTGGGCCCGACCCAATCTCCGGCGGGTGGGGAGCTGATCCCCGTCGGAGAAGCGGGCCCTGCCGCCATTTTAAGTGGGTGGGCCAATTAAGGCCCACCCAGCGTGACGTCCGGCAGGAAGCGCTATGCACTCCCTGTGCGGGCAGGGGGGGATTCCCCAAATGCGAGAGTGCGCTCTTTCGCGCATGTGCACATCTCCCTGAGGCTAAGTGCTGCCTCAGGGAGATCGCTTACACTCTGAAAAATATTAAAAATAGAAAAAAAAAAATTCCCTAACATGTCCCCCTCATATGACAATGTCACATGAGATGGGACATGTTCATAATATACATACTAACTTTATTAAAATGTTTAAATCCCTACATGAAACCTCATCCCGCCGGTGGATGAGGTTTCATGTTTTCTCTATTTGCCGCCGGGGCTCCTGGCCGACCCGCCAACCTTAAGGTTGGACGGGCAGGTCCTTTAATTGTTTTAATGATCCTGTCAATGGCCTCAATTGGCCATTGACAGGTCGGTGGGCGCGCAGCTGATTTGGCTGTGCCCCCGCCTTCCTGAAAATTTAAATGGGGCAGAATGACGTCGGGGGTTCCCGCCGAGGTCACACTGCGTCATTTTATGCGCCAGCGAGCGGGCCCCGCCCCCTACTCACCGACGGCAAAATTCAGCCCTGTCTCTACACTGGCTGCTGAGGTAGCCCACACTACTCTCCTATTGGTTCCTACAGATCGTGTGATCTTCCTTAACAAGCATTATTCTTAAAGGTACTTTACACACTAAATGAAACTATAATTACTACACTTTCAACTAATGTTTCTTGTAATATCTTGTGCGCCATCTGTTTTTTCAGAAGGCAGCAAGAGCAGTTGGGCTTGTTAATAGGTAAGCTGTGAGGGCTTTCAATGAATGTAAGAGGTCTGCAATTAAGATGCCCACTAATCTGGGGATGTGTGGCTTGTTCTTCGAGTCAGAAGGTTGTGGGTTCGAATGCCAGTCCAAAGGTGTGAGCACAAAGTCTCGACTGACACAACAATGCAGGACTGAGGGAGTGCTGTTGAAGGTTCCACCTTTCAGACGAGATGTTAAACTGAGGCCTCTACTGCTCAAGATGACATAAAAAATCCCACAATACTATTTTGAGGAAGGGCAGGGGAGATAATCCCAGTGTCCTGAACAATATTTATCCCTCAATCAACACCACAAAAACAGATTATCTGCTCTTCATTGCATTGCTGTATTGTGGGAGCTTGCTGTGTGGAAATTGGCTGCTGCATTTCCTACATTATAACACTGACTGCACTTCAAAAGTACTTCATTAACTGCAAAGCATTTCGGGATGTCATTTGGTCATGAAAGGCACCATATGAATGCAAGTATTTCTTTCTCATTTCTTTGCTTTGTATTATTTCACAAAGATAAGTTACTGTTTGAATCAATGAAGTCCAGTCACATGCCATTCTGTATTCATCTTACTATGGAATAAAGCAATTTATCAATTTTGTATCAGGTCTTGTCTTGCTATATACTTGGTTTGTCTTCAGAGAGATTGAAGCAGTACATGTGAGGAAGGTACAATTATCTGGTTCAGTTCACAAGGACAGTTACACCCTCAAGACTATGATATCAAGCAAGTAGCTTTAGAACAGTATGAGTCAACTCCTACAAAGGTAAGACATTCAGATCACTTACAGGAACCACTGACACTCTTAACCCAAGAAGGTATCATTGGCAACAACACCTTCCTAACTTCTTTCAAACCTCTGAACAATTCCAGTAAACCCTCCTTTCCCCTACCCCCACCTCCACTTTAATGCATATAGTTCTAGTATTTTACGTCACCGATTAGAATTATATCTTCCTACTCATTTTACCAACCTACTAAATCCATATTGTGTACTTTTCATGGCTGTAACATCCTTTCCCAAATTGGCTGTCCAAAATTAAGTACTCCAAACCTGCATGCAAAACTGCAACTGCTCAGATAATGAAGTAATCCGGTCCTGCATGGAGCAAGGCCCCAACAACATTCCGGCTTGGGCTGATAATTGGCGAGTGACATTTATGCCACAGAAGTGCAGGAAATGAACATACCCAACGAGAGAAATCTACCCACCTCACCTTGACATTCAATGGTAGTATCATCATCATTGAATTCGCCACCATCAACATCCTGGGGGTCGCCTTTGACCAGAAACTGCATCAACCACGTAACAAGGAACAAGTACAGGGGCCACATGGGAACACCACCACTTGAAGGTCCTCCACGAAGTCATGCACCATTCTGACTTGGAGCTATATCGCCATTCCTTTGTCATCAGTGGGTCAAAATCCTGGAACTCTCCTAACCTAAATACTGTGAGTATACCTACAACCAGATGCTCTGCAGTGGTTCAAGAAGGCAGCTCACCAGCACCTTCTCAAGGGCAATAAGGGAATGGCAATAAATGTTGGCCTTACCAGTGATGCCCACATTCCATGGATGAATTTTTAAAAAGGCTCCCACTTGGGGGGTAGAATTTAATGCCCTCCCCCGAGGTGAATTTGGAGGTGGGACATGGCATTTCATTGGGAAGGAGGGTGCTGGGTGCGGCCTCCCACATTTCTTCCTCCCACTTAAGTGCTTCACTAATACTCAGTGCAGTGGCCTTCCCCAAAGGAGACGATGCAGGTCCCTCACTGGCTCTCCAGAGAACTCTGCAGGTCAACACAGATCCCATGAGGAATACCACTAACTAGCTACACTTTGTTATTCCAAGAAACATCCATTTCCTCAGTTCTGATGAAAGATCACTGACCTGAATCATCAATTCTGTTTCTCTCTCCACAGATGCTACCAGACCTGCTGAATATTTCCAGCATTTTTTGTTTTTATTTCCTTTTCTTCTTACTCTCAGTTTTTAATCTTTCAGGCACCACTGTACCAGTGCCACCATTTTATCTTTAAGACCAGGGCTATTACCTTTTGCAACAATACTTTTATGTGCCACTTTATCAAATGCTATTTGAAAGTATAATAATGCTACATTTACTGCACCTGCTTTCTCCTCATTTTCAGTAAATCCCCTTTGTCCACCACTGCTGGTGGCAGAGCCTTAAGCTACCTGCCTCTTCTCTGGGGCTGCTTTGCTAAAAACCCTCCATCTCCTTGTTTCAGTGAAACTTTAGCAACCTTTTCAGAACCCATGTTTCCGACCAAACTTTTAATCACCTCTCCTAATTGCTCCCTCCATGGATCAGTGTCTGCTCCCTCATTTATTTCTATTTGTGAAGCACTTGGGCACATTTTTACATTAAAGACACTATTTAAATGCAAATTGCTACTATTGTTGTTGTTGAGGAATTAAATTAAATTAGTCAAGCATGACCCTGTCCTTCACAAATAAAGACAGAAAGTGCTGGAAATATTTAGCAGGTCTAAAAGCCTCTGCGGAGAGAGAAACAGAGCAAACGTTTCGAGTTGAATATGACTCTTCTTCAGAACTCACAACTGCATGCTGACTGTTCCATACATTACGTATTTACTAAACTCACACCTTTTCATAGCCTCCAATAAGTTTCCTACCACAACAACAACTTACACTTATATTGTGCCTTTAATATAGAATAACGCCCAGAATCAGTGCTTTTCCATTTCTGAACAGGGTGTTGCATTAACCATGCCCGCTCCATCCTTTGCACCAACACTCTTCAGGGCAGTTTTAATTCCAAAAACTGGAAGAGTTTGGGTCAAGTAGGAGGTTAAAGTATTAAACATCTGAATTCTGATTCCAACCCACCTCCAACATGCCCACTTCCAGTTATAACGGAGGGGGGACGGTGGTGCAGGGCAACCAACCTGCTCCCAGGAGGCAGGATGGCAATTTAAATATTATAATGAGGTTGCACATCTCATATTTAAACACCATTTCAAATTTAACTCTGGCCTGTCGAGTTTACTGGGCCTCAGGAAACCTGCCAGTTTAAGGAAGGCGAGAACTGCTGGATTCAGGAAGTAAGTGTCTTCCCTCTTACCTGTAGGATCCTTGCCAACCTGTGTGATCATAAACCCCAACCCTTCCAATTTTCCAGTGACTTCCCACACAACCCTTCCAACCTTCCTCCTGAGGCTTCCAACCTGCCTTCCACAAACCCTTCCAATCTCCCCACAACCTTGACTTCTGGGGCCTCCGACCTGTGCACACTCCCCCCACTAGGCCTACGGTTTCCCTCGCTCTCCACCCTGGTATCCTATCCCTCTGGGGTCAAGGATCGACCCTCCAGGTTGGGACTGGAACTGGGATCTACCTGGACCTGCAAGGTCTTGTCCAGAATTCCCCAGCAGACTGGAAGCCTGTTAACCATGTTGTCTTCTGGTCTGGGAACCTGTCACTGACACCATATACACATGCTAAAGCTCCACAGCATGTGGAGAAACCCCAAGTTTCCAGGTTTTCCATGTGCTATCCCACTCTTCCTGGCATGTAAAAAAAAGTTAACCACCCCACCGCCTCCCCCGCACTCTTCATGTTGATGCAAAGCAGCTTGGGAGACACAGCAACACAAATAACTTTGTGGATAACTGGTGAGCTTGTGAAACTCACTACCACATGGAAATTTCTGCTTGGTAACACTGTCACTTTTTTCCTTTGCACCCCCCACCCCCTCAGCATAGTCAAATGCAGACCATCAAGGACAGATTACTTATTAACTTCAAGTTTCATTGAACTTTTTGATGCAGCTTCCATTTTGACAGTTAAATCCGATAGGCCTGCATACAGTCCTTGGTTTGCCTTCATTTGTAAGTTCAGAATTCTACAAACTTGTTTAAATAAACCTATAATAATCCTATATGATAATCTGTGCTTGCCACAAGGGGCCTTGGCTGCCAGGAGTGCACATCAGACATGTGAGGACATAGAGCTCATCATAGTTGAAAAATCACCTCACGTACCTGTTATGCATACCTGAGGTTTTCAAATACATCTGAGGCAGGCAATGCTTGACACTGGGTAAGGAGGGTAATTTTGACTTGTGCAATAGTGTAGAATGGATGACAGCAATCAGTCTCGTATTATAAATATTGGAAGGGTTGTAAAGCAGGCTGCCAATTTGCTGTAACCAGTTCTACACTACCTCACAAAGTTAAAATTGTCCAACATCCAGGATTCCAGATTCATAAAATGGCCTATAGATATTTTTAACTACAGGTATTTTAAACTTTTTGAGCAAGCTTTTGGACACCTGTCCTAATATCTTTCTTTGAGGTTCAATGTCAAATTTTGTCTGATAATGCAACTTGAGATGTTTTTCTACCCTAAAGGCGCTATATAAAAGTGTTTGTTATTGTTGTTCTGACAAACTATGGGGAAGGCCCATGCTTCACAATCCAGGACACGACCATGGTTGAAGGATGCAGAAGGGAAGGTAGGCCGAGAACTAACAAGGAACAAGCGCTTGAGCTGGAGAAGCTTGCAGACAATAGGCGGAAGAGAATTCAGACGGGGGACGTTAGAATTTGTATTAGATTCAGAGAATATTGCAATTTAAAATAAAAACTCTTCATTACAGGGAACACAGATTGTCTTAAGCATTTTCGTAATTTCCCTCCAAAAGCATATGCTAACCATGTACATAAAAAAGTGATTTTCTAGCCAAACAAGGGAAGCGCGTGTCACACATCTTTGGGCTCTACATAAACTGCAAAAAGCACTTGCAGGTAAAGCAGCATCGACTCTGCACAACAGCAGCACGCTTATTAGGTCATGCACTTCCAGAGGTGAACCGAACCTTAGCTGTTCCTGGTGTAACAGAGACGTGTATCTTACCGTGCTTCTCTCCTCAGGCTCTCTTCATTGGAATTCAGCTCATTTCAGCCCTAATTACATGTTCGCTAACTATAAACCATCTGATTTATATTCATTAACCAATACCAGACAGCAGTGGAGGCATAACTTTTTTTTTGCCAGACATGCCCCCATCGACAGGTGGACTAAATTTCAAGTAATTACTGTGCTGTAATAGTTGTCCAGTACAAGTGCCCTGAGGGTATTTGCCCAGTAAATAATTCTGTTTCTGATGTCCTAACTGATATTTTAGGATCATGTACAGCTTACAAATAACCAAAATGACTTCAGTGAACCTCCTGCATTATAAGTAACCCATAATATTTGTTACTGTGCAGATATTTAAAACAAAAGAGACCTATTAGCCATATTTTGGTCATGTAGGGCTCATTTATTTTGGGATAATGTAGTGCTTCACTGTCAGAGATTTTAATGAGATCCTATTTAAGTGAAGCCACTTCACTTATTAACCATCTCTGTTACAGGATTATTAATTAATTACTCCCTGACTCTTGATTGGTGCTGCTAAAGAAACATGTTGGCCAGAATTGTGTGTCTCATGGGCGGGTGCACAATCGACCTGAACGGATGTGAAACAGTGTGAGGTGAGGTCGGGCGAGCGTTCTGACATCATCCCACACATGAACAATCTTCAGGTAGGTGTGCGCGTGCAGGTGTCAGAGCCAGGCTCACCAACAATTAAAGGACCTCTTAAGGCCATTCAAATGCAATTGATTCCACTTTTACATTGCCCACTCTCTACCTGCAGTGCCATTGCATCCTAGCAACCATCCCCCCCAACCCCAGGACACCTTACAGGGCACATCCAAGTCATGGCCCTCGACCTGCAAGGCACTCAGGCCAAGCAGCCAGGGCTCACCCCCTTGGCCGGCTCCAATGGCAGTGACAGTTGGCACTCAGACCCTAACACCCATGAGCTGCAGAGGTGGACGGTCAGCCCTTAACGCTTCTCCACACTGACCCATGCCAACTTGGTATTCACCCTTGCTGAGCGCAGCAGATCATTGACCCTTTTGCAGCACTGCACCCATGTGCACCGCACAACGTCGTGGCCGCTGACCTCGGCTGTCACCTCTTCCTGGGCTTTTTTTGGTCAGGTGTGGTGGCCTCCTCCTGCCATCCTTGGGTATTAGAGCATCTGATACCAACCCCCTCCACAAGGACTGCAAGGCACTCGTCCGAGAAACAGGCGGCCGAGTGCCCACCCGACATCCCCTCCCGCCTGATGTTTCCAGTCGCTGGTGACACCATTGTTCGAGTGAAATGGTCTCCTGGACAGACTCCAAAGATCCTCATCTGGCAGCCTTCAGGGAGCTGCCTCTGCCAGTTTTAAAGTGCCCGCCAGTTCACCATTGGACCCTGCGCCTGACAGGCTCCCGCCCCCGCCCGGCCCTTCCGGACCATTGAGTGGACGCGTTTCACGCTGGGCAGACCTTAATTGGCCATCCAACATGAAACCACTGGATGGCCGGGTATGGATTCCACATCTGCTTCCGCTCCCAGCGGCCTGGTGTGCACGGCAAGCATGAAATTCAGGCCATTAAAGATTAGGAAAGTCCAGAACAGGAATAGTTTGCTGAACACAGATACTCACATTTCATTCACTTGCACATACCATGGATTGTTCATGCATTCTATATAGTGGGATAGAAGTCACAGAGAGAATTGGCAGAAAGGCAAGTCTGTATTTTTATGTGATGTGATGACATCCGTCCGTCTCAGGAGAGGATGGACTGCACCCTGGGTGTATGTCACTTCTGTATTGAACATCGTCTGTTGTGGCTGTAGAGGCTGATTGGTGAGTGGAAGTCCCTTCTGTAGCTGGCATAGATGAATAGCTTTGGCCTGAGGTCGACTGATGTTTTTTTCCTTCCAGTGGACTCTCTTTTCCGCCATCTGGTCATTTGTTTTGTCCTCCTCCACATCCTTCCTGGCTGCCCGTCTCCAGGCGCTCTGGTCAGCAGCGAGGGCTTCCCAGGCATCGACTCTGCTCCCAGACAACTTGAAGTCTGTTGCTTGCAGACATCCTGGTATCGCAGACGTGGGTGACCCTGTTTCGTGCCGACTATAAGCTCCCCACAGAGAATGTCTGTGGGGATGCGGCCGTCATCCATTCAGCTCACATGACCCAGCCAACCGATTCGCTGCTGACTCAAGAGGACAAACATGCTGGGGATCCCTGCACATTGGTGTGCTTCCATGGTCAGCATTCTTGCCAGGAGATACCCAATATTTGTCAGAGACAGTGGATCTGCAAGCTGTTCAGCTGCATTTCTTGGCTTGCATAAATTGTCCATGCCTCGCTGCTGTAAAGGGGGGTTGGCTGCTGTGAATACAAACCTGGTCCACACTCAACTGTGACATGACAGCTGCAGCCTTGGCAATCCTGGTGCTGATTTTGGCATCAAGGTAAGTGAAGCTATCAACAACCTCCAGAGTGAGGCTGTCAATGTTGATGGAAGGTGGAGACTTTACGTCCTGGCCTCTGACTTTGGTCCTCCTGATACCGATTGTCAGTCCAAACTCCTTGCAGGCCCAGGAGGACCGATCTACAAGCTGTTGTAAGTGAACTTCTATATGGGATCATCAGCAAACAGCAACTCATGGACCAAGACATTCTTGTTTTGCTGTGCAGTCTCGCCAAGTTGAACAGCTCGCCATCAGCTCTGGAATGCAGGTAGACATCTCATTTGAGTCACCAAAAGTGCACAATGGCATCATGGAGAAAAATATGCCAAAGGGAATTGGTGCCAGGACACAGCCCTGCTTTACCCCACTGCCGATCTTGAAAGCCTCCGATGATGCCCCATTGTAACTGATTAAACTGCGCAAGTTCTCGAGGAAAGAAGAAATGATGTCCAGGGTCCAGGTGGACTCCTTATTTTCTGCAGCAATTTAAAGAGTCCATCTCTGCTGACAAGGTGGAAGGTGTCGGTGAGGTCTATGAAGGCAATGCAGAGTGGTCTGTACTGTTCACTGCTCTTCTCCTGTAACTGCTGAAGTGAGAACATCCTGCCAACTGTTGATGTGCCAGTTCTGAAGCCTCATTTAGACTCAGGGTAGATGCATAATGCCAGGGTCTGCCAGCTGGTCAGAGCAACATGGGCAAAGACCTTCCCCACAATATTTAACAAGGAGATGCCTTGGTAATTGTTGCAGTCTCTGTGGTCCCCTTTTTTAATACAAGCTGACTATTTTTGCAGCATGCATGTCTTGAGGCACAAATCTTTCCATCCAGCAGAGACACAGATGTTCATGGAGATGCTACAGCAGTTCCATTTTTGATGGCATTCCACCTGAAATCATCATTTCCTGGGGCTTTACGATGAGCAAGACTGTCAATGGCCTTGTTGGGCTCCATTATGGTGGGCTCGCTGTCCATCTCCCCCGTGACTGGAAAGTCCGGAATGGCGCTGAGATCTTCTTCAGAGACAACGTTCCCCATTGTGTAGAGTTGGAGATAGTGCTCCACCCACCTTTCCATCTGCTTGCTCGTTCAGTGATGGTCATCCCTGTCTTTCTCTTCAAAGGGGCTGATTGTGTTGCTGCTCAGCCTTTGGTTTCTTGATTCCTTCATACATCCCTCTGGCATCCCCCGATTCAGCAGCAGATTGTCTGCTGTTGCAGAGTTTCAACTAGTATTGATTGGTGCAGCGCCAAGCAGTCTGCTGAGGCATGATTCTGGCACATCTAAGGGCATCTAGATTTTGTTTGCTGGGGCTCTGGCTTGTAGTTCATGAGGGCTCTCCTCTTGGCCACTTAAAGTGGCTCCATTTCAGTCCAATAGGTCTCAAACCAGTCAGCATTCCTCTGATTTACTTTCCTGTACGCAGTGAGTGCAGAGTTATTGATGGTGTTGGGCAGATGATCCCACATTGACACAGCATTGACCATGAGTGCTATTGTCCGAAAGAACCTGATCAAGGATGTTGAGGAACTCCTCAGTCCTTTCTGGGTCAGTGGTACAGCAAGTGTTGATCCGAGGACGACCTTTCTTCTTGGAGTGGTATAGTTTCCTTGGCTGAAGCCTGATCTTGCTACACACCAGGGAGTGGTCAATGTCAGAGTCAGCGCTGTAAGAGCTACGAGTGATGAGGACGTTGTTAAGGTTGGTACGTCTGGTAATGATGAGGTCTAGCTAGTGTCGGTGGTGTGATCTTGGATGTCTCCAGGATGCCTTGGAAGTAGCTGATCGTTGCACAGAGTCCATGGTAACAGCATAGCTCGAGCAACCTCTATCCATTTTCATTCATCTTACCGATTCTCTGGTGCCCTATGCTTATTGGCCAAGCTGTGTAATCAGTACCCACCCTCGCATTGAAGCCCTCTAGAAGGTACAGTCCCTTAGTGCTGGGAATTCTGTTGATGGCAACCTTGACACCTGGGAAGGAGGTGAATGTCGGGGCATGGATGCATGAGATAAACTGGGCCCATCCTTGTTGACAAGCGAAGAGTAAGAAATCTCTCTGAGCCTTCTGTGGGGGGGTGGGGGGGTGGCAGTGTTCAATCATTACAAGTAGTGTGTTTTTTACTGCAAAACCTACTCCATGCTCACATGTTGCCTCTTGAGTTTTTTCCTTGCTCGAAGAACTTGTAGCGTTTCTCTTTTAAGGATCGACTTTGAGGGAGCCTAGTTTCTTGCAGCGCAGTAATATCCACACTAAGCCTTGTAAGTTCTTTTTCAATCAGAGCTGTCTTGTGTTATCAAACTATAGAAGGTCATCGGTAGGGCCAGGATGCATGATCCTTACAGTACAGCTTGTGATGCAAAGGACTGGTGCCTCCTTTGTTGAGCTTGCCTTGCCTGGTGCATGGATTAGCAACCCACCCATGGAGAGATAACTCTCTAAGCATCAAGCACCCATTGAGGCAAGTCAGGTCGTGGAAAGACAGCACCTAACTGACTGGGGGCTGCCCAGCTTGAAGAGGGTGGTAGCTATCCAATAAGGTGTGATGATCTCTCCCACCGTCGGGAGTAGCCGCTGGCGTCAATTGAGCGGAGCTTATAACCTATTGTGCCAACTTAAACCACAAAGCTGGAGTGTCCTCTCGAGGTCACAGGCCTGTGTGAATGGTATGGAGACCCTGAGATGCCCCAGCATCAGGACCCTCTCTCGGCACTGCTAGTTGCAATTGTCAAAGTTGCTATTGTCCAAAGGAAAGGATGAAACCAGTACCGTTTGGTACCAGCTCTGCTGCAGCAGCTGCTGGAAAGCGGGCTAATAGATGACAGATTACCGCCTACCACACTCCATTCCAGACTTTTTGTCAGGATTTACTCCCTTAGCCTTCTTTTCTTGAGAGATACTCACAAGGCTATTTATCCATAGCTGAGGCTCTGGCACTAGGGTGTAACCACATGCCAGTGGGCCTATATGCCACGTGTCTGGGGGGCCAGGTTTCCTCCAAGTCTCCTGTAGTTTAGCCTGGGTACACGAGGTACATATGAGGTATGTCACCATGGGGAGGCACTACATAGGGCTGGCTGATGCAGAGGCTATGTACTGGTAGGAGAGGCTTACACAGTCAGCTCTCTTTTCATTATAGCTATACTGCTAGCCAGCTGAGAGCTAAAAGCAAGATGTGACAAGCAGACTGACCACTACATACCACTCACTACTCTACCGCACTTGATACATCACATCAACCCTGAGACACACTGTAATTTTATACTAGCACACTTTCTGCACAGAGCTGTTGTTGAGACAACATTGCTGTACTGCAGCAAGTCCTGGACTGTGTCAGCAACACACAGGAGCGTCAGAGGAATTGTATCTGCAGTGCCTCCAACACGTTCTCTAGACCCAATGGGAGTACCATTGAGCAAACACTGGTGTCCTCTTTGAAGACTGGTCTGTCCTGAGGTTGGGTCTTTCTGTCTTGGACACTAGGGCCAGAATTTGTCGCTCCTCGGGGTGGCGCATGCCTGACCTGAACGAGTGTAAAATGATGCGCGATGCCGTCGGGCAAGCACCCCAAAGTCATCCCGCACTCGCACGATATTTCAGTCAGCGGGCGAGTGTGGGAGTCAGCCGTGCGCCCGCCGACAATTAACAGGCCTGTTAAAGCCATTGAAGTCCCAACTGAATTAAACTTTTCGCTGCCCGTCCAGCCTTACGGTTGGCGGGCAGGCGAAAAGGCCAAGCGGCCTTTGGATTTTTTAGGAAACCTCATCCAACAGCTATTAAATAAAAATGTAAACATTTCATTAATAACAAGTCCATGCCCATGTGACTTTGTCACATGAGGGGACATGTTTTTTTTAACAATTTTGGATTCTTTATTTTTATTTCTTAAAATCTTCATCTCCCTGAGGCAGTTCTGTGCCTCGGGGAGCTGTTCCTGCGCGCACCCGCCCGCATGCGCAAAGTTCCCCGCTTGCCCTCCTCCCCACCCCCCGCCACACACAGACAGCGCTGAACATTGCAGCACGTGTTTCACGGGGGGCCGGGCCTTCATTGGCCCACCGGTGTGAAATCGCAGTCGGGCCCCAAACGCAGGGGGTGGTCGGCTTCCCGACTACTCCCACTGGCCCCCACCGAGCCCGCCCGATGAGGGCAAAATCCTGGCCTTGGTGTGGGTCTTAGTTCTTAGACAGACTGTAGACATACTCTGGTATCTGCTTAACACTTGTTTATTAGTCCGGCACATTGCTGCTAGACATGATTCCAACCTCGAGAGAGAGAGAGAGAGAGAGAGAGAGTCTAACACATGGCTGAGTGGTGTCAGTGGCACCATCAATGTCTATGTCATACATTAGCATATCCCATCTGTTAACCCTTTATATTACACCTCCCCCCAAGCATACTCTCCTACTTTTTAACACAACATGAAACTATACCTCTAACTATTTACATTACATTTTTGTAACTCCCTTTTTTAACAACTACAGATTCTAGCCAACTTCAACTCATGCACATCCCTTCCCCAAGTCACAGTGCTGGGGGATTCAATCTCCCACAGTGCTCTCACCCTTAGGGAAGATGTCTTGGTAACATGGGAGCTTTCTTCTACACCTGGTAGGACGTCATCATCTGCAGAATAGGACAACACTTTAGCAGCGTTGCTGTCAGTGTAGCTGGAAAGCTGAGGGTAGATATCAGGCTGACTGAACTGCAAAGGCAACAAAGAATTTTCAATGAAAGACTGATCCTAAAGAGAAAACTGAAGAGAATCAACCATTGGACCCTCTGGGACGAGAAGATAAGAATTCGGGACACTCTGAGGAACTTGTTGCTCACTCAAAGGACTCTGGGAAGAAGCTTCAGAAGAAGAATGATCTTCAACTTCAGGAAAGACCATCACAGCTGCATCATCCACCACTGTATCAAAGACTGAAAACGCATTGAAGATCTGAGATTTCAATGAACTTAGACGATGAAAGAAAAAAACAAACAACTTCTTGTAGAACTGTCAGGAAAATAAGAAGAATGATTTCCCAATGATTTTCCGGAGAGACCAGCTACTTTCTATAGACAGTGGTAAGAGAGCCACACTTCTCTCTGTACGAGGCTTCTCCACTATGGGCAATGGGAAGAATTGCTCAGAAAACAGAGGCAAGACAGCCTCTTCTTCTGTAATGAGAGGAATGTCCGGTAGACAATCAACCCTGGAACAAGATCGCTGGACAGAATTCTGCAGCTTCAGAAGTGCTAAAGATTCTGCTGCAGCTTCTGTGCTGACCCCCAGCTCTGAAGAGAAGATGACTTTCAGCTGGGATGAAGTATGGATGGCAATTGACTCTCACCCCGTAAAGGTACCAGCCCTTTAGCAGTGTGATCCTCTATGGACTTTAACCTGGATTCAGGCAAAGCATCTTCTGTAAAAGACTCTTCATGGACAACAGGAGACAACACATCGGTAGATTCAGTGGAACTTAGATCTGAATTCTGCTCAGCCACCAAAAGCACAGCTGATTTTTCTAAAAAAACAGAAAAGTCATAAGGTGCATCCATCAACAGGAAAGATGAATCATTCTCTAGGACCTTATTCTCTAAGAGATCACTCAGTGCTACAAGGGATTCTTCCTTATCACTCTCTAGGAAGAGCCAATTCAGGTCCAGCAGGTCTCCATGGGGATGGTCACCATCTGCTACAGTGCCTTCTGTATCCTTCACCTCTGGTCTTACTTCATGAAGAACTGAGAGATTCATAACTTCCTTGTCTGCCCTGGGTCTATCGGATGGTGTCGCTGTGAAAGAAAGGAACTTACTGCTGAACATATAAACTTCTCAACTTCTGAAGGTTGAATTTCCCCTGCTTCCAAATAAAAGGATGAAGATTGTTACATGAAAAACAGCGAGTTCAAATGATGAGCATTATCAGATTTTTCTACCTCCCAGAAGTATGCCAACATTATCAGTCAATAAGAATGTGCGTTAATTGTGAAGAACATAGAGAGAATCAATGACCTGTCACCCCTGTAGCTAAGAGGAGCAATAATCCTGTCTTTGATTGGAAGGTCTATGCTGCCTGGACCCTGTAACTTGATATCTGATGGATAAAGGGTCATTGGCTGAAGCCAGTCGAGGTCATCGCTAATATGTTAACAGAAGCTCCAGTATTGTTCTTAAAAGTTGTATCAAAGCCTTGAACTTGGACTATTACTGGCCAGTTGCCTGGATTGAGACTATCTACTTCCCCTAGGAATTCTGTAGGGTTGTCATTTTCTGGACTTTCCATTTCTTGAAATGCATAGGTTTCATAAATATTAGATGGTCTGCAACTTTGATTAAAATTACGGATTTTACAGAAACGCTTGAAGTGCCTGATTTATTACTCTGGAAGTATTCCGTGCCCCTTGCTGGGCAGGCTTGGTGTCTATGCTGGATTTTCATAACGCATGCATCTCAAAATGGCAGCCAGCACGGAGTTTCCCACGCTTTCGGTTTGCTTTGTGGGCTTTCGTATGGACGGGGCTACTGCCCATGGACCTACCCAATCTACTGGGTCATGTGAAGCCTCTGTGTTGCCACGAATTACAGCCTGGTTAAATGCTCTAAACTCAGCCTGCCTCACACACTGGACTACTTGATCAAAAGTAAGACCATCTTTAGTCTGCAGAAAGTTGGAGAGTTTTTTATCCCAAACACCCATGACTATGCGATCACAGATTAACTCATCCTTCAGCGCCCTGTGTCCATAAGAATTGGCTAGGTGATATAGGTCGGATAGGAATACTTCAATCGATTCTCCAGGTCATGTGACCACTGGTTAAAACATGTTTGTTCAATTACTAAATTTTGCTTTTGGCTAAAATAGGTGTCAAAAGCTTTAATAGTGGAATAAAAGTCTGCCGCGGACTCCTGCACACCCTGCCTTCGGAGAATGTCCTCTGTTACTATACCTACTGCATAAAGAAAGGAACTAACTTGACACTTTGGCTCTTTTTCACCAAGACCGGACACTGCTCAGTACTGGAGAAAATGGCGTTTTCATAACTCCCACTGCTGGCCTCTCTGCGGGTCCCCCAGGCAACAGGCAAGGCAAGGGCAGGGACTGCTCACTAGGTATGGTCATCATTACTTCTCTCCAGTGTGCCTCCATCAACCATCAACATTTCTTCGAGCTGCTTTCTAAGGTTTCTTCACTCAGTGGTTCCTTCAATAACAACAATATGTCCTTTTTATTGATGTCTCCGTTGCTGCCACCATGTTCTGAGATTGAGTCCTGTCTTAGACTCTGGGACTTGGTTCTAAACCAGACTGTAGACACACTGTGTTATCTGCTTAACACTCACTTATGCCTACTACTTCTAAACAGGTTACAGATTAGGCACATAGCTCCTAGGCATGATTCCAACCTCTCTCGAGAGTCTAACACATGACTGATGTCAGTAGTACATCATCACTTACATCATACACTAGCATATCCCACCTGTTAGCCCTTTAAACTACAAGATTCACAAGAATTCAGGCTAAACTCCTGCAAAATCAACTTCACTGTACTTGCCACAGTATCTGGATGCCTGAAAATGATCTCCCCCGCCAGGACCTGTTCTCTCAGTTCTCAGATGGCTAACATTCCAGGGGAGGACAAAGGAAACGCATCAAAGACACACTGAAGCTCTCCCTGAAGAGCAGCAGCATTGACATTAATGACTGGGAGGAGGTTGCTTCCAATCACTCAGAATGGCACCAACTTATCCATCAAGCTGCATCCTGCTTCGATTCCCAAAGCCTTAATGCTGAGCTGGAGCGATGGCAGAGAAGGAAAGAAAAGGAAGTAAGTCCTGCACTCTAGTTCCTACTACCTCATACCCCATGTGCCCAAAGACCTTCAGGTCAAGAATCGGCCTGCTCAGTCGCATGAAGATCCATGACAGAAACTCACAACCCACAGTAGACATCAGCCTTGAGGGGCAGCTAATGACAATGATCAATGCATTCAATAATGTTGACATCTATAAAGAAAAGGAAGACCTGCACTTAAATGGCACCTTTCGCAACCTCAGGACATCACAAAACGCATCATTTTTGAAACATAGCCACTGTTTTAATGTAGAAAACATGGCAACCAATTTGCACACAGCAAGCTCCCACAAACAGAAATGAGATAAATGGGCAGATAATCTGATTTTGTGATGTAGATTGAGGGATAGATATTGGCCAGGAGACTGAGGAGAGCTCCCCCCTCTTTTCTTCAACTAGTGCCTATGGGATTTTTTTAAATCTGTAGGCCCCAAAAAACAATACTTTATTATTTTTAATTTCATTTCATTTCCTTTTCACTCATCCCCTCATCTCCTGAAGATGCTGACCTTTGCATCCAGTTCCACACGAGCCCTCCGTTAACTTATCCAACAGACCCAACTCACCTCCTGACTCCCCAAAGCCTGTCCACCATCTACAAGCTACAAGTCAGGTCCAATGCCTGCTGCATTCTGGGAAAACCAATATTTAGCTTGGGTCATTAAATACACATCAGGTCCTTATTAACATATTAAAAGGGTCGAACACCTGTTTTAGCCAGTTGCCTGATATCTCTCTACAGTGCCCAAACCATTGTATATTTTATATCTCAGAGCTATGCAGAGAGGATGCTGCTGTGCGTAACAAGTTTTATTCAGTGTTTTAAAATGTCTACTCCATACTTCTAGCTCTATTCTTCCAGTTCTTACTACAGTTTGTTTACTTTTTGCTGAGTCAACACTCAGTCTTAACCAATCAAGCGCAGCGAGCATCAATTGTAAATAGATTCACATAATCAAACACAGAACAATTGAACACTACAACATGTCAATGAACATGTTTCTAATCGCTGTTCAGGTACAAGGGTTTGAGCCCCTAATTTGGACCTCATTGCCCCTTTAACTGCCTGGAAAACGAGTATAAGGTCCAATTTCCCCCCAAGTGTTTGGAGAAGAAGGCGTCACAACTGAGTCCAATCCTCTCCTCTTCAATCATCTGTGAACATTCTATAATGGGCCAGAGGGTAATGAACAGGATTGGGAACTTTCGCTGACCTTTCCCGTCCCTGGCAATATGCCTGAATTACTGATCTAGCAGAGATCTGTAAACTCTGTGCAAACCAGCAATCAAACCTTTCCTGGGCAGCATGCTTCCATTATATATCAGGGAAGCCGTTTTGACTTATAGTGGATTTACACAATCCCAATCTCCCACTCCTAACTATGATCACTGCCATTGGTCCTTATCACTGAAGGTGAAACATCACATGCCAGTGATACAGTGACATTATTGCACTACAGTGTAATATGATGTTAACATGGTTCTCATTCACACTTGATTATGACCCAAGCTGGACATTGGTTTGCCCTGAATGTAACTGGTGTTTTAGATAATTCAGGATGACCTGGTCAAACCAGCGGTCCTTAAAGCAATAGGAAGGTGTTGTGCTGTGTAAGAATGAGAAAATGCGCAAATATTTTAAAATAAATATGATGCTCATTTTTTAAAAAGCAAGAATAAATACAGTATAGGTTACAATACAAGAGGAGGCAGGAGCCAGTGGGTTACCAATTGATGTTGAATTTCTAGCTTTTCATGACCAATTATGGAAAGCATTCCTTTGCTTTTGTTTGGAGCGGAGTATATAACAACAGTTTCCATGAGTGATTTATAGTGGCTCAGTCATGATCTGGGCAGGATTACATTGTAATAGTACACAAGAGCATTTCCCATTAGAAAGAGTCATTTACATTATAAATTTACAGCGATACAATCATATTCAGTTCATTCCGGATTGTATTACATAGAATGCACTATTATTCCCTTGGCGCTACGTTTCAACAGGTTGTTAGTTTCTCTATCCTGACTGGAGGTATTTCCTCCTGTGTGGTCACAGCTATGCCTCGCTCTCACTCTCCTAAATGAAGCTGGCCTGCCCTTTCATTTACATTCTTCTGTTATACATTCAGCCTTTACTTTCTACTCTGTTTAATCTCTTTGCTCCTATTTGGTACCTTTTATTTAAACCTTTATCCTCTGCACCTGAGACAAACCCAAGAAGTGTGGTTTGGGGGAGGGGGAGGAAATCATGTTAATGTCGTGGTCACGGGTGAAGGCAGTGCATGATTTACCTGCTGGCAGACCCAGGTTATAAATTAGTAGCGCCCTTGGCACCACGACCATTCAGGCACCTTCCACTTCTGGCGCACATACAATTCCTCCCTTACTGCAACAAAACAGAAAGATGCAAATGCAGGAAGAAATAAGCCAATTAAAATATACATTGCTTAAAACTGCTTCCTTTTTGCCATCCCACACAAAAAAACTATGCTTGTATGGACTTGACCCAATTCTTTGGCTGGATCCCTGGGCTTGGCTCCATAGGTCTAAATGTTAACTCATCCTTGCCTGCTAGGCTGCTGTCCAAAATGGTTTCACCTCCTTTGTAGAAGGGTGGTTATAAGAGGCACCATCATCGATTTATAGACACACCTCTAGTCCGAAAATAGAAAGGACTTCCGTTTCTTTATTAAGGGATCTAGGTGTAGTCCAGACAGTGCCTGAGTAGAAAGAAAGTGCTTCAATAGTGCCTTTCACGACCCCAGGATGACCCAAAGCACTTTACAACCAATGAAGTACGTTGGAAATGTCATCACTGTCGTAAGCAATACTTTAGATCTGTTTCCACTTTTGCCTAAGTAAGGTAAAGGGTTTCTCTCGTTTGACATTCTACTTAAACAAGTCCAATACCATGTTGAATATCTTGTCTTACACCTCACACTTTGTGTTAACATTTCTTAGGGGGTTCATCTTTAGGACAGAGGAAAGTGCAGTGTGTACAATGAAGTGCGTTGGCCTGCCCTTTCCTCAGTCTGCTGGTGCAAATACTGGACACAGGCACATACGTTCTGCCCGTGTCTGCCTAGGTTTCTGCCAGGTGTTCTGGTTTCCTCCCACCATCCAAAGATGTGCTGGTTAGGTGCATTGGCTACAGTAAATTGTCCCCCAGTGTGTGTGTGAATGTGTGCCCTGTGATGGACTGGCATCCTAACCTGGGTGTACCCCGCCTAGCACCCATTGCCTGTCAGGATAGGTTCCGACTTCCCACAACCCTGAATTGGATGAAGTGGTTCTGGAAAAGTGATTGAGAGTGTCTCTCATATCACTATTCAATGTCTCTTTGTTAACTGCTCTCCAGCTCTTTCAGCTTCACCATTTGCAGAGACATCACCAGAGACTGTCTGTGTACTGTAGCATCGGGAAATGTACTTAGCTGCTTAGCGTTGCTTCATAGTATAACCAAGAAGTCAACTTGATTTGGCTTTATCTTCACGTGCATAATATTTAACATTTAAAACTTCATAGTCACTATAGCAGCATCCAAATTCCTTCCAGATACCCTGTCAGAGACCTACTATATAGAATTGTAGAATGGTTACAACATAGGGGAGGCCATTCAGCCCATCATGTCTGTGCCAGCTCTCTGCAAGAGCAACTCATCTAGACCCATTCCTCCTCCTTTCCCCATAGCCCTTGTATTTTTTTTTCTTCAGGTAAATATCCAGTTCTCTTTTGAAAGTGACAATTGAACCTGCCTCCAGGCAGCACACTCTAAATCCTAACCACTTCCTGCACAAAAAAGCTTTTCCTTTGGCCAATTATCTCAAATTGGTGCCCTCTGGTTCTCAATTTTTCCACCAATGGGAACAGATTTTCCCTATCTACTCTGTCCAAATTCCTCATGACCCTGAACAACTTCATCAATTCTCCTCTCAACCTTCACTTCTCCAAGGAGAACAGCCCCAGCTTCTCTAATCCATCCACTCAACTGAAGTTCCTCATCCCCTTCATTGTAAAGGATACAAATAACATCCCAGAAATAATTGTGAATCAAGAGGTGAAAGGGAGAGAGTTGTTAAAACAGTCACAATCACCAGGGAAAGGGTACTGAGAAAGTTATTAGAACTAGGATGGACTTCATCCTAGGGTCTTTAAAGAAGTGGATACTGAGATAGTAGATGCATTGGTTAGATTCTGGAAAGGTCCCATCAGATTGGAAAATAGCGAATATAACTAATTCCTATATTCAAGAAAGGATGGAGACAAAAGCAGAAACCACATGCCAGTTAGCTTAACATCAGTCATAGGGAAAATGCTGGAATCTATTATTAAGGAGGTTATAGCAGGGTACTTAGAAAATCTCAATGCAATCAAGTTAATTCAACACAGTTTCATGAAAGGGAAATCATGTTTGATTAATTTGTGGAAATAACAGCAACGTGGATAAAGGGGAACCTGTGGATGAGCTGCACTTAGATTTCCAGAAGGCATGTGATAAGGTGCCACATCAAAGGTTATGACACAAAATAAAAGCTCATGACGTAGGGGGTAACATATTAGCATAGATAGAGGATTGGCTGGCTAACAGGAAACAGAGAGTAGGCATAAATAGGTCATTTTCAGCTTCACAAGATGTAAAGAGTGGAGTGCCTCAGGGATCAGTGCGCAACTATTTACAATCTATATCAATGACTTGGATGAAGGGTACGAATGTATGGTTGCTAAATTTATTGATGACACAAAAACACGTAGGGAAGTAAGTTGTGAAGAGGACATAAGGAGTCTGCAAAGGGACATAGATAGGAGTGGGCAAAAATTTGGGAGATGGAGTATATTGTGGGAAAATGTGAACTTGTGCACTTTGGCAGGAAGAATAGAAAAGTGGCATATTATTCAAATTGAGAGAGATTGCAGGTACAGAGGGATCTGGGTGTCTTGGTACATGAATCAGAAAAAGTTAATATGCAGGTGCAGTAAGTCCTCGTTTTAAGTCGCCCTACTTTGTTTGTTCTTTAGGGACTGTTTTTCCAATTTGTGTCGGCATTTTTTGCTTTTGCATCACTTGCAGTCTAGCCCCTCCCTCCCTGTGCATTGCACTATGGGCCAGCTGCTGCTAGGTTCTGATACTGGAGCCAGTGCCATCACCAGAGCCCAAGGCTGCAGGGAGAGAACAAGGCCCGAGATCTGGGAGCAGGAGAGCAGGACAGGGAGCCCGACGCAAAGGCTCAGCCAGGACAGTCACCACCACTCGGAGAAGTGCCATGGCAGCTTGGGACAGGAGGCTGCCAACCAGGTGGTGAAGTGTGAGTAAGTGCCCACACCAGCTCAATCCACAACCGGCAACCCCCCAGACTCAATCCTTCCAGAATCAAACTGTGGCACCGCCAGTTGAATCCGCAGCTTCCCACACCCTCCTCCACCACCAACCAGGTTCAATTCATGGACCCCCCAACTAAAACTGCAGCAACCACCCCCCACCCCACCCCAACCCCCAGTTCAATCTACAGCTACCCCAATTTAACCCTTGGCCCCCCCCAGCTCAATCCGCATCCATTCCAGTGGCTCAATCAGCAGCCCGGGACAGGGGCTCAGTCCTTGCAGACTGTCAGGAAGGGGTCCAGGCTCCAGAGAGAGCGAGAGAGAGACAAACATACACACAGGGTGGGAAGGGAGAGAGAGACAGAATAGGAAAGGAGAGAGAGAGAGCAGGAAAGGGGGGAGAGAGAGAGAGAGACAGACAGAGTGGGAAAGGAGAGAGAGGAAGAGACAGAGGAAAGCAGGCAAAAAGCTGAGTTGAGTTTCAGGAGCGAGCGCTATGGGTGAGGCATAGAAGCTGTGCTACTCAGGGCTTGTTTGGGTGGTTTAATGTTAATTTGAATTTATACAGTATTTCTGTTGTATTCTGTGATTTATTTTATTCCAGCTAGGAATGCACAGTGCTGCACATGTGCGGTATGATTTTTCAACTTGTACAGTGGTTTCTCCATGCAAGAAATGTCCGAAGGAACCTAACTCCGGCTTTAACATTGATTCCTATGGGAGCCCATGTTTCACTTCAAGTTGTTTCACTTAAAGTCGCGATTTTCAGGAACACAACCACAACTTTAAGTGAAGACTGACTGTACAGCAAGTGATTAGGAACGCAAATGGAATGTTGTTGTTTATTGCAAGGGGAATGGCATATAAAAGTGGGGATGTTTTGCTACCGTTGCACAGGGCATTGGTGAGACCACATCTCGAGTACTGTATGCAGGTTTAGTCTCTGCATTTGAGAAAGGACATGACTGCATTCGAAGCAGTTCAGAGAAGGATTACTCAACTGATTCCTGAGCTGAGAGGGTTATCTTATGAAGAAAGTTTGAACATGTTGGGTTCTGTATCTATTGGAGTTTAGAACAATGAAAGGTGATCTTATTGAAACATATAAGATCCTGAGGAGACTTGGCAGGGTAGATGCTGAATGGATGTTTCCCCTTGCAGGAGCGACCAGAACTAGGGAACACAATTTAAAAATAAGGTGTCTCCCATTTAAGATTGAGATGAGGAGAATATTTTTCTCTCAGAGGGTCATGAGTCTATGGAACACTATTCCCCAGAGAGTCTGGAGGCAGGGTCATTGAATATTTTTAAGGCTGAGGTAGATAGATTCTTGATGAACAAGGGAGTCAAAGCGTATTAGGGATAGGCAGGAAAGTAGGAAAATGGTGCCAAGGCCACAGTCAGGTCAGCTATGATCTTTCTGAATGGCAGAGCAGGCTCAAGGGGCTGAATGGCCTACTCCTGCCCCTCATTCATATGTTTGTATCCCCAGGACTATTCTTGTGAATCTTTTCTGCACCCTCTCTAATGTTTTTACATCTTTCTTAAAATGTGCTGCCCAGAACTGAGCATAAATATTCCAGTTGAGGCCAAATCAGTGTTTCATACAGGTTTATCACAACTTCCTTACTTTTGTACTCTATTTACCGAAAGCCCAGGATCCCATGTGCTTCATTAACCACTTTTTCAACCTGCCCTGCTCGTCTTCAGTGCTGTCTGCAGATATATCCCAAGTCCCTCTGCCCCTGCACCCATTTTTAAACCAAAAATGACTCACTTCACACTTCTCTGCATTAAATTTCATCTACCACTTGTCTGCCCATTCTACCAACCTGTCTATGTCCTTTTGAAGTTTAACACTATCCTCCTGACAGTTCACAATACTTCCAAGTTTTGTGTCGGTCACAAATTTTGCAATTGTGCCCTGCACACCCAAGTCCACATCATCAGTATATATTACCACTTTAGTATCAACTCCAATTCGTCCCATTTGCTCCCATGTTTGCCACTCTGCACACTCTGCTATTACAACAGGGTTATTATCCTTGGTGATTGTCCACAACATGTCAGAAGAGGTTGCTAAGTTTCTGTTGTTCTTCTGGGAGTTATTTTGCTGGGAATGGGTATACAGTAGCTTTACCATGTAAGAGACGTGGAGTCAAAAGTCCCCTCCTCTTGCTAGAACTTGCTTAATCTCCATATAACAGGAATAAAACTTAAAACAGAAGGAACAACTCCATGTTTACATGAGTTTGAGTTTGGAGATTAAAAAAAAAAGTCTATAGGCCATTTCTCACACAGATTTCCACAGCGTTCAGACAAGATTTCTGCCATGTATGTGGGTGGTCTGCAATGTAATCTGTCTACATGAGGTTGAAGGAGCAGTTCTATTTTGATTCTTCCTCCTTTATAGTGCTAGGACTAAAGTAGCAAACCAACATTCAGATCATTTCTATCATGGACTTGGCATTCTCGCCATTTGACATGTATATATTTGCTGGGATTACCTTATCCCCACCAGTTTCACTTCCAATAATACACGTAAACCTTATCAACCTGTTGTGTTTTTCCATAATAAGTGGGGGATTTACGTTTGTTTTAAGATGTCTATGCCAGTCTGCTTTGTGAACGATGGCCAAGTGGAGTTACTTTACTAAATTACTAACTCCAGAATCGATATCTAGAATAACTCTTGTGCTGCAGGGAGAAATAATAAAAGCTCAGTCTTTAATCTCTGGTATGACTGTTATAAAAAAACATTGCATCAGTTGGAGGTGTTTATACTTTAAACTTGTAATGGGAGTTCAGAACATTAGGAGAAGAAAAGTTTGTTTCCAGGACATCAGAAAATGATTTGGAAGAATTAAACCAAAATTGAGTTTAATCTTCTTCAGATTAATGCTTTGTTTGTCTAAAGCAGGGGAGCCAGGCCATGAGCAGAAATAACTGTTCGTTCAATGGACATTCTGCTGAAGTACATTATTTTCTCACATCAATTTCTGTAAACTCAGGTCATTTTTAAAAGTATCCTACTAACTCATTCTGCTATAGCTCAGTTGGTAACACCTTCATCTCTGAGACTGAAGGTTGTGGGTTTAAGTCCCGCTCCAGGGCTTGAGTATAAAAGTTGAAGCTGACACACCAGTGCCATGCTGAGGGAGTTCTGCACTGTCAGCGGTGCAGTCTTTTGACTGAGATGTTAAACTGAGGCCTCCTGTGCCCTTTCAGGTGAAGGTAAACATTCCTATTATACTATTTTGAATAAGAGCAAGGAAGTTATCCCTGGTGTCAATATTTATCCCTCGATCAACAGCAGATTACCTGGTCATGATCACATTGTTATTTGTGGGGGAGCTTGCTATGTGCAAATTGACTGCCATATTTCCTGCATTAAGACTGACTACACCTCAAAATCACAGAATCACAGAAATGTTATGGTGCAGAAGGAGGCCATTTGGCCCATCATGTCTGCACTGGATCTCCGAATGAGCAACTCACCCAGTTCCATTCTCCCGCCTTCTCCCCGTAACCCTACAAATTCTTTCTTTTCAGATGACATTCTAATTTCCTATTGAATGCTTCAGTTGAACCTGCATCCGCCACACTCTCAGGCAGTGCATTCCAGATCCTAACCACTCACTGCTTCAGAAAGATTTTCCTCATATTAATGTTAAGCATGATTAAACATGAATTTCAAAAAGAAAATCCATGCCCAAGTAATAAATTGATAATATTAAAAAAAGTAATTAATAAAAACGACCGTTAAAAAGTGCCAAGCAGCGGGGCTAACCGATAAAATATTTTTTGTCTTTTTTGCTTAAGAAGCAGAGGAGAGAGACAGACTGGGTCACAAGCCCTGGTCACATGGGAAGGGTTGGGAACACAGGGTCAAGGTAAGGAGTTGGATTTAACTAACACTGACCTTGCATTCACCTCTGGTGGCACACACTCTGAGCTGGCTTTGGTGGAATTGATATGAAAGTGGGGGGTTGGAAGCAGGTTGCCTTTTGGCCTGGGTTTCACTCCTCTCCCGGCCTATTTTGTGGATAGATTTTTAGGAACGGAGGAGGAGGAGGGGAAGGGTGTGCGTGTTTCCAGCTCATTCCCAATCTCCGGGTTCTCGCTGTCACACACACACCAGCAGTAGCACACAGATTCCCCCCTCACTCCCCACTCCTTACTGGTGAGCCTGTTCAAAAGAATTGGACCCAAATATCCATGGAATTGCTCCTCCAGCATTAAGTACCGAGGATGTGCCTGTCAGTGACCCCTGCTACTGACTCCAACAAAGTATCCAAGGTGGTTGCTAAATTTAACTAACACTGCTGGGATCCCATGCCACTATGGGTGCATCTTGGAAACCTATTGGAGGCCATTGGAAATTGGGGTTGCCAGCCTCTCAAGGATCAACCAGCACTAATCGAGTGTAGCTTTGGAACTGAGTGCATTCCTGGGAGTTTGGTGAGTGGGGGTGTTTAAAGTGTTAATCTTGTTCTTGAAATATCTAGTCAAGTCTGTAATTAGCAGTAACTGGAAAGAAGTGTGTAAGTAGACTAAGCTTCTTTCTTTCTTCCAGCCTTAGGCAGGGTAAACACACTCTGATGAGTGATCCAAGTAGTTAATTAGCTAACTGGTTGAATCTGGTTTCTTTAGTTTAGTTTACTATAAATTCAGAGTTCTTTAGTGCAGCTAAGGCAAATGAATGCAGCTTTAGAACTGAGTGTATACCTGGGAGTTTGGTGAAGAGGGGAAGGAAGCCTTCCCTCCCCACGCCCCCCCCCCCCCGCACCCCAAAATCCTCTCCCAATCCCTCCTCTCCACCCCCCCTTCCCCTTTTTACCCTGGAGGAATTGGCTCTTACTCTACTACTGGAAAGGGAGCTGGCTGTTTGGTGAGTATCTGGTAAGTGGTAAGGTCTATTCCAGTCCTAAAGTTTAAAATAGTATACAATCTAGCGGTAAAGCTAATAAAATATATATAAAAAGGAAAATAAGTGAATAATATAATTAAGTAACTTATTAAAACACATTAAGAATGTCAGGACAGGTGATGTGTTGAGGCTGCAGCATGTGGGAGCTCCTGGATAACATTGTGATCCAGGGCATACACGTGTGCAGTAAGTGTTTGTGGATTGAGGAGCTTCGGCTCAGAGTCATTGAGCTGGAGGCTGAGCTGCAGACACTGTAACACATCAGGGAGGGTGAAAGTTACTTGGATGCTTTGCACCAGGGGGCAGTCACACCACTTAGGATAGGGTCTTCTGATTTGGTCAGTGGCCAGGGACAGAAGGGTGTGACTGCAAATGAGGCAAATAAAGGGACTCAGAGG